>NC_142185.1:21389170-22017670 GCF_026936395.1 Plectropomus leopardus | reverse complement strand
CACACAAATGTAAAATAAAGCGCCCATACTTTGTTAAAGAAATTGTTCCTTCAAATGTAAATTGTACAATAGCAAGTATAAAGTGCCAAAACATTCACGTAACACTTATATCCGGTTATTTGTAAAATTAGTCAGGCCAGACACGACTGACACGTAACTGCCTTTCAGATTTAAGACTGAACTGCACATAGAAACAAACAATTAGATCACCAGTCAAACAGTTCAAACTGACTTGGCAGATAGCCAGTCATAATAGGGTGGCCAAGCAGATTTCAGTGCCACCTCAGGCCACTCCCTAGACACGCCCCTGCTCATTTGAGAACAGCTTGATATTAAAGGGATATTTTGCTGACTTTCAACTAGCTTTGTATTAAAACAATGTGGGTAGTATGTGTAAATGAACTACAGTAGACATTCCTCCATCTAACCAGTGCTTAGATACCCCCCTCCCCCAAATGATGCAAATGACGTCCTTTGGAGGAGTTTAGCTGGCTCTTGTTGCTGTTGCTCAAACTACAGGCTGTACTTCTGCATTTATGTATTGCTCATGATTATCCGCCACCAGCCGCAACCTCAAAGAGTATATAGTGCTCCAGGGATGACGTTTTTTTAAAGACAAACCTGGAAGCTAACATCCCCCTGGTTCCCCTGTGAAAAAGCCTGTGGGATTTTTGCATCGGATTTTGGATAATTGCAGAAAATAAGCTACGTGGTAAACAAAAGTTTATGATACTTATCTGTTTTGTTCAGCAAGATAAACTTCAGAAATGAACACCCCTGAGGATTTTTTTTCAAGCCTAAATGCAATCACCAGAAGTAAAAAGCTAATGTTAGGCTATGAAGGGACTACACTATGATTGCGTTGCCACTGCTATGACACTGTAAAGCCGTGTTTGACGTGATGACGTTCTGTAGTCTCATTTGCCCAATTGTTAGCAACCACCTTTTATAAGACGCCTAAAAGCTGTAAAGTTTGCGAGTGTGGTATGTATTTTATGTCATAGAAAAAAATGTGAAAGTCTCTCAAGCTTGTGTTAACCACAGATATTTAAGGCTTGTAACCAAAAACCCATTCAAAAAACCCACTGACCTTGAGACGTGGGAACCGGAGGTGCTGACATGTTAACGCATTTCTGGGTTTTTGGACTCATTACTGGGTTTCTCTGTGCAGCTGATCAAGAGACACACCCGGCCCTCTTTCTGTCTCTAAAACTCGGACTAAAGTCATATCAGAGAGTAAAACCAGGCAGTGCTGATCAAATATAAACCCAGACTACATTACTGCACTGTCTATTTCTTGCCTTAAATGTTTTCAGAAACATATTTAAATGCCGGTTTCGCCCTAATGACAAAAGTTTGTAAAAAGGAAGTGGACGCCACACAGCTTCCTGCACAATGAAAACTGAGGTCGAAAAACAGAGATCAAACAGTAAAAATAAAAGCACTGGTCAAATATTAACCAAGATTCTGTTACTGAGTTGTATATTTCTCACCTCAAACATTTTCAATAGCATGGTTTGACTCACAGTTTAACTGTAAAACAGATGTGGCCAGTTGTCATTGTTTCAATGGACAAGTCCACATGATGTCACCCATCAGAAGGTGCAAAGCGTCCTGGTAATTGTAGGTTTTCTACCTCTTGAGCAAAAGCGTCCTTTTTCTCTGTTTTCGCTGGTCATGTAGCACCAATTTCACAAGTATTTGCGTCTTCCTACTGCAGAGCGACCTAGTTTTATGTGAGGGTGTTCTTAAATTGATTAAATATTTCTTTAAAAGCATCCACAGCCCTTCAAAATGAGGAGTGGAGCCACATGGATCACTTGATATAGAAATAGATGGGTTTTTTTCTGGATGACTGTTATAAAAAAAGATCAGTATCATACCATCTCACTTGTAACCTGTAAGTAAATTAGCAATTGAATAAAGGGATATATCTGAGTTCTCATATTTAAGATCAAGCGGTTGTTTATCTTTCAAATCATACTTTAAACCTTGCATCCTGCCTTATTCCTGGTTTATGGGATTTATGGGCCACTTATACATGCTTATCTCCTCGGTTTTGACTATAAAACCTCCCACTCTGTAAACATAACATCCATTTTTATGAATTTCAAATCATATTAGATTCAGAACACTGCGATGAGGATTTGCTTTTGCACTTTGACATGTACATTTTAGCAGGAACTATGTGGCCAAAAGTATGTGGACAGCCCTGTGCATGTATAGTACTTTTGGGCGGTTTCGATATTGGGAAGATTCTGGCTCTTTAGTTCCAGTTTAGAGAGGTCTTTATAATACAGCACAGATTGGTTTTCAAAAGAGTATTGTGCTTCCAACTTTCTGGAAAGGACTTCCTGTTGACAATATGCTTTGCATAAAGTCAAAGTACATACAGAAATGTTTTTTAGAGTTTGGTGAGGGAGAACTAGACCAGAGCCCTGACCTCAAACACCACACATGGCCTATGAGTTTAATTGAATGACACCTGCTAGCCAGGGTCCAACATCAGTGTTGGACCTCACTAGTGTAATTTTTGTCATTTATTCTTAGGGACAGTGCATATTGGTTACAGTTTTTCCTTTACAGTTTCAATTTGGTACATTTCTCAAATCATTCTTAACATTTGCAAAAACGTAAGTGCATTTCTCAACATGATTAGTACAAACGGTAGGCCTACCACACACTGGATTACCTGCAAAAACTTGTAATTGTAATTTTTCTGTTCTTACAATAAAGAACAGAAAAAGACCAGAATGTTTTAAAGTACCACATAGCACAAAGGAAAAAGAATACAAATCTAGAAATGTATACATAGGAATAATACCTTAGGCAGACCTGTACATTAGCTTTTTTAGAGAACTAGTTCATCATTGGTTAAGCAAGGCTTCACACATTCCCGTTCATAAGTGAAAGTCTAGATTCAGCTAATACCAAATTATTAATTAAGGACACAAAAAAGTCTTGTACAATTCTACAGAAAATATGCTTGACAAATTATGTCAGCTGATTCAACCATTTTGCATGCTGACTTTTGCAATGAACTATTGTGAAGCTACTTTGAAAACCAGTGTTATACATTTTGATCAACTTGACATGAGCAACCGATAATGTAAGCGACAGGAGACAATTTGTTTATAATCATTTGCATGAATGTGGCAAAGCATTTGTGTGTTTTAAAAAAGCATGAGAAATTGCCTTTATGATGTTCGTAAGTGACTAAATGAGGTGGAGGTTGAGCAAGTCTTTTTGAGACTTTCGATTCTGATCTGAGAAAAGTACAAAAGCAACTAAGAAACTTTAACACCACTGTAAATGTGCCAGTGTTGGCCAAAGGGCTAATATTAACTCAATCTGATGTAAAGTGTGCCATTTAAACAACAAATAAAACACACAACATATAAAATCAGAACTGCAGAAAGCAAAACAGCTAAACAGGATTAAAAGCTTAGAGGAATAGGGCAGCATCGTGCAAAGTAGGACATGTAAAAACAGGCAATTAATACAAAACAGTGTTAAGCAGACAATCAGCACAAGCAGTTAAAACATGACAACATAGAATCAGATAATGTTACAGAAAGCATCTAAAGCCAGATGGGACACAGTCTCACAAAAATGCTTCTGTAATTGAATAAGAGCAAATCCCTGCAGCCAGGTTCTAAAACTCATTGTGTCCACATACTTCTGGCCATGCAGTCAACTCTATACATGTTCTTATGTGGCAAAGTTGGACACAAACAACACTACTATAATACATAGCCTCAAACTTTAACCATATTTAGTCAACACTTCTCTGGCACATTGGGCTACAGCAATTGATTGCAACAAATGCCCCAGTTCTGTTGTATCTTGGCACAGGTGCACGTTGACCCTTGCTGAGCTCATTTCCAAAATTTTCAAACAAGATAGCTGAAATTTGTAGTGTGAACTAAATTCAAATACTGATATTGAAAAGAAATCTGTAAATCTTCGCCAAGGATCTGATTTAGTTTCCACTAAATCTGTGTGCATGCCCACCCCTTCTTGTTAGATGTTGTGTCCAACCTCCAGTGCTGCTTATTAGATTTAATAGAGTGAATTTTTTTCCCCCAGTATAATTATATGTTTTTGCACTTCTTTGTTGTGCTTCTGTGGAGACTACACAGGATTATTTTGACATCCAGAGTATAACTGTTTTTCCAGCATCTGTATCGAAGTCACCATTTACTTCTAACTTCTCCATCTACCATATATCTTAATGTGGCATGAAGGCGAGTTGTTGACAGTTGGTGTGTATTTTGCTCATTCGTTAGTCAGCCATTGAGTCCACAGCGTGCTGTGGTTGAAGCACTAACAATAATCTGAAACACAGTGCCAGCAATATAGCAATAATGATCTGAAACATTGTGAAAAGCCTGCAGAGACACATTGAAAGGGAAAAAGGCTGCATTTAACAACAAAGATAGGTGGGCAATTTTACAGTGTAAGTGTTCCAACTAATGGAGAGAACAACTGTGACAGGTTGTTTTCTTGAAGCAGAGGCTGTGAGATTTGGGAATAAACCCTATTTAGATCATGTATTGGAATAAGATCATATATTTAAAATGGTTGTAAATACTTACAATCAATGTTTTTTTCTCATCATCTAATAAGATTTACTCAAAGATTGGCAACATTTGTAAAAACATGTAGTTAAGTTATCACAATGGAGTCAACATTTTCAGCATTTGAAAACTGATTTCCAAGCAAGTTAGCAAGTACAGCTATACAGTATATAAATATTCAGTAAATTAACATGCAGAACTGCAGAACTGCAGTATACCATAGTGCAACAACCAGTAGTATTTGCAATTTATGACTGTAATTTGCTAATGATAATTTTAGACAGCACTGCATGGTATAATTAATACCTTGACTTATTTACCCAAATAGAAATAAATGGACATAAGCAAGTTGCTGAATTTTAAAACGTATTATTTGCATATATGGTGTAATCAGTGTAATCAGAATGCAGAGGTCAAGATACGTTGACAAGGGTAGATAGATGGATAAGATCGATGAATGGATGGATATTTGAGGAATGTACAGTATACTAATTAAGCTTCTTACTGAAATAGGCTGACATGAAATTTGCTGTCATCTTCCTCTTTTATTGCTGAATAATGCTAGGGATATCTTTAAGCAGTCACATATTTATTTATTTGTGGCAGGCCACTATAATCAAAACATCTGCTCCTGTGAACAGATTTTCTTCTGCTGGAGCTGGATAGTTCATTAGGAGTGCTGCTGTTATTTTTATATACTGCTATTTATTTCTAGCACCACACTGTTGGACTGCAGAACGCGCTCTGGTCAGAGAAGGAGCAGCAGAATGGCAGATGCAGTGTAACTGAAAATTAGCCACTCATTAAGATGGGTCTAGAGTTTGCTTTTTACTCTTTTTGCAGCTACTACTCGATAGATCAGTTATCCACCCTGCGACTCAAACTCCTCAAACTGCTGCTAAGAAAAAAACGCAGGTCTCATGAGGAGATCCACTGGCACAGTGTTCCCTGCACCAGCAAAAACGTCCAAATTCAGAGAGGGGACATAGAATGATAAAGAAAAGGACCCCCCTCTCAGCTATTGCCACACATAGATTCTGATTCTGTGTGAAACATTGGCGTGTAATTCAGTCAGTCTAAAGTTAAAATAATCATTCTTTCTGTCACAGGGTTTGTGTGTCTGTCACGGTCCCAGTTCTCACCTGGGTCCATGTGTGATGTTTTCTTTAACTTGTGCTGTCATTAAGAGGCTAAATTTGGAGGTGCTCCACTGAGGATTAAATTGAGAAACAAATGGTGGAGTGAGCTGCACTCACAGGGGAATTTTGTGGGAATACTGGTTTCAATTAAAGCTGCGCAAATCAGTGTTTTAATAGTAACAATGGATCAAATGACCACGTGCAAAGTAAAAGGTGTTGTTACTGGTGACACGGTTGAGAATTATCACCTGTCTCCAGTTCCATCAGTTTAATGCAGCTTTTTTTTGTTACCAACAGCGTCAGAGCAAATACCTAACAGCAGAAAGACACAATTAGCAACTAGCTGGGGAGCACAGTGGAGAATTTAGAAGCTTATGAATGACGGTTGTTTTTCTCAGGAAATGGTTGAGACCATATCTGTTGCATGTGTACTGTTAGTAGGAATGGGTGTGTTTGGAAATAATGGCCCCCTGGGCAGAGACAGGCAGAGGGCTCCACCACCTCTCCTACGTGAGAGCAACACAAACAGATTTTGTGGTGGTTTTGCCTTTTTGTTGTTGTTGTTTTGAAGCTCTATGTGGTTGTGTTGATTCTTTTTAAGGTAATTTTTGTACTGGATGTCTTTCTTGGACATTTTGTTTTGCTTTGTGGTAATTTTGTGTCCCTTTATAATTGTTTTGTCTGTCTTTGTGTTTTTTTTTTGTTCTTTGTGGAAGTTTTGTCTCTCTTAGGACCAATTTTGGGTCTATGGATCATTTTATATCTTTTGGCGGTTGTTTTATGTCTTTATGGTCATTTTTTGTTTATATGAGGGCTCTATGTCTTTCTGTGGTTGTTTTGTGTCTTTATAGTCTTTTTTTTTTGTTTCCATGAGGGCATTTTCCTCTTTGTAGTTGTTTTTTGTCTCTTTTTCAGTAATTTTGCATCGTTATTGGTTGTTTTGTGTTTATTGATTCATTTTGTGTCTTTTTTGGTTGTTTTGTGTGTCTGTGGTTTCTTTGTGTCTCTGGGGACTAATTTTCTGTATTTTTCAAATGTTTACTTGTTTTATCTCTGTTTGTGGTCATTTTTGTGTCTCTTTTGGTCATTTTGTATCTCTTTGTGGTTGATTTGTGTCTCTCTGATGTTATTTTGTGGCTTTTTGAGGTAATTTTGTTGTTTTGTGTCTGGTTGTTCTGCCCCTTTTTGTGTGTACAATGTAGTAGTAGTAGTTCATAGCAGTTCATTTGCATGTCTTGGTCTTTTTTTATCTCTTTGTAGTTGTTTCCTGGTGTGTGTTAATTTGAGTGACATTTTGCAGACAAAGACCAGGGGGGGCCCTGACACTTTGAGCCTTTGGGCCTGTTCCTGGTAAGTCTGTTCAGTAATCCATTCATGTGAACAGGAGTTTTTGCTAACATATTTTCACCTATTTTAAGGTGAATATATGTCAGTTTTTTTTTTAGTTTTTCACATAGCCTCAAGTAGCAAATAACAAAAACAAACTCACCTCTGCTATGAGGGCTGAAACATATCTAACATTGACTGGTGGAGTTTATATTGCAGCAGAATGCTGGTTTACTGATATTTTCATCAAAATAATGAATACATCTTTGCATGGCTTATATAATATCCTAAAAGGCTTTGTCATGCCCAGACAAATTTGTGCAAGTGATATGATAGTGCAGATTAGATTCAGTGCTGAAGTGGCAAAACAACAGCATAATGTCCTTTTAATGCAGAAAAGAAATGAGTGGAAACCATTGAGGACGGTTCATTAAACAGTTTGATAAACACTTGTTTTTCTTTCAGCTCAATTTACAGCCACATGTTACGTAGGCTGATTTTTACTTTAATGAGAACAGAGGTGATCATGGATTCAGTGTGGGCGATTCTCTTTGGATTACATTAAACCAGGTCAAATGGCTGTTGTGATAGATGGATTATAATACTACAATGCAGCATTAGTTTGAACTGGGACGCGGAGGAGTTTGTGAATTTATGATAAGTAAGTGGTTGTTTATGGTTGAGGAGGTTATTTAGCAGATGGTTGTTTTCATTGTCTTGTGCAAATTCCACGGTTGGCTGTAGGTCTATTTACATATAACATTTAATTGTATTGTGTCATGCTTGAAAAACATAAAAATATATGAATGGTTTTGCAGCAATGGATTTTCTGCTCATTATTACCTGTTAGAGATTCAAGCTGGGTGCATGTCTGACTTTCAGATAAGGAGCGCTCTACAGATAAAGATGAAAATAACAGAAAGCAGAATTTGATACTCTAAAAAACCCCAACTATATTCTAATACATGAGCTCAAGGTCACTTCCACAGGAAGACTTAATGCTGCATTTCAGGCTCTGAATTCACGCTGCATTTCATATTAATATTTGATTTTATATCTTTGTAGCAATTTCTTTAACTGTTTTTTATTCATGGTGAAAGCAACCAACTGTCAAAACCATCAGTCATAAAAAAATGTCTTGGTGATGCTGATGGAAAGTCATGATAGCATTTTCATGATTAATGTTATATAATTGTGTCGAGTGTCGCTATTTCCATGAAAGTTACTGGCAAATTATTCACAGCCTCAAACGGATTCGCCAACAGAGCAAAGGAAGCAAGCGGCAAACGGAAAATGTATGAGAGGAAAAAAAACTGTTGCAGGGAAAGATATTTCAAATTTACTGTTGGCCCACAGACACAATTCCATATTTAATGGGATTGTAAATGCATTCAGTTTCAAGGGATGCCTTTGCATTTTAAGTTCTCTAATCACACTGGTCCATAATGTGCCTGAAGAAATGCCATGATAGTCTGCATTTGTGGAAGGCACTTAGCCTCGCATTCTTTTACAAAGATTAGAAATCAGAGGCAAATTATACTGTGGTAGAGCTCAGCTCAACTGAATATTGCTCTAGCAGGAGATCGCTTGCCTTAAAGAACTCAATATTCCACGTCTCTGATAAGCCAGACACTCCTCTGTCTCTCCGTATGTCTCTCTCTCCCTCAGTCTTTGTGTTTCTACCCAAGATCAACTTGACATTAAAATGTGCCATGCGAGTTACATTTTAGTTTGAGTGGGTCTTCTGACACATCGGCAAAAGCTATTAGCACATACTTTAAAGCAAAATGTGAAATAATTCGTATGCTACAGATCAATCATGTCTACTCTCTGCAAAGGAGGATTTTTTAAAGGCATGGTTTGAAATGGGAAATGTGTTTATTTGCTTTCTTGATGAGAATTAAATAGAAAATTGATTCTACAAACCACTCATATCTGTAGCCTACACTTTACATGTTACCACTAGCAGGTGGTTAGCTTAATTTAGCACAATGATTGAAAACAGGAGGAAAAAGGGAGCCTGGCTCTGTCTAATTTAACAAAGACAGAGCCAGTGCTGGACATTGCACATTAGGTACCCTAGTTAATTATTAAATTAATTACAACAGAAGAGACACAAATACTATGAATTGGCCTTGATGCTCTCTGCATACACTCTAGTCCACCATACCATCAACACTCTAGCATGTTGTGACTGTAATGGCTATTCACTGATGAACACATTGTTAAGGTGAACTCTAATACTGGGACTACATGTGGTACCCCTACAATAGATCGACAGTTAGAATTAGATCCTTGGAACAGTTTGACCTTATGTGCAACTTTGGCAATTATCTGGCTTTGTTTAGGTTACATTATTTACAGAAATAGCTACTTTTACTATGAAATGGTCTGATGTGTATATATATATATATATATATATATATATATATATATATATATATATATATATATATATATATATATATATATATATATATATAAAATATATATATTATTATAATGAGGGGGCACTTTGACACTTGGGGAAATACAGTTACTTGCTTTCTGGCCAAGAGTTGGATAAATAGTTCAATACCATTGTCACATCTGTACGCTAAATATGAAGCTATTACCAGCAGCTGGTTAGCTTAGCTTAGCACAAAGACTGGAAACAGAGGGAAACGGCTAGCCTAGCTCTGACCAAATAACAGTTTAACAAGCAGAACACAGCAATTTTGTTCACATTGGTATATTAACTGTAGAATTAGCTACTTATAGTGTGAAAAGTGTTGATTCTCAACTCTAAGGAGATAGTTTGACATTGTGGGAAATACACTTACTTGCTTTAAGAATTAGATAAAAAGATACCACTCTCAAACTTGTATGCTAAATGTGAAGCTAGCAGCTGCTTAACTTAGCTTAGTGAAAAGAGTGGCATTAGGGGCAAACAGCTAGCCTGGCTTTTGTGTTTGTATGGATTAAACTTACATAATAAAACCAGTTCATTATTGAGCTTTAGTGGAGCTGCTATAGGTAAATTTAATTACCTTTGTTCAGTGCCAGGCTAATTGTGTCCCCCGTTTCCAGTCTTTGTGCTAAGCTAAGCTAACTGTCTGCTAGCTGTAGCCTTTCATTAGGCATGCATTTGAGAGTGGTATTGATCTTTTTTATTTAACTCTTGGCAAGAAAGCCAGTAATTTCCAAAATGGCACATCCCTTTGACATAAAGTAATGACAAGAAGCTATTTCTGTGTTTCCCCCCCTGCTGCAGTTATGCATATGTGAACAAAGCCAGAGTATTATTGTCTTCAGTCTTTGTGAAACTGTTATTTATAGAGTTGGGGCTGAAAGGATTTTTCTTTTTACCTCTGATAACACAGTAATGGGGTCACAGTTCCCTCCCCTATTTATGTGTGTCCTTTGTGTTCCATTGGTACATATGTTGACCCCGGCCCGCATAATTGCCCCATTGTATTGCCACAAATGACACACTTCACAGGGGCTTAACCTTCACATGAAAGTGGTGTTTAAACACACGATGCAGCGAGGTTATCGAGTCAACACTTATTTTTAACACAAGTCTTTGAAGTCAGTTTTACTCAACGAGGCGATAGATCGGGACATTAAAAATATTTAGTACATGAGGAAAAAAAGATTGGCTGAGTTTTGTAGACCAGATGTGTTAGGCACTATGGATCGCCTTAGCTTATTATTGGCTGTTGAAATGCATTCTTCAAAACATGCTTTTAAATACAGACTGTGAAATCTCAGATGGCCACAGATCCCACAGGCAACATCAGATCTTTTTGTTCTGAAGATGCTCTCTGCTGATTAATTCAAACATCAAAATAAAACTCTGGTGTTTTCATATGCGAGAGTAAAGCCTCCGATGTCACATGGGGGTTTGAAACCCCATCGGAAGTCTTAAACTCAGAAAGAAGCCAGTGTTATGTTTTATTGATTCTTCTCCTGGAGTTTGGAGACAATCAGGCGGGTGAATATTTCATTTCTCTCTTTATGTTTGGACTGAGAGCTGTATCCCAGTGTTCAAGGTGTCTCTCCAGACATGTCCCATAGCAGACATAAACAAAGTTATTAGATGAGCAAGACAGGATTCAGAGGGAAATTCAATGCTGAGAGCTTTGGAGGAGCCCTCTGACAGTACGTTCTGGCAATTCAGACTGTCATGCTTCATTGTTCTTTGGGGATGATGGGTGTTGTTTGACTTTGAATGTTACCATCGAGCTTATAGACTCACCGGTGGTGAGTCTCGTTTTGCAATATTGTGCATGTAAATTAGAATTTATGTTTTGGAATGAGGTGGTACACTATGGGTTTTGCATATTGGAGGCAGATCAACTTAAATATGTACAGTAAGTGCAAAGCGTTGTAGAAATGTAGGTCATCTTTCTCAGGCAGTGAGATTTTCTTTCTTTGTGTGTATGTTTTAGGAGGAGGCGGTGTTATGTTTTTGTGTGTTAGTGTGTGCACATATGGGGGGTTGGGGGTCATATCTGTACATGCAGAGAGACCATCATGTCTCATACAATGCAGATGGAGGAGGCGGCGGCGGCTTCAACATTTATGTTTTCTTGCCACGAGCGTTAATATGGCTGTTTCTCCTTGTGCTGTTTTGCTGCAAGCAACATGGTGTTTGAGGCATGTGCTCGACAGGACTGGATGAAGTATAATTATGTAAATTGCATTCAAAGGAATCAGCAATAGCTCATGTGGAATGGATGTGTCAACAAGGTGTCCACATTCACTGTGAGAATTTGCTAATTAAACATGACACCGTTTCTCTCTCAACACATGGGCTCAGTGAAACACTGTGGGATTTGAAAAAGAAAATACTGTGGTGTATATTGTGTTGCTGCCTGAAAAATAATCTTCTTGGAAAAATAGGCTTTCATTTTGCTACTGGGTGTGTTAAAAAAAACAAAAAAAAACTACTACAGTTCACTACAGGACCATTAAACTTTGTACATGTTGTTGACATGTGTGTAATGGAACTGCCTAAACATCAAATACTCTGTCCACACTGCAGCCTCTCTGATGCCCTACTACACAAAAAAGGATGATTTATTACACTGGTTATTTGTCTGGCCCACTAAATGCTTAAATTCTATTTGACAGCAAGCGTAGATAAACTACTTTGCTCGAATGTCTGAAAAGCACTGTACCTGAAAAGCAAAGATTAATCCAGTCCATCAGGAAACATAAACACATTCCCTCTTCTTTTTGTAGGATATCTTTCCCCCAATGAAACAGACTGTTCCATATCTATTGTCAACTTATCAACACAGAGAACAAGACAGAGGGGAATAGCCGAGTGAAGATCTCCTCAGCTTTCGGTTGTAGTCAAGGCACGTGAAGCGCTGGGACAATTAATGAAGGAGAGACAAAGTGCTTAGAGAGCTTGTGAATGACACTTGAGCGCTGGCAAGGAGTGAAAAAAATGACTTTTGAAGTTTTTCGTTTACTCCCTCCTCCTCTTGCATTTGCCCAAGATGAATTGGCTTTTCAGATTTAAGAAAGTGCATGGCTGAAATACAAAGAGAGGCTCATCTATCAGCCCCTGAATAGTGAGAGAAAATCCTATGGCTGCGTGGAGGGAGGGAGTGGTGCAGGGAGGGGTGGGTTGTTGGTCTCTGATTAGACCTTGGGCCAGTTCTACTCGGGGGCTTGCAGTGCAAACATCAATCCTCTCTTCTTCCACTTTAAATCCTTTGAACCACTTGAGACAATTTCTTCACTGTAAGCCCCTTTTTAAAGATTTTCTTTATCAAACGTGCCAGCATATGTATCAATGAACACTTATTGCAGCTCGGTTGGTTATTAAGCAAAATTGTCACTTGACAAAGGCAAACTGTGGGCATCAGTAATGGGAGTAAAACAACAACATCCAGCATGCACCTCCATCACTTGGATGCAAACTGTCCAGCTTGTGAGAAAGAGGAGCTGTAGATGAGGCAGGAAGAAAAACAAAAAGGGGTGCGTTAGAAATGTCTCTACAGTATGTGGGGATATGTCAGTCTAAACACAAAATACAGAAAATACTGATACAATTTCAAACGCCTGCCGTCCTCTCAGCACACACACACAAAAAGAGCACAACACAATTACACACACAGTTGCATTATAGAAAGCTTTTATAATGTTTCCAGGGCGTCAAGATCTTAATTTTTGATGCCACTTTATGTGCATCCCGAGTATAAATTGGCCTCCCCAGTTTTCTGAAGTGATAAGAGGTAAACACCAAAAACCAATAACTGTCAGCTGAACATTAAATCAAACTGACATGTCTCTTAAAAGGTACGGCCATGAAAAATTAACTGCGGGATTTTTGAGGAGACCTAAAATGTGAAGGTTTTTTTTCCATCCATCTCAGTTGGTGTGATCTACATTTTTTCACACAGTGGCTGGCTTTAGTCTGAGCTAGAATGAAAACAGTTTGGTTGACAGAGCTTCATTCAGTGGCAACTCTAACAAAGAGAATTTAAAAACTCTTTATTTCAGACAATATTAAGGTCATTTCTTTCCTTTCATTACCTCTGCCAAGGAAGCTGAGTTTTTGGACCAGTTTGGGTTTTTTTGTCAGCAGGATTACAGGAAAACTACTGGTTTCATTTTCATGAAACGCGGTGGAAGGGTGTATCATGTGCCAAGGAAGAACCCATTATATTTTGGAGCAGATATAAATCACAGCGCAGATACACAGGAGATGATAGTAAAGTTCAATAGTGAGAAAAATAGTGAAAGGAGATGGTAGTAAAGTTCAATTGTGACCAACTCTAGAAATAGGATGACTCCATGTTACAATCCACATTACCCCGTACCACTCAATCCTCTTACACATATAGTTCCTTAGAGGAATCCATCACCTGCGAAATAACCACTTGTATATCAATTACTCACCACGTTTTAAATTGAATTTGTGGAGAAACTCCACGGTGAAATTTGAATCCAAATAAGGCAATTATTCCTTGAGAGGGGACTGCATTTAACGACAGGAAAATTACATCAAAACATCCTTTTATAACTCAACTCCTGCTGTATAATCCAAATCTCTTTTATCCAGCCAAAGGTTCAGTACTGTCCAAACACATGCAGTTCACTCAAATGTTACAATCATATTTTACATTTAAGATAGATGCCATGTCTCCACTTCCTCCCAGTATACAAAAATGAAGCCAAAATATCCCTGCTACAGCCGCTACCATCTTGCAACGACGTGTCTGCGAAGTAAGGATCGCAACGATATAAAGTTACCCTACCCATACCCTGGTCTGACCAATCAGGAACAGCGGCAGTGAATGCAAGCACACCAATTGACACACACATCTTTCACCTATGCCATCACACCCCCCTTTATATAGCATCAAATAACTAATTAAAGCCGAACTACCTTAAATGACAGAAATCATCTTTGTGAAACATTTATTTTCCTATCGCTAACACGGAGGGGGCGGGGCTTATAACCTATACTACAGCCAGCCACCAGGGGGCAGTGAAGATGTTTTGGCATCATTTTTTTTGGGAATTGTTATGTCATCTATCTTTCTATATTACACACGTCACTACAAACAGTATTATGACCATGCAGCATGTCTGCACATGCATTTGAACTCTGCTCAAGTGGAGCTCAAATGCACACACACGCTCAGGCATTCTCAGGGCAAGCTACTCAGCAGGTGGAAGTATTTTAAAATCATGTTTTGGCAAAAATGCATTTGTTGGGGAAATACTGAGCATATTACCTGATAAATGAGACTTGGGTTATAGTACACGAACTGTGAGAGAGTTTGTAAATTTGTGTTTTGATATAGTTTTGCTGTTGTTAAACATGGTCCTCGTTTACTTCAATTTATGAGGACTGTACTCCTTTTTTTGGATTCTGTGTGCAACGTGGAGGCATGCGCGAAAATGCACAGATTTCCTCACAAATTCAATGTACCGTGTGTTGAGCAATTGTTGAACAAATGGTCATTTTAAAGTATTATTTTAAACTTTATGCAGATAGCAGTCATTCTGTAGCACTTGTTTGGCATAATTGTAATAGAAAACATATCCAGACATACAGTATATAGTGGTTACACATTTTCAGATCATGAGAAGACTGGAGTATTTGCCTTGGTCTGCACTCTGTGAGTGCCTTTTTAATGTACTTTACAATGTGACAGTTGAATATTACCTCTTGTCTTATTCTCATATTCCCCAGAAGTAAGTCAAAGGAAGCTAACTTGACATGGATATGTCAGAACGGTCACCTTGACTTCCTGTTTTACAGCCTCTGAACACCCTGTCTCTGCGAGGCTGATTCTGTGACCCATGAGTGGAGACTTTAAAGATTTTATGGGCTCAGTCAGTCTCAGCTGTGTCCTGAGTTCAGGAAAACTGAGAGAGAATCAAGTCAAACCCCGACAGAGCACGAGTGACATTAAATCCTTAATAGTTATTGGTAAGATATTAAGGGATTAAAGCACCATGGGATACTGAGAGCGAATGGAAAACTATCTGTCAAATATCCTCTCTCAGATTACCACGTTACATGCTGATGTGTCTAACAGCCCTTCTGTGTGTACCATAAATCTCATCAAAATGTGCGTATACGGCAGTTCTGGAAATGCAGACTAAAATTAGAGAAGGGAGAACTTCATTGCCCTGACACATGTAGGTCTTGAGTCACTTGGCTTTGCATGGTTTCCAGAGAGCAATCACACAAAGATTGAGCAAAGGTGAGGCAAACTTAAACATGTCAGCCAATTTCAGATGTGTGAAGCAACAGAGTGCTTCAGCACCGCTAGCGGCTCATGGCCTTGGGCCTTGTGCTGTCTGAATCTGAAATTCACAGTTCAGAGCACACCCGGAGATGGAGCCGTAGAAATCCTTGATGCCCTGCACAATGAGGCCATTTCATAGTAGATCACGGTAGACTCTTGCTGGTGTTGAAGGGAGAGGAAAAGCATTTTGACAGGCCAATGAAGAATTTATTTGAAATGTCTTGTGGTGTTGAGAAGATTTGCGTGCTCTTCAAAAGCTACGAGGGAAAACATTTGAGGGCACACTGATATGAGTTTATACAACCATTCCTCCAGCCTGGTTAGAGTGCTTTATCAACACTTACACCAACTAGTATTTGAGGACGATCAGCCCTTTATCCACAAAAATCTTGGGGTATTTTTTTGTAAGTCTGAATTGTCAGTTTGATTCAACACGGTGCTTCTGACAGTGTGTCCACATAGCCTAAGCAAAGCACACAGATTCCATGGTATCTAGCTGTGCACAGCAGTTTGTATGGAAACATGGAGCCAAGAGAGAGACGCTGAACATGAGGGAGCATCAGAGAAAGTGATTTAGGCTGACAAGAGAGTTCTCTGCTTGATTTTTGCGGTGACAGACTGTGACAGTACTCAGGTAGGAAACAACGGGAGAGAAATCTGCCTGAGTATTTGTACAAAGAATACCTTTTGCCAAACATGAACTGAAAGGATTGTGTGGCACTTTAAAGGGCTGCTTCATGGCAATTTTTTTCTTTTTTTTTTTTTTTTTTTACTGTCAACATATCCCAAGAAAAGACCAAACCCAACGGTGCGTTAGTCCGTATTTCAACTGTGTCTGTAGTGCTGAGCTGCAAGCCCGGAAATTTTCAGAAACTGATCCAAATATTATACAAATAATTTCCCAAAACAGCTGGGCACTGTAGTTTTTAACAAGTTTATTCAGAGTTCAGTTCTTGGAATTCTTGGGGACTATTTACATCCACTTCCTTGGTGCACTGGCAAGTACTTAGGGCACCAGGATGGTATGTGTAGCAATAACTCAAAATTAGTGTCTATGTATTGGAATAAGATAACATTTGCTAGGGAGTTGATATCAACCATGATATAGCGATTTGCTACTTAAAATGGATGTGGGCCAGGATTGTAAAGTGGGAAGGGGCAATTGGTCCTTCCCCATTTACTACACGCGTACCTCTGGCCCCCTTGTTTGGACCACACCCATCTCCTAACTCAGCCTACATCTTGATCTTAACTATATATCAATAAAGATTCGTGAATGCATCTTGCACAGTTGCGATGCAATCACATTGACAAAATCTGTCCACAGACAAACTGACAGCCATAAAAAACACCTGACAAAGTACTTCAAACCGCTTAGTTCCCAATACAGTGGTTGTCACCAGGACCTCATTTTGCTGAAGTTTTAAAATATCCATCGCTGAAATCTCTGCCTCTGCATCAATTCAATGAGAATCGATTTTCACCTGTGGAGCTCAGATGATGAAAAAAATACGGAAAAAAAATTATATGGGTCCTTCCCAAGACAGTGACCATGTTACTCTACATCAGGGGTCTTCAACGTTTTTTCAGGCCAAGGCCTCCAAGGCTGCAAGCGAGACGGAGCCCCCTACTAAATATGTAAATAGAAGAATATTTAGAAAATATAAATATTTTAAATAAATAAATTTGGGTTGCAAATTAAACTGGGTCGACAATGATGTGTATGGCAATATATATTGGCAGTCCCCCTGCACTAACTGTAAGGACTCCCTAGGGGTCACAGATCCCCTATTGAAGACCCAGACAATAGATAATTCATACACCAGTCCAGAAAAAAAGCTCAATATATCTGAACACCAATATTGTCACTTATGAAAATATGTCATTTATAAGTTTTGTATCAACCCAAGATCCACAGGTTCAGGTGGACAAGCTATACAGGTAAAAGGCAGGATTAGGAAGAAGCAGACCTCTTTTCGTGCAGTACACGCTATCGTGAGGGACATTCATTGTCTGCGGGGAAATGCTTTATAGGATGTTGATGTTATAGGATGTTGCACACAGATCTGGAATAAAAGTTTCAATAGTGAACTCAAACCCTTGTAATCCCATAAAGAAAGCTAGTTTCACACAATGTTCCCCATAGTTAACCTCATTAGGAAATTTTTCTTTGGTCTTGTTACCTTGGTAAAAAAAGCTTTTACACTGATAATTTATGTGTTGGATGGCTGTAGCAGCAATTTAAAATCAGCACAAAAGTTGGACAGGCCTGTATCTCAGTCGCAGGGTATTTTGTGGAGTTACAACATGAAATATTTGTTAATATATTGCAAATGTAAAGCCCAGGTTGGTTGATTGTTTCCTCTGTAGTGATTTGTGATTTGCTGTGCTTGGAGGATATGCAGACCTGTGGCTGCCCGGGCTGGGTGAATATCTGTGAAATAGACAGTATGTACAAGCCAGAGGGCATGTGAAATAATTTACTTTTATGCTGTACTCCTGTCTAACTGTCACTGTCTTTTATTCTCAGTCAAGCGCAGATTATTATCTGCTAGATTGTTTCTTAGCAGTGTGGCTTTTTAATATTTTATATTTTAAGACTGGCTCTTCTGTCAGGTTCCCTGGTGGCAAACTGTGGGTGCACTGGGGACAGATCCCATTTAGGAGTGGCACATGGCATTTGCTGAGGAGAAGTGCGAGGTGGTAATTTGGTCTCACATAGGATGAGTATTTTGATTCGTTGTGGTCTCTATCAGTGCCTGTCTTTCCATTTTTTGCCTCTTTTCTTGCAGAACCTGCAGATTAATCTAATCAACGAAAGAGCTTGTAAAAGCAATTCAGTCGACTATGTGATTGCTGTTTTCATTTATAAATTAATGTATTAGATTAACAGATATTAGGCTACTGATCTTTAAATCACTCCTCTACTACCTCAGTTGTGTTGAGCTGAAAACATTTTGTTTTGGGTTAACATTTTGTGGTAGCAGCCTTGTGTACTGGCATATGTCCCTGGTTTGGTCCTCAGCCTTTTCACTCTGCTCCGACTCACACGCACACAGCAGAGATTGAGCTAGCCAATGAAATCACTCACTGCAAGCATCAGATTTTCTCTGGAAATACAAACCAAGTCTTCCACCACAGCACTGGATAATTAATTGCGCTCTGAAACATACACTTTTATTCTGTCTGGCGTGCTGCCGTAGAGACATCTCTCCAGCTATATAGCCGGGGTCACTGGAGTAAAATCTGCACTGTATCTGTTGCCACAAAACTACAATGCTTATTATAAATTCTGCCATACATGCATTTTATTTCTAGTCCAAAACACTGGATAATTGAAACAGAATTTTAATGCGTTATGCATGCAAGTGAATATCTCATCTGCGCTTTATATGTCTGTGCAATAGATTGTCATGTCATGGCTATTCAACCTACTGGGTACCATTGCTCTTTTAACATGAGGAGTACACGGAGGGACTGCTAAGTCACACTGAGCACTATACTGAAAGCTTCAGACTGTAGAAAAGGTTTAAATATTAAACCAGAATTCCGCCTGTACTCCAAACATAAAACAGATCTCCCTCTGTTCGCTGCCTCTGTGTGTTGTTGAATATATTCATATGGGCTGGCTGACTGTGCTGATGGCAGGTACATTAAAAATCTAAAGTTTATAAATGATAGATTGAAGCGCTGTTCCCTTTTGTAAGGTGAGCAGAATTGGCTTGTGCGCTGATTATTGTTCGCTCTCTTGAACTGATATCTTCGGGGCTCTGCTTATGGTCAAGGACAAAACATTGTGGGATAGTCTATTCTTCAGCTTGAATTAAATATTTATTCTGTTTTGGGAGGGGGGGGTCATTTCAATTTTGCTCCTGCAGGCTCCTCTAGTCGTTCTATTACATAACTCACAATGGAAATGCTAACAATAGTTCATTTCCTGCTCCTGAAGCACCGAGATGTACTCTCGCCGTTACCTGGGTTTCAACATGAAAGTTGATCTCCCTCTTGCAGTCTGACTGACTACCGCTCTTTGTCCATACTCTGTGATTCACTCCAGACTATAGTAACTCCTATAACTCATAGCCCAAAGGTACACAGGAGCATTGCATTACGCATTCAGCTTCGGCACGGCAAGAGAAATTGATTGTGTGGAAGGGGGAAAGGAACAGAAGTGATGGCACTGAAATGCACTTTTCTGTTGCGAAGGTTTGCATTTCAAATGTAAATATGTACAACGTTTAAAGCAGAGTTCAGAAAACAAATCATGAACACACCTACATTTCCAGATTTGTTAAACAGTGTGTTTTTGGCTCAAGATTCAACATACTAATTAGCCCCTAGGAGATCCATCTAACAGTTTGTGATTTTTTTCCCTGATTTTTAATCAGTCTAATTTCTCTCTCCAACACACAGGCACGTTCAGTGCCATACACACAAAGCCTGTGTTTGCATAATGTGCTCACTGTCTGCTCCTCTGAGACTGAGCACTGTTTGTGCATCCCTGCATCTATGTGCAGCTACTGCTGCGCGTGTGTGTGTGTGTGTGTTTGTGTGTGCATGTGCAAGCATGAGATTGTTCAAGTTCATTTGTATGTTTGGGAAAGAGGGCTCAACCCCCCAGCACCCAACCACCCACCCCCACTCCTTTTAGTCTGCTGCCCTGGCTGTGGCTCGACCATGATTGCTCTGACAATTCAACAGCAACAAAAAAAAAAGAGAGAAAAAAAAAAGAAAACACCTTCTGCCAGACTGTTTTCCCTGTTCTGTTATGGAAATGAGATTTTCCATCTCACTTCATCTTCAGTACTTAAATACCTCTTTGCTGAGAATAGGACTGTCTAGCCTGTTAACACATTTCCTCCCATATAAGTGCTCTGTTGTTCTGCAAAGCTTAGCTGAATTTTAGCTTCTGTGCCTTCAGAAAGAAATTAGATTTTCTACAAATTGTGTGAAATGTGAACTGTCCTATTAGGCGTACGTTTATTGCTCTCTAAATCACAGTTAGCGTATGTTGTCTTGATGGCAGACTGCTGGATCTTGTTTGTATTATTCCCACAAGTCATGTCTTATTGTCGTCTTCGTTCACTTTTCCACTCAGACATGCTACATTGTGAGCCGAATTGTGATTCATGGTAAATATTTTCCATCCCAAAAGCACGTTATGTAATTGTAGTCTTCATAATTCCCTTTTATTTATAGTGCACTCCTCAAATTGTATTTTAAAGTGCTTTGCCAGACAAATGAAAAAGACAAAAAGACAGGAAACACAATGAAAGAAATGAACAAAAACAAATAAACAAAGTGGTAAAAGCAATAAACAGCGAAAAGCCTGGCTGTAGTCCACTGTAGTGGGCAATATGGAGAAAATAATATTTTTGACCAAATAACATAATATTGATATTGCAACAGTACTGTTTTTAGACAGTGGGATTTTTGATAGGTATTCATCAGTAATGTAACAATCCTGTCCTCTTAGAAACCAAGTTTGAATGTTACTAAACTGCTTTCTAAATGATACTGTTGCAACTTAATCACTGCCTAGATTATGTTCAAAGACAACATTTCTATCAGGTAGACAGATACTACATTCATGTGCAGCACAGGCTATGCTGAGAGGGAGTTGGGGAGGATGGTGGGTGTACAAAGTGCAGGAAATTTACACCAGGACTTCGGGGCTTGTGTCCAGACTCTTGGTTAAGCATAGGTAAAGTTTGCAATTTTATTTAGATATTAATTTAAAATGAAAGAAAATGCTTGCTTTTATGTTCAGTATCAACATTTTTTGCGACTTTTCAGAAAAATAGCAACATTTCGTCATTATGCAAATGGTAAATGAAATTCACTAGGCATTATGTTTCCCTCAAGACATATTTTTTGTAACATATTATTTGTAACATTAGTTGTATGTAAAAGTAAGACCAGGCTGAATGTGGATTTAATGAAGTGGGTAAAGGTAAATATAGAACAGCTAGAATAGTCTGATAAGTTTAAAAAAAAATCACCTCACTTTGCTGTAATGTAGCATTTAAAACTAGGACAAGAAAACACTTGTGATATATATTCAAAATCTAAAAAGGTAACTACTTTCATACCACGACAATATAATATTGAAGCCTTGCCCAGCTACTCGAGGGCGATCTTCAGTAGTTTGAACTCTCAGATGTTTAGCATGCAGGACATCAGGTTCACTGTCATAAATCTGCAGGACCATCAGGCAGACAGCACCATTCACCAACCTCCTAATCTAAAAGATTTACAGCTGAGTGTTTGAGTAGAGGCATGTCAGTGGTGTTATCAAGTAGGTGCCTCCTTTTACTGATGTCTTTGCTCAGAGCAGACCAAGAAAACCAAACGGTACGTTCCAATGTCGTGTAACCAAACATGTTCATGTCCAGTGACGCTAAGCTTACCACGTGTTTGTACGTACGTGCGTGTGTATGTGTGTGTGTGAGTGTGTGCGTGTGTGTGCTTTTTAAGCAGTGAGGCTCTCAGAAATTGTTCCTGGGGTGGCCAGATAGGGCCACTGAAAATCTTAAATACAAAAACCTTAATTGAATTCAGGAATTCTGTAATTCTGTTAAAGTATATAATCTAGTTAAAAACTATGTCAATATGGAGAATTAAGGAATTGCATACTGATATTTCTTGATTTCTTATGTTAATTTCTAATGGCTAATTAGGGGTGTCAAATTTGTACGTTTTTAATCGTGATTAGTCACTGAATTTCAATAGTTGATCGCCATAACCTTTTTTTTTTTTTATTGCATGTTTACAATTCCATTATTTTGAATTTCAGAACATTTTTGAAGTCCATAAATGAATTCTTACCAGATTGTCTTGATTGGGAATCAAATGGTAGCATTTGTTGACTGATGTTGAATGGCCTGCAGTCAGTTTCCACCCATTTAGGAGGCGCTGTTGTTAACTTCTTCAATTTAGTTTTACTCACAGGTCAGAGGCAATTCACACACTCCAAAATACTGCTTTGCCATCTTTTGCGATGTAGTTGCCCCCTGACATCAGTCTCATTAGCTGCACCTGTGTGTTCAGCTCGTAGGTAGTAGCAATTTACACAATCAGACAGTTTATGGACCCCAATATGCAGAAAAAATCAAAAATAATAGGTGAAAAAAACCAACAAAACAAAACGACAAACAAAAAATGTATACTGCATGCAAAAAACTGCATGTTTTTTGCCCAAAACTGCATGGGGGGAGCATAAGAGGGCTTGTTGTAAAGGGTGACTCATGGGTAACTGTTGAACCTATTTTCATTCAGATATGTTGAGGTCAGAGGTCAAGGAACCCCTGTGAAATGCCCATGAAGTTTTTCCTTGCTAAAGTTTAGCCTAACTTTAAAGCATTATTTAGCCCCCTTCCTGACAAACAAACATAACATGGTTGTTACCACTCAATTTCTTCTACTTTCATATGATGCCAGTATCATCACTCTGGCTTTAGGAGTCACCCTGGTACAGCCTCTTAAAGACAGGCCGGGATCACCTGTGATTCATGATACATGATGTACGAGCATTAATTGCATTGCAAATTAATGCTTTAATGCTGACAGCCCTACTTACTACCTTATGTGGATAGGCTAATAGCGATGAAGTTAATATTTTGATTTCCACAACAATCTTGTTGTAATGTGTTATGTATCTGTGTGTTAGGTAACTTATTGTTCTTCAGATTGACTGGTTGTCGTTTTCCATAAAAGACAAATATATGCAGATTTTAACTTAGGAGTACATTGGGGACGTTTACACTACTACTACTTTACACTAATATTCTACTATTTTTCCCAATATTACAATATTATGAATTTGTTGTGGGTTATGTAAACATCATATTCTGTTTAGATATTCTCTATAAGTAAGTTGTGATATGCCAGTATTAATCAGGTTTTAATAGCATTATTTGAATATGTGTAAAGAGCGTTCGGAAAAAGCATCTCAATTTTTTACTTTTTTTTTTTTCTCATTTGCAACACATGGCCTCTTGTCTGTTTACTGCCAGCTCTTTGCATTGTTTGTACACATACAAACTCGCCAACAGTCTGCAGGGCTGGTGTAGAAATGCGTACCCAAAAGCCATTTCTGGTCAGTAGAATAAGTACACCTACTTCAACACATATTGAAAAGCTTGGAAATCAACAGGTTTTTGGATATGTGCAAATATCGCAATGTCAGTGTTCTCAAAAAGGTGGTTGAGGGAATGAAAAGGGGTGTTCGTGTTTTCACAACAGGAAAAAAACATGAAAAAATTTTTTTTAAGCAAGGAGGAAAAATGACATGCGTCTCCAGCCGTTCCACTTTTTATGTATTTTGACATAATAAACGAGAGGTTAGGGCACCATAATCAGAGTACGTGTGGCATGTAAACAGGAATATTAGTGTAACCTTCTTTATTAGACATGTAAACAGCTTAGGAATGATTAATTTTGTGAGGGGGGCCAGCAATTGTATCAGCCCCTGCCACCCCATGCCAGCGCCACTGGTGTCAAGGGTTAAAATACAGGAATGGAAATTAATAGGGTTCATCCTGAGGTCCTGCTGCCAGCCTCAACGATGCTATTAATTGAGCTACTACAAGACAAAAAAAAAGGACAGTATAACTTGTGAAAAATAAAAAATTAAATCATTAGTTTAAACAAAAGAAAGCCTAAAAAGTATATTTAGCAATGTGTCCTGGTTTAATAAGGAGAGACTGATAACATGCTAGCCAATTTGTGCAAGCAGATGTCATTGACTCACAATATGAAATTAATTTAATGCTTAAAAAAATCAATTAAGATAATCTGCCCTTTACAGCAAACAGAGCAGACATGGGAAACATCGCTGTGGAGCTGGAGAGAGTACTACTTAATCTCAGATAATTAATAACTAGGCCCCCATAAAACACTCATTTGGTTTTGCTCTAGAGAATGTGGAATCTCTTCAAATGTACACCAACACTATTCTTTATCAGGCCTTGTTCTGTAAAAGCACAGAGCCCAGATTCATTTTTACGAGAGCTTACAGTATTCTATTCATAGAGCCCTTTAGAAATAGCAAGCATTCATAATGGAGCCGGGATCTGATTAACCTCCTCGCTTGCCGGCACAATGGCAGGCTACCCTGAGACTCAGCCCCGTAATGGAGTCCGCTATCACCAAGCGCACTCCAAACATTCTTCGCACCGCAGGACTCGACGACCAGATTGGAATCCCTTAACTCCCCTCTGCACTCGGCACACAGTAGGGAAACAAAACATCCTCTAAGCTGATGCCCCTCAACATTAATCTATCTCTCTGCTCCACTCATGCACTTGTGCACATGCACGCACACATTATACACCGTAGGCGCCCCTTTCAGTGCCTTTGTTGCAATTTTGCATTCCTAATTGTAAACTCTTATGCGTAAAGGCTGAAAAATAAGGCAGTGTTGTCTCTATTCTGCATCTTAACCATTTCCACTCTGAGAGGCTTTCGTCTGTGAATGTGTACCCTTAATATACAGTATGCACAGTGTGTGTGTGTGTGTCCACCCACTGTTAAATATAATGCAATTAAATGTAATAGCCCTGCAACAGGCTTTATACTACATTTGTGGCACTTACAACGCATCATTTTTACTTATAGCAGTAATTCTTAGTTCATATTTTGTGGTATTATTGTATCACATTTTATATTATACTGTATTTCCTGTTGCTTTGTTCTGCTTGTGAGGAAAAAACAGCTAATACACAATTTTCTCCATAAGGTGAACATATAACATTTGCAGTAATACAGTATAATGGAGAGCCATTAGGTGGAAATACTCTATTATTGTGCTGGATTGGACCTTATTTCATAAGGTTTTTGACTCTTTTATCTTTTCTTGCTTTTGCCTCTCTTATGAGATGAATCATTGCTGGGTTGAAGTGTTTCAAATGTTTATCTCCCACCTCAATGTTGCCATCTCCTGGCCTAACAGGATTAAGCAAGATGCTCACACAGGCCCTCTCTGTTGTGGAGCAAATGGCTAGCTTGTGCCAAATATGTCAGAGGGAGTGATTACACCCCTCAGTGGCCAGTTGGCCCAACAGTCCGCCCCCAGTGGCCAGCCCTGTGGGGGCTGTCAGGACCAGGCAGACCGGAGCTTGGTAAGGAGCCAGTCCCACGTTTAACAGCCAGCTCCTGCCCAGCCCAAGTGTCATCTGCACCTGCCAATGGGAAACGGTTCTCACCCATCAGATAGTGGCTGAGAGGAAATTGCTTCAAGGAGGTGACATCCTAGGATGGCAATATGGAGATGTGAAATATATTCAAGTAAGACGAGGAGAGGGGACCTGGTCCTTGAAAAAGGCACAAATTAGCATTGACATGCGCATACACACAGAGGCACATATAAATACACACGCACACACACACACACATGCAAGGAGGCTGTGCTTAATCTTCCCTGCTTTGAATAATATAACCGTCCAAGAGAGAATCAAATTTATTCACAGCCTGGACTACCAGGCAAATTCTTATTTACTTCACCTGATATAGTAACAGCCAACAAGCCACGGGAATACGGATTGCTAAGCGTGTACATCCTCGCTGCAGTGAAACAAGGACATTTTCAGCGACGTAGTATCTACAATGACCAGTTCAGCGGTGACGTGGAAAATGAAAATCAAAGTGAAAGTTGGATAGGGATATGTCAAGTCAAATATGTGCCTGCAATCATCACACGCAGAGTATCACTGGAGGTTAATGTGCAGGCCTGCTGATCTTTTGGGGCCCTCATCCATGTAGCTTAAGGCGGTGAAATTCAATATGAAGCATGAAATGTGAAGTAGTCATCATAATTGGATTGAAACCCACAGTGGATCCTTTACCAACAGAAAGTATAAAGCCATACTGAAGGCCACACTTCACACTCAGAGGAGGGGAGCTGATTTCTAGTAGAATCCAATTGTCTGGTGCTCTATTTTGAGGCTCTAATTAGCCTGTTAGCTCCTCTGTCAGGACTGCGTGTTCCCCGCAAACAGGTGGCTCAAACATTAATTTATCATTTGTTAGCGGAAGAGTTAATGATGTGTGTGAAAAAGTGAAAACCTGCTCTCAGGGTTATCATTGCTTGCAAGGCATCTGTCTGATAGCAACCTGTAGATGGCACTCTCATCCCTGGTTTCCAAACCTTAAGGGTCGACTCCCCATTTTGAAATGACTGGCCTCAATTCCAAAAACCTGTTTTGCTTTGTTTGTCATTATGGACCTTTAGCAGGGTATTTTGTTAACGGCAGAGCAGCGGGATTTGTTTTTTTTTTTTGTTGCTTTTTTTTTTTTCCTTTTTCACTCAGTGCTTAAATTATAATGACAAATAGTCTTGTGTGCAGCAGTGGCATACCTGATGATACATATGGTCAAAGCTTATTCAAAAATGCTTATGCATAATGAAGTGCAGCTAGCAACTGTTGTTCCAATCGTTCTCAGGCAGCGAGCATTAGTTACACAGTGGGGGAATGGTTGGAGTTGAGTGGGGGTAGAGGAACCTCAGCCAAACATGATTTGTCTCTGAATACTAATGCCTCTTTTGATCTGCCTCGGCTTTTAGGAGATTTAAACAACAAAATCTGTCTTTCCAAATTTCTTAATAGACTCAGCCTTTTGTGGCCAACATGAAAAAATCCTAGAAACATGTTTACACGGCATCCATATTAATGTTCTGGATTTGTTTAAAACATGTAGAGTCCACTGAGATCTTATTACGGGGAAACCCTGTATTATTCATGCCTGGCCCTAATAGACTAATTAATTTATCATAAAATAGTAAGGCATTTTTATGATTTTCTTATGTTACGCATTTATTTCCATAATTGAGCTTTGTTTTACAAATATATCTTTTTAAGTTGCTCCTCACATGTCCTAAATTCAGACACTGTGCAGATTTCATCCCTCCTGAAACGATCTGAATGCATGCATTACAGAGCCGAGGCAAAATAACAGGAAGAAAAAAACAATTAGACCCAACAACATCAAAGCTACAAGTACCTATGTGATTTATATGGCCCTAAAAGCTATTTAGGAGCACATTGTGACAGAATGTGAAGTGTGATTAGGGACAGTATGTTAAACATTTGGCCAGTTGTAATCAGTTGGAGAGCTGTGAGGATGAGCTGTGGTTTGGGGGGGTTATCTGTGCCTGTAGCGCCGCGGGAGGTGCCAAAAGCAACAGAGACCACTAGCCAGTCTGAGCATTTGGCACCTCCGCAGCTGCTGCTCACATGCTTCCACCCTCTCGCTTCACCAAAGGCCAACACCAAGCACGGGATAATCTTGTTTTATCTGCCTTTCAGACAGCCCAAATGGCCGAGATTAAACCCTCCACATGACCCTCACGGCCAGAGCAGTGACATGTATACCCCCAGTTTATTAGAGCACCTAAGGTTAAAGTGAGATGAGGAAACTGATAAGGGGTTGGCCTGAAAATGGCTTTCCAGCCTCGGCGAGAGGAAAAAAAAAATCAGGGCCTATCTAAATTTAATAAACGCTGTGTCATGAATACAAGTCTATCTCACTTCAAGGTTGCATTGTTATCACAGCCTATTTAGGTATTTAGCAGCAGGGATTGCTTTTAAATGATTAAATGGCCAGGTACCAGAATATTTATTGTTTCAATCAGATTCAGTTTTATTGCAAAGTAGGTTTGCGCAGACAAGGAATTTGCCTTGGTGTCGTGGTGCAAAGGCAAAGAGACATAAAATGAAAAAAGAAAATATGAAACAGTATAAGAAATACATCAAAATGTATCTGTTTTTAAAGTGGAGGAGCCGGGCAGTTTTGACATAACTAGCAGAGATTGGCAAAGGTAGAATTGTTTGATCAATTTTCGATCAGACTTTGTATTTATAGTTTTTTATTTATTTTAAGAAATGGTGTGTAAGAGTTAGGGGGATTGG
The DNA here is from genome assembly GCF_026936395.1 of Plectropomus leopardus. Lineage (NCBI taxonomy): Eukaryota > Metazoa > Chordata > Actinopteri > Perciformes > Serranidae > Plectropomus > Plectropomus leopardus. The sequence goes on along the minus strand of NC_142185.1, from coordinate 21,988,952 downwards.
GTGGTGTCTAGATACTTAAGTGTTCATTATCCAGGAGGTTTTAATCGGGAGCCGAGTTATATTCAGAAGTTTCTTCCTCTCCAAAACAAATGAACCAGGTGATTAAAACTGGTAAGAACACTAAGGCAGTTTACAGATTAGTGCATCTTCTACGCTGTTTGGCATCTCAGAAATGGGCAGCTTGCTTACCACATACTGTTGTGTGCTAACCCCTTTTCTCTGATAAGTTAATGTGTGCTCACCTTTTTCTGATCCAGATATTAAGGATGTTTTTACCAGGAACTGATTTAGGCCTCCTCCTCCCCAAAACAATCAGACTAGGTGAATTAACTTTGAAACCTGAATCGACATCAATTTGCATGTGCTAATTTTCAGACACCTATCACAAATGTTAAAAAATGTAGAAAATTATCTATATATATATATATATATTTTTTTAAAAAAAACAGGGAACAATGTCCAGAAATCTATATTTATAATTATAATAACCATATTTAAAGTTATTTTCACATTATTTCCTTGTTTATTTTAGAAGTTTTTTTTTTATTGTTGCTTTTTTTTCAGGTAGTTTTCTTGTACTTGTAACTTGCTAGTTTTTGGGTCATTTTTTTCAGTTGTTCATTGCCTTCCTCTCATGTTTTGAAAGTAAGCAAGCCAATTTGCTTAGGTTTCCAAGGGTTAAACTCAATACAGAATGAAGCAGTTTCACATTATAAATTATGTATATCTGACGCTTTCTGGCATTCTCGCTGTGGGCGGCTCGTCCAACACATGCTAATGTGCGGCCACCTTTTTTCTCTGATAACTTAAGATCCAGACGTTCAGGAAGTTTGACGGAAGCTGAATTATCAGCAGAGGTCTATTCCTCTCCAAAACAAACAGACCCGGTGATTTAAACCAGTTAAAACACTGAAAAAAGCAGTTTCACATTAAAAATCTTTTTAAATCCAACTCTGCTCATTGGAGATGGGCTTCTTATTATGGAGGCTGATGCAAAAATGCAATTAGCACTATCTGAAGTCAGCGTTTTGTTTGTCCATTCTAGACTACTGAAGAAACATGGTGGTGCAACATGTAGATATAAATGACTCATTGTAAGGTAACGGAAACACAACAGTTACTATGTTTAAGTGATTATACACAAAAGAAGATATACTCATTATATTATATTCTGTTTCTGCAAAGATATCATCCTAAATCCTACACAGTGGACCTTTAAATCCTTTTCGTACAGCAGAAGCATATATAAACCTTTCAATCATGCAAATAGAATGACTCAGGCTGAGTGAATTTCCTCAATATTTAAACTATAGTACATGCAGTATCTGTGAGAGCAAGCTACACCTGTGGTTTCTAAATTGTCACAACTGTCAGTTAAGGAGATGGTGTTACATGTAACACCGCAGCATCTGTTGTTGTCGCCAACTGGAGCCAGAGGTATGGAAACAAAGCTGATTAGTGTTTTTTATTCTGTGTCATGTTTTATGCATAATAGTGTATTCGTGCTTCATGCTCATTTTCTATTTTGTCTAGACCTGTATGCATGTGGCTCTACGCTGCATCTGTGTCACTGGTGTGTTTGCAGGTATATCTGTGTATTTTTATGACAGATGGATCCTGAGAATCCAAAACTCACAGATAAAACTCCCAGTTCACCTGTTGATCACTATAACTAGATATTTTGACATTGCTAAAAAAATCCCTGCAGTAACCTCAGGGAGACTGACAAAATTAGAGTGTAAGAAAACAACAAGCATATCAAAACTAGCATTTTTTAAAGCCTTTTTAGCATTTTTACTGTGTCTCAAAGTATTTTACTCGGAACTGGGAACCTGGAGATTATGAAAATGGAAAAAAAACTGGCTGACAATTTTCTTGCAGTGGGTGACATGGTGGCGGTTATCCAAAAGGTGGGCCTTTGAGACATTTGTTCCCAGTGGCATATGCCAGGATTACTGCTCCCTGTGTCACCAAATGCTTTTCCTGCCTTCCTACCTGGTGGCGTGTGAGGCGGAGAATGTTCAAATGGCCTTCATATGATGTCAAAGCCCAGGTGACATCGCACTGATTTCTGACCATCATTGTGACCATTACTGTAATGTTGACTGCCAAGGTAAGATTAACAATATTCTTACCATTAATTAAAATCACCTCAGTGAGAGAACAGATGGCCAAACCAATTAATCTGCTGTAATGCTCTTACTGTCACCACACACGTCTTAATCAAGCCGTGATCTGCATTAATCACCTGACTTAAGTGACAAACAAGTATCACTCCTGTGTTAGCCGGGCTTTGTTTGTGGTTAAGGCCTCTGGTGACCTTGTAGTGATGTATTGATCAGAAAAATACTTAGGACATGAGTAGGCTGTGTTTGATATTGAGGCAAACACAATGTAGGATACAAGAGGAACATCATAAATGAGCCTCTCTACCTGCTCAGGTGCTGTTTTAATCATTATGTCTGCACTTTAATTTTAGACTGTAATATTTTCATCTGCTGCTCAGCTGTTACCTTGAAACCGTTGCCACACAAAGTGGTAAGTGCGTGATAAGATTAAAGCGTAATCCTCTTAGTGGCAAACAACTAATTTGGCTAATAATTCTGCATTACCTTCTGACTCTTCATAGCAACAAAATCCTGGATTTCAACACCCAACCAGCATGGGACTGTTGTGCTGAAGGCTTTATGTGTCTGGTAATGGCAGAAAAGTATCTTATGTTTGATCCCCCCCTGGCTGAGTGTTCATATGTTCAGTGTGATCTTGTTTTTATTAAAATAGGGATATAGAGTGTAAGAAGCAAACAAGAAATGAGCAGATAATGAGAGACGAGGGCAACATTTCTTGTTTATACTCAACATCAGAAGATTCCTCATTCAATGCTGAGCTCCAAAAAGTGATGATGCAATGCTGTTGCACTTCCAGGATTAACAATTTTAAGTTGTATTGGCCTGCTTAGCATACAGCCTAGAATAACACTTGATTTGATGATTTGTGGCATAATACAAGCTTCAGCATTCGGAGGAAAAAAAAACACTTGTTGGTTTGATGCCTTTTGGATTTGTGAGCAAACTCTTAACACTTCTGCTGTAATGTAGTGCGACTGAAGCGCGTTCCAAGTTCAATATATAAACACAGCAGCTTTCAATGGCATGCATTATAAATTGGCTTACTCTGCTGCAAAGTGTTTTAACAGTTTGTTATTGTTTTGTGTTCACGCTGCATGGTGTTCTTGCCAAGAATATAGCCGGCAACATTATCTGCAAAGGAAATCAATTTTTACATTTGTATATACTAAATATGGCCGGCCCGATCTGAACCCAAGTGGAGCTTTTATTATTGGACTTCTGTGCCAGTCATGGATTGGCCTTAACAAACACCTTGTTGGTACAACAATACTTTAAGCCAAAGATCAATGATTGATTTTGTGGTTGTGACGTCCAATCTGCGGTTGTATTTCTCGGACACATGGGTGAAGAGAGGAGCAGAGCTGTCGCTGCTCAGCACCTTGTGGTTAGTTCAGTGAGGCAGTGGAGGAGACTGCCAGACAGACCTGGAAAACACAAACGTGCAGTGAAGGTGAACTGGGAATGTCCAGAATAAGCTCCTGTCCTTTTCTTCAAGTACTCTGGAAAAATTTCTTATGCATCCCAGGAGAGGTTGGGAGCATTGATTTTGCTAGTGTTGATGGCTACTTAGATTGTGGTTTAGAAGGTCACCGGGTCCTGTTGTTGCACCAACCTGAGAATCAGGTGAGGAGGCTGTCAAGCTGAGAAGGAGGATAAGAAGGAGGCTTGGATGGGCCAGAGGTCTCCTAAAGCAGACTGCTACTAGGAGGTTAGAAGGCTGCGGCTTTGGATTAAATGGAGCGTGAGAGGAGAATTGGTGCTGGTTTTAGCAGTAATGTGAGCGTTGTCGTGAAGATGGACCTGAGCCAGAAGGCAAATGTTTTGATTTACTAGTCAATATGTGTTCCAATCATCACCTATAGTTATGAGCTTGGGTAGTGCAAGGAAAAATGAGTAGTCAAAACGAGTTTCCTCAGTAAGGTGTCTGGGCTAAAGCTTTTGCCAGTCATGTCCAAAGTCTTGCTCAGGGGACAATTGTGGCCCTCAGATCAACTTGCTTTGAAATACACTATATGATCAACACAATATTGGTTAATCAAGCAAGAACACTTTTCATTTTCATTAACCTCACAAAGGCATGGCAGTCACACAGTTTGTAGACAGTAAGAAATACAAATGCGAAACTAGTGTGTTTTTATAAACAGATGGTAAACAAGCAAACTAACAATTACCTGACAGCAGACATTTCCTTCAAGGTAGCAGACATGGCCACAGCAAAGAAGCATTAAGTTGACAGGGACTGCCGCCACTATCCGGAGCGGTGGAAAGTTGAATACATTTAATGAAACGTTTGCATTTGTCTTATTTGTATGTGATTTTTTTTTTTAATAACCCATATGATGTGAGAAGCAGCTGGCTCCCAGGTATTTTCACAATATTTAATCTGGCTGCCATCCAAAACAAGTCTGGACACCTCTGCCTTATACCCTGCTCCACCAAAATTAGTGTGTATGTGCAGGTCTTTTTAAAAGCAGGAAAACTCATTTAAAAAATGAGTAATAGAGTCCATACCTATTGCAAGGAGACCAGAATTATGTACAAGGCTCTGCACAAGTATGCCTGTTTTTTGTTGTTGTTGGTGTTCAGGTGTGCCATGTTTATAGTCACAAGTGCACTGGAAAACCAGGTTAGTAAACAGTAGAAAGCAGCATGGAGGCCAGTGAAAATGTTACAGTGATTACTTTTTTTTGATCTCTTACTTATTCAGTGTCTTGCAAATTTGGTACTGATTTTTTATGCTAGTTTTGAACAATGTTTAGGTGCTGCTTGGATAGACATGGGTTAAATTTACTACCATATTCAAAATACTGCTAATAACTTAGAAGTGCTACTACTACTAGTACTACTTCTACTGTAATATAAAGTGCAAGAAAGTCTGTATAGCGAAGGCAGGAGGGGTGCTGGATAGGTCAAACAAACTCTCGACTTTCCAACACAATCTCATCCCAAGACTTATTGCAGCTTTGCCAGTGGACTAATGCGTCTATATGTTACGCTCTTGTTATCCATCTGCATCTGCTGTCGTCCTTTTTGTATTAAATTATTACCAGCAGCTTTTTAACCTGACGCTGTCCAGTGGCGTATTATGTTGCCATGCCAGATGCTGCTTGGTGGCGACCGCGAGCTGCTCTGTCCAGCTGTGTTCTCTGCTGATGCTGGCCAGTGGTATACCATACAGCCATGAAAGGTGGCTTTGGTGTCCTGATCTTATGCAAAAATCACTGTAAAAGCGGTGGTGTTTGATCACTTCAGAATGAAAACATGTTGGACTTTCACTTGGGAGCCCATTGTTTGTTTCCTGTGTGAACTTCAAGCCAACAGATGTTTTTGTCTTTTTTCTAAACCTAATTATGTGCTTTTGTTGACTCAATCTAGGGAATTAAACCTATAAATGAAGCATTTTACCTACATTGTAAGTTTATTTTTTAAAAAATGAATGTATGTAACAAGTAAAAAGTGGACATTTCCTGAAGAAATGGATATGTATTTTGAAAAGACACAATGCATGCAACACCAAGTGTTTTTTTCTAAACCTAATCACCTGCTTTCATTGCCTAAACCAAAAGAAATACACCAAAAAACAAAGTGTTTACTACACTGTTAATTTATTTTTAAAAAGAATGTGTGCATGTAATGAGCAGTAACTGGATATTTCCTGTAAAGTGTTTTTTAAGAAGACTTACCTAGTGTGTCATATTTAGGTGTGTAGATCCACTGACAATGTGCCTGTAGTGACTAGTTGGGATGTGTTGCAGATACCTATGACTACTGTAATGAATGCTGATAACCTTTCCATAAAAGACAAAAGCCAGATGTTAGTGGGTGTTAGTGGGTTTTGAGTCCAGTGGGAAATTGGGGCTTCAGAGATAAAGGAGCTCAGACATCTTGAGGTAGCTCGGACTACAGCCAGTTAAAGTGGTTTGGGCATCTGGTCAGGACGCCTCCAGGGCACCTTCCTTTTTTTTACCGGGCATGCCCAACTGGTAAGAGACCCTGGAGTAGACCCAGAACATGCTGGAGAGATTATATCTCTCATCTGGCAGCTCAGGATCCCTCAGGAGGAGCTGGAAAACATTGCTGAGGAAAGAGGACATCTGGACTGCCTTCCTTAGCCTGCTGCCACTGTGACCTGGCCCAGAAAAGCCACAGAAAATGAATGCATTGGTGGACATGTAATACATATAAGCAAAACTGGGCTTGTATAACACTTTAATTAAGGCAGCCCAGAGCTCCTTATCACCTCTTGCTGACACAGTATCACAACGATCTCTGGTCTCTGTGGCTGTTGTGTGCTTTTTCACACCTCCCTGTATGTGCCCTCTTGGGGGCTCAGACAGATTTAACTGAAACTTTTGTTAGGTGTCAAGAGCCCTTTGAAGGGCCATAGACGCCTTTTAATCAGCAGACGCTAATCACCCATATGGTTGACAAAGGTCTGGTTGACTCATGCTCTTTTGTTATCACTATGGGAGCTGTTGCTGGTGTGTGTGTGTGTTTGTTTGTGTGTGTGTGTGTGCGTGCGTGCGTGCGTGCGTGCGTGCGTGCGTGCGTGCGTGTGTGTGTGTGTTGGAGGTGGGAGGGTAAATCATTCAGTGGAGTGTATTCTCTACACTTCTTTGTTCTTCTGACTTCCAAGGCTCTTGTTGTAGAACTGTTGTTGAAAAGGGTAAATTAAGTGCATTTGAGTGTTTATTACAATACAGATGGGCCTGATTATGCAGGCAGATTTTTCTTCTAACAGAGAGCTGCACTGATATTCTATGTGTAATTAACATCGTGGGTGTCCAAAAACACAACACTAATCAAATGACACTTGTCTGGCTTTGTGGGTTTTCCTTACCACATTATACTTAAATTCCTCTTCCGCTATTTGAACAGATGAGAGAGAGACTACGGATGCAAAATGGAAAGAATAATTTCTGTTTTCCTTTTATTTTATAAATTATGTATTGGCAATGTTTGTATGGATAGATATGATTGTGAGAAAGAGAAAAAAACTAAAGAAATAAATATTTATAGATTCATAGTTTTAGTTTTATTAAGCCTAAATGTCAGGGTAAGGATTTTGATAAGACTGTAATTATAAAATATAGTTGTATATGAATAATAGTGAAAGTCACCACACTCTTGCATCCTCCATTATTAGATGCTTCCTATTTTGCATTTCCTACCAAGTGGTGGGAAGACAGTATTATAAAGCACTTTAATTACATATATTTTTTAGATATTTTGCTTGAGTATTTCCATTTAATGCCATATTATACTTTCACTCCTCTACATTTCAGTGCGGAATATTGCACTGCAGCCCAGTCGCCAGAGGAAAAATGTTGGCATTGTACTTGTCTGGAAACCGAGAATATGTTACATCTGCACGTTTCATACTTACTTTAAAAATGACGTAATATATGAGCTGACTTGGTCATCTGCAGGTGGAAGGGAGTGTGGATGATGTGTCACTGCTGAGACACCTACCAAGCTCCACTGTTCTAGACTAACAAAAAACAACACCAGGTTGTGATATCATGAGTCACTGCTGATTTTCCAGCAGCTTTTTAGGCACCAAAAATGGGTATTGTTTTGGCAACCTGTTGCTGTTTTTTCAGAGGGCATAGTGCCAAGAAAAGTAGTTGTTTATTACAGAGGTAGAATTGCGCCACCAAAACTGTGTATTTGAAGCAAAAACATGATCTTTTTCTATCAGTGACTATCAGTGTTGCTAAAAAGTGAAGTTTCACCAATCCAATACCTAAAAATGTACAATACAGTGTCACTCTGGCAGAAATGTAAAATGCCAACATTTTTTCTGTTGTTTGGGTTGTGCACTACATTTACCTTACAGCTATATTTACTAGTGACTAGTTAGATGACAAAGTTAAAACATAATGCATTGTTACAGATTTAACCACACAGCAATGTATATAATTGCTCCACCTTGACCATCTACAACATACTGCATACACATAAATACATAAATAATACAAAAAACAGTTCAGAATTTTGTACAGCACTCTGGGTCATTCTGGATTATTATTGCGTTTATTTTATATTTTGAGTATAGGAGAGTGGGGTTGGTTGGGACAGTGCCTTTTTAGCAAGTTAGGAAGCAAATACGCTAATTTGCCATTCACCATGCTCACACTTAGCCACACTATTTATTACTCTTTTTAAATTCCACAGCCTATAAGTTTTTGGCTTATTTGGTGTTTTTCTCCTATCATACTGTTTTTAGTTATGGCACAAAAAAAAGAAAGCACTTGGTGCTTAAGTTCCTCCCTTGTTACAAATGAACGAAAAGTGGACATAAACAAGACAAAGCCTCTGCCTAATTGAATAAGACCCACTGTGAAGACGCTGAGTGTGTGTTTACTGCAGGAACTTCTTGTAGGTCTATATTTCAACCTCTGAGTGGATTGTGAATGTGCAGAGTATTTTTTTTTAACTTGCAGGCTTTTCGTTTTTTTTTTATTTTGCAAAATGAAACAAATTGAATAGCCTGAATAACCCTATAAACTATACGTAGCCCATGGTAACCACAGCTAATAGGTGAGCTAATAGGTGCCACTGAAATGAAGACTCAGAAGAGAGCCACTTCCTCAAATCTCAGTAGTTTAGAAATGTTGTTGTGTTTTTTAGTCCACAACTATGTGTTCCAACTGCCCTGGGAGGCTGAATTTTATGAAATTTCCTTGTACATTTTACAAAATTACGCCTGTAATGTTTCAGTTAGGCTTTAAAAAATGATACATTGTCAGCAGACACCTGTATCTGTTCAAGGATCTAATTGATTTCATCACTGTTTATGTAATCTATGTGTAATACAAAGTTATGCCATGTCTATTTCAAAAATGTCCCCTCTGACCCCGCTCTCCCCTACATTTAGCTGATCATCCTTGTAGTTATACTAAGTTTTTAATGCAGGACTTGTTACTGAGTATTTTTACATTCTAGTACTGATGCTTCAACTTAAAGAAACAAATCCTAGAACTTCTTCCAGTGCTGCAGTTTACTAGTCATACCATAGATTTTATTTAAAACTTTGATTTAAATTTACTGTAAAATCTGAACAATATTTTACTGTAATAATGTCATACAGTATTGTACTGTAAACCACAGTGCAATCTGGGAGAAAAAATAACGTGACCACTGCAACTTAACTCACTGCCATTATTTACAGAAATGTACTGTAAACCTAGGGTAAACAGTTAAGCATCATAGGAAGGAGAAAGAAAAAAAGGAGAGAACTGAAATTTTAAAATTAACTGATGTGAGGTCCAAAGTGCGGGTGCATCTCATAGCTAATGGAGTCCCACAACACTGGATTTCTACCTGAGGAGACATTTCTTTTTCTAAGAAGAGTTTCCAGATTGCATTTTATTTTTGCGCATCTGCCAGCAAGTCTCTGTTGTTACTAAGGCATGGCCACACAGCAGCCTGTACAGCCTGTACAGCCTGTACAGCCCTCTATAGCCCTCTATCACTGATGTCTGATAAAGTAACCTTCACTGAGTAACTCAAGTAATTGTTACCAGTTTTATTCTGCTAAGAAATAGCATTATACCTGTTAAAAAATTAAAATATCCGTGAGGCTTTTCCATTTGAATTATCTGCCATTTATAAAAGTGCTGGACGAAGCTGTTGAAACACTTGATACTTTCAGTGTTAAAACTGTAGCTAGCGTTCGCTAGTAAATGCATGTCAACATTTTGCCCCAGTGTACATTAAAATTAAAACACTTGCTTTTGCTGAAAGACAATTTAATGACACTAACTAATACAGTGAGAATAAGATACTGAGAATAACCTCCTGTGTTTTGTTCTCTACACTGACAAAAAGAGCCATTAAAGGTTTTTGTAATACTCCAGTTAGCTTAAATTATCACTTTGGTATTTTGTTTTAGTAGCCTACATTAATATTGAAAGACATTTTAACTCTATAATGTAATGTCATTGGCAAAAAGAGCCACTCAAGACTTTTGACTTATGTCATTTTCATAAAGTAATGTCACTTAAAAGAAGAATATTTTGTTGTTCTACTTTATTCTCCAGAATATACATTGCCATCATTCCTGAGAGGGGCATAAAAGCAAGCCATGAGATAGTGCAAAGCAAGATGAGTGGGAGGATGGTCAAAAAGAAGGCAACGTCAGTTAATCCACATCTCCACACTCAACATGAAGCTCAGTGGCTTCAAGTGGGACATTGTGTGATTTTTTTACACACACACACACGCACCACTATCTCACTCAGCCACTCATTCAAACATGCATTCACCAACTCACTCACTGACTGTTGCACTGGTGACATGTTTTTATGTTAATATTTGATAATGAAGTACATAATGAATACTGTATCATCTTCATTAATTATCATTATTATTATTATTATTATTATTATTATTATTATTATTATTAATTTATTTTTTTAAACATTCTAATTAAATGCAGTATCCATACAGTAGAATCTTACATATTGTAAATATACAGTTCTTTACTGGCAAAGATGCTGCCAGTAAATTACTGTAAATTTATTATAATACATTAAGGAACTGTAATTGTATTTACAGCAATATACTAGAATTCTAAAATACAGTAAGGAAACTAAAAATACAGTGCTTTGCTGGCAAAGCTGCTGTCAGTAAATGACTGTATATTTACAGTGAAAGGTTTTACAGTGTAGAGTTAAAACATTTACTAATGGTGCATATGATATTTCTGATCTTTTGAGCCATTTTAAATGATTCAATGTATTCCTTTCAGTAAAAGTTTTATGGGTTTTTCTTCCTGCTTGTGTATCTCTTTCAACCCCAGATTTTTGCACAATGTCCTGTAAGTGACTGACTTAGAGTCAGTGAATCCTGTCATCAGGTAGACTTCAGCCTCCTGTGAGGGCATGTGTAGGCCTATTAAATACACTCCTCTAAGTGATTTAGTTAGTTAATTAATTGCCATGTGCAGATTTATTTAAGCCACACTGTTACCAGCCCCTGTAAAGCTCCACAATCAGTTTATCTAATAAATAAACCATTTGCTCCCCCAAAAGTGACCAGCAGTTTGCTGCAGAGCCAAACGTGCCCCTGTTGGTGGACCACTGGAAGGCCATTGGTTGAAGGGACAGGCTATTTGCATATACCAGGGCTTATAGTCCCACAGCAAAGTCAGAGTTTAACACAGTTGTGACTCGACCTAACACAGCATTAGTGGCGGGTCATCTTCATCATTTATGACTTATTTTGGCAGCACTTTTTAACCCTTCAACATGGGATTTTGCAAGATTGCAGTGCTGTGCGTAGTGCTTTCTTTATTTTTACATTCTGTTCAGTGTACAACAACAAGATATTTCACCTATGAAGAGGATGCGCCGGGGACAGAGATAGGAAATCTGTCCCAAGATTTAAAGATTGATCCAGCCGATGACCCTGACACATCTTTCCGCTTCATGCAAGAAAACAACTCCTCTGTGATTGAGATGAGAGAGATTGACGGACTCCTGAGTGTCGCAGAGGTAATCGACAGAGAGCAGCTCTGTCCCAGATCCCCGCGCTGCTTCATCACCTTCGACGTCGTGGCCTTCTCCAAAGAAAAGTTTCAGCTCATACACGTAGAGATCGAGGTCAAAGACATTAACGACCACTCTCCACATTTTATGCGCAATGAGACGCACCTGGAGATTGTGGAGAATGTCCCGCTGGACTCCAGATTCCCGCTGCAGATTGCTCTCGACCAGGACGTGGGTGAAAACTACATTCAGAGGTATAACATTTCCCCTTCTACTCATTTTGCCATTGAAGTGCGCGATCGGGAGGATGGAGTGAAGTTTGCAGAGCTGGTGCTGGTGAGGGAGCTCGACAGAGAGGTGGAGGACTCTTACACTATCGAAGTGACTGCAAGTGACGGAGGAGTGCCTGCAAAGTCCGGGTCAATGATTGTAAATATCAGCGTGTTGGACTTTAATGACAACAGCCCGACGTTTGAGCACAGCTCGCTAAAAGTTGAGCTGAATGAAGACGCGCCGGTGGGTCACCGAGTTCTCAAAGTGCACGCGTTTGACCCCGACGACGGCGTCAACGGCGAGGTGACGTACGCGTTTGCTGACGGGCTTTCACCAGAAGCGGGGCGCCTTTTCCACCTTGATCCTTACTCCGGGGACGTGACATTAAAGGCGCTGGTTGATTTTGAGAAAAGGAGGTCATACGAGCTAAATATTAAAGCGTCAGATTCAGGCGCGAGCTCTGTCCCGTCCAGCTGCAAAGTTGTGATCGACATCGTGGACGTGAATGACAATGCACCTGAGATCAGCATCAAGCCGATGACTTCCAGCAGTGATGGGGTCGCCTACATCACAGAAGCTGCAGCTGCGGAGAGCTTCGTGGCTCTGATCAGCACCTCGGACAGAGACTCTGGCTCCAACGGGTACGTGCGCATCAGCCTGCTCGGGCACGAGCATTTCACCCTGCAGCAGGCATATGGGGACTCTTTCATGATTATCACCAGCACTACTTTAGACAGAGAGAAGATCTCTGAGTATAACCTGACTGTGATTGCAGAGGACCTGGGCAGCCCACCCTTTAAAACTGTCAGGCAGTATACAATTCGTGTTACAGATGAGAATGACAACCCCCCTCTCTTCAGTAAGTCACTTTATGAAGTTTCAGTGCTTGAAAATAACATCCCAGGCTCATATGTAACCACTGTTGTTGCCCGTGATCCTGATGTGGGGAAGAATGCTAAAGTATCATACAAACTCATAGATTCAGAGGTGCCAGGAGGCTCTCCACTGTCCACTTATGTGTCTGTGGACTCACTCTCAGGGTCTTTGTACTCTTTGAGGTCTTTTGATTATGAAACTCTGCAGCAGATTGAGCTGGTCATCCAAGCTGAAGACAGAGGGTCCCCCTCATTTTCAAGCACATCAACAATCAGAATAAGAGTTGTTGATCTGAATGACAACTATCCATACTTTACCTTCCCTGTCTTTGTGAACGACTCTGCTGACATCCCTCTGCCTTTTAATGCACCTGCTGGCTATCTTGCTCTCCGTGTCTCAGCTGAGGATGAAGACGAGGGAGTGAATGGCAAGCTCACTTACCAAATTGTACAAGGTGACCCGCAGCTTTTTGCAATGAACAAAGACACTGGAGAAATTGCTTTGAAACAATGGCTGACATCTGAAATTGGAGACATGCTGGAATTGAAAATCGCCGTGAGTGACAATGGCAGGTCCCCGCTCTCCAGCAGTGCCACCATTAGGTTTGTTGTTTCAGACACACAGCCCTCTGAAGACCAAGTTGTCATTGTGTTGCGGTCAAGTGATGAAGAAGGCTCTGGCTTGGACGGCTCGCTAATTGTCATTATTATGCTCAGCGGGGGCTGCGCTTTGTTGCTGATTGCAATAGTGGTTGTTGTTGTGACATGCAAACTCAGCCGTGGTGGGAGAAACCAGGGCTCAAAGAGAGAGGTGTGTCACAGCCTGTTTGACAGCAGGCCCATGCCCATGCTCGGCTCAACAGAACCGAACATATACACCGGCCAGCGAGGCTTCTTCCACGATAGGACCTCTTCGTCTCTGGATGGTTCCTGCCTGTATGAGGAGAGGAGTGGGGACTCAGAGACAAAGGTGAGTCAACTACAAGAGCAGGCATTTTTTTTCATCTTTTATTTTCATATGCATATGATGTTCCCAAGTGCTGCCTTGATCTTTGTGCCAGAAATGGAAACTAAGCTCTCTGCTGTCATTTGTTTGTTCTCTTAGATGTTCCTGCCCTCCAAGCATTTCCAAGCAACATCTGTGTGGCAAAGTGACAAATACTGCTTGCAAGTGAGGTAAGACAACTACATGTAATTTCTTCCCTCAGATAGGATAAGCTTTATTCACAGTCAAATCTTGCTGTACACAGAGGGTACTTAACATGCACCGTGCATGCATTTTGTTGCTTGTGGCATTTCAGTGGAATGAGGTTAGACGGGTTGGATAGAGATGGGCCTTGTGTGCGAAAAAAAACAAGATATCAATAATCAAGCTAATGTGGTGCAGTGGTGGCTCATACTGTATCTGTTGATTGTATTTGCAGTGGCATTGGCAACAGCGACCAGCTGAGCGTGAAGGACAGTGGCAAAGGGGACAGTGACTTTAACGACAGTGACTCTGATATCAGTGGCGATGGAGGCAAAAAGAACTTCAGTACCTTCCAGCCAAGGCTGAAGAGTGAGTTTTCCACTCTGAAGTTTGAAAGTTTTGACATCACTCACTGCTGAATTAAACATATATATTCTCCAGAATAACATAAATGATAAATGGTGATAATGTAATACCTGCATCACCAATTTCTCATCTTTATTTTATGCATTTCACTTTAATTTCAGGTTCATCCAGTGCTGCGAACAGCATGTCTGACTGCCAAGGCACGTACTGCGCAGTACCACCGCAGAGCCTCAGAGGCCCCAGAGACAATGCCTACACAATAGGCTTTTCCTCGGTTCCAGTCTTTAACAATCCTCATGGCTATCCCCACTTTTGGAAGGACTCTGGTTATGGCACAAATCGCCCCAAATCAAGAAGCAGCATACAGACCTTCTCCAGGACCGGGACCCTTCCTTCTTACTTTCCTCAGCAGCAGCGTGATGCGGGTGCTGGAGATGCTGAAATCCAGAACCAGAGTCCAAATATTGTAACTGTGGCTACGGCATTAGAGGTTGCAACTATCTTTTAAAACTTTGTTGTTGAGCTAATTGAGATGTACCCGGAAGATGTAAATATTTGTTAAGTAGGCTATTGCAAAGCTGTCAAAAGGTGTACATATTTCTTTAGTTGTAAGGAATTGTTATAAAATGTTTATTCCTGTTACACTGTATCAGTTCACTGTACTCTATGATGTACATTGCCGTCTCTTTTTTTAATAAAAGTCTGATTGAAATCATAAAATTGTCATTTAGTTTAGTTTTTTCAAATATGATTTCACTATAAAACAACCAGATAAGACAATGCATCAATTTTACTGAAAAATATTGCATTTTGAAGATTAAATATCGCTCCCCTGCCAGTTGAGACTCTACTCTGAATTGGTAAACATGTACAACTCTCCCTCCAGTTTGAATCTACATGATCAAGACTCCAGTCAGCGATGATCAGATGTAAAATCTCAAGCTGCTGCATTACCTGGGAGACTGGCTTTGAAGACTCCTAGGTTACGCGGTGGAGTTTCTTGCATGCAAATGAGCGAGTAGAGACGATACTCAAGTGGAAAATAAAGTGTAAAGCATTATTCCTACAAAATCATGCGCAGTGCTGTCACACCTGGTTCGACTCTCCTAAATAATTTACATCTCCTTACACAACACTGTACAGCATGTACTATGTCGCTCTGCAACTTTCTGACAATCATTTGTCGCCGTGAGGGGCAAATGTTTAGCTCTTGCATGTTGACATAGCTGTAAAATGGGACAAAATATACATAAAAATAAAATACAGTTTTCTCCTGTACCTCTTCCTCTGCGCTCCGACATTGATGAGGCACTTGCTCGCCTGGCTTTACTGTCCTATTTGCAGAACAGGTCACTTTTATTAAGTTCAATTCAACCCTATGTAGGGCAAGTGCAAACTGTCTCTGGTCCCCGAATGACTTATTGATGAACCATTGAGTGTAAAAAAAAAAAAAACAAACACATCAACAACACTGGTAAACATCACCCTGAGTACTGGTGTGTAGTTGCTGAGATTTTTATATGTAGCTGTAGCATACATATTACACAAAATATGCATTATTTTCTTACTCACATTTCTCAAAATAGAGCAGCAACAGAATTTTAGTAAATCCAGGACACACAGATGCAAGAAACCAGAAAGTTTAACTAAATTATGCAAGATAAAATCAATTAAATACATCTCTCAATCAAGGGACCATGTCCACAGGGAGGTGCATGGGTTTTCATCAACAACTTCAAATGTAAAGGCCTGCTTTAATATTGCTTTTCATCAACATTTTAGAATCTGCTCTCAAGTTGAGTAACTGAAAGGCAAACTAAAAAAAAAATATGCATTTTAAATAATATTAAATACCTGCATATTTTTTTCATCTGCTCATGCAGAAGTTTGTCACAGCATTTTGTCCTCATTATTTTTAAGGTCACTTTAAATGAGCTTTTGATGTATGAAAGCAAATGAGACAAGAGTAAAGGGGTTGTTACAAACTACATAATAGCTATCTGAGGGCCAGTCCTGAAGAGAAAATAAATAGTTTCCAAAACTGCTGCCAAGGAAGAGCTATCAGTGGAAGCTGACGGCAGACTGAGCCATTATTTTTTTTTTCTGTTTTCTGTTCATCTGCAGTAAAAGGGGGGCTAAGAGCATAGCTCATTTGCATAAGCATAAATACCTGCTTTTTTGATAGCTGTGATAAAAGCTGGAATAGAGTGGATTAGATGCCTTTTTACATAACTGTAAAGCACTAAACAGAGTTCTGACACGTTACCACAATATGCCTCATGAATAGAGGACATTCAAAGACAATTTTGCCTATTTAAGTAGTTTTGATCACCTTTTTTAAAAATGTAATACTCCTCGTCTGCAAAGTCACGGCAGTTTGGAAATTGCAAAGTTATTAACTTTATTTTAGGCATAGAGTCCGCTGAGGATTCAAGGCCATGCAGTACAAAAGGCAAGCAATAAGAAAGAAGGTCATATTTGTGCCCCCAGTGATGTGCACTGGTCTGACAGATAGCCAATTGTAGAGAGAGGGAAATGCATTTATCAATCAATACAATATGATTCCCTTCATCATTGCTTCATATGCTCCTTGTAGGTCAAATAGTTGTGCATTGACCTGACAATTTGTGCCACAAGGTATATTCATCTGCGCAGTTTGGTATAAAATGTGTGTCTATTGGAGAAGTCACTGCTGGCAGACACTGTGTTCATTCCTATCCAAATGGACTTCACAATAATGTCCTGCAGCAGCTCTCGCAACACATTTGAAATCTCCGGAGGTAATAGAAAATGAGTGTTTTAGAGCTGGTTTTCAGCTCATCAGTAGTCCACTGACAAATGAGTCAGATCTGTGCACGTCATTTCTAGCCTCCGCACCTTTTGGTGTTAGGTCTATTTTTGACAAATGGCTAACTGTACGGTTGTGATTATGCTGCTATGGCCTTTTAGCATTTCAACTTTAATTCCCCAATGAACAAAGTGTGTAAAGATGGAGCCTTTTCTGAATCGATGTCGTTTGGTGCTCCAGGCCCATCCCACGATGCAATGTTTTGTACTACTCGCACCTCATCTTCATCTTTGTCTCAACTGCCAAGTGTGGATATTGACTTTTGGATGCTTTGAATTGTGGGGTTGGTGTGTGAAAAAAATAACACCATTTGTTTTCCACTTGACAGTTTGTCTAGAAGGAGAAGTTGTGTGTCTGTTTCATTCACCATTAAGATGTTGTCTGCTTCATTTACAATAAAGTTATATCAACCCAAGCTCACTCCCACAGCAATAGCTGATAATTTAAGATAGTTAAAATGTGAAACGTGGAAGGCAAAAACAGTAGTTTCTACAAAATTATAGGATGTTATCCCTGGGCTTTTTCATCCCTATAATGCTATCTAAGCATACAGGATGTCGAGGATAGAATCCGCTGTAAAGGCCAGGGATGGATCTATACTGTGGTCTTTTGTCACCTCAACAAATGCATATATCATAAAAGAAAACCTGACACAAGTTTACGTTTTGTAGTACAGCGGGTATATGAAAATTGTGCACTTTTTGAGAAAAGCATGAAATTTCTAACATAGTTAGGTTAGATCATATTGTTTATTTTCAGATGTGGAGGGAAGTCAGATTGGACCTCTGGGGACCGTGAGAGGTCAAATCCAAGATGGCCACTAGTCCTCGCCATCTGATGTTCAAACATGTTTAATTTTAATTTTTATTGGACTCTGTTTGAAGATTGATGGATTGATCTGCGGTTCGATCCCTGGGTCCTCCAGTCCGCATTTCAAAGTATCCTTGGGCAAAATGCTGATCTCTAAATTGCTCCTGATCTGTGAATGCCTAAATGATTGTAACTGGGTAACAGGTGGCACCTTGTATGGTAGCTTTGGCCATCAGTGTCTGAGTGGCTGAATGTGGCATGTAAAGTGCTTTAAGTGGTCAAAAGACAAGGAAGTCACTATACAAGTCAATTTGCAATTTACCATCCACATTACATACGTAAAGCAATGTGGGTTAGGTTCAGAAAAAGGAACTTGGTTGTGCATTATTATGTTAAATAGGTTCCATTTAGGAAAGCAATGTTATGTAGGTCATGTTTAGGGAAAGAAATATGGTGATGACATACTTTAAAGTAAATAAAAGTTCATGCATGGGACACATGCATTAAGTGTGTACATTAAATACTTTTTATACTACATAGCCCGACTTGTTGGCACAAAGCCTTGAAGGCTTCCTCTTCAATGTGTGAACATAGACAACCTGGATAAAGACTTACAGATACCACATGATTAAACCAATGATGCCGGAATATAATTTGCATGTAGTCACACAGAAAAGGCAGAAATGTATTTTTTGCTATAAAGTAATATATTTTTGGGTATGGAGTGGCGTCACATTGTGGTTGTCTGATCACAACCATTTCACAACCAAACAAATAAATTGTCAATGAAATTTTGTAGTAAAAAAAACCCAAAAAAGATACATTGTTTATCTTTCTCATAGCAATAATATGATTGAGATGGCCTGGTTTTTAAGACAGGGTCCAATCGGGACCATTTTCCACCTGCAACTCAGCAGCTCCATCTGACCATTGTTTGCTGGTTAGATACCACTCTCATATTTGTCAATTCACATATTGTTGTTGTTGGATGCAAACCTTGTATCTCCACATTTCAATATTTTGGGGGTTTTTTTTGTTTGTTTTTTTTTATAAATGAATTCTATTGTTCCCCCTCTACGTCTGTCAGTAGGTTTTGTTTTGGTTTTTTTTTACCATTTCTTAACCAATGAAATGTATCTAAAAGAGCTTATGACTAAACCTATCTCCATTGGATCCTTTTAAATATACAGTGTTTTTTCTAATTCCTGAAAAATAGCAATTTTGGAGATAGGAGGCTTGTGCCCAACAGCAGCAATATGAAGCCAGAACCAGCAACTGCTTAGCTTAGCATAGCATAAAGACTGGAAACGTGGAGAAACAACTAGCCTTGCTCTGGAGTTTTCACAGGTTGCCAGGCAACCAGCTGAGACTTTAGGAGGTCACTGCATATTACCCTCGCAACAATTGTTGTTTTTACACTTAGTTTTTTTTTGTTTGGATTAAACAAACAGGATAGACGGTGTAATTAGTGAGCTGCAGAGGTGCCTTTAGGTGAAATTTGTTACCTTTGAACAGAGCCGGGTGAGCTGTTTCCAGTCTCTATGCTAAATTAAGCTAACTGGCTTCTGGCTCCAACTTCATTGAAGGACAGACATGAGAGTGGTATTGATCTTTTCATTTAACTCTCGGAAAGAAAGCAAATAAGGCTAATTCCCCAAATGTGGAACGATTCCTTTAAACCTAAAATTGACCTATCAAGGACATACTTTCCTCTGCTTTCTCGCTCACTCAAATCATCCCATAAATAGTTGGATCTTCATTTTCTGATCTGAGCTGAGAACATTGTTTCCTCTTTTTGCCAAATTATGCCATATGCTTGCGTCTATGATAGTGCAAAGCTGTTCAAGCAGGAGCATGCGTCCGTGGTTTGCCCACTGTATTACACATGTCAGAGCGTCAGACTGTGGTCTCAAGGTGCTGTCCTTAGTTGAACTGCTGCTTTTACTGTTGCTGTTCACTCTGATTCAGTTAATTCAAGGTATTATTTTGCTTCTAGATAGTATTGTTTTATATGTGTAGCAGCAACCTTGTCACACATGCATTTTAGTATGTTTTAACTATGCTTGAAATATCTTGTTTCATTTAGATTCCTTGCACAAAACTAGATTGGTGTAGACCTATAATTATAATTTGCAAAAACCTTAAATTATTTCTACAAGACAAAAGTTGCAGATTTTATCTTTATACAAGTATTTTTCATTTAGCTATAATGTTTTAATGGGTATCTGTGGAATTGAAGTGTCTGTTTTGAGAACACTGTAATGTGTTAACATTACGTTTGGTGTGATATGAACTCTTCTCAGAAGTGCAAAGTGCAGCTTAACTTGGAAGTGATGTTTGCAAGATTGAACATATTGAAGTTATGTAACTCTTTAATAAATATGGGACCAGTTCTAGCCACGAATGGACATTTAAAATATATTCAGGAAACATAAGACACAATTATGTTCCTTTGAGCACACAAGGATGCGAATAATGATTTAGATGAAGATTTAAAAAGAAAAAAAAGAACAATGAGGTGCAGTGTGACATTCTCTCTAGACATCTGTGCCTGTGTGGGTTTGAGTGATTGATTTGATATATTTACTGCTTTAATATGATGTGCTAGATTCTTTTGTATCTCCGAAGTCAGATACAGATAATGACAAAGAGAGAGAAGTAGTAAGACACTACCATCAATTCATCACAGTAAAAAGAGCCCATTTCAAAGGAAGTGTTGTCAGACGATATGATGTAGAAGTCCTCTAGCCGTTTCAGCTGCCTCATCAATCACTACTATTTATTTTTTTTTTACATTATTATTGGAGGTATTTCCTAAATTTATAAATGTTCAAAACAAGGAAAAAGACAGATACTTATTCATTATTTGGACTTAATTCTCCAAGTGGTAGAAAGGAAAGCTGTCAGTGTATACAAGAACAACTATGGTATCTATTTTAAACATGTAATATGCTTTGTTTATGTGCAAAATATTGTGTGAGGCAACTATTTACATAGGTGAAGTAAAGTTACCCTCACTTCTAAATTAAGAACATACTGCCTGATTACTGCATGTAGCCTATAGCAAAACTGAGCAATGCATATCTGATCTATTTTAGTTCTTATACCACTAGGGGGAAACATCATGCTATGCAACCTCAAAACATTACAACTCAAACATCATTTACACATATGAGCCACAGTTTTACATAAACCAACCTGGCTCAAAAATGATAAGAATGATATCAAACTAAATGACATATTTAAGTTATTGCAGTTGCGACTGCTTCATTAAAGATATGTCACTGTTGAAGCAGGGAGGTGTAATTCATGAGCTGTTGCTGTGCTATTACAAAATGTCAGTTTTTAATGCCACATGAAGCCTGTGCTCAACAGCAACATCATGTTCAAGGTAGAAGGCATAAGGTAGATTTATTTGAATGAATGAAATTAAAGTTGACCCTAAATCCTGCTACATCTTTTTGGCATCAAAGGAGGGGTTGAGGAGTCTCGCTGTCTGGGGAAAGAAGCTGCTCTGTAGTCTGGTGGTTCTGCAGCAGAAACTTCTATATCATTTTCCAAATGGCAGCAGGGTGAACAGGCTGGGGTGGCTTCTGTCTTTCAGGGTCCTTTGGGCTCTGTGCAGACACCTCTCTTCACCGAGGTCACTGATGCTCTGTAGATGGGAACCAGTGATTCTGGGCAGTTTTAATCACCCACTGTCGAGCCTTCCTGTCCTGGGTCGTGCACGAACCATGCCAGTTGGTGATGTTTCTAGTCAGTATGCTTTCTATTGCTCCTCTGTAGAAGTTCACCAGGATCTGGCTCTGGAATTTTGTCTTCCTAAGTTTCAGTAGGATGTAGAGCATTTTCTGTGTTTTTTTTAACCTGGGTGCTGATGTGTGAAGACCAAGATAGGTTCTCAGTAATGGTGATTCCAAGGAACCTAAAGATGTTAACCTGCACCACCTCAGCTCCACTGATGTAGACAGTGGTGTGTCTCTTTGCCTCCTTCTTTCTAAAATCAACAATCAGCTCCTTGGTTTTACTGATGTTGAGCAGTAGGTTGTTCTCTGTGCACCACTCTGCAAGAAAAATTTACACAATGTAATAATGTGTCTGTACTTTTCTATTCACGTTGCTATCTCAGATGCGTTCCCTCATTGTATGACATTCGGTGACAAGTTCACCACGCAGTAGCAGTATTGCTGTTTACATAATGTCATTAAAAGCTACCAGTAATTTAAAATTTCTCTCTCCAGGGTTGCAGCATCTGGAGGGTTCACACGTGTTGCATTCAAGTCTGCTGAACAAACAAATGACGAGTGCACTTAAAATGGGGCTTTGGCAATCAGACCATCGAGTGCTCATTTTCAGCTGGGGCACATTCATGAGTCATTCGATGCCACGCATTCTGCTCTTTTATCCTAAAGTCTAGGTAAAGCAAAATGAATGATTTCTTTCTAAACACATTATAAATGTTACAAAATACTTGTTGAAAACATGTGAAAAGACTGCGAACTCCATGTAGTAATGCAGTTAGACCAGTGAGATGTTTTTTGGGGATTTTTATTAACATTCTGTATCTAGGATTTTTTCAAACGGGCCTAAAAGTTTGCTCAATGATGCAATCCAACCAGCAGCTAACTCTGCAAGACAAAGCACATGTCTTGCACAAAAACTGAAGAGCAAGCCATCATGCAGCTAAAGACTATTGTTAGCAGCTTAACTAGTTGCACAATCACACATACACACACACACCCCAAGCCAAAGAACGAGAGAGCCGCCGTGCTGTGACAGACTCCTGTTCAGCATCTAATAGCAGCTAATGTTAACTGCAGGTTGGTCAGGTAACCACTTTGGCTGAATGACTGAAAGGAACGTTACTGACGGACATTCTGCTTGTGTTTATATGCTTGTAGCCTTTATCAGAGATGTTTATTCATGTATTTATTAGACTGAAAACACTAAAAAACATACTGCTATTTTTTCATGATTGAAAGCTCATTTTACAAGTTTTGTATTTTTTTTTTAAAAATAATTTAAATTTTGGCAGGGTGTAGTGACACATTTCTGTGGTGTGACAGGCTCATTACACATATTTATTTTTGCATTACCTGGACTTTAAACAAGACCAAGAACCAAACCCACACACGTATGCAAGCAAATTAATATTCTAGTTCTCGTCTTGACTGTAAATCATATTCATGATTCCATAGAAACACTTGGGATAACCAATCCACATTCCTATTGAGCATATTTACAATACCGTACAGCAAAAGCTCAAATCCCTATTGAGCTTGTATTCAGGATGAGCTGTTATTATGCCTCTTTATAAATAACAAATATCACTACGTGCATGAGTGAGCAGAGTATTCTGAATGTTACCTTAGCGACAGAAGAGGCAACAAAAAAAAAAATAACAATAAACATAAATGATCTCCCCTTAAGCTTCTTTGTTATATGGCGTCCATATAAACTGATTGAAAAACAGAATGCTCCATCTCATCAGGCTGACAGCCAGAGGAATATTAATTCGCTTTATCGCTGCATAAATGTACACATGGAGTGTCTGCTGCTTTCTCACCTCAGTAACAGGCTGCTTGACCTCTGTCTTAAACAGCAATGGCAGCGCCTGCAGTTCTCTATCTGCCGAGTGTGTCAGCTCGCACATAGAGCTTTGGTCCTGAGCTGATGATGATAAATCTGCGCCAGTTGTTCTACCAGTTGATTGTGGTTTTACTGCCGAGCCTGGAGAGTGTCTCATTGTGTCAGTGTGGGCCGTCATGGAGACAGCTGCCAAAGGAAGCAGCCTTTATGCTTTTCTGCTATATGGAAGAGAGAAATTAGGGAGAGAGAGAGCGGGAGGGAGCACAAAATAATATGTTGCATCAATCAGTCTAAATGACTTGCTTATGTAATTAGCTAACAATGTTTTGTTTCTCCGGTTCCCTGAAGTTATTAGTGGCTCACAGTTAACCTTGAAGTAATTGGAAAGGCTTCGTTGATGTTTCCCTATCTGTACGGGACTGACAGTTTATTTTTCTTCTCTGGATGGCTTCCCTCCTCTTTCATGTTGCTACAGTATTTATGAATTAGTTTCCTGTCACTTTACAGTACAGCCTAATACTAATTGGTGGTGAGATATATGGGTTATTCACATCCCACTAGGTGGCATGCTGTCTTCCTTCCTCCCCGACATTAACATGACTGAGAATTGTCGAAACTAATAACATGGTGTTGCTCCGGTTATACTGCCGCACAAATTACACCTTCCTTGAAAATGGCATAATCTCAAACATAAATTTATGCACTAACTCCGCAGCCACTGCTTCTCCAACTTCTCCCTGACATTTTAATTTGATGCTTCATCTGCAATTAGACATGCACTGCATGGCCATTGGCTTATTTTTATTTAGTGAGAATCAAACATTCACTTTGGACTTCCTTTTAATTTAAAAGCAGACTCAGCGCAGAGGTTTCACCCTCACTTCTTATTAAGTATTAATAACTCGGACAGTGTTTTCACTGAAAAATGAATTTAGCTGTCATGGTTTTGAAGACCACCATATCAGTGGCGTGCTATAGGACGCAATCTGAGTGTGAATGTGTCAGATGAGCTGTGTCTGTGAGAAAAAAAAGTCCTCATTGTTTAAATTTTTGATAAGAAAAACATCCAAAGACAGAAAACAGAAAAGCAATCTGTTAGGGAACATCTTGGAATGTTTGCGTAGCCGATGCTTTGCTCAGTTTTGTTCCATTTCTATTTCACACAGAAAACGGTTACGTCCTTTTTTAATTTTCTGATAGTCCCTTCCCTCTGTCGGCCACTTTGCTGGATAGATATCTGCCCAAGAAGTTAATTTAAATGACTTTTTGAGGATGGCGATTGATCCGTTGCATACTAAATAACTTTCCCCGGCCTTAGATAAAGTGCCACTGCAGAAAGAATAAGGAAATGTCATGAGCTCCCCTAAATAGCACCGCTATTGTATCTATCTATTATCACTGTTTCCATCTAATTATGTAAGCGCTGCTCGTTCCGAGGCTCTCACCTTCGAGTAATCCCACACAGAATACTGAAATCGAGTCATTGTCAACATCACAAATCTTATAATGAATTTATCGCACTGTTGTACACTTCCTTAATACCCTGGGTTTTTTAAAAGGCATTTTTCAAGGGCTTGTGACTCATGTCTAATATTTAGCATATATAAAAACCAAAAAAGGGCTTTGTTTATTGTTTTCTTTGGGATTGTCAAGGATCGTGGAGAATGAGGCAGGTTTTCTTTTGTTTACCCAGGAAGATCACAGCCTGGGTCATATTAGAGATGTTTACTCCTCCTGTCAAAGGATAAGTTGTAAATTTTTAGCTCACAGGAAATGAAAGATGTAGTGGCGTGCTGAGTACAGACACCAAAGTAATGTCACCTTGAGTGAGCATTTCTCTTGTCTGGACTGGCAGGTGATATCAGAGGATAAACTCCGTTTTGACCTTGTGTTCACTCATCACAACAAAAACACAGGAGAAGAACAGCACCAAAAAAACAAAACGAACGAAAAAAACACACCCGTCACATTTCAAATATTATTGCTTCAGTCAGCTGATATCACCCGGCACGGCTGCAGATAACTGCTCTTCACTCTGTCTGCAGGAATGGATGGCTAGGTTTGATGTTAACACTGTTATTAAAAATGCAAAAAAACAACTAAACATATCTTCATTAACATTCAGTGCCATGTAGGTGTGATTGATTCCATCATCAACCAAGTCATTTTCGTGGCCAGCATAGGAACATCAAACACCATGACCTCCATTATTTCCCCTTTGAAATTGCATTCACTTTACTCGCCTCTCTGGCTCTCCAATACCTTGAATCATTTCTCCTGGGAGGTGTTTTTTTCTAACCTGCTGCTTCTCTGCCAGTCCTAAGAGCAGTGTAACCAGCAATTCTCTCACACTGTATGTGGGACACTTGAGCTAAGAGTGAGACGAGGCATCTGGCACAACCTTCCTGAGACTGTGCGCTAGATTCAGCTCGGTGAAATTTAGACAGAGGCCCCCCCAAAAATAAACTGGCACACATGATATATTTATCTTGATAATATATGGATCTTTTGTGGCACAGATCAAACTCACTCTTCGATACAGAGCACAGAGTTTCAGCAAAGAGATGGAAATAGATTTAAACATTCATAAGTCTTTGTTAAGTTTACTCCAAACTTGTGTATTCCAAAATCCCATTAAAAATAGCCTTTATTCCCTACTTTATCTAATTCTGAAAGGATTAGTTGTGAGAGTTAGATGAAAATATCAATACCATTCCTATGTTTGTGCTTTAAGTGCGGAGCTGAAGGAGGAAATTAGCTTAGCTTAGCAGTGAAGCTTGAAGCGGGGGGGGAACTGTTAGCTTTAGCCTTGTTTCCACCAAGCAGTCTGGTTTAGATTTATTTTTGAATTTCCATTGTCAAAAGTTGTGGATTGTACCAATAGATCCGCTCCATGCCTTCCTGTTTTTTGTTACTCCCCTGTTGAGGTACTTAGCACACTAAT
Organism: Plectropomus leopardus; assembly: GCF_026936395.1. Classification (NCBI taxonomy): domain Eukaryota; kingdom Metazoa; phylum Chordata; class Actinopteri; order Perciformes; family Serranidae; genus Plectropomus; species Plectropomus leopardus. The sequence continues at coordinate 21,962,435 of NC_142185.1, read as the reverse complement.
AGGCAGAGCTTGAAACACTGCAGTTTGTTGTTTGGTCAAGACAGAATCGACACTATCTCCACAAGGACTCAAGGCACAAAGCACACTATTTTTAAATGTCCAATCAATTGTGACAACGACTCTGAACCCCAAATCCAGTTCATTTTCATTCTGAAAATGTTGGAGCATAACCACATGGCAATATATGTAGTGCAGATGTTTCTCTGCAGAGGAAACACACAGCCCATTGTGACTCCCCACTTGTCAAATACTGCCTCTTTGTCAGTGATCTTGGTGTCAGTTATCGACGCTATGATACACACCGAGCAGCGGTAGTTGTTGACGCGGCAGGCAACAACTCAACTCATCAAATACTGCTGCTTTGTCATGTCTTTTCCAAAAGTATTAGGTGGAAACCCTGCTTTAGATGCATCCAAAGCTTGTGTCTACGAGCACCTTTACAGCTCCCATTTGACACGCCTTCAGAGTTTAATCTATAAACAAACAGAAATGTAAAAATGACTTTTTGTAGCTCTTTGGGGAATTACAAAGTAGCTTATTCTTGGCTACCTGGAGTCTTGTCATCACATTCATGTTACCCGCCAACCACTGAGGACACTGCACAGAAGTGCTGGATTAAGTGATGTAGAAGTTGGTGCATCGTAGCTCCCTCTAAAATCACAAATTATCATTTGTTCCTGTACTGATTAGCCAAACTTTTTGATATACTGTATCAAACAGTGTGTGTTTGAGGCACCGGTAGCATATTTTGGAAATTTGGACAGAGCCAGGCTAGTTGTTTCTCCTTGTTTCCAGTCTTTATGTTAAGCTAATTCCTTTACCACTCCAGCTCTTAATGCACAAACATTAGTCTTTCAAATCTTTTGTTCTAGCTCCTGTCAAAATGTCAAACTATTATATCATATTTCACTCTTACACAATGAAACAGCAGGATGACTCATTAAATGTCCATATACAGTCGAGTGGAGTAGCGAGTTAAGGAGCTGCATACTGATATACTTTGGTGTTTTATTTTACAGGTTATGTTACTAATTATCTGATGTGGATAGACTGGTAGCAGTACAGTTAACACTTTGAGGTACACAACAGTCCTGTATGTTATATATCTGTTTATACATGCGTTAGGAGATTCATCATCCTTCAAATAGGCTGGTTGTCCACTTTAAAAAAAATATATATACAGCTTTAATTTAAAGGAGAACATTGATTGTAAGGAACAAAACATCTACAGGGAACAAATAGTCTAGTTTCTAGTTTAAGTTTAGAGAAGAGGTATCCATAGAAAAGATTTTCATTCAGGTATCTTGAGGTGAGAGTTCCCTTTGAAAATGGCCATGCCAGTTTTTTCCTTAATATGTTCCGAAATTTATTGTAATTTTGGAACATTATTTAGCCTGCTTCGCGACAAGTTATGCCAATATGGTTTCTACCAATTTATGCCTCCGGCTGTCTAATATCACAAGATACCTTAAACTTTGAACCCTGAAAAAACTGATGCGATCTCTTTCGAAAACATGGGGAAAATACATTGAGCAATTTGGTAATAAATGTTTCACAAACTGCAAGAAATTAGTAGATTTAGAAAATTATTATTAAAAAAAAAAGGTATGGGGAAAAAGTAAAATTATATTTAAAATAAATGTGATTAAATAATTAATATTATATTACACAATTATAAAGTTTTTAGCTGTTTTTCCAGGACCTTTCTTTTAACCAATTTCTAATTTCTTCTTTCCTTTCTTATTGCCTTCTTCTCGTGTTTTTGAAAGAAATTAATTCAGTTTGCTCAGGTTTCAAAGCGTTAAAGATGGTAATATTGACTTCCAATTATTTTTGTCAGGAGTGGCAAAATCCTTTGGCCCTTCCTTAGGGGCGCTACTGCTTTAAAGTTTAAGGGCATATTTATTATTGGCTTTGTTTTCAGTTATTTTTCTAGGGATCTTGTAGCCAAAGCAGTCTCTGTTCAAAAATGTTCTCTGGCATCATATCTTTCTCCAGCCACCCAGCTCGATGACCTTTGACCCCTTCCTAGACTATGCTGCAACCAGTTTTGGTCTATTGTTCGCAGACAGCTTAATGTTTCATTCAGTCTTGTCCAGGTTCCTCGCCATTTCATCAACATTCATTCCAATAGCTGTCACATACCCCAGTTTTACACTCTATAGGGGGGTCCTATCTTTAGTGCCTACCAGCACAGATCTCAAGGTGCTTAATGGTTTGTGCTAAGTGCTGACTCCTTGTGACTCAGAGACTTTGACTAGATGTTCTGACACTACAATAGACTCGTAACACAGAAAAAAATACCTTCAACTGAGCTGCCAACCGTTGTTGAAAGCCTGACTCAAAATTTCAAACTTAAAATATTATATTATATTCCTATGATCATCAAAGACATAAAGACTCTCTGAGCATGTGAACATGTGTTAAAGGCTTGTTTTGAAATTTGAGCATCAAATTGTAAGTAGAGCCTCTGAAGCTACGCGGTAGGTTGTAGAGTACTGAAGTCTAACAAGTTGGGACATGAGGTTATTACTGAGATGAATAATCAATGTATTTCTGGACGGGTGATTCTTCCTGATGACTGCAATACTGTACTTCTTCCAGCTCAGGCTATTTACAATTACAGGACTAATTTGTAATACAAATCCAGATTCTTTAATAAAAACTACTTGATTAAATGGTAAATAGTATGGATTGGCTGAAATATTCACAATGTGTGTGTGTGATTTGTCCCCGTTACAATATTGTGACCATCTCTCATTTACAGCTTGTCAAGACAGACACTAATATTTGACTGTAATTGATTGTTTGTATTGCTCTGACTAGTTTGAGAAAGGTGGTCATCTGTGTGGTGAGCAACAGGCAAAACCAAAAGCAATGACAAACTGACGTGACGATTATTTAACACGATCGACCTCCTGACATTTTGGCTCGTTTAAAAAGCAATTAGGAACCTGCCTTGTTGTAACTCTGACCCCTGAACATCACTGTATATTCAGTCTGCCTGTCATTTATTGTCAGCGCAGAAACCCAAAGGATTGTCTGTTGATTCATCGCAGGTTATGTTGTTTGTTTTCTTGTTTCTCATAATTATATTCATGATTCCAGTCTCCGATCTTTGATGTGAATTGAATGTGAATTCTGTTCCAGAGAGTACACGTTTCAATCCTAATGTGTTTTGTGCTTGGATCAGAGCCTTTTATTACATGCTTGTTTTCCAGACTGATTGATGAGCAGGTAATTTGAGTGTTTTTAGGCGGATATTTGTATAAACCTTTAAAAGGCACATTCTCAGCAGACAGTCACAGTCTTAGCTCCTTCCCCCCCAAAATGCAGATCAGGTTCAGAATTTATTAAACCCATCTTACCGACCACCAACCCAAAACTCCACTGGAGGCTATGCGAATCCAAAATGCTTTCAAGTCGGACTTTCAGTTTTGAGAATTTGGCAGAAGGTTGACTAGCTATTGGAGCCCCAGAGAGTTTCTCCAAAAATCTAATGCAAAAACATCACCTCATGAACCCCTTCGCTCTGGAGAGCAAAGCTCGACTCCTGAGTTTTGATTCTGAATTGAAATGTTGGAGAATTGGCACATTGACCCCTTGAGGATTTGCATTTACATGCAAATCCACAGCTGGTCTGTAACAAAAAATAATTTATTCAACATGTATCATGATAACAAGGCTTGTGGGATGTGTGAGGCTCCTTTTGTTGCACCCAGCCTCTCTGCCTCTCTGTGGAAGACCCACATGACAAATGTCAACCTACAGAAATGCAAGAATAATGGCTACTTGTGGAAGGCCAAGGTCTGGTCATGCTGTGTAAAGAAAACAAACAAACAAAAACAATATATATCTACCCTGTGCCTATATTTAGTTTCACTTTTTTTTCTTGACATGTTGGCATTCGCTCTGTGGTTGACGGTAGAGACTCCAACATGGTTATGGGAATGATATGCAATAAAGATCTCCAGCTGGTATCAAATAAGGGGTGATGCGATAACATGATGTTCACCTTAGGGCTCATTTAAGCTTAACGTAATGTATACAGACACGGTTGGAACCCTCTGTCTGTACTCTGTGTTCATTTTCTCTATATTTGTGCATGTTTCCTGAAAGCTTATGAATGCGGAAGAAACGGAGCAGTACCACCAGACAGAAATAGTGGGGGCAGTGTTGTGTAGTTCATGTGAGATACGACTGCAGGACTCGACAGTCCACCACCATCTAAAAAACTGCCTCCATTATGAGGGTACATTATTACCACCTCCTCCATTATTACCATGTTTGTTGTTGTGTGAAACTTTTGACTCTGCCCTCTAGTGCCATCTGTTGGCTTTATCTATGCTATCATACAGGTCACATGGAAGTATGACAGCGGTGCCAATTCAAAAAATTGAAAAACATACACATCTATTTTTATACCTAAAGCAAGCAATAATGAGCCTTTGGACCATTACAAAATAGTTACCCTACTGTTTGGTCCTTTCTGTTTGTTATTTTTGTTATACTTTTGCATCTCATTGTTACCTTATTTTGTATTTTAAACCTTACCGTGAACTATATTTTCACCTCACTGTTATGTGAGTTATATTTAGTTTTAAATTTGCAATATATTTTTATTTTATATTTGCTATATGTTGTTTTTCTTTTTTGTTATGCTATTATGTTATCTATCTATTTGTCTGTCTGTCTGTCTCAATGAATTTTTAGTAGTTTTTGTTGCAGAAGAATGGGCTATATAAGGCTTTGACAATACTTAGCAGGATATATTCCTTGTTTATTTTACTCTTGTTTGGAGAGCTGTTGACAATAACTAAAATATAGAATACCACCATGCCTATCATTTCATTTTAGAGAAACACACTTTGCACCACAAACATTGACTAATGGTGATGAAAATATGATATTACTGGATGCCCCCACACCAGATAATGAAAAAACTTTGGTCTCGCCTCTAGTGATATTGAGTCATGCATATAGTGTCAGTTTTATCTGCTGCAGTTTCAAGATGTCCCTTTCTGCAGCCGCCCAGACAGAATGGAAGAGAACTGCATTTTGTTTTGGGTGCTCAAAGCATTGGAAAATGACATGCAACGGCAAAATTGGTCACTCTGGATATAGTCACAGACTTTTGGGGATTGATTTCAGTAAATTCACACAAATACACCCATAGAAAGTATGTTGCATGAATTGTCCAAAGTGAGTGGGACATTGTTTCTGAAAAATATGCAACTAATATTTGTTTTGTTTTTTTGTTGTTGTTGTTGTTGTTGTTGTTGTTGTTGTTGTTGTTGTTGTTGTTTTCAAATATATTTTTCTCAAGTTATCTAAGCACAGGGTTCCCACGGTCATGAAATTCCTGGAAAAGATATGACATTAGAAAAACGTATTTGCTGCCGTATTTTATGTCATAAAACAAAAAGTGAAAGTCTCTATAGTTCGTGTTTACCGCAGATCTTATTTCAGGCTTTTCACAAAAAAACAACCCATTGACAAAGAAACAGGAGGTGCTGAAATGCCAATGAATTTCCGGGTTTTTGAAGTCATTCCTGGGGTTGTATATGTCTCACAAGCATGTAAAGTTAGCAAGTGCTAGCAGTTTATTTATCCACAAATGTCTGGGAAGTAGGTGTGCGGCATTGCTATATACTGTAGGCCTACCCATTTTAAACTACTTAGATAAAGTAATAAAAATGGGGTAAATCATTATGGAAAAGATCTGAAAATGTATTGGTAAAACATGTGAGAACCCTGTAAGCATCAACACTGAAATTTAATTCACCTCCACTGAATTGGGCTGGCTGCAGAAGTTTCAGAGGCGGATTTCTCAAAATCTTGACACATGGAACTAAAGCGTTATGCATGGCTTGAGTGAACTGACCCCTTAAATTGAGTAGTCTGCTGAGGAGTCATGACACATGGATTATGCAGGGACATGGATCATTATTACAGGGTAGGAGACACATGATAGTGACAATACAAACCCGGATAGAGATGTTTATTCTTCATAGTAGTATAGTAGGATTAGTTTCCATTCAGCTGTTTGCTTTGACAATCTTAGGGAAGTTATGTTGTTCTACTTTTTCTCTCTGTGACTGATTTAGATAATGTTCTTAAAATCTTATTTAACTGTCAAAAAAAGCCCTGGCTGTACATGTTCTTTTTGGTGTGTAATCAACATGTTTACACAATGTCTCATGGAGAAATTTGCTCCAAACAGAACTCTCTGCAGCAAAAATCCAGCGCCTTGTGTTGATCGTCATTTCCACTCAGCACCATCAGTATTCCAGTGTGCTGCTTAAGGTGTGGTGCAACCAGCAACGGGTGCAAAAACAGAATGATAAACAACTTAATCTCACCTCTAATCATGCTTGTGCGGATGGTAAGTGAATCGCATGAAAGCGATGCCAAGGTACTGCACGTATGCTTAAAAGAGCATAGCTACTGTTTGCCGTTTCAACCTCTGTGGAATTACAACAGGTTGGATTTAACACCAACATAATAATGTGCTTTCAAGTAAAAATCAATTCGTCATGAAACAACTGATGCATCCGTGTCTTTTTACTGCCAACACAGCGGCAGAGATGGCGGTTCATTCCAGGGCAGGTGCTGTGGTCTCATTAGAGAAAGTTTATCCATGACAAAGTCGTCGGCTTGTGCAAAAATAAGGCAGGCGAGGCCACACATTAGGATTTGGCCTATTTATTATGGATATGAACCACCCCTCTCATTTGGAGTTCAGATCATATTAAATGGTATGGTATTGATATGGTATGAAACGACTGTGACAATGTGGACACAATTGTCAATAGCAGTCCTCTCCTGCAGGTTTTAACATAGACTGAATGATAATTAGTTTCCCTTTGTTGTCCTTATCTCTTACCTGCAGAAATGGCCAATTTATGCAGGCTGCACCCTGGCCAGGCAAAGTTGATGCTCCCCAGAGGAGAAAAGCAGCTATGTTTCAGACAATGGAAATGAACTCAGGGACAACTCAAGGTTGATTTAGATCCTGGGCAACATGGAATTAAATGAGGAACCAGGCCACACTGAGCTCAACCTAATGTTGACACAGCTTCCTCTCAGAATTACTCTCATAGTGTGTACCTGCATCCCTGAGGAGCCCGTGCGTCACCAAGATCTGGTCAAGTGAGAATAAAAATGCAAATGTCATATTGTCGAAATGCTGAGTGAACTAAATGTCAGTCCATCTTTTTCAATATGAGATATGAGATTGATGTGGATAGGCTATTGAAGGCAAGTGTGAAAGCTGCAGAAGGCAGGTTATACCAACAGCTGTGATATTTGAGCTGTGAAATAAGCCTTGTTTTTTTGCAGAAGCATAAGTAATTCTCTTATGTCCTTTGCAGAGATTATCCTGAAAAACACTCGCAGTCTGTCCTTTATTTTATCTCATGGATGGATTTGTCTCCAAACTAATGATAACAATGTGCAACAGCGGAGACAGGTTGAATTGTTCTCAATTATTGATAGGAATCTTTAGTTGTGAATTGAGTACTCTGAGGGGGAATCTTGTAAAAAAAAATTGTCATCTTTAATTTTACATTGTCGACACCACGTTCTCCATCTGATCCACTTCTCCCTAAGAATGACCACTCACTGCTCCCACTACATCCCATCCAGACACATTTCGTCGATCTATTCATAACCCCCCCCCCCCCAGTTCACATCCACATGTATTAGGAGCAACATCCAGCAGCACGTTTTCCCTCTGATGCTGCTGCTCGGTGCGCGCACATCAGTAAATGAATCACGTAGCACTAGAACAGCCCTTCTTCATGCGATCTTGCCAGACCTATTGGAGAAACCCCCCCAAGGCAAGATCTGTCACTGTTCACTCATTTGCTGGAAGACGATCAGAAACTATGTTAAATGCAGCAAGAAATACACTGGAGTCTGTTATAAAGGCGTCGAGAGGATTCCGGTCAGATCTCACTGCGAAGGGAGCAGGTTTCAACAGTTGACGCGGAGAGAACTGAGCGCAGGGGGAAAAAGCGATTAATTTTGATTATCTGAAATCTTCCAGCACCTCTTTTTCGCATTTTTTTCCTCCCGGTTCACAGGGGCAGTGCAGATGAGCATTGTCCGAATGAAGGATGCAAGAGCACTGGGTCCAATTGGACTGGATTATGGGATTACTGGACTGATTATAGGACAATCATCGGGCAAAAGTCGCAGCCGTGCTATAGATGCTCTTGAATGACGGGAACACAAAAGGTTGGACGGGATTAACAGCTCTATATCCTGCTTTTCTTTTACTTTGGGGCATGGGCAGGCTGTATATGCAACGCGAGCAGAACCCATATGCAACAGTGTGCCGCACAGGAGAAAAAGTAAATGCATTGTGAATGGTAACATCGGACAATGCTGCATTTTGAACGGGCATGTCAGTGTTTGCTGTAGCCTAGGTGTAGATGTCGCATGAGGGCAATGCGCTTTTGTAAGCTACGGTCTAACCTTCACCACAGAGATTCAAACGCTTTAACCTTGGATGCAGTAGGGAATATTAATACTTTATAGTCATCGATTATTCATTAAGTACCCCCCCACCCCGCGAGGAAAAACAAAGCATTTCAGGCACACTATGTTGAATTTGATCTTTTATTCATGCATTAGGTGTCGTCGAGCGGTCATCTTTGTTTACAGAAAGAGTTCATCATAGCCGAACGGCATGTGAAAGAGGTTAAAATAGAGATTAGAAAGGCAGTAAGGATTCACAGATCGATTTAATACCCAATTAGTGCGTGATCAGCGTCAACCACATGCCTGGTTTGGGTTTAGTCCTCTAGGTTTGCCATAATCAACAGGTTGAAAGTCAACGAGGATTTTTTTTTTTCTGTCTGCCACTACCGCATATCCAATTGAAGGGATGCGTCTCTCTGTACCCATTTTCATTCTGCTGTGGGTTAAAGCCCTGACATTGAAAAATCTCAATTATTCTGTCCCAGAGGAGCAAGGACCCGGCACTGTTATAGGTAATATAGCAAAAGATGCCGGATATGGGACCATGGAGAGGGGGAAAAAATCCAACTTCAGAGTTCTGGAGAATTCTGCTCCACATCTGGTGGATGTTGACCCGGAGAGTGGACTTATCTTCACCAAACAAAGGATTGACAGAGAAACGTTATGCAGGCGCAACCCAAAGTGCCAGCTTTCCATGGAGGTGTTTGCTAATGACAAGGAAATATGCATGATCAAGATTGATATACAGGACATAAATGACAACTCGCCCAGTTTCCCCTCAGATCATGTTAATATTGATATTTCAGAGAACGCAGCTGCTGGGACACGCTTCCCTCTGACTATTGCACATGACTCAGATTCCGGGGAAAATGGGATAAAAACCTACCAGGTCACCAGAGATGATTACAATACATTTTCTTTGGATTTAAAAGTGAGGGGTGATGGGACTATATATCCAGAGCTGGTGGTTCAGAGACCTCTGGATAGGGAGGATCAGAGTCATCACACCCTCCTCCTCACTGCAATTGACGGTGGGGAGTATCCAAGATCAGGCTCCATGCAAATCAACGTCAGAGTGACTGATTCGAATGACAATAGCCCTGTTTTTGAAAAATCCTCTTATGTGATTGAGATTATGGAGAATTCACCTCCTGGAAAAGTGCTCATAGATTTAAACGCCACTGACCAAGATGAAGGAAGCAACGGGCAGGTGGTGTATTCCTTTACTGGGTATGCATCTGAGAGAATCCAAGATTTGTTCTCCATTGACCCCAATACTGGCGTCATTAAGGTCCAGGGAGAAATTGACTATGAAGAGAATCCAATCATAGAGTTTGATGTACAGGCAAAGGACCTCGGGCCCAACCCAATACCAGGCCACTGTAAAATTACTGTCAAAGTGCTTGACAAAAATGACAACTCGCCAATAATAAGTTTTGTCTCTGTGCGGCAGGGAGCCATCAGTGAGGCTGCACCTCCAGAATCTGTCATAGCGCTGGTGAGAGTGACAGATAAAGACTCAGGCCGAAATGGCCAACTTCAGTGCAGGGTGCTGGGAAATGTACCCTTCAGACTGCAGGAGAACAATGATAATTTTTACACGCTGCTCACAGACAGACCCCTGGACAGGGAAATGAAAGATGAGTACAATGTGACAATTGTGGCGAGAGACAATGGGATCCCCTCTTTGAACTACACTAAGTCGTTTACCGTGAAAATTTTGGATGAGAATGACAATGCGCCACGCTTTACAAAGACAGTGTATGTGCTACAGGTGCCTGAGAACAACATCCCAGGGGAGTATTTGGGCTCCGTTCTGGCCCACGACCCAGATGTAGGTCGAAATGGAACAGTGTCGTACTCCATTCTGCCGTCGCATATCGGAGATGTTTCAGTGTACACCTATGTGTCTGTTAATCCCACCAATGGAGCCATATACGCCTCACGTTCATTCAACTATGAACAAACTAAGTCCTTTGAATTCAAAGTTCAAGCTAAAGATGGAGGATCCCCTCACATGGAGAGCACTTCTACAGTCAGGGTCAACGTCCTTGACGTCAACGACAATCTTCCAGTTATCATTTTACCCCTTCTGCAGAATGATACAGCTGAAATACCAGTGCCTAGAAACGTCGGTATTGGATACATCGTAGCTACAGTGAAAGCAGTGGACCATGACCACGGAGAAAGTGGCCATTTGACCTATGAGATCACTGAGGGAAATGACGACCACCTGTTTGAGATGGATCCGGTGGGAGGGGAGGTGCGAACTGCTCATGCTCTTTGGGAAGAGGTCGCCCCAGTGGTTGAGCTGGTGGTGAAGGTAACTGACCATGGCAAGCCCCCCTTATCTGCCGTGGCTAAGCTGATCATTAAGGCGAACACAGAAACGGCAGCAGGAGGGGGTTCCAGCACGAGTGGGGAACAGCAGCACTGGGATGTATCCCTGCCCCTCATAGTTACCCTCTGCATTATCTCTGTCATGCTCTTAGCAGTCATGACCGCCATCGCTGTCAAGTCCAAACATCAAGATAAGGAGACTGGGAATTATAACTGCCGCATGGCTGAGTACTCCAATCCTCCAGTGGGGAAAGGCAAAAAGAAAAGGATCAACAAGAGTGACATCATGCTGGTGCAGAGTGAGATGGAGGAGCGAGATTCTGCGAGCCGGATGAACGTGGTGAGCAGTCCCTCGCTCATCACTTCACCAATATGTTTTGACTACCAGAGCCCTCTGCCACTCACACTGCCCAGGTCAGAGGTCATGTACCTGAAAACCACCCCAAACAGCCTGACAGTCCCCAGGGCAGGTTGCCACTCCAGCTTTGCCGGGCTTAGCACAGACACTCCAGCGAGTAGGATGTCAGTGATACAGGTAAGGAGGATGCTGCACTGTATTCTTTATCTCCCCTTTATTCTCTCTTATCTGCGCCTGCTGCTTTGCCATACAAATCTGACAAAAGAAAAGTAATCGACCGAAAAAGAGAAACTCTGTCACTGTGAGCAGACATCATTATTATCACTTTTCTTCCCCCTGTTATGACAATATGAAATATTCTCTGCATGATATGGAAACTTGGCGCTGGATTTTATTCATGTGTTGTTAATGGCGGTTCACTAAAGACACTTTCTTCTTTCTGCATTTGAGGAGTCATTTTAGAAAATTGCTCCATTGTAAGTCCACTCTTGCAAAATGGTACAGGTGGCCCGCATAATCAGAAAGTCCTCGCAGTTAGACATGCAAACAGTGTGAGTCTTGAACAAGGCTGCTGTGACCCTGCCAGATCCACTGCTATAGAGTGAAAACAAAACCCTGCCTGAAATGTGGGATTGGACAGGTGTTTGAGCAGCTTGTCCGATCACATTACTGAACCAATGTGCACCAGACAGCTAGATGCACACAGCATAACCTTACAATCGCATTTTTCGCTCCCCACAAATATGGGCCAGATCCACCCATCCGCATCCAAAGTTGGCACGATACGGCCATTAATAGGGTCCAGCCTTGCCTTGTAGAGATGGCGGGGTTGTACACACGAGCCAGCTAACATGCTAATTTGACAGCATGGGCTTGTAGTGCTGTTTAGCACAGCAGAATTATCCGTTGTAAACGATGTAAATATCTAGGACAGTCTCACAGACAGTCTCATTTGGAGATGATAACACAGATGACAAGGCCTGGCACTGTCACCAGTCACTAGGGTATGTGGGTGTGATCAACACAAACACATTATTCTCAAGATAGGAGAAAAGGGATGCTGATGACAGTGGCTAATGCTTTTCTCCTTTGCCTTGCCAAAGCAGCACATATGGTCACAATGGAGATTTGTTCTTATCATGCCGTCATCACTGGCAGGTGCTCTGTGGCTTTCATTGACATCTCTCAGGTGTTCTGATAAAGATTTAAGAATCTGGAAACCATACAAGATTTGTTTTCCTGTCTAAATGTCATGTTGTTGAGGCTATTGTTGAAAATGGCATGCAATTTTTAACATGACCAATGCAAAATATTATTTTTCTTTCATTTCTAGACGGAAAATTTCCCCTCAGAGCCCAATTATGCTGGCAGCAGGCAGCCGTTTGTTCAAAGGTAAGAGCTCTATCCAAAAAGCCTCCTGACCAGTGCATTTAGCTTCTTCATCTCTGTATCAAGCCAGCTGACTATGGCTATCAAAAAGGAGCGCTCACGCAGAGGTAATGGTTACTTATGTTTCTTTTTTTTTTTTTCTCCTCCTTCCATTCTGCTGCAGCTCAACATTTAAGGATGCAGAACGAGCAAGCCTCCGAGACAGTGGCCATGGTGATAGTGACCAGGCTGATAGTGACCAGGATACTAATAAAGGCTCACACTGCGACACGTCTGCTAGGGAGGCCCTCAAGATGAAAGCAACAGCAGTTAATGGCCAGCCTTTTGAACAGGGTGAGTGGATGCACTCTCTTCCTGACATCTTGAAGATGCCTAACTGACTCTTGTACCTCACATTGTTTTACTTTATGAGCTGAGAACATGCCCGTGTTTTAAGTGGAGGTCCACCAGCCTGCAGGTACAGCCAACGCAGACAAACATTTTACACTCAAGATGTAAATCCACAGTTATTAGATGCAGGTACTTTGTAGCGCTTTACATTGCAGACAGCCTGAGGTGTGTTGCAAAGATGACATGAAGGCACCAGAGTGGAAGGTAGATGGTAGTTTAAAAGGATAAAAGAGTCCATTGGCTGAAGGTAGAAAATGTTCAAACATCTCGTGTCTGATTTTGCCATCAAACAAGCTCATATGCATGGCAAAGTGTACCTCCGTCTGTGTCTCTTTTGATCACGTCATTATTTGAACACAGATTCGCCGCATGAATGTCTTGAATAACACGACAGAGACAAGAAAGCATGATAGACACTTGCAGCGCAAAATGACAGGTATTTCTGGTGCAACATGACAGAGTGTTTCCACCTTTTGCTGGGAGAGATTTTCTCAGTTATTATCGGTTTTGCCGTGGTTACACTGTTTTGAGAGGAGCTTTGCTTTGCAACTGAAAATAGAAATGTTAAATTTTATTTCGCAAATCTGAAACGATCCACACTGCCAGGAGTATAATCATAGATGATTGTCAATCTGCTGCAACCTGGCTGACCTGATAGGGACTGATATATTTAGCTGTTGTGGATATAAACTGAAAATATGAAAGCAACTCTCGCTGGTGAGATAAAAGATAATGGGGGACTTGAGTGAAGTGGTGGTGTTTCTCATTTCCTTGTGTGAGCCTTGCAGGAGAATGGCTCTGGTCATCAGGTCCCTATGCAGTACTTTCCACACCATTTACATTGCTATGAACTGTTTGTTTGTGGCATGCTCAGGAGGGCAGAGATGGAAACACTCTTGCGGCTGCCAGAAGGATGTGTGAATCTCTCTCTCTCTCTCTCTCTCTATCCATCTCACTTTGTGTGACTGTGTGTGTGTGTGTGTGTGTGTGTGTGTGTGTGTTTGTGTGTGTGTGTGTGCTATGAGGAATTATGGCAGACCAAACTTGACTCTGTGGGAGGTGTAAATTCAATCACATTTTTTTTGCAGCACATTTCTGAATCTGATTCAGCCCAAGTTCTAAGGCCAATCAAATAGACAGATATTGAAAGAGATGTTTTGTACATGCGAGACTGAATATTTACATGTGCAGCGCTGACGCCTTGCTTGACAGGAATGTCAGTTAATTTATAGACCTGCGTTTGTTAGATAAGAGAAATGCAAAGAAGTAGGGCATTGCTTTTAATATTAATAGGTTTTTTTTGCTAATGCCTTTCCTGTTTGCATGTGGAGAATGTAGAGGTTTTTTTTTTAAACAAAAAAAACTAATGGTTAGATTAAATGGTGTTCTCTCTCGGGGGTTGGTCAGTTGAACATTAAATGGTGTCACTGTCTGCTGAGTACAAGATGGAAGATCTACATTACGCATAATGCCTTAGACCTGATCACTAAAACATCACCCGGCAACCCACACACTCCTTCTGTCTCTCACTCACACACACACACACACACACACACACACACACACACACACACACACACACACACACACACACACAGGTACATTTATTGAACAACAAAGCCACTGTTTTGCAGATTCTGACAAGATAGCGCTATTATCCAAAATGGAGACACCACAGAATTTTAGTTCCAAATGCACCAACACAAAAGCTTGTGGGTTAAGTAGTATTGCTTTTATGTCTTTACCTTTACCATCCCTCTAGTCTCCTGGCTGCTTTGATACAGGTAATATATGCACCTGTGCAGCTTCCACTATCATGCACTCTGAATATTTATTCACTCTCACAGACACCAGATGCACAGTGGGTATGTTGCTAGGCTTTCTCTGATTCTATTTATAATGGGCAGGCAGTTTCTTTGTTTTTTGAGAACGTGGTATTGTTCCTCTCACAGTTGCCCATAAGATCACAGCTATTTTGTCACTTTGTCATGACTCTATTATATGGCTATGTTAATGCAGTGGGCTATATAAAGCCATTGTATAACTTGTGTCATTTTAGAGCTATTATTTAACATATTTTTATTCAGTAATGAAATGGAAAATGGAAAGCCAGGCACAATAGATGAAAGATCCCTCACTTCCTCATCCTCTTCTGTCTGCATTATTGTTTTTTTTAATAATAGAAATAATAAAGCGACTAACAGCACTGTGATACATGTATTTACTCCATATTGTTAAATCGCTTTTTTGACACATTATGCAAAACTACAGCATTTGATTATGACAGGAAAACAACAAATCTCTTGTACGCATTAAGAATAAAATGTTAAACATGCAGACATGATGCTTAGACTGCGCCCAGTTATATAGAAAGACAAATAGCAGAATGGCAAAAAATACCCCCCTGTGTTTTTTCTTAACCTTCTAAGCACATACATCCCTTTGCATCAGCATCATCTGCTAGCTACTCTGCGGTGGTGATAGGTACCATGGAAATGAATTCAGCATTTCCCTGCTTCTCCCTGCTTACGCTTATTGTTCTGGCCTCATGTATCTGTGCCTAAAAAATACTTTTCTCTATAGCGCGAGAGGAGAGGGAAAAAAAACAGAAGAGAGAAACACAAAATCACGGGGCACAGAGCTGTAATCTGGGGTGTACCTAGTTGCTTCAAAGCGTAGCAGTTGTAATATGCAGGATCTGTGTTGCGGTTTTGCCAAATCAAAGCCATCATTTAGTTCTCCTTTTTGATGTAAAATGCATTTTGAACCCAAATGCGTATTTTCTCTTGATCTTAGTCCTCACAGAGATAGCACCAGAATTTAACAATGTAAGTTCACATAATATGTAACATGACAGAGGGGGAAATCACAGCATGCAGCCTAGAAATTAAGCTTGTTTCAGAAAATCTACCAGTAAAAATGGCTTGTAAATGCTTGTAGTTATAAGAGCAGTTATGGTTTGTTGCATCACAAATTTATCCCTGAGGTTTTTAGCCAGTCAAATTTTTAACAAACTCTATGACTATTTACCTATAGACCTTACAACTTTAGCTATCATGCCCATGAGTCTCTGTTGATTAGTTGAAGATTTGTTTTCCCTTTAACAAACATTATTTCTGCTCAGTGGTGCCACAAGAAATTTTTCATAGGGGCGGCCATATGGGACCACTGAAAATCTTGGGGTGGTACATCAAATCCAAACGCCATAACTGAATTTCAGGAATTAGGGTATGCTTTTGAAATATATAGGCAAGTTAAAAACTGTCAGTTTGAGAGTCAATGAATCACATATTCACATATTTTGGCATCTTATTTTATACTTAATATCAGTAATTATCCGATGAGCATAGATAGACTGATAGTGTTAACATTTTAAGTCCCACAACAATCTTGTATTATTGTGTTATGTGTTTATACAGATATTAGGCAATTAATTGTCCTTCATATAGGCTGATTGTTCTTTGCTTTAAAAAAGAGAAATATAGGGTTTTAATTTGAAGGAGTACATTGATTGTAAGGACAAAACAGTTACTGGAAACAAGAAGATATTAAGATATTTGTAGTGAAAGTTCAAGGGGCCCTGCCTGTTGTTCCTTCGCTAAAATGTAGCCTCATTTTGGAGAGTTATTTAGTTCCCTTCCTCATAAATTATGCTGACAAGCTACCAATGGATTCCTTAAGTTGTCTGTTTTCAAAAGATACTACTACCTTTACCATTAGCTTTAAAAATGAGCGTGCAATGGCCTCTTAAGACAGTATTGTTAGCCTACAATTATTTTTGGCAGGGGAGGCAACTGGGTTGGCCATGCCCCCACCCCCCACCCCCCCTTTGCTGCTTGCCAAGAGAGCAGCATACAAACACTTTAACAACAATAAAAAAAACAACATGGCCAGACTATCACACATGAAAAAAGGGATAGATAAAATATACTCAATATCCGCAATATCCGGTTAAGATGCAGTTAAAGAGTAGAGTCAGTTCACATGTGTAAATAGGCAGGATTTTCCCAAAATGTCTAAATCTAGAAGGGCATTCAGGGATTCCACAATTTAATGGGTTCTTCCTTGGTCCATGGTTCACCCTTCCACTGAGTTTCATGAAAATCAGACCAGTAGTTTTTCCATAATCCTGCTGACAAACAGACAAATGCACAAATGACACCGAAAACATGACCCCCTTGGCAGAGGTAATAAAGTAAAAGCTGTTAAAGCAAACACATTGACTTGGAGTGCTATTTTCCAGATCCTTGAAATTGACTTTAATTCACCAACAGTAATTTTACCGCTTTGATCTGAATAAATAAGCATAATTTAGAATGTATTTAATATTTATTTAAACAGGATCCTAATAAAGACCGTTCCAAGGTTTATAATGTTATGTCAAATTAGCATCTGTTGTGTTCTTGGTCAAAACTGACAAATTTAATTTTATTGAGAGACAAACTGTCTCGGTCTAACCCCAAACCAAAGAAGGTGGATAGTGTGCATGTACAGGGGGACAGCAGGTGAAGAACAAAAAAAAAAAAAACAGCAAACAGAGGAAAGGGAGAGGTTTTCCACACAGTGAAATTTTACAATCTCCCAAAAACTGATGCGTTATTTCAACCTGCAAAGTCTTGCTCAGGCAAACAAGACGACCTGAAAACTTGGTGTTTCATCCACATGGGCGTGGTTTTTCAGGGTATACATTCATGCATGGTCATACTTTATATGATATGCAGACGTCAATCCTGAATATTTCAGTTTGATGAACATGAGAAGTTAGACTGTATGGCAGAGAATGGGCTAGTTTTATTTATAAAGTTTTGAAAATTAGGCAAACTAAACTGAATAATAAGTGTGAAGGCATACAGAATATACTTTTCATTTTTTTACTTTGTACATGGAAACTGCCTTGTAAGCCTGTTCAGGCATCTATTGATGCCCGGTACTACTTTGATATCAGAACACAGACCCCCATCTGAGTAGATTTATGTTGCTGGGCATAATTTCTATATAAATGTCAGTATAGTTTGGCACTTTTTAGTTCTACATATTTTCCAGTATAACATTATGATGGTCAGTTTGAGAATTTGAACAACAAAGAAATATGCTTTGCACATGTATTTTAAAAACAGGTGCGTAGGAGGACGAGTAGGACACAATTTGCAGACAAACTCCTGCACACAGTCTAACTTGCAAAAGAAATACATTTAACATGATGTTTGGGTAACTAGACTGTCGTCATGCAAACAGTTTGTGGCATAAAGAAGCCTTTTTACTTTTCTGTCTCCACGTATAATTTTGTAGATTGTCACAAAGTAAATTGATGTTTGGTATTTATGCCTCACGACTGCATGTTGAAATGTGTTTGATTGCATACTCACAGTCACTCCCTACTTAAGAAGGCTTCTCTTTGCCAAAAACTGTTTACCTGATGAAGTTCTAGTTACCAAAACATCACTATATAGACAGTGTGCAGGAGTTTTTCTGCAATTTAAGAATTTATCAGCAGTCAGATTAAAGTCATTTGAAAAGCTGCAGGGAAGTCCGTTTGTTGTTGCAGCAGTGGCAGCAGTACAAGGAGCAAAAATTTAAGTTTAACTTTGTAAATCAATGATCACAAAAAAAATTAAAATCATCTCTGTTTGAAGTTACAGTTGGGCATGAGGTCTTCTGTGGGTTTAAGGCAGCAATTTGTTTAATAAACTACTTCCTAAATTATGGTAGATTATGCAAAAAATGATGAGGCGAACCAATGCGAGCTGATAAGTATACTCATTAAGCAAACAACCCTCTGTTTGATGCAGAACGTAAGGCACTGCCCTTAGGTGAAATAAGAAGTTTACTTTGTTACTTTGTCAGCGATCTCTGTGTCAGATATCGACGCATAGAGGCACATTTCGCGGTAGTTTGATACGCATTGGGCTGTGGTTGATCTTGAAGCACCGAGCAACAACCGAACTTGTCAAATACTGTCACTTTTGTCAGTGGATGTCAGTGTCAAAAACCAATGAACAGAGTGACTGTTTGTGGCGGTATGAGACACACCGGTCACAGCATTTTGTAAAAATGTATAAAGAGTGAGAAAGTCTGTTTGGGGCGGATGTGGATGGATCAAACAAATTCCAGACTGTGACCCAAATACCTGCTGTTTATTTCCCGTGTGAAACCAAAAGTCAAAGAAGTTATTTAAGTAACAATGTAGTGTGCTAGTATGTGCAGCATACTACATTAGTGATGTATGTCATGTGATTTTATATGACGTTAGTAACAATTGTACTTATTTTGAGCCGAGCCATGACGCTGTTTTTTTTTTCTAGAAATAACTAAGTGCTTTTATACCTAAACCTGAGGGATTAAACCCTAAAACAAAGTGTTTAGCATACATTGTAAGTTTATTTTCAACAAGACTCTACACATTTACTGAGCACAAACTGTAAATTTACCTGAAAATGGAAGTTTTTCTTGAAAAGACACAAGAAACTACATACAAGCAAATATTCTCTTATTTTTGCTCGTATTCAGGTTTTTTCTTATTTTGTTAGTACCCACTGGTTTTTGGGACTCACGAGTTTTTTTTTCAATTTTGCCCTCCCGTTTTAGGTAAGAGAAAAAATTACAAGTGTTCAGAGCTAAAAGGACAGTACTATATTTGGTGCACTTATCCCAAACACTGTAATATCACTTTGCTGTGCTGTAATTAAGTACATTTACTCAGGTACTTCCCTTAAGTACAAATCTGAGGTTACTTTTATGTTAGTTGAGTATTCTCATCTCATGCCACTTTCTGCCCCCCCCTACATTTCAGAAGGAAATATTGAACTTTTTACTCCATTATTAGATAACTTTTTAACAAATAAAGATTTTTGCACCTGAACCATTTGAAAACATAAAAGTGCAGCTAAAACAATTAGTCAGTTAATTAGAAAATGAGGTGGCATCTATCGCTGTCATAGTCGTATAAGTCATTCTTCATGCAAAAAACATTTCATGATTCCAGCTTCTCATATATACTGTATGTATGAGGAAGTTCTGTTTTTCCTTTTGATTATTTCAACTAATTTTGATATATTACATTTATTTAAATCTTCTTTGCATGTGTACTTTTACTTTTAATGCCTAAATACATTTCCCTGGAATCACATTTTCTTTGTCTAAGTTTGTTTAACAGTGCATCATTTTCACTACTGAAGAAGTTCTTCTTACAACCTTTTTTGGTAACATGTCTCCAGTCTCGTTCATGTGCCAGAGTCTTTGCACATGACACAGAGCCTGCCCTTATATAGTGTTTAGGAGGCGTTACCTATGCCAATAGGTGAGTTAAGATCAAGTGGGATTCATCATTGAGCTCATCTGGGTAAGAGCAGATTCGGGTGGTGAAGAGCATTTGGTGCATCTTTAGTTTACCTCTATTATATTTTGTCTTACCAGAAAAATAAGAGAAATTTAAGAAAATGTTGCTGCATGAGGCCCAGTGCTTGTAACAGGGGTAAATTGAAATGTCGTCCTTGAAGGTCCAAAACAGATGGAGGTGGGGCACCTATAGACACTTAGATTTTAAAGCGTAGGTCTGCTGACAAAGCAGCAGTATCTGAGGAGTTGGGATGAGAACACACTGGAGATGCAGTGGTGATTAGGCGCAGGGTCGTGCGGCAGTGTGGGAGTGTCGCTTAAATGGCTCATTTGTGGGGGAGTGAAGGGTGGAGACCAACTATAGAAAGCGAGTCTCCCCATGTCGGCGGTATTTGTCTTCAGTAAGTTTGTTTATGGTGGATATAAAGATCTCTTGATTGTCATTGGGCTACTGTAAGTTAGTATTTTTACTGCCACGAAAGACACACATTGGTGCACACAAACATAGCGAGTGCTCTGCTTTGTAGGATAGTCCACCCAAGCTGTTAATACATACTTTGTTGCTTTTACTTACTGTGATATTTAAAGATAGAGAGAGACTGAATTACTTTCCTGTGGACTACACCGCTTTTTGGTGTGATTACTGTATAACTGATTGGCCACCGCAGTGTGATGTGGGATTTCATTTCTCCAAAATGTAATTCTGGTTCAATTTTTCGCCATAGGTTTCTGCGTTTTGTTTTTTTTTTTTCTTTTTCTAGCAACCCCAGTGTCCCATACCATGGCAGCCTACATGCACTATTCACATTCAAAAGAATTAGAGGGGTGTCATTTAACAGCAACTCCTATTCAGTGTGAAAACAGCCTTTGGGAGTCTCTCAGGAAAAAGCCTGACCCACAATAAGATCACATGACACAAAAAGACATCCATTATACTAAAGCAATTAACTACACACATAAAAACACAATGTAATAAAGACCTGACTGCAGCACATAAAGGACATATGCAATACATATTTTTTGGCAGGAAATGTAGAAAAGCCTTTTCCTTTAACATTCTTAATGTAAGCATTCTTTATTAAATCTCTTAAACAGCTATGGTGTAAAATTAACAGCCCCATTTAGCATGTTAAATCTCTGTCCAGTCATCGAATAATTAACTGCTCGATTTTGTCCTGTGGCTGAAAGTGTGTGTGTGGGTGTTCATGGACTTGGGCAGCAGTATGTGATAGTGGTGGCACTTTGCAAATGAGCTCGCTTCGCATGTGTGGCACATGCTGCTGGTTTGCACGTTTCTTGAGGGAGTTGTAGAGCAGAGACGGTATCTTTTTTTCTTCTCTCTTTGTTAGAACTTCCTCCAGCAAACTGGCCGAGGCTGGTTGTGAGAGGAAGGTATCGTTGCCTTTGAACAAGAGGAGCTTCCCACCTCTTCTAGGAAGAGCCTCGTCATGTGGAGCTTTCCCTTCGTTTCCAGGATGATATTCTCGTCCTCATCAGGGTTAGGGAAATGAGATCAAGTGCCTCATTCACAGTTAGTCACTTGTTCATTGTCTTTGATATCACAGAATGGCGTGTGAGCAAGATAGAGGAGCCTTATTTATAGACCAAAGCTGAGCTGATCAGTGGAGTATCAAGCCATGTTGTGATTGGATGACATATTGTGATTATTCCTATGAAAAAAATCACAAACGGGTTTAATGTTTTCGCTGGGATTTTTGGAGACAGATTTAGTAGAAAGAGAAGAGGAATGCGAAGTGTTAATGTGTGACTGTATCTGTAGATGTGAGAACTTTTTATATTACCTGTCATAATATTTTACTAAGAACATTCGGTTCCTGTGGGGAGAGACATCTACATTGAGTGGGAGAAGTTGCAGATGTAGCGCGTCTTTTTTGTGTGCATCACCGGCTTATTCATTCATTTCTTAAAGTCTGACAGGAAACACGCTGTTGAAAACCTAAATGAATAGTCAATTTCTGATCAATTCAGTGATCATTATTTCAATTTTGTTTGCATATCTATCAGAAAGGATGTCATTACGACCTCATAGCAATCACAGCAAAGAAAACACATATATTGGAGTAAAGCTGAATCAGTCTTCAGAACAACACGAAGATTAAATTTCTACTTTTACAAATGAAATTCAGCTCTCATGTATAACAAATGAAGGTAAACTGTCATTTACTACCAATTTACAAAGACACGTTTGACATTTTGCCTCATGACTCCACATGCAAAATACCTCGATGCATCATTGTCAAATTAATTTGATAGCATAGTGTAATGGCTACAGAAAAAAACATGACACCTTCTTCATCATAGCACCGTGGAAATTGGCTCATTCTGTGCGTCACTCTCTGTGTGCTTATTTCATGTCTACCAGGGTTAGATGTGGTGTGAAATGCAAAAGACTGAGTTACGGCACAAAGATAGAGCCTTACCCATTGCTCCACTTTTTACCGCTGACACTAATACACAGTCAGTCGCACATGTTGTACAGCCCCGTGGCGCTTGGCTTGCTGTTCAGCAACAACTTATGCAGCTGAAGCTCGACTACAGAATAATCAGGCAGCCACTCCAATCAACAGAAAGTTGTTAGGAAGAAAAGATTGCATGTTTTCTTTGCATCAAGTGACAAAAACCACCACCCCTCAATTTGAAATTCTACTATTTGTAGTGTGTGCCTATTATAAGCTCATTGCACCCAATAATGTAATATTTTCTTGAAAATGTAATACAATTAGCACTAAACTTGATAGAAGATGTAATAAAAACCCATTGCTGTAGACTTATAGTAAAGGTTTTGAGACAATGTCCGCCTCAATATTTATTATTATTTTTTACGAAATCAAAGACATTTACAGCATAAATTGATGCAGAAAAGGCACAAATTTGTGCATAAAAGGATGCGGGAAATTATGTGTTTGATTCCCCAAACTCCATGTTTCATATATGTCCCCTATAGAATAACGGACATAGATACCGTGATGCAACCCAGTGGTTTGTGTTTTATTTAGACGGTAGATATCACAATATGAGAGTAGATATTGTCTTAGATTTTGAATACTGTAATATTGTTTACTGTCTTTTACAGTAAAGAGATGAAATTTACTGAACTTATCAGCTGTTCTCTTGTTTGCCTTTACCTACTTAAATCACTGACAATTATTTTTCCAAAATCTGATGATGTAAATATTTTGTGAAAGCACCAATAGTCAACCCTGCAATACTGTTGCAATATCAGTTTTGAGGTATTTGTCATGATATCTTATTTTCTCCATATCGCCCAGCCCTAGGACAAGTTGGAGCTGTGGAGGAGTGAGATGTGGATGTGACTCATAAACTATAGTGACGCCTTGCACACTTGTCACTCAAGCACACCTGCCTTTAAATATGCGTAATTTTAAGCCTTAATAATAAGTAAATGGGTGAGTTATATAAAAAATTTAAAAAATCAAAGCCCCTACAGTTGTCATGAATGATAAAATAAGTCATGAGGCTTTTTTTCCTATCTGGTTCTTAACACGTTTATTTCTGTTGTAAAGTTGGCCATTATAACATGAGGGTCTGCAGGGGCTGACTCACTTTCGGAACCAGCATCAAGTGGCCATTTGATGAACTGCAGGTTTCGGTACTTACTTTAATTTTTTTGCTGCAGAAGTTGTTGCTTGATGTGCATCACCAATGTTGAAACCTACTCCCATGGACACAATAATTTTATAATTTAACCAATAATGTAATATAATATCCTGATGGCTATTTTAATAAAATTAAAAGGACTGCATTTCAAACTAAAGTGACATCACATAACTAACTTTTAAAAAATCCATATTTAAGCTATATTGGTGTAATGATGGGTTGCCATCACTTGATTTAAGTAAGTAGTAAGTAGTAAATAAATGCATTCAAACATTACACTGGAACTCTACACACATCCTGCTGGTTGGTACACTCCCACAACTATTTTAAGAGTTCGGCTGTACTGTTTGAGTGAGTTTATTTTTTACAGGATACATTTTTTGGTATTCATCAGGCTTATGTTTGTGTGAGTAAACTCCCCTCTACCCATGCAGAAATGTCATGAGATCAGGCAACGAAGACACTTCATCCAATAAGATAATAATCCTCTGTTGACTTAGATGAAAAACAACATTTATTGGAAACTGAAAATACTGTTTTGTCATCATAGCTTACTTTTGTCACATTACCCATCTTCTGCAGCTTTTGTCATCTTCTGATGGTGTCTAATCTATGATCCACTCAGGTAAAATCAACAATCCTTACAAAAGGACCAATCAGCATGGGTACAGGCAGGTTCATCTACAGATGGTAGAGTATTTTAGTTTACTGCGTCTTTGCCTGATAATAACGCACAAATTAACATGACTTGTAAATTTCAAAATCTACATAAAGCCTTGAGTTTCAATTTCCAAACATGAAATCAGTTTCAAATATTTGTGTTTTCAATACATGACACTAACAGTGTTTTCAACTTTGTATGCTTGCACACTTCACATTTCAGAGAAAAAAGCATACCCTCTTTTACATTATTACATTATCTGTCATAATTATTACATTAACAGTTTTGAAAAAAAAGATCCACCTGAAAGATATTAAATTATCAGTAAAATGTTATTGCAGTGTCAGTCAGGAAATTTTATTTAATTTTTTTGGTTTTATTACAATTTGATTTAGGTTAAAGGTCCAGTGTGAAGGATTTAGCTGCATCTAGAGATGAAGTTGCTGAACTGAAAAAGGAGAACTACAGTTGCTGACGTGAAAACGGGTAAATGGCCCTCTGTAGAGCCAGTGTTTGGTTTGTCCATTCTGGGCTACTGTAGAACAACATGGCAGTCTCTGTGGTAGAGGGCGTGCTCAGAATGTAGACATAAAAGGCTCATTTTAAGGTACAAATGAAAATAGATGAATATCATAGACCATTTCTTCCAAAGGAGGCCCCTAAATCCTACGCACTGGACCTTTAAATGCAAATGTTATTACATTTTCAGGAAATTATAATATATTACGTTCTACAAAGCTCTTTGTTTTGCATTTTTTGGAAATTATACTGAAGCACATTCAGATTTCTTTAAAGAATCAGTTCATATCAGTTTTCACACATCCAGAAATAATTCTTGTTGCAAGAACAAAGTGTTGACCACTGTTTATAATAAACAAGGTCTTCTTGTGGCAAGGACAGGTCACAATTTAGGTCCATTAATAAGAAGTGAAATGAAAAATGGGCAGTAAATGCAAATGAGCTGCTGAGAATGCACCAGGGTCCCTCAAAGTAATTAGAAAAATTACTAAAGGTCAGACTAATGAGTGTTTGTGCTACAAATGGAATTTCAAGAACCGATTTCACCTTGAATTTTTGTTTTAGACATTGATCTGATGTTCACCCAATTTCAGAAAACCCAAAATTAACACTGATAAATTCCCGTCCATCACCCATCTGTCATCTTGTTTCTTTAAAAATAGAGAAATTAAAAGAATGAACCCTCACAATATTCTAACAACATTCTAACGAGAGTTTGCACTCGCTGATCAGAAATGGTGAATATCACTTCTCATGCAAATTCCACCGTTGTTGTCATTGTTTTTTGTGTGTGTTTCAACACAAACTGGTGCTGCTGGAAATGTAAATGAACAGCACATCACTTCCTCTGCACCAGATGATATTTTCCAGGAAACACCTACACAGGTTGTTGAGAATAGCAGAGGGAAAAGGTTTCTTGTATAGGTTGAATTACTCATTTGCTACATTGACCAGCGTGACGTATATATGATGTTGTAATTTTAAAGTTACATTGCGATTGGTGTCCAGAATAGAAAAGCTTGTGCGTTAATAAATTGAAACAACGCTGCTATATTTGAAGTCTCGCATAGCTGCTGCAACAGGCTTCTGGCTCTTATTTTATTCTGAAAAAAAACCTAGTGATGCATACTAAATAACTTAAAACAAGAAAGATACTATTGTTAGGAGGATTTCCTGAAATTTGTGTTTGTTAGAGTGTTTTCCTATTGTTGCTCATCCCTCAAAATGTCATTTGCATTTTCTCCTAGGTTGTTTATTCTAACCCCAGCAGGGTCCAATAACAAATGTTTAACTGTTTTTGCAGAGCAAGACAAATCAGTCCACTGCACCGATGAATGTCGTGCACTGGGACATTCTGACAGATGCTGGATGCCAAAGTTACGGGTAGGAAGCCAAGCAGACAGCGCCGATAATCGCACCAACCTTTTCATCCCTGTGGGAATGGATGCCATGGTAGAGACAGAGATTTATGGCACCATCAGCTGCAGCAGCAGAAAAACCCTCAGCACGTTTGGAAAGGAACAGCGGGACAGTACAATCCTTGTGGCCAATGTCAAACCTTACTTAAAATCGCAGCGTGCACTAAGCCCACCGCTCCAGGAGAGTCCATCTGCGTCCAGTAGTCCCACCAAGAGTAGTGTGCCCATGGACTTGGCCAACCAAGAGTCCAAAGAAGAGAGAGAGGGGGGTTCAGACAGCAGTGCCTATGGTCCTCCAGATGGCCAATGCTCCCCACTGCACACCGAATTGGAGGAGCCCTCCTACCTGACCTGCGAGCTCAGGCCGAAGTCCCTGTCAAGCAGCCTCATTCACAGCTCTGTCATCAGCCAGGAGTGTGGGGGGTCAGATTGTGCTCTCGACCCGCGGGACTCTGGTAACTGACAGGGCAGGTGATCCCTCTCACTCTCACCTGCCAGGGGTGTGATGATGATATCACAGATTAATGACCAAGATGTGATTTATTTTGACCCACAGAGGTGTCCAGACACGCATTGTATAACCAAAAACCATCTGCTTTGTCTGTTTTCTGTTTTTCTTTTTGAGTTTGTGACTTGTTGTGTTTAGGTGAAATATGTGTCCTTGACTGCTGTGAAGGTTCGGGGGAGGGGGGCGGGGGGGAATCAGTGCTTACCTGACTTCAAGTGTTTCCATGGTGTACTGTACCTGTCAATTTAGATGTCTGTATTTTACACATTTCAAGCTCCAATTTTGTGAGGCTGTGGAACAAATTGCTACTGTTAAGCTATTGAGTCCTGTCTGCTTTTGTACAGTGAAGCTTCCTGTCTCCATTTAGTGTATAAGGAACATCTCTTTGAATATCACAGGCAACTGAAATACATATCAGTGACGTTAAATACAAAAGTGAAGTGTCTTATGAACTGTTAATGGTGGTGCAACAGGGAATGTCCCTTTTCATAAAACCATTTGAGGTTCCTATAAAAACAGTTTTTTAAGAATGTATTTGTAATTTTATTGTTGTCCTCTGCAGTTTATGTGAAAATAAGCTGAGCTTACACGTGAATGTGGGCTACTGTACTTGTTGTGTATTTTATTAAATTTGTATACACTGTGTGCATGGAAGGCAATTATTTTCGACAGGTGACAACTTCTGAAGCTGTCATGTTTTTAGGTGAGAGAAGTGCATTTATGTCTACAAGGTGCTTTATACATGTTCATGACAGAAAAGCACTCTGCAAATGTGCCATCTTTAGCTATATACTGTATACCAGCACATGTTATCTAGCAGTAGTCTAGATCCTAGTTAGGGGAACTTCGAATAAAAGAAATCACAATCAACATTTTACACAGCTATTTATATTCAAAAACGCAAATAAAAGCAGGCACTGTGTATTAGTGCACCCAGTGGAATATGAGTTGACTTCCTCTGCTCAGTGCTTTTATTATAAGTATGCATCGTAAGGTGGAGACGGAAACAGTGCTCTTGCTTTTGTACTCTCAAAGTCACCGCTGTCAGTTATTAATGTATACTTGTGATTATAGGTTTATTTATGAGTGTGTCTGACAAATGACAAGACATGAGTCTAACAAAAAATAAAAAGTTAAAGGGATAATTGAGATTTTTAACTGGGGTTGTATTTGATACTAATCCATAGAGAGTATATTACAAACAGTAGATGTCAGTCGGCCCGCCCGCATTTTTGATAAGAAGGCTGGACACAGAAGCTAAGCAATGTACTGCTGTGGATGGCTGTGGAAGAAACAAAATGTATTTTCGCCACTTAGAAAAATCTGTTTCATTGTGCACGTTATTAAAAATTTTTCACCACTTTTTCTTACTGTCAGACAGCAATTTGCAAATGAGAACTGAAGCTGTTGTATCACTTTCCTCAAAGCCAAACTCCATTGAGAAAAACAGGGATTTTACCTTGTTGAATGCAAAAGCTGCTGGTCTACAGTTGCCTCAATTATTTTGTTAGTGTTTTTGTGTGACTTTGGCATTTAAAAGGGTAATTTCAGATTCACCAAAGTCACACAATAACAAAAACTATTGAACTGATAGAAGACGCAGTAGACAGTCGCTGTCATGTTCAGCGAGCTAAACTGACTGTTTTTGTTAATGGAGTCTGGTGGCTTTAACAAGAGAACAGATGGTGAACTGAAGTCGTCAGCAGCTTCCCCATCAGAAAGGGCTGTCTGACAGCAAGGAAAAGCAGTAAAAATATTTTAAGGGTAGCGTACACTTGAACTTTTATTGATTTTTTTTGTTAGGTTGTGTTTTTGTAGGTGGCTAAAATGTGTTTCCTCAGCAGTCTATTGCTTAACTTACTTGTCAGTACTCCAGCCTGCTTCTCCAAACTGGGGGCATGCAAACTGACACCTGCGTTATGTAATACACTGGCTTATGGATAAGTACCTCATACAACCCCACATCAAAAGATCAGGACTATCCCTTTAACATTCAGCTGCAATTAGCAGTTACAAGAAAAGACTTTTGCTATGAATTCTTTGACGAATAAAATGAAATTTTAATCATTCCCGTGGGGGAAAGTGGGTCATCGCAGCAGCAAAGCATTGAACAAACAGTACATTAAAGGTTTTCACAAGTAAATTAAAAAAAAGAGAATTATACAACAAATAAAAACAGAGCATCTTCACTGAAGAGATTTCCAGATGTCCATCATTTTCTCTCTTTTTCATTAGAGCCACAGGGAGCAAATTTGCTGTTTATACTGTATGCATTGTACATTTTTTATTATTCAATCAAATGCAGGAAGGGTGGGTGTAGTGACAGAGGGCTATAGTCCGCAGACATATTCAAACAGCCTAAACTGCTGCAATCCATCCTTTTCTCTCCGAGCATAACCTGTTTTTTTTTTTTTTAAACATGGCTGCTTCTTATTCATTCAAGCACAAGACAGGGGCATAGATGTCGCTGTGACCAGAGTAATATTATTTAGAAAACCCGCAGCATATGCAATACATCTGCCTGACATCTATATAGAACGTTTAAGTACAAACATGGATGTATGTTTACCGAGATGGATCACTAAATTTTTGAATCCTGGAAATGTTTTCTGTTTTTCATCTGCAAAACAATTACACAAAAGCCTCCTGTTTCTTTATACTTAGTTTAGTTTAGTTTCTCCATCTGGAGACACTGACTTTTGTACCCCGGCTCGGTGAGCGGTTTGAGAATGCCTTGTTTTTCATGAGCTCTGGATAACAGAATCCTGTCATCTACTGAGAGCTGACTATAAGTACGACTCAGTTTCTCCTCAGGGAAAACACATTAATTTGGATTTTGATTTGCATTTGTTTTGGTGCTGGTATTGACACAATTCCAGACCTAGATGTCTCATCTCAGCAGGCAGCTCTGATGAGCTCATCTGCATAAGTTGAAATACTCTTTGAGAGGGAGATTGCGTGGGTCACAGCAACTCATCCCATTGAAATACAGACAGAAACATCACATCATTTTATCTGTATCAGTCCCAGGGTATCAGAACACGGGGGATGAAGACAGGTGAGCAGAATGTCAAGTAGAAAAGGGCTGAAGCATTTGCTGCGACACTTACACTTCCAGTTTTTTTAGCACTATATCACCGTTTTACATCACAAGGAAGTAACACAGGTTAAACTTCCTCTTTTGCAATAATTATGCAGAATTTGCTTTGAACCAAACCCTTTCTTAATTAACACTGTGCTACAGTACAGATGCTTGACGAAAAAAAAGTGCTATGTTGTTGAGGGGAGCTGAATGCAGATTAAGGACTAGCATGCAGTGGTGAATGAATATGACTTGTCTCTCAGAATGATTACAGTCACAGTGAAAGGGAATTACAGACAATGAAACAGATCTGTGTAATACCTCCATTCTTCTACATTTTACATACACAAATGATCTATTCAGATGAAAATGGAATGAGCAGTGTACCATTCAGTTGTGAAAAATTGACATGCTCACCCTGAGTACTTAAGCTTTTAATTCAATAATTCAATAACACAGCCGATTAAGAGCTTGTCTTCCACCTCCACCAAATGCTATGGGAGATGGTTCCACTTGGCTGAGAACTGTTGGTGGGGAAACAACAGCGAACACAACACATAAGCATTATTGAGAGTGTAGTTTTCATTTTAACCGAGAGATGTCATTGAGCACAGCGTGCATGCCTTCGGGGCAAAAATATTAAAATGCTGCTTCTAGGTTTATTTGCATGTTTGTTTTTAAGCGGAGAAAACCAATGTGTGCACATAAATAGCAGAAACTGAGCCCAATTAGGTAATGTAAATGTGACGCCTGTGAGTTTAATGTGAAAGAGGTGTTTGAGAATCACTTTGTATGATACACACTGTTAATTCAGTCATTAATTCAGTCATTCATTAACATATGCATTTATTTTTAATGACAACATTTTTAGTGTGTGAGAAACACTTTACTGGTGTGAAGGTTTGTCATACTCCTTTTTCACTGTGACAAAATGCTTTGACATGGTCCAGAACATGACACTAATAGGTTTTGTTAATTTCAGGTTTGCTGTCATTTTGCTGTTATTTTCATTACATTAAATGTGAATGAAAATAAATTCGACATGTGAGGAAATTTGCTTTTTCTTCTCTGTTAGGTTTTGCGGCTATAGCTGGCAACAAGTTAGCTTAGCCCATATCCTGAAAACAGGGGAAACAGCTTTAAGAGTAACAAACGTCTACCTTCCAACACCAGTAAGACTCATTAATTGACATATTATCTAAATTGTTTAATCTATACAAAAATCAAAGTCTAAACTCCCTTTATCACTACAGAGACACCCACTAATATCTAGCTTTTTAAATTTTATTTAATCATATGAATTTATTTCATGGCTCTGCAGTAGTCCCGGGTATTTATAGACTCCAGCTTTGATCGGCTTTGATTGGCAGTGATGGAAATACAGTACACAGGCAGACACTTTAATCTAAGACCCTTTGCTAGCATGATATAATGATGGGCTGCCCAACAATACCACGGTTTCACGGTTTCAGAATCAGAATCTTTCTAGGTTACTGTGCTCAATTTAGTTACCTCATACAGCAGACAGAACGTGGTGAATTGTACTCATTGGTTAGGGTAAGGGTTAACTCATGAGAGAATGTTGTCATTATTTCAAAGATGCAAGATTTTGGTTAAAATGACAATGAAATACATATTGAGCATTATATTACTTTGTGATATTGAAATAAACCCTTTGCACTGCCTTTTTGTTTTAACTTTGTGTCCTTGCTCACTGGCAGAAGCTTATAAAAGCATGCATTTTCTTTGGAGAAAAAGGAGAGCAGTTATTTTGTCTGAACTGAGAGTTAACTGGTCAAAGGACAAGACTGAAACCCACAAAGGAAAAAGCTGGTTAACCAAATTGATTAATGTGTTGTTAAATTTCTACAGAGCACACTGACTTGGTAATAAATGTAAATGCCATTTTCTACTATTCGGCAATGATTTCCTTAATTTGGATTCAAAGTAGCACTGTGAGATATGCATGTGTTGAAGCAACTGCACTTTCACCATTTATTTTCCCTTTGTGAGTGTAGACAGACCTGACAGTGCAGTCTGGGAGGCTTTTGCAAAATACTGTCCTTTAAACATTGTTCTGCACCCGAATATGACACTGTTGACTGCATTTAGCTTTCATTCAGACCCACAGGAATTAACAACCCTTTTACTGACCCCGTCTGACGGAAAATTCCAGACTACACAGCCGCTCCGTTTTGAGCGCTTGTTAAAAAAAGGTGTTACTTATGGCGTTCTCCTCTGGGAGGAGTTCAAATGCACGGCAATCTGTCAATCATGATTAATGTTTAACGCCAAGAAAGGATATAGCATAAGGGAAGCGATCCGGCAGGACTTCACACAGGTTTCACTATGTGTTACTGGGTCATGACACACTTTCCTCACTTTGAATTGGGCAAAAATAGTCCTCTACACGCCTTTTTAGTGACAAAGTGGGCCAATATCTGCATAAAGTGGAAAAGCTAATGCGCTCTGTCATCTGCTCAAAAGTCCTGAGTCTAAAGAGCTTCACCCTTTAAGTGCTTTGTCTGCCATCACAAATAAGATGGAAAATTTAAAGGTGAGACAGAGAGAGAGAGAGAGAGAGAGAGAGAAAGAAAGAAAGGGAGCACTAGACATCAGAGTATGGAACATGCCCAGCCTCTTTAGAATCAATAGACAGTTTATTGAATCAATACACAGCTTGGTGTAGTGCGAAACCTGTCTGTCTGACAAGAATAGTAGATGTTGAATGGGCTGGCCAGATTAAGTGTTGTACAGCTGTAAGTGCGCCATCCTTGGGGTTGTCAGACCCAGCAGCCCAACAAACTGTTTAGCTGTGAAGGTAACGGTGAAGGTAAAAATGTCACAAGGTTCTCTGTAGCTTCAGTGCTGCATTTTGTGTAGATTTTACAGCTGTTAAAAAGGAGCGCTCATTTGCATTTACTGTGAGTTTACTCTGCAGCTAATAATGCAGCCATCTTCTTTGGAGGCGTTTTCAGTGTGAGTTAGTTGGGGGTTTTTTTTGAGCTTTTACAGTTTGCATGCATAAGCACATTAACTGTATAAGTATTTGATTAGTAAAGAGAGAATCACTTTTATTCGTGAAATTTGCACACATACAAGAAATGTGACTCATTATTCTTGCATTGCTCTTACTGGGCTTACACATAAATAGATATAATAGTGATGAACAACAACAACAACAAAAAAAAAAAAGAGGAAAAATTAAGGTCAAAGAAGGACAGGGCTGTTATGTAGAGGAGAACAGGGTTGGTTGTCACATTAATTAGATCTCGCTCCCTAGAGGGTGCTGTTAAAAAATGTTGAAATTTTCAGAATTGGAGTCAGAGGTCACCCACAGGGTCATTTTAGGGGGAAGACACTTTTCATCAAATTGAGTGGACTTTTTTTTTATAAATGTTATGTCAAATATAAATATTCAGCTTTTCTGTGTTTCTCTTGTAGGCTTTTGCAAAATGGATTTATATTTCTGCTATTTAGAAGTATGAAGTATGGATGGCTAGAGCTAGAGAAACTGTTCATATCCTGTGAAAAAAACGGAAGTGCATTTTGAAAGGACGCAGTGCACGTAATGGAAAATTGACACTGTCCTTGAACATCCAAAACTAATGCAGAAGGGTATCTTGCATGTCATATTTTAAGGTCCTGTGATAAGTGATAAGATAAGTTGTGATAAGAAGGTTGGTTGTCACATGTATTGTCTTTCATTTTGTTCTTTATAATGTTGTATAAGGATGACAAAGGCACTTATAGAAACTATTTCACTGCTTATGTTCTCTTGGTGCATGAGTTAGGTTCCTGCATTTCAGTGAAAAATTTCAATGAAATGAAACTTTTTTAAATGTATTTTTAAAATATTTGTATTTTTTTTCCCCCCATGAAAAATAGAAGTTACAACCAACCCCACAACAGGAATGGATGCTGCCAGTGCAGAGGACATATTTGACTTTGTATATCTTTTTGAACAAAATGTGTTTAATGAGTGTAGGGTCACTGCATCAATACATCACAACGGGCTTCCAATTCACATTGAAATAGTAACCAGTTAAAGATGCCATTTTAATGGGATTCAAATGACAGTAAAAGTGTGACGACCAACCCTGTTCTCCCATACACAAGTGTAAAATAAATACAATTCAAGTGCTCTGTATGTTGTTAAATTATACAATTAGTGGAAAATAAATAAACTGTGACTGGAGTGACATGGACTGGATGATTATGTAAAGTATGTGCGGGTGTATATGTTTATATAATATACATACAGCATGCAGGATTTATACTGACGGTTGATTCCCCATTGGTTTCTTTTAGAGCCACTTCTAGCAAGCTTTTATAATTTCCCTTTTTTCCGAGTCACTTGAATGCATCACCTTACCTGACGTAAGCATCCTGTCATTAACGGCAGGTGTACGGTCGTCGAGCAAGGAAGACGCCGACAGGATACAGTCTTGACCGCCGTGTTTTTGGTTAAACTTCGATTAATTCATTTATTGATTTGCTTTCGTGGAGGCCTGTTTGTTTTGGGGAAATGTTTTTTGTTTTGTTGTTGTTGTTTTTTTTCGTTTGGACGCAACACTCATCCTGCAACTCTCAATACATCCTGCGAATCAATCGACCCCAGAAGCTCCCTGGATCATCAAACAAGCAGTGAGTACAGCCAAAACACAGCCAGTTGCTCATCTACCATGGAGTCTGTGGGCGGCTAGAGGCCACAGCAGGGTTTATGCATTTCAATTTATTATTTAAATTAAACTGTTTCCCATTCCTTTAAACATATTTCCAGAAACGCGGCTCAGTTGCTCAAAACTGTAAACACAAAGCTGAAAAAAAGTTTTAAAGCACTCAAAACGTTTTCTCTTCTCAAAGTGTTTATTTCCACGAAAACATTATACACAGATATCATGTGAATATCTGGTACAGATAATCAGTTAAATGCTAATGAAATAAATTTAAAACATTAACATTACATATACTATGTTTTGGCTTTTTTATGAGGCCATGTTACATATTCAAATGTCTAAAGAGTGGAGAAATGTTTCTTTTTCAAAGTTTTTTATGTTCCAAAATTAGTTACAATTTTGAAAAAAGGCCATTGTCATATTTTAATACAATATTGTGAATATGTCATATAAATATTGCATTGACACAATCATTGTGTTAGCAGAGGATACAATGCTCATTTGTTGCTCCAGTGAGCTCCAACTTGGCGAAACTCATAACTCAGGGCCTGGGTGGCCCCCCAGCCTTCTTCTAATTTACAATAAAAATTAAGTGATTCACACTGGGAATTGTTTTTGTACTTTTAGTATACATACCAAACTGCATAAAAACATATCAAAATAGAGGGGTTTTTTTTATCAAAAAGGGGGATCCCTGCAACCCTAGACAGAGGTCCTAGCTCCCTAATGTCCTAAAATCCGAGAAATGTCCTACGATCCAAGAAACATCCTAAAGTCCGAGAATTGTCCTTAAATCCTAAAATATATGTGGGGCTGCTGCGACTGGTCCCTGGCCTCCTGTCATTTTTCAAAAGTGACCCCCAACCGAAGCAAGCTGAGCATTCCTGCAGCAAACTAATAATATAGTTGATTCTGCAACAATGTTAGTTGAGTAACTGAGGTCCAAGAATACCCCAATGTTTCCTATTTTGGCAAAACTCACAGTAACTGAACTGATACTTTAGGTGAAACGAGAAACAGTACAGTTAAAAAAAATATTAAGACTGTCTTTCTGGGGATGTAATGATGAAATCAGTGTAAAAATACGAAAGATAACAGAGCAATTATTTATTTCATAGTGTAATACAGTAAAATGTTCAGCTGTTTTTTTATGCTTTCCTCTTTGTTCTCCATGCTGCTTTATTCCCAGTCCCCAAACACAGGAGAGGTCACATGAGACCTATTTATACTCTGACACATGACTGAAGTGTTTTGCTAACTGAGCTTGAACAGGAGAGATGTGATGGAGAGAAGTTAGTAATTCGGATATGCCATTTTAAAGGCCAGTGTTTTTGGGGTGAGCAAAGTGTGCTAAATGATGTGATTTGGGTTTAGATTTTTGCAACGATGTGATTTAGAATTTTTATTGAGTTAAATCACTGAAATTGTGCTGTGAGTTTAGCTGCCTGGTGTCCTGTTGTTGCTACAAGAGCTTCAAGCTTTCAGAATTATGTGCATAGTTTCATTTTTTATCAGTATACGATGGAGAAAAACTGTAACTTGTCGAGAGCTGAAGCATCTTATAGACAGATGATCTTCAGTGTCACACTGCACATGTACTTACTTTCCCTCATCATTGTGTTTTAGTTTAGTTGCGACTGAACATAACATCTCTGCGATGCATTTAAAGACACTCTAAAATCCTTGATTTGAGTGTCTGCTTTTAAAAGGCATTGCATTTGTGACATATACGTATTGTCATAAAATTAAATCCGCAAGACGGAAAGTAAGCCAATATGAATGTTGTGAAGAGGATGTAAAGTAGTTTTTTCCTTGTATTTAAAAGTTTGCTGTTTTGCAGCACTTTCACTGACATTAAAGCCCCTGTGCACCTGTGGTCCACCCAGGTGTTTTTCACTCATTTTGGCTGATTAAACCTCGCCTGAGGACTGTGTGGGTGTGTACAGATGAGTGCTCCACTGACATCTCCCTCACTCTCCTGTTTTATTGCACCTGTTAGGGTCAGTCAATTTACACCGTTATGATTATTAGTACATGAGAGTTTTGGGACCTCGCATCCAACAGAGGTCTGATACGGCAGAATAACTGAAAACGCCTGTGCAGAGCCTTTAAGTCTGCGGTGTCAGAGCATCACTGAAAATGGAAAGAGATGAAAGTTCACTTGAATGGACTTCCTGTCTCATAAGTTTAATATTTTATATAAATAAAGGCAAATAATAGATGCATCAGGGCTCTTATGGGAAAATGAGCAAAGACTAATAATTAATCGATTTTAATGGTTATTTTGCCATTACATTTTGGACACTTAAAGGGATAGTTTGGATATTTGGCTGGACCGCAGCATGCAAGGCCACCCCCAAAAACGCGACAGTATTTCCCTGACTGAGTGAGTGACTGAGTGAGTGGTGAAGTTGCACTATTGGTCGGTGTGACTGATGACATGAGTGTTGGTGTTTCCGCATTGGCTGTTGCTCTTTTGATATAAATAGTTGCTGACTGAGCTGTAAACCCTGACAGTCCTCTGCTACTGTATTCTTTACTTTCTGAAGCTAGTGGTTGCATGGTGGAATTAACAAGCTAGACAGCTAATTAGACAGCCACCTTTGAAAAGGCAATTTGGATGGAACAAAAGGATCACCTCATCAATATGCTTGAGGAACAGTTGTGTCTGTATGACACTAGCCTGATTTAAATGTTATTCACTATGAAGTTTTACAATGTCAGAATGGGTGCTGCTGCTGTTATGGAGAGAAGGCGGAAATAAGAGACTGATTGAAATTGACGTGAATATTATGTGTTACAAAGTAAACTTGAAAGAACAATCATTGTAGCACACTAAACATGGGAAAGGCTGGTCTAACATAGAGTTCTCAATCTTGACCCAAGCCGGGTGGGTCGTCATGGGTCCGGAAAAGCTCAGGTTTGTGCACTGATTGGCCAGGTCAGTTAGGGCTTGGGCTGTGGGGAAAAAAAATCTATTTTTAGAAAAATAAATAATGTCAAAAAGCGAGCACTCTGTGCTTAATTTTTTGAATTATTTATTGAAAATGTAAATCCAACATATATTTGCCTATTGATATTTTATATTGATTGATATAATCTCCAGTTTCAGCAGCAGACAGCAGCTCTGTCTCTTCCTCGCCCTGCAGGCAGGTAGAGAAGCAAAGGGAGCAGCAAGGGTCTGTGCCGGGCTCTCTGTCCTTCCTCTCAGCTGAGGCAGGGAGCTTCTCTGCAGGGGAAATACAGTGTGGAGGGTCAGTAATCCTTCGTGCTGGTCTATTTCCGCTGGAGATGCGTGTGGCTTGTGCCACCACGCAGCGGTGTGTCCTGGGCATTAGAAGCCGACTAGTGCTTTTTGGGGGGGATCGGGCTTGATCGGGCTCAGGCTCAGTATTTTATTTGATGATGTCAGATGGGCAGATTTGAGCTTTAACTCACATGGGTTGGTTCAATTCGAGTTGTAATTTTTTTTCGGCCACTGAGAACTCTTGTTTACCACTGCCTCGATTGGTAATTTTGTTTGTGTTATATTGTGTGACTTTGGTGAATCTGAAATTACCCTCTTAAATGCTAAAGTCACACAATAGCACAAACAAAATAACCTTTTGTGGCAGTGGTAGACCAGCAGCTCCTACTGTATGTTAAGTGATGTGAAATCGCTGTTTTTCTCACTGGTGTCTGGCTTTAAAGAGAACAAAATAACTGCTTCATTGTCCCGTTGGAAATCACTGTCTGATATGAGGGTAAAGCAGTAAAGATATTTCAAATATAACATACAGTAAAACTGACAATATTTTTTTTGGTGGGACTTTTTTAGGTAGCTAAAATACGATTGCTTAGTTTCAGTGGAGGACTCCAGCCCGCTTCTCCAAACTTGCCATCTACTGTTTGTGGTATACCGTCCATGATTAGTACCCTGTACAACCTCACTTAAAAGCAACTATTCCTTTTAAATTAGTGGAGCTCAAATTATTCCTGAGTCGCCTTTTTTCCTACTGTCCTTAACACTCTGCCTCAACAAACAACTTTCTGCTGTAGTGCAGCGTTTGCAGTAATTGGCTATTGTGATTTGTTTATCCTTAGTCTATTTAAACATGCTACATATGGATTTTTCCATTCTACTGATATGCTACAATTTTCAGTGAATCATCAAGCTTGTGGAAGAATGTTTATATTGTTAGCCAGGGTTGAGTAAGCCACAGTTTTATCATTACTCGACCAATCAATAAAACATTAAATGTGTCGCGCTGTGACTGAAATGAAGTTTTCTGGGTCATCTTTTGGTTACAAATCAGCCAAGCAATCCAGCAGCAATAGTAGTTAAAGGTTCACTGGTTACATCAACTGGTAGACTGGGAAATTCTTTCATGCACACCAGCAGCTTTGTGTCCACAGATAATCTCTCGATTAGCTATACTCTGGTTAGGGCACACGGGTTAAGCTGTTTTCATGCAACTTTGATACCCTCTTCAAATGAGAGGCTCTGTCATCATAAATAAAGCATTTAAGAGAATATCCTTATCCACCTATCGTGGTGTTTCATCCACAGATAGATCAGTCCGTTGGCATAAAAGTATGAAAAGCAGCTGCCAGCTACCCCCTCCCTCTTTGAGTGAGCAAAAGTAGGTTAACCATAACGCTGTGCAAGTCGGGTAAATATCACAGCAAGCCAAGCCTCTTAACCTCATAATGAGAGCATTTGTCTATATGAACTATTATAGGCCAGTTATAGCAGCTCCATACTTTGACCCAAAAGTCGGGTTAGTAAGTGGAGCAGGAGTGAGAATCAAGTAGCTCCATGTAGCCACTGACACATCTCATATCAGCAGAGGGTAACGCATGGTAAGCGGCAGTGTTATTATAATGGATCACATTATTATTGCAGTGTCTGTGATTATGCTGCACCTATTTAGTCACGAAACACACTTGAATTTATGTGCAAGTGTTGATGAATGTTGCCACTCTTTTCATTTTCACCAGCAGCTGCTTGATGATGGAGTCTCGCTAAATGCATTCATCAACCACAATGCAATTTTGAGACTTGACATGGATGTCCTGTGGTGCTGTTGTTCCACACGCACAGTGCATTTATAGATGTGTAAATGGATCTATTATGAATACCCAGTTAAGGTAAATTGCCACCAAGAACAGGCTACAGTGTTTTAAGAAGTAATGCCAACTAATAATTTTGGCAGCCGTAGAAATGCATGTAAATAGGGTGACCTTACGCCAAGATAAAAATATGATTTGTTTAAAGAAGTGCATGACAAGGTGCCATGGCACTTGAGTGGATTAGAACAACCCCCTGGGAAATCATCCATTTTCAGCTCTTGCATGGGTCTGAATCTAATTGCATGCAATGGTATTATATCTCTCTTTTCAATCCTGTTCGGCGTCTCCGTGCTGTATGAAAACCAAACCGAAACAGACAGATGAGTTTCCCTATTGCATGCCCTTGCAAGTATCTATTAATGGACAATAAACGTCTTTATCGAGGGTTTCTGCTCATTTCTGCACAGATGATTGTGAGATATAGGATTGAAAGATGCATTGCTCTTCATTTATTCTCCTCCTGAAAACCTCACGAAAGAACATTAGTCTAAGCTGTGAACAAAAGCAGAATTGTAAGGGTCAATTTGCAAAGATTCAGTGACCTCTGCGTTCATCCCACAATGATAATAATAGTCCATAATTAAAGTCAGAAACCTCAGTGCTTGCACAGTGCTACATCTATGCTGATTAGAGGTTAAAGAGGTCTCAACTATGACCTGAATCTTAAACTCGTGTCAGTAGGTGCACAAAGCGATAAATCACAATCAAAAAAGTAGTTGACATACAGCCATGTCAAATGCTAAGTCATCTATCATATGGCACGTCTGTAACCAGCATTCACACCCGGCTGGGCAGTGGCGTCATCAGGCCTACACGTCCAAGGCCTCAGCCTCGCATGTTCTGTAAATAGCCCCAGATCTAAATATATAGGATATATGTATTTTTCAAAAATAAGAATTGGCCTAATAATAAAAAAAAAAGCCCCAGATATACATATCTGTCATTCCATTCCTATACTTAAATTTACTCAGTTACATTCCACTGTTAACACTTAAAACTTAACAAATATACATATATTTAACTATTTTTCAGCTCTGCTTATTAGATTTGTATTTATTTATTTATTTATTTATTTATTTTTACTTTTTTCATATCATTTCATGTATCTTACTCATTACATAGCTAAAGTGTTGATCACATCTTTTTTAAAATAAAAAATTACATGAATAGGTGTGTCACCCAGAAGTACATCAGAAAAACAATCACTCTGCATATAGATAAATAAAGATAGATAATGACAGTAATTACAGTACAGGTTTCTGTAAATCTTAAGTGTTAGCATAACTTTAAAATTGTAGAAAAATATATCTGGTCCCATTTTCTGTTTAAATTCTGCCTTTTATTTCATAATTCTATACATTATTCTTTTATCATGATTAAGTAATAATGAAAAACATAAAAATTACAAATTAGAATACAAGGAGTAATATATGCTAATACATCTACTCAGTAGATTTTTTAATGAGGTAGAGCAGGTTGTCCACTAATCAGAAGGTTGACATTTTGATCCCCTGCTCCACTAGTCAACATGTCGAAGTATCCCTGGGCAAGATACTGAACCTCAAGTTGCTCCACATGGCTTTACCGTAAGTTTGTGATTGTGTATAAATGTCTCAGGAGAAAAAAACTGAGGAGCAGGTGGCACTTTGTACAATAGCCTCTGCCACCAGTGTAGGAATTTGTGAATGGGGGACTGTGATTCGGTGTCACAGTGGTCAAAACGACGAGCAAAGTGCTCTACAAGTGCAGATTAATCTATTTGCTACTTGTCAAGTAGTCTGTGCTCAATACAAAATATTAACAGCTACAGGGGTGACTGTGGTTCAGGTGTTAAAGTGGATCGTCCATTGATCGGAGTGTTGGTTGGTTTGATCCCCTGCTCCTCCAGTCCGCATGTCAAAGATCCTTGGACAAGATACTGAACCCGCAGATTGCCCCTGCTGGCTGTTTCATCCGTGTGTGAATGTGTTTGAATGAGCAGCAGCTGGCACCTTGTACTGATGCCTCAGCCATCAAAAGTAGGAATAAGGTTTGCAAATCTTAAGCACTGTACTTAATCGATTAATGGTAAAATTACCAATCAATTAATAGTTATTTGAAAAAAAAAACATGAAAAGTTTGCTTATTTCAAACTATAGCAAGTGCATTTTTCCCCATTTAAAGCTCACAGCAACATATTTCATATATAGACAGCATTCCATATCCCATCAATTGATTTTGAAATTTCACGTTTGATTAAGTTCTTGACAAACAATTAATTAATTGTTTTATTATTTAATTTCTATTGATTATTATCATCCCCAATAAGAATGTATGTGGGAATGGGTGAATGTGACTCTTAGTGTGAAAAAGCTTTGAGGGGTCAAATGACTATGCAGGTCCATTTACCATTACAAATATTGTTTTCATCACAATTCACAATTAATCTGGAAAGTAAAACATAAAAAAAACAAAACAATTTCTTAAGGGTAAATAAGGTGCACCTAAATAAGGTGGGGGCTTAGTGAGGTCAGTGCTAAGCCCCCAATGTCAAATTCTGAAAGTGCCCCTGCTGCTAGGCAAAGGCCTGCTTTGTCGTATGAGGCAATGGCTGGAAGTAAATCAGGATAAGTAAACGTTTGGATCACAAGGATCAAAATTATTTGTGTTGGAGTGGAAACACTGTTTGCAATATTGACCCCCAGAGCCGCGGCTACAGTGAGGATCCACAGCTCTGCTCCTCGCCCATCTGGCGGCTCTACTCTGAATTTGTCACAGTAAAATGTAACATTCTTCAGTTAAGTTTTGCAAATAGTCCTTTTTTCTAAATAATTACGCCGTCAAACACTGAAAGTCAGATCATGTGAGGTCTGTTTACTGTTTACCCAAAAGCCAGAACAAAGCCAAAAGAAGAGGCAGCTCAACTAAATGAGCTGCATCCCCATTTCAAACCTGCATGCTTTAACTGGCACCGACTGAAGTCTCCGCATCAGACAGTGATGCAATACCTCCTGTCCAATCCACTCTCATTTCAATTCTCATTACGGTCTGTCTGCAACAAGGACGCAGCATCTAACCCAGAAAAAAACAACCCCCAAAAACCAACTATTTCTCTAATCGTTCTAAATATTATAACCTTAGTAATTAGACAACTACCTCCTCAAGGTCACTATTTTACTGCAGATGAAAAAAATGCTTTAA
The DNA here is from genome assembly GCF_026936395.1 of Plectropomus leopardus. Classification (NCBI taxonomy): domain Eukaryota; kingdom Metazoa; phylum Chordata; class Actinopteri; order Perciformes; family Serranidae; genus Plectropomus; species Plectropomus leopardus. The sequence goes on along the minus strand of NC_142185.1, from coordinate 21,919,338 downwards.
TAGCATCTCCCAAAAGCTTCCCTGACAGAATGTGTGTGTCTCCTCAAGCCCTAAACCCTTATCACTAAATCCCGGGCAGGATTTCATGCAATTTGTGAAGGCAAATGTGTTCTTTTCACTAGTCCCTTTCCTGAAAACTCCACATGTGTGGATGAAAATGGCAGCCAAAGTGGAGTTTCATTCTGGCTTAGATGAGGTGAGGGAGCATTTACATTCCCTTGATCCCTTATTTTTTCTCCCTTTAGTGTGGGATATGAAACGTAACCATCCAGCATGACGTTTAAATCCCACAATCCAGCCTCTCTATGAACCCCTTCCTGCCGATCCAAACAAACAAATCATGCCACTGATTAAACCCAAATCAAATTGAATTAATATACAGTTAATTCAATGTATAATTTAGTGACATTAAATTGAATTGGAAGGCCTGTCAGAGGGGTGGAAATGATGGCAGTCATGGCAGGAGCAGGAAACCGGCTTCCAGGTTATTTGATTGGCCGACATGCTACCACAGAGCTCCGCACCAAAGGTACAATAAATGAGGAACTGAACACATTTTGAGCAGCCTTGAACAAATCGAATGTTTATGAGGAGTTTCCTTTGGGGATTTAGTTCTTGCACCAGAGGGTGGAGTGATTGCGTGGACTCTCGTCATCTTTTTTTTTTCTCCAATCCATAATAAAGACTCCTCCGTCATATGTGATCCTTTCCCCCCGTCATCTTGAGAAAGGAGATTAGAGCTGGATCTGAATACAGTGTTGTGGGTTTTTTTTCCCTTTCATAACCACTTCTCCCTGACCTTGATGGAAACGCATCACAGGGTCAAGTGTGGCAGAAAAATCGTAAGTTGGGAAGAGACAACCGCGGCGCTGGAATAATCCAGCTAAAAGAAAACTTGGCGTGTAATGAAGTGACAATGGTTGGAACTGACACCTGAATTGAGTGTCATCTTTAAAATATTGCTGGCAAAAGGACATGCGGGGACTGCAATATCTCCTTCTTTTCAGGACAGTGCTGTTTTTCTCTGGCTGAAGGAAATAAAAGGGAGCACTGAAGAACTTTATATGGGAGTTTCACTATTGACTTCAGTGCAGCATCTGACAGCCACTTTAAGAACTTTATCTTAAGGCAGTTTTGCATGGAGCGCAGAAGTCTCACCCCCTTTTCCAAGCTAGCCTTTGTTCTACTGGCCTCAGCGCCACAATACATTTTCTCAGACAGACTTTCTTTTATAGCCTTTCTGAGAAGCTGTAATATGATAACTGGGGTTTTCTGCCCAATATGCTAAGCAAAATTTAGTCTGGCTACCAGTGGAAGATATTCCTGTAGCTGACATAGGTGACTGTCTAGGGTGCCACCCAGACCACCTCTAGTCCTGGTAATGCAGTGCAGTTCACCTTTATGTGTTCATCGGTGAGTGATCACCAAAGTCTGAACAGGTGATGTATGTATGATGGGCATGCTCGAGCGTTTTTTTCCAGCTGAAAACACCAGACGCTGTTTAAGAAATGCCCACGTGGTTTAAGAGCGCTTTGGAGGTACAGCGTTTTTTCAGCTGAGAAGCTTTAATTGCATCTGGTTGCTATGATGCTGAATATCTGGGGAAGGAAACATGTTGGCACAAGGTAGAGTACTTGCTTTGGATGAGGGGAAGGCTGAAGCATGCAGGGAGAGGGGACTGACCTGCCAGTCTGTGTAGGTTCATAACAGGAAACATGTTTCGGCCATATGTTTTATATGAAAGGATTTCTTCTCCATTCCTGTTGTTATTCAGCACTTGTGCATGTCAGATGCAACAGTTTGTTTTTGTGGTAGGCTGTTTGTCCCTCCTCCACTGTGATTGAATAAATGCAGCCTTTTTCCACAAAGTTAAACACTTTTCAACTCTTGACACTCATAAAAAGACCCCCAACCAACAGCACTCAGCCCAAAATCCATGCGGCGTTCCTGTTGCAAAGCATTAAAGAAAACATGCTGGTCGCAGAAAAAAAAAATCTTTGGTGGATATGATCATGAGAAAAAGTTAAGGCAAAAGCCATGCAGAACCAGCCCATTCTCAACTTGTCAAATACCACTGCTTTGTCAGTGATCTGTGTGTAACCAATGCACGAAGGGACCTTTTCTTGCGCACTTAGTGCCGGCAGTTATAGACACAGCACCCAAAAACCAAAGTTGGTGTTCGTTTCCTGTGCAAAACCAAAAGTCAATAGTTATTTGTTATTATTTAAATATATTTCACAAGTGTAAACATAAAACAGTGGCTGTTATTTTAATAACAATGTAGTGTGCTAGTAAGCGTAACCGCTGACATGTCACATGGCATTACATGACGTTAGTAACAACCATACTTATTTTAAGCAAGCCATGATTTTTTTCTAATTCTAACCCCATGCTTTTGTTGCCTAAACATAAGGACATAATGGTAACCATGAAGTGGTTTAGGTACATTGTCAGTTTGTATTGAAAAGACTCAATACATGTGACAAACCTATATTTATGTTATATATTGGACAGTGGACATATATTTATGTCCACTGACAAAGTGGCAGTATTTGATAAAAATTAAAGAGAAAGACTAGATTTGCAGATTTGCACATACAGTATTCTTTTATTGTTTCATTATTACTATTTTTTTTAGCTAAATTTGTTTATTTGTGTTGATGTCTCATTAGCTGTTGTTCTTGTTTGTAATAAATACAATAAATATAAAAGGCAGGCAAAGTTTTGCCTAGAGCACTGAATCTGCTAGGGCCAGCACTGCTTGCTACTATCACCTCATATTTCCAACACTAAAATAAAGCAGCAATTATTTTCTCAACGTTCAACAACTACTAGTCCCATAAGGCTTTGATGACACACTGACCCCCGGAATCTTGTCCTCGTCCTCCCCAGGCCAAAACCTGATAGTATCCAGCACCACAGGGCAGAGAGTAATTGGCAGTTTCAGTGCAAAAAAGGCAATATAATAACATTGCATCTTCTGAGAAACTATGTAGTGCAGACTTATAGAGAATTTAAAGCTCAGAAACTATCATCAGAACAGGAACTTGATAAAAAATTATAGCTTACAGCTACAAATTGATGCATAGGATATGAATAATGTCTTTTTTGTGGTCAGTTTTGTATTAGATTCTCATTCCATTCACACAGTATGGCACGAACACAACCAACAGACAGAAAAATGCAAAATAGTACACAAAACACCTTCCCCCACATCCAATTCACCCTCTCATCCACCCACTCCGCCTCGCTCATTACTCTTCCAGCAATTCAAGTCCTAAAGAGTTTTAACTTCATGATTATACATACAAATGCAGGCTGCAACAGCTTAGAATTCACATACATCTATGATGATAATCGTCTGCGTAGCCATGTGATGAATTAGCCAGCACTTCACACGTTTCCTACCCCTTGCGGAGAGGAATAAAAACAAAAGGAGAATAAATTATGTGTTGTTTGAGACAACTTCTGACTGAATTTCATTTTATTTATCTGTCACGCTTTCGTGTGGGAATTTTGAAGATTCCCCCCAGTCGACTCAAAGGAGGACAACATCCAGAGGAAAGTGTTTTACATGAATGAAACAGAGCATTACTGGCAGAGGCAGAGAGAGTAACTTATCATCAGGAAATTCATATGACCATGAAATTCATGACAACAAATTCTCAAGGGAAATAGATGCATTGTCTCCATGTTGATGCTGTGGAGGAGGAGGTGTGTGATGTTTTGAATTGAGTGTTTCGGGCCCAGCTCTTATATACTGTATGTCACATTCATTCAGTTTGACAGCAGTTAATGGGCCAACATACAGTATGAGTCAGGTTTTGTTTCCTGGACAACTTGATGTGTTCTGGAAGTGATTATGTACGGTCGAAATGATTAAAGGTCCAGGTCTGTGATGTATGTGTGTGCAACCGCTGTCTATCATTTGACAGAATTATTGGTACTCGAACAGTTAACATCGAAGCATCGACATCTCCAGCAGATGACCTTGGTGTGTCAGAACAACCTTTGCTGACAAACCTGATATGACATTTTGAGTGTCTTGGGTTATTCTGTGAATGAGAGTTCAATCACCACATCATTAATGGGTTTGGAGTGGGGCCAGTCATTCATGACACTGTGCTTTATAGCTTCGCCAGAAATCTCTGTGCCGAAATGAGAAGGTTGTAGATATTTTCTATGGAGCTATTTCCTGAGCGCTGGGTGCCTTTGATTAATGGCTTTTTCCTTGCAAAGCCATTTAGGTAATCCAAAAGAATAATCTTCTCGTGTCTTTGATACCTTTAACTGAGCAGGTTGACCAGGGCTGGCTGCCCCCTCCCGCTCAATTAAAGGGCTAATTAGTATTTATGGTTTTTGTCAGCTGAGATGCTTTTAAGTCAATTGCTTTGTCATTTTGCTCTTCATTTGTGCTTGCATTTGAGTTATTCTATAGTTACTTGTCTCTGCTGCAGTAATAGCAACATGTATGAATAGGTCCTAGATAAGCAATAGATCTAGGGAGGCTATTTTGCATGATTATATTTATTCGGCTCAAGTGCCGCCTTATCCAACAAAAGCAATTTACAGGCATATTGATCATAGGCTCTGTTTTATTAGTCAATAAAGTCAGTTTTTATCAGCCAAGGATTTCTTTTGCTCAGGAGAGCCCCACTGTTGACTGATCCTGATGTCTGTGTACTCAAGTTATTGTTTTCTGTTTTTATTTCTTTTGAACTTCATGCCTCCCATCACTCTCCAGACTGTTGTAAGGCTTTATAAAAAATTCCCCCCAAAATCCATCTCAGTAAGTAAATATAACTGCTTCCCTTCAAAGCCTGTTGAGAGCTTCTCTTGACTCGCATTGACTGGGCATTGCCTTGGAGACTTAGCCCGCGCTCTACACCACAAGCGTTAACGCCAATTAAACTCCTGGCACCACCCTGTCATCCCCCACATTCTGTGACATATGAGTGATAACACAGACCCTTACCTTCAGCCCTCATCTGACGCACATTAAATGGCACTAGACCCTGGAGTTTCCTGACATTTTGCAGCAATCGATTGCAATTTAATCAGTGTGAGCATGCTGCTATCAGCCACGCTCATGCCAGCTGGTTTTTGTGTTACCTGGCCTGAACACACAACATTTCTTATGGCAATTTTAAACTCTAAATTCTCATTAAATAACCCCCCTGAAAAAAAGACAAGATCACAGCATCAAAGTTGATAATAATAATCACAGATTTGATGTTCCTGTGAAAGCATATTTCCATTCAATTTGCACGCTATTAGATTTATTGTCTATTTTGAACACTCATTACTCCCGTCCTAGCTCCCTCCCTCTCTCTCTCTCTCTGTCTGTCTCTCAGTGTGTGTGTCTCCCTCTCTTCCTTTCTCTTTCCCTCTGGTGGTAAGTGCAATAATTATCCCATTATTCTTTGAAGTCGTCGTGAAGGCCCCAAAACAATCCCCAAACATGCGAATACACGGTCCTTTTAAGTATTTGAGGTCCTAGAGGTAGCCCACAGCTGCAATATTCTCTCTTTGAAATTCCAACAGGTCAAAATAAACCCCCCAAAAGAACATTGTTTTAAGGAAGTGAAAGCGTGGAGCGTGTCATTTCCAGGAGCTTAAACGAAACACAAACCTTTTCTTTGAGCAAAGGTGTACTGAGGCCAGAATTCTACTTCCAAAGATTATCTCTAAACTCATAGCGATGTGTGCCTCTCGAATCCTCATAACACCACTGTTGCTTACAGAAGGAGGTTTTTAAAGAGACCGCACAAACACACGCAGATGCCTGAAGGTAAGCATAAATAAAGTCCACGGAGCTCAGCGCTGAGATGAACAGACTGAGCTTTCAAAAGACTGCTCAGTACCAATTTCCAAATGACTTAATGGGGTGATAATGTGTTAAAATGAAAATTTGTCTCTATTTTAGGAAGACCTTGAGATGTATTGCCGGCTGCGGATTCTCACACATTCGCACATGTGCAAGCACACACAAGTTATTATCCCCTCATCCTTTGAATTTGCAATTAAGTATGCAGTGCAGACTGTCATCTTATACAGAGAATTCAGGCTAAATGAATACACCGGCGTATGCTCCTATTCCTTTGCATATCCAGATGAAATATTGATTATGAATGGCAGCAAGAAACCTGGGCTATTAGGTGGAATAACATTTCACAAACATGCACTCTCACCTTAATTGAGTGAAGACATTAAAACGTCAGTGATGTACAACTGTCTGAGTCCTGCCTGCCACTAGGTATTACTCTGGGTTACTGCCTAAGGCTATACAAATATGAGCAGAAAATGAAAGCAACTCCATAACTGTTTGGATGGTGGATGTTGTGATAAACATGATGGAAATACTCATGCTGTTTATGTCATCTCAGCCTGTGCTCTTCCCCAGCGTTATAACTAAATCCACATGAGAGCAGGGAGGGAGCGAGGTGATGGTCAGCCGAATGATCATCGCTGGTGTGGAACAGGGACAAGCAGCGGCAACAACATGTTGATACATGCATGCAAACAAACTCTTAAACATACAGCGACACACTGGCAGACAACATGACACAACATGCATGCAAATGTACACACTGCACGCGTGCTAATTAGCATGTGTAAACAAGTGAATGACACAATATGTTCCCTATTACGAAATGCATGTAAATGAAAACATATGCAACCCAATGACTTATTCAGCACAGAGAATGTGTGCAGTGTGAGTTGAATGCTATCATGGCTGCAAATGATCACCCAAAAGATGTGAGCAGAGGCTGTCATTAAAGGCACAATGTGTGTTACCGTGGCAACATCATAGAGGCCTCCATTTTTTTTTTTTTTTTTTTAATGCTGTGGCTGTGAACAATCAACGTTGCACCCAATCCCCCTGAGAATTAAAGGCACATAGCTAAATAAAGCTCAAGTACCCTGCTGCCACACTTTTACAATCCACTGTTTGTCTCTCCTCTGTGGGGAATTCTGTAACAACCTGTTTCTGTGGGGAAAAGTAGGCAAAGTATCAACACTCGACAATCAAAGTAGTTCCCGTGTTAGCCAGGATTTAATTTTAAAACAATTACTCCAAAGACAAAATGGCAAAACTTGTCAAATTTTGATTGTCACACATGTAGGTCACAGTAATTGAGCGACAACACAAACGCAGCTGTGTGTCTCTTCTCCGCTCACTGACTGATTTAAGACGATCATACAGCTGACACATTCCTCCTTCTCTAGTCATTTCAGTCAGTGTCCTTTGCTCTGACTTGGTTAAATGTAACTAAGTTCAACTCCCCACACACTTACTTTTCCATTATGTTCCACCACGACCTCTCTGACCAAGGTAATTACCTCGGCTCTTGAGTCATCTGAGTCAAAGATAAAGCCGCAGAGATCTTTCTGCATCAGATTAGCAGTGTGGTTTTTGCAGTCCTCAGAGAGCCTCGGCACAGTTGTTCATTCTAGGCTTGCGTGGTGATTTTTGCTTGTTTGTTTATTCATTAGCATTTGATCTGTCAGCCAAAGAAAAGATGTCTTTAGTTTGCAGGAGAGTCTTGTCAGCATGAGGAACTGAGATAAGGTGGATGTAGTATTTAATTAAGAGGGTAGGAAGCCCTCCTGGTATCTGGGTACATACAGACACCACACAGCAATTGACCTTAGTGAACATGTCAAGACTTTATCTTGCTCCCATCAGCCCTAAGCAGGGGCTGTGAAGACAGTAAACAGCTGTGCTTTCACGCAGCCCTCTGATTTCCACAAGCAGAACATGTAGCATTTTTTCAGATGGTGGCTCACAGTGTTTTTGGATATTATGTTTTTCAGCCAAGTGAGGCAACATTATTTTTTTTTGCTTCCTGTCAAAGTGTTTCCAAAATACTTAAACGCTAATGAATGTGTGCTTTTTTTCTCCTGCACAACCAAATTAACTTTTGGCCATTTCACTTAAAAATTTGTGTGACAGGATGGAATGAAATGTGCAGAATTTATTATTAAATTATGAGAGGATATTTGTCTTTGAGCTTGACTCTAAGTATGCAACAGACTAAAAGGGGAAATGCACTCTATAAAGAACCTAAAATGTGCTGAACAATCAAGCCATTAACTCCGAACACATGTCCCCCTAAGCTGCAAATCAGAGCATCAGGATTTGTATTAAGATTTCAATCACGTGGCAGTTTTTGGAGTCAGCCAGTCCAGACTGAATCGGTGAATTTGTGAGCTTTTGTTTGACATATTGAATCCAGATTAGTTTTATGTTTATTCCAATTGTGAAGCAATAAATGTCCTCATACTCTCATGATAGTGAGGAATAACAAAGGATGGAGTACTGAGGGTAAACAAGATTCTTTCCTAAGTCAGCAGTGACACCATGAGGTGTGAGGTAAAATTACAGCTTATTTTATAAATTGCTTGGTTTGGGTCATGTCAACTAAAAGATAATTGCCCAGTAATATAGTTCTAGAGAGGTGAGACCAAGTCATTTTTCACAGGTCACATGTCAAGTCTTTGCACTCAAGTTTCAAGTCATAATGCACTCTTCATTAAATCCAATCCCATTTTAGCAATAGAATTATAATATATTACATTTGCAAAAAAATCATCAGTGCTTCTTAAGATTGGTCCAATTTGTCAAAACAAGTTTGGTAAAACAAGCAAACTGAACTTGACAATTAGAAAGCAACAATGAATTTTCTGTCTTTCTGTCCTGTCTTCTTGTATTTATCACCTCTCATATTGTAATGTCTATTATCTTATAATATATGTACATTGTATGTATTCAACTTCAATACCCCGTTTTATACCTATGTGCCTGCTTGTCTGTGAAGTCTCTGTTTACTGTATGGAGACATTTAATCTCATTGTACAGTTGTGCAATGACAATAACAGCATTACATTAAAATGAATTGAATTTAGGTTAATCAGAAAATGAAAAAAATGTCATTTAATGAAATTAAGGTAAATAAATTGATTTGTGGCACACTTCTTAAATAACACATTTTCTAATCTTTAGGTTTAAGAGAAGGTATCAAGTATTTTTAGCCCAAAAGGCTAAAATCCAAGTAAAGATCACAACTCATTGGTGTTTAAGTCCAGTTAAGTTGCAAGAGTTTTGATAAAGTCATCAAATTTGTAACTCAAGCACAGGCAACCAACCACAAATTACATGTCTAAACAGTTGCCAAATACCTGAAAATGTATGTATGTTGAAGTACCAGTGCTTTTAGCCATGCTTGTTGTTGCTGTGCATAACACTAAGATGTGCAAAGTGCAAAAGTGCAAAGTAACAACAATGATTGACTGGTCATTTGATACATGTTTTTTTTTTTTTTTAATACATTATAGGGTTATATTAACTTGCAGCTGGTTAAGTAAAGCTTGTCAGGAATCAAACTGAAGCAGATGAAAGTAACTGCAAGCTATTTCACTCCAGTAACTTCTTATTGTATGTTATAGAAATGGAACAGTCCCACTCAAGCATACCAAATACATTTTCTTTTCTCACCATGGCTGTTGGTTATAATTATTTCTTGGTTCTGTTTGACCCTGCTACTTCAGATATATCAGAGATCACAGACAAAGCGTTGACAAGTTGACGAGGTGCATACATGCTCACCTCCTCTCAACAGTCAGTTCTCTTGTATTCTTCAGATCACATCTCAACCGTTGACAAGTTTAAGCCTGTTAAAAGAAATCAATTTTTTCTCTTTTGTCACTTTCTAATCTTGTACGTGCTATTTCATTTGACCTGACCTGTGATTAACAATAAATGTTGCTTTCTTCTTGTTATTCTCTTTTGAATCCGTCATACAGAGATGCAGCCGCAGCGTAGGCTGACTTTTCATTGCAAAGTGCCATGTCCTTGTCATCTATATAGATTGACTTTAACGTAGACAAATCAGTTGTTTTAATTAAGTAATTATAATTATTTTTCAATATGACCTCTAAGAGGGTAATGTGAACAACTGTGCATCTAAGTTTTAATCTGCTCATACGGATGTTAATGTCATTAACAAGCAGTTACTATCAGTTATATCCCCCTCATTTCTCTTCAATCTCCCCTTCTCCTTTTGTGTTTGATAAACTTCACCAACAGGTGGTGCCATAGCAGCTAGCATAAAAACAAAGGCTCTGATTCTGTTTCTTTTTAGGAACAGCGATATCCACACTTGGGGCTCATGGACCACCATCAGTCCTTCAAATATTCCCAAGAGGTCTCGGACAAAATGTGGGAGAGCTGCAGGCTGTTAACTGGAAAGAATGAAAGACATCATAAATAACACCAAACCTCTTCCAAGGCGTCAACGGACATCCATGATAAGATAAGTATCTGTTGACTGGCCCTTGATATAAAAATGTTATGATCTTGAGTATGTGAAATGATGGCTACTATGAAAGAGGAGAAACTTTATAGATCTCACAGGTGTATATTAAAGTGTCACAGCAGCAGGGCAGCAAAAAATGAAAGAATTATTATATGTCTTTAAAAGAATATGGTCTCAAATAATATATACAAAAACAATGTGGTATACCAGTAAAGAAATATAACTAAAGTGTGCTATGATATTAGAAATCAAGTGAACAAGAAAATTTAATCAAATTGTCCATTGTCGTCAAGTTTATTTGTGTCTGCTAATACTACATCACTATCTCAGACAGCTTTAAAAGTTCACAACAGCAACACTTTATGACTCAGCCCTTTAAGAGGAGAAGGAAACAGCCCCCAAAAATAGGAATTTGGAAAATTGGAGACTACAGGAGCACTAATACAAAGAGAAATTATCCCTAGTCAAGTGGCTATGGGTGTAAAAGGAGCTGTAGTTGGGAAATATGTGAATAAAAATGGAGTAAGTTCAGGAGCTCATTTTAACAGCAGGTCTTCACAAAGTCCAGGGTGCCAGGTTGGTGTTTTAAGGGGATCTGAGGTCAGAGTGGGTCAGGATGGAGTGGTGTAGCAGAGGAGGCAGGGCTCATTTATGCTCAACATTAGATTCATATTTGGACACATATAGAGCCTTCTGTCTGTATTGTGCCTTCATTTCATCCATATTTGTGCACGATTTCTGAAAGCTTACGGATACTGATGGCATAGAGCACGACCGTAGGAAACTATGGGGGCAGTGTAGCGCATTACGAGTGAGATTTGATTGGCGGCGACGATAAAGACATTTAAAAAATGGCGGGGTGAAATGGATTGATAATAATAGTGAAAAGAATTCTCTGTCCTCATGTGGCAATTTATCTAATGGCCTCACAAACCACCACTAACTGCAACACTGCATCCATTAAAGGGCACAATACCGAGACCTTCACCCTCGTATCCTCGTTTGCTGTTGTGTGAAACTTTTGGGTCTGTCCTCTATGGCCATCTGTTGGCTGTATCTATTCCATCAAAAAAGGATGCATGTAAGAGTGAGGGCAGTAACGTTTACAAGGTTTGAATTGAACATATCTATTTTCGTAAGTAAGTTCTTATCCCATGTCCTTACATTTTGCCACTTTGTCAGTGGACTAAATATTACATATTTTGCTCTAGGTATGCTTCGGCATCTGCTGTCAACAGAAGCACACGCTTAGGATTAGGCAACAAAGGCATGGCTGGTTAGGTGTAACAAAAAAAAAACATTCAGACAGGAAGCAAACATCAGACTCCCGCATGAAAATCCTCAGCTGACACTGACCAGCAGTGTTTCATACAGAAACAAAAGGTGGCTTTTGGTGTGTGGATCCTATGCTGAAAATAAAAAATGTAGCAGAGGACTTTTATTTTAACAATTAAAGATATTTACCCCAGGTTTACCCACAGGTGAACCTGAACCTGACCCTGATGCAGAAAAGACACAAGTTGTTGCTTAAAATATCACCAGAATTAGGTGTTTGAAACACTATCACAATATTGAAACAAAAGCTACCCCCCTGCAAACAACCCAGAGGGAAATAGCATCTTGGGCTCATATAAATAACAAAATCAAATTTCAAGGATTTCAAGGCATTTGGTGTCCTAGATGCACATTATAAAATGATATTACAACACAGTCTTACATCCAGTGTGAAAATAAAGAGATTGCCCTACAGTAGGAATACTCAGAGATAACAGACTTGATAGATAAACAATATATAACGAGTAGAATTTGAATGAGAACAAAGTGTTTGAGCAGATTGTGCGGGATGGTTATAATAGCGGATAGTCATATTAATAGTTCAAAACCTGCTTTTAAGTATGGCTGATAGCGGTTTTTATGGTCTGCAGAGAATAGTGGAGACTGTAGAGCCTCGTGGCAGCAGAGATGAAAAACATGTCGTAGTGTGCCTTTATTTATGGAGCTGCCTGCCAGCGAAGTGGCTGCCCTGGGCTCTTAGCGATCCACGCTGGGGGGTGAGAGGTGTCGTCCATGATGGCTGATAATGTGGCCATCATCTTTTTCTCCCCCCACCTCCTCGAGGGAGACCAGAGATACTCTTGGAGGCATGTTCTCCGACTGCCTGCTGTTAGATTTCTTGTAACTAAAGATGTTTTTCATGCTCCTACAAACTCACTCACATTCCTCTGCTGCAGTCTTCCTCCCATAACAGTCTCTGCCCTCCCTGATCTTCCTCTCCTCCTTTTTCTTTACCCACCGCCGTTCTTCTTTGTCCCTAACATGAAAGACCTCTTTCTGTCATTCAGGAGAGGCTTCAGGTCGCAGGGACGTGATACTTGTTGGGAAACACTGCACCTCCCCGATGGACAAACATTATGCATGATGCAGTGTGTCAGGCAGCTGCAATGTCCTCCCCCTTGCAGCCCACTCTTTGCTGTCACTTGCTTTGAAGCTGCTTCTCGAAGCCTCATCTGACCATCTCCTCACTGTCTTCTGGGTCCCAGGTTGTCTCAGTCGCATGGCTGACAAATACAGCTGTAATCGCAAGTAGGAAATGTTGATTAAAACAGTATTTTCTTGCTTTTTTTCATATAACTTCCATTTAAAAGCAAATCAGTTGTGTAAATATTCACAGGGCCAAGAGCCTTAGAGTTTTCTCTGTGGAGACTACAACTCATAAAATACTGTTACATTATCAAGAAAAAAAACCCTCACACAATGTGTTGACACAATAATCTTAAAAAGCTCTGTGTTGTCGAGTTGTTTGCCGTGCAGCATCGCTTCTGATGCAACAAAAGCTTGCGAGAGCCCTGACAGTAATGTTCCTGCCAGACAAAAGCAGAAAAGTTCACTGGGATGCCGAGTGTTCTTGTATGCTCCAGCTGGACACAGATGACAAAGTACGACGTACCATCTGTAAGGAACATATATCAGAAGCACTACCCATCATCCTCTGTGGCACAGCTCCAACTCCATTTGTGTATTTCTGACCTTGGAGCACATAATTGTTAGTCATCATCATTTCTTCTTCCAGTCATTTGTTATGCTGATTCTTTCTGTGTGTGTGCGTGTGTGCATGTGTGTGTGTGTGAAGAGTGGCTGTCTTCTGCTCCCAGTTGGTGAAGATTATGTTCAGTGTCGTGGAAGACTTGGAGAGATAGTAAATGAGGCTCGTATCATGCATCGCTTGTGTGTGCCTCATGTTCCCTCTGCACATTGTGACCATGGATGAACAGCAAGAATTATCAGACTGCACAGAGAGAAAGAGAGAAAGGCGAACATATGTGTGAACATAAACCAAATGCAAAGACAAAATTCACACTTTGTCATTCAAAAAATATTTCTCTTATTCAGATGTCTGTGATGACAGCAATTTTGTGCCAGCTGTACAATTTGCTTCTCATATTGCAACAAACATCTATGCTAATTTATGCAGGAATAGTGGTGTAATGATGGGGTTTAGCTAATGCTCAGGGTCTACCCCAATACGCAGCACAAACCTCTAAAGGCAGAGGAAACAGAAGCACAAATGAATTGCATGCATCCTGAATGCAGCCTTCATACTCTTTAATATGAGCCACAGGCAGTGTCCCTGATGTGCCTGCCTCTCCTCCCATGTGAGCAAGAGCCAAGTGGGGAGGATGATGGATACAGCTCCACGAGGACACAACGATATACAACGCGATACTTGACATGTTTCCGCATGAGTGCTACCGCGTCAGGTGGAGACGGGCATGACAGGTCTTTTTCTTTACCTTTTGCTCTGTCGCTGAACCGACAGGAAATTTCGTATGCAACATGTGCCACCAGTTCAGATGCTACATCTGATAAATGAAAATGAGAGGAGTGAATAATTCAATCTAATTATACCACAGTGAGAACTCATGCCAGAACTGTTTGGTTTTCATTAAGATCAGGTGAAAACAAACTCAATAAGGGCATGAGTCATACTCTGTGTGACTCATAGTTTACTATTTAATTTTAATACACCATCAGACAAATATTGCACCATTTCAAGAGTATTACTTCTAATTTACAAGCTTTCCTGCCAGCACAGGGGGGTGTGGATCAATACACATCCTACTATGGCAAAGCCCTAGTGTGTTGTTCATGCATTAGGCAGTGGATGACATGATTATTAAGGCTGTTCTGCACAGGACATATAAGCTCTTTAGTGCTGCTTGTCATGAGCTGGATTGGGATCCATGTGACAGTTTATTCAAGGGTATGCTGTTACCTGAATTTTGACTGAATATTTTGACTGAACTATTAAAACTCAACAACCTCTGACCTTTGGCTGGGGTGATATGCACAAAAGTCTGATCAGTCATGCAGGGGCACTGTATGTACTGTGACTCAATCACAGTGGTAGATCCTCCTATAGGGGATATAGCAACCATCTGGGTGCCACCCAAAGATCAAATGGCAACAATCGGTCCATAGTTGTAACACTTTTAGTCCTGGCACTGCAGTTCACCTTTATGTCTTCATCAGTGAGTGACCATTCACTCAGAACATGCTAGACCATTCACAGTGGAGTTGTATGTTAAGAGCACTACGCCCGGGCCACTCTGCCCGTGTGAGCAGGGCAAGTGCGTCGCAGGACGTGTCTTCTTTTTTTTTTTTACACCCGTGATAACAAGTTAGTGCAGAAACATTGCCTGCATGAGCAGTGCTGCTCAGGCTTGACACATCCAAAATCAGCTGCAAAACATCTGGAGATGTGGAGTCTTGCCTATTTTTCTTTTGTCTGAAGTGCACAGTTTTCAGCAAAAATAGACAGCGACAATGGTCTTTTGATAATCATAGTGACACCACACCACCTTTCACTAAAGTTTCAATGTATTTTAAAAGAAAAAAAAATACAGTACATAAACATATATATTTAACTCAAGCTTGTCTGTTAACTCAACCTTTCCTGTTTCCGTTTCAAAATAAAAGCTTGCTGACTGGTTCTCTGGACTGGATTTGGCCCAGTCAGGACCACATTACACTGATGAAGAATTATTTGTCATATTATAAATATACAAATATTTCCTTTCATTACTTCATTAATATTTCAGTCATTGTGACTATTGATAGTAGTGTTTATTTACCATAACCTTTAGGCTACTTGTTTTCGCCTGCTTACTTACCTCTGTACATACTCTGATCTAATGCACATTGCTGTGTACATGTTTAAGTGTATAGGTGTGTGGGTGTGTGTGTGTGTGTGTGTGTGTGTGTGTGTCAGCATGTGCTTGTGTATTTTTTGGCTTACATAATTTGTGTGGATGAGTAGGGGTGTGTGTATACAGTGTATATTTGTGTATATATATGATACTTTTTGGGGAAATAAGATAATATACCAGTGGTGAGAGTGGAGAGTGGTGTATATATATATATATATATATATATATATATATATATATTATTTTTAAACCCATGGACAATGTTTCTGTTTACAGAATGCCTTCATTGGTTGACACAAGGCTTTGTATTGTATAACATTTGAGGGACTGTGTTGTTGACAATGCAGTGGCTTGCACGGCTTCATAAATAAATAGATTCATGGCTTTTATTTATGGAAATACAGTACTCATAGTAGTGGGCAGTTCTGCTCGAGTAATGCTATATGTGTGAACCCTGCTTGCGTGTGAGCCGCAGCAGTTCAGGGGGTTCAGGCATTGCTCACATCAGCAGTGTGGCATAACAGTAAGAGAAAATGAGAAGGAAAAAAAACAATACAGTGTGTGTGCAAAAAAAGAGGGCATAAGTTGTTTATATGTGAAGTCCCATTAGCTTTTATTAAGAGCACGGGGAGGGGGGGCTGGGGGGGCTACGTCCGGCACTGCTGATCAACAGCTTTTCTCAGGTCACATGTCCAAAAATAGCAGCTGGGATGTAAATACACTGCACTGCCACTTTGATGCTGGAAAGATGTAATCAGCTCATGTTAATTAAGACAACGTTGTTTTATCTTATTTTTAAATCTCTATATCTCACTCCCCAGCTGCCTAACATCCCAGAATTGACAGATTATGAAAAACTGGTGTAACTTGGCATTCCGGTAAAGGTTTTGTTTTCAGGATGAATAACATGATAAGCGGTTCAACAAACCGTTTGAACACATGAGCGCGCCCAACCAGGTGAATTATTGATATATTTTTTTGGGACATCCTTTCTGTAGGTAGGTCAACATCTTTTGGGGCGATGTATCTAGATGCTCCAGTGAGCTGATTCTTTGTGCATGAAATGACTTGACATCCTCCCGACCATCGAGTGAGCGTGCGTCGTTGCGTGCGTGAGCGTCCGCGGAGAGAGAGAGAGAAAGAGTGGGGGAGAGAGAGAGAGAGCAAATAAGCAACTTTGTTACCAGGCATAGCTGTGTCTCCTCCGGCACCGCGTGGTTAAAGAGAAGCATTTGGCAGTTATGGTTGATCAGCGTTTCTTTCATCCTCCCCGGTGCATTAGAGGCGACGAACGTGCTCGCGCTCAATAGATTTCCTCTTTCGTGTTGACGGATTAAAAATAAAAGATGCGCTGAAATACCCAACAAGACCCACATCTTCATCAATGTGCGTGAGGTATGTATTTCTACCAGGACTTAGAAATTATGCTGGCTGCCTTCTGTGTGACAAGGCGTGCACTGTGCTGCAAAAAATCTCAGCTAACCTCTTGTAATTTACATATCTTTAAATTCTAACTAATTGCATTTTGATGTCTTAACAAGCTAATGCGACGTGGCTCTCCCTCACAGCGGATTTAGACCATTGTTTTGTGCTTATGTCTTGCTTTGACCTTGCTTTTTTTTTGTTATTTACATAGCTTGAAGGAGTTGCTTTCTATCCTGCTTTTGTTTGAGCCATTTTAAAATCAGCAGCCACGCAGCCAGAAGTTACCTCTGGGTAACAGCAAATGAACCTTTGACTCGTGTAGCTTGTTGTGTGGAAGTTGCTTTCATTGCAGTCTGCCTGTTTTTTTACATCACCATGTATGTGTTTTATTTCTAGATGACATTGAGGATACCTTAGCAGGACTGTGAGCTCGGGCCATCATTTTTGCAGGAAAATGCATCTTTGGATCTCGTATGTTTTGCTAAGTGCAACGTCAGTGTGCATTGTTGAGATGTTTGGCCGTTATGGAGAAATATGTCAGAGACTGTGTGCCTGTGAGGAGAGAGAGGGGATCCTCACAGTGAGCTGTGAAAACAGAGGAGTTGTGAGCCTCTCAGACATAAGCCCAGTGTACTTCTCCCAGTATCATCTGCTGCTTACAGGGAATCTTCTGAAAAAGCTATCTGCCAATGATTTTGTCGAGTACAAAGGACTTACAATATTACATCTGGGAAATAATGACATATCTGAGGTTGAAGCAGGAGCTTTTAATGGACTTCAGGGATTAAAAAGATTGCATCTCAACAATAACAAAATTGATACCTTGAAGGAAGAGTTTTTCTTTGGCCTTGAAAGTCTGGAATATCTACAAATTGATTATAATTATATCACTCATGTGGCGCCCAATGCCTTGAGCAGGCTTCGACATCTGGAGGTCCTGATTCTAAATGACAACTTAATATCTACTCTGCCTGTGAACATTTTCCAGTATGTACCTTTGACTCATTTGGACTTAAGGGGGAATCAGCTCAAAGTGCTCCCCTACTCAGGTCTGCTGGAGCACATGAACAGCGTCGTGGAGTTGCAGCTGGAGGAGAACCCGTGGAACTGTTCGTGCGAGCTGATAGCTCTTAAAACCTGGCTCGAAAGCATATCGTACACGGCCTTGGTCGGTGACGTCGTTTGCGAGTTCCCTTTCCGGCTTCATGGGAGAGATCTTGATGAGGTTTCGAAACAGGAGCTGTGCCCGAGGAGAGCCATTGCTGAATATGAGATGCCCCCCCTGCCACATTTGAGCACCGATGCATACCATAGGACCACGCCAGCTCTAGTCACAGCCTCCTTCACCTCATCAGGGATTGCACGGTCCTCATCAAGGCCCACTAAGGGACCTCGCCAGTCAGGCAAATTAAAATCAAGGCCCACTGCTCGCATCCCATCTAATAAACCGCAAAATTATGGCCAAATTGTTTCATATCAAACCAAATCCCCTGTGCCTTTAGATTGCCCAACTGCCTGCACCTGCAACCTTCAAATTTCAGACCTTGGCCTGAATGTGAACTGTCAGGAGCGAAAGATTGAGCACATCTCGGACTTAAATCCCAAACCTTACAATCCCAAAAAGATGTATTTAACAGGGAATTACATCCCCGTGGTGCGTCGATCAGACTTTATCGAGGCGACTGGATTAGATTTGCTTCATCTTGGCAACAATCGAGTATCTCGCATACATGACAGAGCTTTTGGCGATTTGACAAATCTAAGACGACTGTACCTTAACGGGAATCTGATTGACCATCTCACAGCAGAGATGTTTTATGGACTGGAGACCCTACAGTTCTTATATTTAGAGTACAACGTCATTAAAGAGGTTGCTTCGGACACTTTTCAGCATGTGCCCAAACTTCAGCTTCTTTTTCTGAACAATAACCTCCTGAAAACTTTACCAGTGGGAACATTTAGCGGCTTGACATTAGCCAGACTAAATCTTCGCAACAACCACCTGCGATACCTGCCAGTCAGTGGCGTGCTTGATCAGCTCACAGCGCTGGTGCAGGTCGATTTGTTCGAGAACCCCTGGGATTGCTCTTGCAGCATACTGGAGCTGAAGATGTGGCTGGAGCAGCTTAGCACAGGCACAGTTGTAAACAATGTCATCTGTGGTTCGCCTAAGAGGCTAGCTGGGGAAGATATGAGATACATTAAGACAGCTAATTTCTGCCCTAATAACTCTGATATACTTGCCTCCATGATCCCACCCTCAGAAGAATCATTTCCTGGCAGCACTATCACCATAGAAACATCACTGGACTCTGACACACAATACACCACCATCCCCTTATCTGTGATGATCCTCGCCCTTCTCCTCATGTTCATTGTGTCAGTGTTTGTGGCTGCAGGACTGTTTGTGGTGATGAAAAAGAGACGACAAAAGAGTCAGAATGAGCACAATAACTCCATGAATGCTTGCATCAGCTCTCTCAACATGGAATACGGCCTTTACAAAAAGGGATCCATCCCCAAAGTCCGAACATCTGCTGGACATGTGTACGAGTACATCCCACCTCCCACAGAGTCCACATGCAGAACTCATGCCCAAACCCCGACGGACAGTAAATCAGCGGATGGATTTAGAGACTTTGATGAGTTGAGCGGCGCTTTTTTGGGCAACTCGGATGAAGAGGCAGCCAGTAATGTAATGAGCTCGGAGTACAGTGCCACCACTCCAGAGCCTCTTAACAAGCCCTCGAGCCCTCACCAAGACGATCAGTGTTACTACAGAGATGTACTCGAACCTGACAAGCACACACGCTACAGCAATACGTTACCATGCAGGCATGCGGCGCATTCATCGAGTCAGTATACCTCAGACTATGATGCAAGGCATCAATACGTGCACCCAGATAGAATACAACAGACAATACTTTATTGTGCAGCACCAAGTACTGTGTATGTGGAACCCAACAGGAGCGAGTACTGGGAACTGAAAGCAAAGCTTCACATTGACCCGGACTACCTTGAGGTTCTTGAAAAACGAACAACATTTACACAGTTTTAAAAGACTTGTCTGAGTGGACGCATTGATGCAATGTGTCCATATTAATCAGGAATCAGACCATGTTTCAAAACAGGCAGAACTATTTCATCACCTTTATTAGTTGTGAATCTGGGAATCATGTGTCACAGGACTGAGTAATAAAGGGGAACACTGCTCATTTCAATGTATCACTTACCCCTGTAGCCCTGTGGTGTTTAACAGTTTGGTTTAAATGTGTAAATATGAAAAAGCAACCAGAAATCCTGGGCTCTTATGACTCATCCCTACATTAAATACATCCTGGAGCTGTTTCATTGACAATAATGTGAGACTGAGCTTTTACTCTCAAATTAGCTGCATTTCATGAGTGTTAATGAAGCGTGCAGATGATATGTTCTCAACCCAAAATAAACCAGGTCTTTTGTTACAGTTATACATAAGGCTCCCACTTCTGTCAAGTTTAGTTTCAAAGGCTAAATCTCATTTATTCTGCAAGTAAATTTAAATATTAACACTTATTCGACTTGCATGTAGGTGTTGACAAAAGCCACACATCTCTTAGAAAATTATACTCTAGTGAGAAATGGAGTCAGACACTTTTAGCAAGGCATTTTTCCTCCATCATGCACAGCTCTGGGATGATCATATTAAATGCATGAGATCATAAAACAAATTCCGATGTAATATCTCAAATCACAGATTATGAGGACAGTAAATCTCTTTCTCTTGTTTGCAGATTTGGGAGAAAATAATTAATGTATCCTAAAAATATACTGAACTGACCCAGCGCGCATTCTGCAGAGTAATCTGTGGAAATCTGTGGTGTTCCCTCAGAGCCTCCCCAACCTCCAAACCAACTGCACTTGTGGAATTATGAACACATGTTGCACTTGGATTGAGTTAAATATTAATGTATTGTAACTGTACTCAGAAATGTTGTAACTACAAGATCACAGCTGTATTCAGATGTATGGTAACTGGAGGAAACTGAGCTTTAAAGGTCTATATCACGTTACAAATATTTATTTTACGGCAAACATACAGCTTGAGAACACACTTGTTGAAAAGCGATGAATTGTGATGAGCACATTTATTTATTTGCACGAGAACCAAAGCACTTCACACAAAAAATCAGCTCATAATATATGCAAAGTTTGACACTCAGAGTACATCAAAGCACAATCCTGTGTTTTTTGTACCCTTAAAATCTTCATTTTTCTTTATTATATATCTGAATACTATTTAAAAAATGTCTTCCAGTTGCAGTACATTTGAGTAGATTTGCAATATAGTCCAATGTATCTACATATACTTTGAAATTCAGCTCAGTTTGTCAGATCTGTTGACCATATACACCATATATTAAATGACTGCATATTTTACACTTTTTTTTTTGTTTGTTTGTTTTTTAAAAAAATGCACTATTGACTCCTACAGGTTAACAATGATGTCACTTTCTAAAATGCACTATATGGTAAGACGTGCATACAGCCATAGACATAGGTTTGATATTCATAAAAGCACCACATGAGAACTGCACTATGCATAGATATAGAGCATACTTAGACAATCTGTACAAAATGCCAACAGTTCATCCTCTCAGTCACCAACCAACACTCATAAACATGATAGTTAATAATATCATCACATCCCGTAATTGTTAATTTGAAATTTAACAAATGAATATTCAGAAGTACTTTTGTATCACATTTTAGATTATTATTTTTTCTCTAAAATGTCATATATTTTAATTACATGTTTTTTTATGGGAATACTGAGTGGATTTTTTTCCCTGTACTCCATCACAATGAAAAATTATGTGACACTGTTTGTTTTTTATCTCTTTGGCACAGGGTCGAAATCTGGCAAGTTGACCATAATTAGCAGTTTCTGTTTGTCTCTTTTAGGGCGGAGGGTTGATGGGGGGTGTAACAAATGTATAAAGGTCCTCAAAAGCTTTAGCTATTAGATTGAAAAGCACAACAAATGAATGCTTGAGTGGATGGAGTCGACTTTATGCATAAAAAAATGTTCTATGCTCTAAAGGAATCTAAGCACATCATCCGGTCATAATGCAGTCGAACCAATTTCTGGGTCAATAGTGTAAGCCCAGAGATGTGACTCCCCCTGAGAGTTTAATACACAGAGTAAATTCACCTCATATGCAGTATTATGCACTGAACCTGTCATCTTGACTCAGCTAATTAGAGGACATGGTGTATCTGGACTCTGTCTGCATGTCACCATGTATTACACTGCAGCATTAGTCATGCTGTTTATCAAGTATACAGTCTTGGGTTTGTTGCCTTTCACATGTTTCAGAATTATGCTGTGATTATTTTGTCACTTGACCTGTGGCTGTACTTTGGAAATTCATCAGAACAAATTAAATGAAATCAACACAGTGCAGCATGATGTAAACCTGCACAGGTTTTTGTTTCATGTAAGATTTTTAAAAACAATGTATTGCTGTGAAGTTAGTGATGAAAACACTGTAAACTTACACAGATACACACAAAAGTTTTTTTTTTTATTCTTAGCAGTGGCTGACATCTAGTTCATTGTCTCAAAAAACAAATCTTTTAAAATGTGTGGTAAATTTTGTGCAACCAAACTAATGCAACATGTGAGAAGATATCACATTGCAAAAAAAGAAGCAAATAATTGCATTTGCAAGTGTATTTGGAGGAACACTTTTAACAATTTATTTGTCATGTTTCTTTCAATTTGTAAGAATCTTGCAAACTGTGTACTGAAACACAGTTTTTACTGTATATAACAGACATTTGTAATATGTTTTGCTCTTTCAGCTTTTTGTAATGACCAAATGCAGATATTTGTCACATGTGAGACTACAAATACTGATAATCCAAAAATATGTTAAACTGAGATGTGACTGTCCTGTGTATATGTGCACATGTTTCATTTGCAAAGAAGAGATCCGGTTAGTGTCTTATTCTTACTCCAACTCTTATGTTTGCTTTTATTTGGTTTTCATATGGAACAGTGATTTTCTATGTTAACCTCTTATTTGTAAATAGAACACATCATCAGCATTTCCATGCAAACTCGCATCGGCTCTGAGAAGCAAAAACCTGGTCTCTTATTGCAAAAAACACAGTACAACTAGGAATATGTGGGGTAAATATATCTACAGTGTGCTGTTTAGTTGTTAGCTGATGAATAAAAGATATGCATTCATTTGGTATACCCTTGTCTCTGTGTTCCCTTCACCCTCTAAGCCGTGGTGTGTGAAGCAAATGTCATAGTGCACAGCAAGGGCAGCATTGAAAATGTTGCACAAAACCCCAATGGCATTTTTCAGAACATAACGAAAATTACAATATCCAATTCAAATGTTCAGATCGAGCCATTGTGATGGTTTCAATTAGGCAAATGGGACATAACAAAGGGCTGTGTTGCAAAATTTAACATTGAGATGGCATAGTTAGTACTGTATGAAGCCTCAGTTTCACTCAGTAAAAACACCCAAAGACATTTTGATGAAGAGCTTAAATGATCAATTCTCACATGTATAAATGAAATGATTATCCAATGCCTAAAGCATTCAAGCAGCTACACAAATAAAAGTGGCAGGCCTACGGCGGTATTGCAAAATCTACTTTTGTACAAATATGAGTTTCTTGTATAATTCCAAATGTTTGTTCGCAAGCCTCTCACAGCAAAAAGGGTGTGTTTGTTGCGTTCACTGTGATGTGCATAAAGCTGGAATATGTGACCTTACTGTAACTGTGCCATAAGAACATATCTGCATACGCAGACACTTGCAGAGAAACTGTATTCTTACCAGACATAGCAGTATCCATGGAAACATCCAATTACCTGACACGAAAAAACAATTCCAGAGCAAGAGGTACTATGCTGACACAGAGGGCGAACTCATTTGTAACTCAGCTCTTTGACATTTATGTGATTACTGTATGTCGCATGTCTCTAAATTGAGCACTGAGCACATTGAGCACAATACACTGCCCTGTGCCGCATCTAAGCGTGACTGATGTCTGTGTCTGAAAAATGTCCATTTTAATAAGACAACAAACTGCTGTGGATCACCTTTGACTCAATCTGCTTGTCAGATTGATGGTGTTATGTTGCTTTAGCTGCTTGAAGACCCCAATTCTGCTCGGGAGAGGGAAATTAGGGCAGATCTACATTATGTAAGCTTGAAGAGATGTGTCAGGCGGTGTGAAGACAGCATATGACTGTAAGCATTAACCAAAGGAAGAACCTTTACTATCTGCTTACATCAGGCCCAAGCAAACACAGTGGAAACACCACTGAGTCAAACCTCCTTGATGTGTCTCTATTTCTTTCACAGTGAAGAGCAGAATCTCACATCTGGCAACATATGTATGTCTTCCAGTTGTTAGTCTCAGACTGTGCTTCTGTCCCTGAAGCTTTTTTCGGTCTTCTGTCTCCCTGTACGCCAATGCTCCGTTTCTCTCTTTCTCACTTTGTGTGTGTGTGTGTGTTTGAATGTGTGTGCCTGGGTGCATAAATTATTGACTCAGAGTGTATTCATGCTTGCCTCAAGGACTTCAGCCAACCAATGTGGCAATACCTTTATCCTTGCTTTTCGTCTTTCAACGTTTTTTTTGTTTCAAAATCCTTCATGCAACTCGCCGGCGAAGTAAAGGGCTTCAGCAATAATTGATGCGTTACGTTTTGAACATAAACTGACATTTATCTGTGTCCAGTGTGCCTGCTTGAGCTGTGTGTAAGAGTGAGGTCCATAGTTTTCGACTGATTTGAAGAGAAATCTCATGCAGCTGGAGTAGAGTGGTATTTACAAAACCCAGAGAGGAGGATTTGGATTCAGGAAATGCTAAACTTTGCCAGTATATTTGCAACAACTGAAACAGTATGTGTGAGACACACTAATATTTATAAGGGCTTATCCAGGCTTATGACTGCCAACCTGAGGAAAGTGACAAAATCCCACTTCATCCTTCCATTTATGGTACTCCACACTAAACATGAAAATGATATTTCACATCAAGAAAAAAGAAAAGCTTTTGGCAAAAGGTAAAATAAAATGTTGTGTTGTGAATACAGTGAATTGATGTTTATAAGAGGCTTTCTGTATTACAATGTCTGAATGTTATGCATAATATCATTGAGATTTCCTGCCAGTATCCAGACAATTAATAATGTTCCCCAATTCAAAATGATCCACTCTGAATGTGTTGTCCCTCCTGCAGTCACTAAGCACATTGTGCAGCTCGTACGCTGCCCTGCAGAGCCGCTCCTCCCGCATTAACCTCTGTCCGTGCCTGATATCCACCCTCTTTTTATCAGTCCATTTTCCTCATGGCTCTTCAGCACATCAAGGGCATGTCCTTCTCTGGATCTTGGCCTGAAGTGTCACTATAACTGCCACATCAGACTGGCATGCTTTAGCCTGTAATTTATAGTGCCAACAAACAGGCCTCAGTGGACAACGTAGCACATTTGTGAACGTGCTGTAAAAATGCGGCTTTGCATCGAAACACTGAATCAGTCTCCTGTCCCACGGTGGGTTTATTTATAAATGCGGCACACCAGGGTGATCCACTGTAGCAGTGTCTCCTCCTGATTTGAAAAAGATGTGACCTGAAAGGGCCCTGTTTGTGTTTCCTCACTCAGTTGAGAGGGGGAGAGACAGAAATCTCACAATGAGAAAGCAGCCCTGCCAGAACAATAATGGTGTACTCAAGATCAGAGACAGTTGAAGAGAGCATGAAGCAATGGCAACTGACCGTTTGAACAAAACGTTTAGGAAAGATCATATAGTAAAGTTTAACATAAAAACAATCAAACTGTGCTTTGAATTGACAATGCATAATTTCACAGCTAAAAACAATTTAGAAGCTAGCCATATTTAATATTATTTCATGCAATACTTTCTTAGAAGAGTCATCATTTCACACACCAACATAAATCTGACTTGGCTGTGAGGCTTTTGAATCAAGTGCTATGATGTGTGAGTGGACTATTACAGATTGCCCATGTACTGTGGCAGCCTGAATTTAAATGCAGCTATTGCTGCACTGTTGCACATTTCCTTCTTCTCTCTCCTGACCATCTCATAAAACCAAGTCGACAGCTGGAGGAAGGCGGCTAACCACTCGCCTGCAAATGCGCAAATGTTCAGTTTGTTCTGACAAGTAGCAGTTAATCTGACCAACCTTTTGTGGGAGAGACTTGTTATGATAATTATTCCTCTAACATATTTCCTATTGCATCATTTTTTGAGGGCCGTACTTGCAAAGAAAGAGTCATTTTATGTTGCACTATATGAGTGCTCATTACTTCAGTCCCACATTCCCTCTAATGGGCTGACATTGTTGAGGTTTAAACCTCACAATGGGCAATTTTATATCAGATTTAGGGGCAG
This sequence comes from Plectropomus leopardus, assembly GCF_026936395.1. Classification (NCBI taxonomy): domain Eukaryota; kingdom Metazoa; phylum Chordata; class Actinopteri; order Perciformes; family Serranidae; genus Plectropomus; species Plectropomus leopardus. The sequence goes on along the minus strand of NC_142185.1, from coordinate 21,892,953 downwards.
TGGAAGTGATGCCAGCTAAGCAGAGAAAAAGATGTGGAGTAAAAAACACACATTAGCCCAGGATTTTAAGAAAATGTTCCATTTGATGGTTTCTGAGCCATTTCTTATTAGTCCATGATTGTAAATTGGATTTCCAAACCATTTTTTCCTTTATATTGTCATTACCGAAGTTCCCATGGACAGATTGTAAAGAGACTTGATCTGCAGGGCTGTGCATTTGTATGGAAATATCTGAAAACCTCAGCCACAGCTCTCTAAATGAAGTCGAGCTCACTGCAGCAAATACCAGCCGGCACCCAGGCTGCTTATTTCACTATTGTGCTCAGAGGCACAGTACATGTAGCTGTTGATGTGTGTTTGAAAAGTTTATAAGGCTTGTGAGTAAGGTGCACCTTTGCTGTGAGAAACTTAATTCATTTTTTTACTTTATTTTGTGTGAGTTTCCCCTTTTAATTTCAAGTCAACCACAGTTTAGTTTTTGTCCCTTTTTCTTTAAAAGGTATACTGTGCAGGATTGTCAATACTGTAAAGACGCTCACCAACAAAAGTAAAAGTAAAGGCTAACGTCATGTTTACTGTCAGCATTTCGCTTCACTAAATTTGCATTTCTTTGGTGCTTTGTCTCTTGAGCCTCTTTTATATTGGCTGTTCTAGACAGGAATTTTGCGATGTTACGCCACTTTGCTATTCTTTATTAAAGGTATGATTGTGGAATGGGGGGCAGAGATGTCTTGCTGTTAAACCAGCATAGGAGATAGTAACAGAGCCGAATTGAGGTCTGTATAAAAGGAACAGTTGGCAGGATAAGACAATTGGAGGGACATGTGTGATGTTTTGACAATGTGTTATGTTTGTGACCCACCATGGAGGATTTAATGATCCGTTAGCAACTCAAAGATGATTAACAGCAGCCAAAAATGTCAACAAATTGGGAAATCAATGAGGTTCAGGAGCTCCTTACCTTCCAAACAGAGAACGACATCAGCGACCTTATAACACACCTTGAATGATTGTTATAGCCTTAATAATGACATTATTATTATTATTTAAAAAGCGCTGCTGAAACGGATGTTTTATGTCACACTAGAGGCCGAGTCTTTTGTGTTAAATGCCATGCCTCATTAGATTTTGTGATGCCGGCATGCCTTCTAAAATCACGCACTTTAGCAGCATGATGCTGCCATTGTTTGGTTCTGATGCATAAAGACGGGACTATGGGACTAGCATCCCTATAGTACGATCTTTGTGTAAAAAAGAACTTTGGATGCCTGCTGCTTACAGTCTGGCAGCTGGTTACATCCTTTTTGTAAAGCCCAGACCTTACTGCTCAAGTGCTGTGGGCGTGCACCCCATAAATGTCCGAAAGACAGAAAATATTAAGAAAATAAAAAAAAATACAGGTGAAGGGCAGAGTCTCTGCAGAAAAATACACCACTACAATGTCCCCCACAGTAGCACAGTTTGGGGGAGAAATGTATGATTTAATAATGTCGTAATGGAGTCTTGAAATGTTTGAAAAACCAAACCACAAAAGACATAGGCAATATTCAATTTCAATTAAATTTTATTCACAAAGCCTGTCATTACAAATTACTGTTTACCTCAGAGGGTTTTACAGCACAGGACATCCCTCTGTCCTTGGACCTTCACAGCAGATACAGGATTTTATCTCTAACTAAAAATGGTAGAAACCTCAGGAAGAGCAATGAAGGATTCGTCTCCCAGGACGGACAGACTTGCAATAGATGTTGTGTGTACACAACAGATCAACACAATAAAATTAAAGTAGCCCAGTGATAAAGTGATACAAAGTGAAAGTCATATACACGTTAATCCTTTTTTGTGTAGAGGACAAGCATTATTTTGGCCCTGGCACAGTGTCAGATAAATGATACGACACCTACTGAGCTGATAAGGATTCGCTATCTTGCTCAAGGACGCTGCAGCAGAGTAGGCACTTGGGGTGACAGGGGAACCTAGTGTGACCCTCATCACCACAAATGCTTTTGGCATCTTGTTCGGTAATTTCACCGCACAGGACATGGTTTATAAAACTGCATAAACCCTGACATGTCAGACAGAGGCTGCTGTCTACTTAGATTACTGTTCTTTTAAAGATGTCGCATAAAAAAGCATAAATACCTTCTAGTGATTCTTCTGTTGTTGTATTTTTCTTATTTCTTTTTCTGTTCCATTGACCACCATTACTCACAAGACCCAGTAGTCTGATGATCTATAAAAGCAGCACTGTAGTTCTAAGTGTGACTGCAGTTACAGTGATCCCCCTATTTATGTATAACCACATGTTTCAGTGCATCTCAGTGAGATATTTATGTACACAGCATTGTCTACAAACACAAGTAGAAAACTTTCCTCTCTGTTAAGTTGGTGGCAACTCAGACACTATTATATTTAAACTTGAAGATAACTCTTAAAGCAGTATATAGTTCAAGGCATAGCAAGACTTTCATGTCATACTCAGCTCTCGTGACAGGCTGAGGGTGCGCTGTGGTTCCTAAAAGCACTTTTCTGTGTTTCTGTCTCTCTTCACTGTGAGTATCCTTGTGGGATTTACAACAAGCTACAATGGATCCAGACAGATGGCAAGGTGGGGGTGTTGGGTAACCATCTTCTGAACCCCAGGGAGCACTGCCATATACAAGCTGTCAAACAAATGTCTTCACCTAGAGATTTTTTTGTTATAATATAATGAGATCCTGACTCTGACGCTCATTTTCACAATTGCTCAGACGTCCAAAAGAACTGCGGATACAGCATTAAAGCCAAATCCTTGGTCCCTGTTTCAAAGTTTATGCACACACTCCCTTATTAATTATATTATTGTTGTGCCAACAGCATCTTCATATCCTCTCTGAATGCATCAGGGCAATGAGGCCATCGGGAATTTACATAAAGTGAAGTAGCAAATAGGTCATGAATATCATTAATATTCAAAAAGCAGCACTTCAAAGAGTGGTAACTCAATGCCTCAGCATTAGCTACATTTGACCATTCATATCTTTCCTCATTAACTACAGTGGGAAGCATTATTTGCTGAAGGCTGTGTACTGCAGGCTGGTGGCAAGTGCATCAAAACAGTTCTTTCAAGTTCTTTCTCGTGTTAAGCATTGTGCAGCTACACAACTCCTAACAAGCCAAAAAGACTGAGACGACCCGCTGCCAGTATGTGTCAGCTCTGGTAATACTGATGAAGCTCACAGCAATTTATGTACGGCACTACTTCAGTTGTTCACTGTTGACTGGATAATTGACAGGCTATTGTTGGTTGACTGCCAAGATTTCCCAGATTTCCCAAAAGACATGTCAAATATGTCCAGCCAGCCACTAAAAGACTTCAGGAGTTTTGACAAGGATTGTTTCACTTTTCTACAAACAAAAACTTATGCCTTTTGAATAATTTGAAAGATGTCAAAAAAATCATCAAACAGCTGCTTTTAAGCATACCAAGTTCTCTTAAACTTCAAACCCTCTAACAGTACTTATTTGAAAACAAATGTCCTTACATGATGTCCTACTGACCTAAACCATTCATTTGATAACCAATCATTTGTTGAACTTGGGATGATAGTCAACTGAAAATGTCTATCAGATACTCTGTAACTGAGTTTTTTATAGAGTTCTCTGTTGAGGCTAGGGAGGAGGCACTCAACTTAGAAATATGACATGAATTTAAATTCATATATATTTTTTGTTTTTACTCTATAATGTACATGTGAGAAACTTTCTACATGTATAGTGGAATTTAGAGAAAGACCCATCAGGATGGGGCAATCAGGGTTAAGGAACATTAAAAAGGTGCACGTGTACAGTATATTTTTTGTTACATCTGTATCCGTTACTGTCTTTGTCATTATGTATACATTTGAAAGAATGTCAATGGGTACGTTGTGATACTGACGGCACTTATTGGTTGATGTAAGTATTTTAACAAGTAATACACTTATATACAGGTAGTTTATTTAAATTTGATAGTGGACACTGGGCAGGCAGTACACGGGTGTTGTTATGGCCTGGCTATGGGCTACAGCTACGAGTCTTTTTTTTTTTTGTCTGCCAGTATTTAATATAAATACTGTATGAGTTCCCGGACATCCTGTCCAGCCTGTCCAAACAATTGCTAGCAGCACGGTTGATTGCGAGCACACCTATTGGCCCGCACAGCTCAAATTCTTTTTCATTGCATCAAATATCTAATTAAAACCAAACTTATCAGAAAAACACTTGAACATACATCATACATGTACTTTGAGTTTCTAGTTTGTACTGCAACCAGTCACTAGGGGGCAATTAATATGTATTGGCTTTACTTTTGGGGAGCTGTCATCTTGGCCATCTTTATATACACTCTGCGATACAACCACTGAATATTACGTGGTAAAACAGCCTAGCTATCAGCATCGCCTCACTCACGTGGGCACCTGTCAGACACAGGTAACTTTCCAGACTTTTTAGACCATTTTAGCGGCTTAGAGTAAACTCAGCCAACGCCTCCTTTGGTAGCATCACAGCATTTAGCCTTCCGTTTCCTGTCTCTCCTTGCACACACAGACAGAAGTGGGTTGATTTGGTTTGCTTGCAGCTGTCTTGAGACCCGATCATCCACCTAAGTTCACACTCAGTACTGTTTCTTTATGTTCAGAAAAGAAAGCATCATTCCGAAAGTGACATCACTGATGCTTCAAATATTTGACTTTGCAACAATGTAACATCCTTCATCTCTCTTCATCTCTCTTCTTCATCTGTTGTTGATAGCCCTGTAGCAAGTGATGAAAAGCAAACTGTGCACAGTCCACAGAGCCCTAAATCCCCACCACTGTTGCTGCACTGAGAGCTGTTTGTTTGTTGATTCAAAATTGATTAACATTGTGGCGTGTCCAAATTGCACCAATTTCAACATTACACATCCTTTCGTCTCCGGCAGTAAACCTGCCAATTGAGAAGTAGATTGGAAGAACAGTTTGGGATATATTTGAAGAACACACAGACATACAGACTGAGATTTCTACAACTCCATCTGGCTCTATAACATTCATTCTGTTGCTTGCCCTATTTTTTTCTACCATACACTGACTGTCCCTGTCATTTCACATCCAGCCACTCCCTCCTGCCCTACAGTAACCCCTTTCCCGCTGTTTCCCTTTCATGACTCTCCCTGTCCACATACTCACCTGCTTCTCAGTCTGCCTGGTTATGACCCTCGCCTGCATTTAAAACTTGTAAACGTTTATTTGACTCAGTCATTGTGCTGTGCTTTTTGGTTTAAGATGATGCATCTCAGCCATACTATTTTGATGCCTCTATTAAATTTCAGACATTGAGTTAACAATCCCCCATTTTTAGCCAGTGGCGTGGCTCGACAGAGGACAATGTCTGTCGCTCTGTCAGTCACTCGCTCACTTGCCCGATAGACCACTTTTGTCCAGACTGATATATCTCAACAAATACTGAATGGATTGCACGTTAAATTTTACACGGACAAATTGTTTACTTTGGCAATTCCCTGACGTTTCCTGTAGCGCCATCAGCAGGTCAGACCTTCTACTTATCAAGTGAAATATCTCAACATCTGCACAATGGATTGTCACAGCACTTTATACAGGCATTTATGATTCCCAGACTTAAAATCCTAATGATTTGTCCTAAATCCTAATGTTCTGTCTTTTCCTCTCGTCCTACCCTGAGGTTGTGGTTTTGAGTGAATTGTGTCAACAACTATTGAATGGATTGCCATTAAATATGATACAGACTTTTATTTCATGCTCAGGATGAATAGGTTGTTTTGTTAATCGATTAACCTTTGCAAAATAACAAATTTCTTTTATGCTAAAACAATAAACTGACATGGTGAACATGATAATCTAAGTTCACTACCAAAGCAAAAAAGTACTGTGCATAACACAAAACTAATGTCATATAGCTGAGGTTGGCACTAAAATGCTCCAGAACGCATCCAAAGAGAACACTGCAGATCCCTGATGAGTCTTGAACACAGCTGTATATCTGCAACTGCAGCATCAGCTCCAGCAGCTCAGGTGACTGCAGGCCTGACACACTCCATCGCTCAACACAACGTTCAGCCATGGTGACATGAGAAAAGAAAACCCCTTTATATGTAGGGTGGTTGAAACATTGTGACTGTCACTGTAATTGAAAGATCACACATTTTGTCATGTTCATGAAACACAAAGCAACCTAATATGTTAACTGTGTGTGTATGATTTAAAAATTCTGTTTTTTTTGTAATGACTGAAAGGCAGTGTGGTTGCACGTCTTTATTTTTTTTTGTCACAGAAGAATGTGAGCTTACCACCACAGGCACAGATGCACGGCTCTGCAAGGACCTTTAAAAATACAGTCCATTCTTGTGGCGACACAGTCAGGTGTAAACTAAGTGATCGCCCCTCTAGAAAGCATAAAAAAAATATTTGCATCTATTTTGTAACACTAGAGCCACCTGCTGCAGCTGAGCTCACCCAGTATGTGGGGAACCTCCTCGGAGCTGTTTGGAGTTGATTCAGCTCCTCCTCTGCACGGCAAACTAATGAAAAAGTAATAGTAATAGTAATAAATACAAATCCTTTAACAATGTGTGATAACAAATCAATCTCCTCACTGGTTTGCAGTATGAAAGTCATAAGAATGTAAGATGAATTATTCAAAGACACTATTTTAGATTTCACAATGTCTGTTAATAATTCATTACATATCCTGCATATTTGAAAATACCTGAGTTTGTGTGGAGGTTTACATGCATATTTATAGTATCTTTTAATTCAAAATGTTAGAATTTAACACAGCAAAAAAGGAAAAACATGTTTTAAAAGACTAGAATAGCAGTATGTCCTTTTGCGTCTGTGTCCTTTTAAATGTCATGCGATGGAAAAACTCGAGACCTTTTAAAGATGCAATTCCTAGACAATGATGAATTTGGACGAACAGATAGTGACAATACACCTCCCCTTTAATCAGAGTGTTGATTGTGATCTTGATGGGTTCTTGTAACCACAGGGGGGATTCTCTAACACAGTTAAACTCCTCACCTAGCCACTGGCTACCACATCAAAGCAACATCCACTCACAGGAAAACAGTCAAGCAGGGAAAAGGTTGGTTGCTATAGCAACTTATATCTCCTCTTGTATGGTCTCACACTACAATTTTATTATTAGGACAGAAGCATATTAACTACATTAATCAGCCTGAGCCCCTGCTCGTACAGTAACAACACCTGCTGTGATAAATGCAGGTGTTGTTTATGGACTCACAGATATTTAAGTAAACATAAATAATCTGTGTGTTTGCTTCAGAATATATATATATATTTATTATGGCAAAAAAAATATTTTCATTAGACTGTATCTACAGGATGTTTCAGTTCAGATTATCAGTCTGTGAACATGGGATTTTTTTTGACGCATGTACTGTATGTATAAATCACACCCTGCATATATGTCCTGTTCACCCTCCCAGGAGACTTGACTTTCTATGGCACAGGAGGATGGCAACATCAAATATTCACACTTGGATTTACCACACTCGAAATAAGAGCGTCCTTGGAAGTCTGACATCTCCTGTATAATTAAGTTGTCCGGATTAAAGCAGGAATGGAGCCTAATCAGCAGCAGGATACGTTGATAAGCAATAAGCCACGAAGACAGAAATTATTAAAACCTCTTTCTGATCAGAAGGTCCCATAATGCATCAATCCTCAGGAATGAGGTCAACCACGTTTAGTTGCCATACAGTCAAATCCATTAAATATGTGGATTTGACAGGCGTAGAAACCTGTGTTGGCTCAGTGCATAAGCAGCACAGTGAGGGAGGAAGACAACAGTGAATGTCCTTCATTCGTACCACATTGATTTTAGTTTCTAGGAATATAACAGAATATGTCTGTGTAATACAAGAGCGCCTTAGAACTGCAGTTTCTTTATGACTTGACATTTCTGAGTAACTTAAAATAGCTCCTATTTTTGAATCTCTCTTTTGACTGTGAAGCTTCCTTGCAATGTTTTTGTTGTGTGTCCTGACATTTGTCCTCTTCCATTTTGGAAGGGACACTTCTTTACGGTCCACTTTGGCCTTTTGATAGCTGAGCACCCATTTAAAATGTTCCTCTCAGTCCAATAGCAGCACTTTGGCACCTACTGTAACACAGAAAAAAAATATCTTTCTTGCACACCACTTCTGTCAAAATGGCCATTAGTCATTATTTGTCATGAGGTGGGTATGAGTCAGAGAGGCAGTAGTCCTAACTGAGTCCACTCTGTAAATGAATAGCATTACAACACACCGTCACAATTCCCATCTTCTTTCTTATCCCTCCATCGCCACGGTCATGAAATGGAAATGTTCTACAATAATGTGCAGCAGAGCACAATGTTTTTGCAATGTCAAGGCAATGTGAATGTACTGTAAAATCCATCAATTATTTACCAATAGGAAGTTGGAACATTGGAAAGATTTTAAATTTCTCCAGCTCTTTCATCAACTGTCTTCCCTCAGCATGCCTCTTGATGATATAATGTAGTAAGGACAGAATTCGTTTACAAATGTGTGTGCGTGCATTTGTGTGTGCGTGAGTGTGCGCACACGCGTGCTTGTCTGCTTGTTAGTCTGCTGCTTGTGCGTCTGTCTCTGTCTCTGTGTTTACCTGATCCCTGGGCGTTTGAGATAATGTAATTAATCCTTACGCAATAGTTAACCCATCACTTTCAATTTGTCTGCCAGGGTTACTACGGTCTAATTACAGACTAAAATATGAACTCCCATTAAGCAGAAGATGGTTTCCGTGCGCTTAAAAGCAAGGGATGTGGACACACTTAATTCAGGCTCAGAGGTTGGCTGTGCATTGCTGTGTGGTGCACCATTTAAGGATAATGCACTTCTTCATTTCACAAGACACTTTGCTGTTGCTGTATTCCTGCAGCTCTGTCTTGTTGTAAATACAAGTTTGAGATCAAGAAGCTGTAGCTGATTACAGAATAGAGGAAGTGGTTTTACGTCAGAGGCATGTGGGATTTAACTTTCATGGTTGGATGTTTGTTCCAGTTCCTGATGTTGCAATTCCTGCATCACCTCTTTGTGCCATTTCTGCTTCTATTTATGAGAGCACTCAAAATTACACTCATACATAACATGGATACACTATGAATTTGTCAGACAGAAGAACCGTGCGCCCTCAAATCTCATTTCATGTGCCAATATTAAATATAGCAACACATTGATATTAACCAGGAAGCTAAATGTCTGCTTGATGAGCTTCTCGTGTGAAAGATGGACAGAAAAGGCAGGATAAACATTAACATAATGAGAGGAGCCTTTCAGTATTTCATTTTCTGCTGTGGGCATTTGGGGACAAAGTCCCTTTAGTATCGTAGTACAGGACAGTCATCAATGGCAATTTATTTGGAATAAAGCAATGATTCCCCAGAGACATTTTACTTGAAATCTGAGGATTCCTTTGACATGCTGTGTATTTGTTGTTATAGCAATCTGTAGTAGTGGATAATTAGTGTGAGAAATGGTATGCATTAATAGATCTTTGATGTGTCAAAAGTGTATGTAGCACTTAAAATAACCAAATTGAAAAATTAAGGGTAAAAAAAAAAATAATAGTCGTCTCAATTAACACTGAAATATGAAGCTCAGGAGTTAAAACGTGAAATGTGAAACATGATAGATCTAATCTTGCTGATACTCATTTATTTTTAAACATCTTTCATAATTTTGTTTTTCCACATTATTTTGCCAAGCTTGCCAGAGCACACAGCATTATAGTTTACTGTTTAATGAGGATCTGAACATACTTCAAGGACCATCATGCCATTGGTATATTTTAGGTGATGGCTCTTGAATGTACTTACAAATTAATTTAAAGCCCTGCAATGCTCTGCATCCTTATATAAATGCTTCTGGTGCACTGAGCTTTTGCTAAATGTGCCCAAAATAAGGATGTCATTGATCCATGCCGAAATTGCAACTCCTGGTCCGTCCATTGCAGCTGTTTCTCATCTTCACCCATCCTGCAGAGTAAACATCCTGAATCCTGATTACATTTCAGACTGGAGTTTCGATGCAGTGACTCAGCTGTTGTTGAAAGTTTTAAGCCCAAGCCATTTAAAATTCATGTAAAGAATAAATTCATCAATTTTTCCATCTGAAGCTGTCAAAATAATCTTGCAAGATCTTGTAGGCATTCTTGTGTATGCCTTGAAACACAGTGCACACTGCCTTATACTTGTATGTCATTTTTCCTTTTTTGCATTTTATCAGTTCAATGAGAAACAACAATTTGAGGGTCAAACACAGGCGTTATGTGATGCCATGCCATGTCATGCCAGTATGTGCAAATAAGGGATGTCCTGCCCATCAGCTGGCAAATGTCAGTCGGGTGACACATAATATGCACTACATCAACTAGTGGACTTTTGCCAGTGGGTGAATGGGGAGCTCCTATTAATTTAAAAGTGGATAGAACATCTAGGCTGTGGGAGCTGCAGGGGATGCTAAAAGAAAAATGCAGTGGCCTGTGGCCAATAGTTTAAATAGAATCAAATAATTTCAATGTATCTTACATCCTTTAACACAACTCAAAAGTTTTACCTTGAGTGGCTACTCTGCTGAAATGAATGTACGTAGTTGCGTATCTGTACACAGCACACCCAAACAAACTGTGGGCTGCACCTCATTATTTTAATAAGGACAGATAACTGTCGCCTGACGCTGTCTTTTGTCTTCCGCATCATGTCTAAAATTTACATCCATCATTTCCAGCGAATCCCTTGTGTGTGGGAAGCAAATTTCAATCCCACGGCAAGGCGGAGCACACCAGTAACAATGACACTACAATATATAGAGGCAATTACAGTGTACACAGAGTGTTTTTTGCTGAAAAAATGCCAGCTATAAATAGCAAAAAACACTGGCCTTTGATATAATGAGAAACTTAAATATTACCAGTTTGATTTTTAGACATGTAGCACTGTCATGCCATAAACCTAAGCTGACCATGAAATGCCTTCTGATATGTCACCCAGAATTCACATGATTATGGAGTTTTTTGTTAATGGCACTGCCTGTCTGCAAATGTCACGGTGGAACTGTATTACTGTGACTCTGCTGTACACTGTGTTTAGTGAGCCTACATCAATCCTGCTTTGAGCAGTAATGATCTGTGTGACCAAATGATGAGTGTAGAGGGACAGCAATGCAGTTATGCAACACAATGCTGCTTGCACAAGCACCATCTTTAACTTACCTCACACAGGAAGAGGGACGCATAATGTTAATTACAAAACACAAAATTGTCCCCCACCCCCCAATACCTTCATATTTTACAAGCTTGCTAAAAATAGCCCCCGCAGTATGAGCGAGGGGATTTTTAATTACAGCAGCATATGCTTTAATCACTGGTATCTCTCCTTCGCAAATGTTTATTTCTATTGAACTTTTGAACTGAGTTACCAAGCTGTTTATTATCATTATTACAGTTGTTTGTGTTCAAACTTCTTTCCTTAATATGCCTTTTGGTCATGATGGGTAATTTCATGCACTAGCGGATCTTCTTACAGGCAACAAACAAGCAAAAAGTACATGCAAAGTATAGTAATAATTTTTCAAAATGATTAAAAGATGTTATGCAAAACAGTTGGGCAGTGATAAGAAACCACCCCTTGTCCATCTAATTTATCAGTGAGTGATCATCAATAGCCCTTTTTACACAGAGGTTGCACTATAGGGCCGTTACTAAGTCCCTTCTGTATGCCTTGATTGCATTTTTACACAAAACCAAAAAACCGCAGCATCATGCCACTCCAGTGTGTGAGTTTAATATCATCCGGGCATCACAGAATCAAACGATGGGTGTGATGTTTTAGTAAATTCAAGTGAATTTTGTTTATGTAGCCTGATCTCACAAATCATAACTTAATTAATTTACTGTAACAAACAGTGTCTACCTCTAGTGTGACATTTAACGTAAGCGTCTGCAGTGCTTTATAAACTCTAGCAATGGCATAAACAAGGCAATAACAATCATTTACTGTCTCTGTTATATGGCAGCTGATCTCGTCCTCTGCTGGCGGGGTAAGGAGCTGCAAAATCTCATTGTTTTCCAAGTTTGCGGACATTGTAGGCCGCTGTTGCTCTTCTTTGAGTTAACTGCTAACTCCTAAACGCTACTTTTTAAATTTCCTATGGTGGGTCATACGCACAACACCTCGTCAAAATGTCACACCTGTGCTGAACTGTCCTGCTAGCTGTCCATTTTACACGGACAACATTTTGGCACTATTACTGCCTCCCATGGCAGCTTAAATTAGGGAGACAACACTCGTTCACTTGGTCACTTGTTCTTTGCCATGTGTTTTCATGTCACTTGCAAAAAGATCACTCAATAAAAATAAAGGAACTGTGAGACAACTTTGTCCCCCCATTCAGCAATCATACCATATATACAGAACAGTGAGGCGCTTGACCATGCAATATTTCCACATTAAACAGGTTGTATAAAAGGGTCTTTAGAGTCAAAGAAAATGAAAAAGCATCTACGGGCAGTACAAAAAGAGGTAAAAAGCAAAATTTGCAATTTTCATTTATTAATGTTTGCATGCTAAGTTTTTCATTTGTGTTTGTTGTTCAGTAGCTCATGTTTTGTTTGTAGTAAATACAGTGTAAGAGATCATTTTCTTTTCCTTTTTGTGGGGGTTGGGGGATACCCGGGGAATTTTGCCGAGGGCAACAAATGTGCTACGTAGATCCAGCAGTGCTTTCATGGGCTAACTGCTCATGTTTCTCTTATTGGAAATGGAAGTCTTAGCATCCCACTGCTCTGTCATGTCAAATGCTTTAAAAGAACTGCTAGATGGTCCAACATGACAGTCATATCATATATTATATCTATGAAAATAGTTTGAGTTATAGTGCATAAATCCTTGCAAACTCTGTCTTTATTTCTTAAGTTGACAAAAATCCAACACTAATAATGTAAATCCACTGTTCCTGAGGTGAATAGGTTTATCCCCTAATAAACGAGAAGCCAAGCAGCAAATCTTGAACTTAGTTAAGTTAATAAAGGTCTATCAATAGCAGCAAAGACAAGAGCTGAATGCAAACACTCCCTATCAGTGGCGTTCCTGCAGCAGTTGGTTTAGCAGAGCGCGTGTGTTTGGAATCTTAAAGGCAAGGATCCAGACACATTATTGAGTGCCACCGAAGGGGTCAGAAAGGAAGTGGCACTGAGAGGGGGTGATACAGAGACAGCCAGGAGTAGTTAGTGCCATTGCCGTGCAAAATTGTGATGAGGTTCATTTGTCGTCACTCTCCGGGGAGAAATCATTTGTACTCAAACTCGATTAAGTCTATAAAGTGGATCTTTCTGTGACAAGCAGTAGTAGGGGTGTTGTATAAATGCTTAAAGAATATGTGACATTAGGATTTGTCTGTCTCATACAATAAGCTAAGTTGAGGAATTATAGCAGACAGACAGTAGTATCTCTGTGTTGAGATAACTTAAGAAATGTTGATGCAAATTTAGGCTACATTCAGACTGCGCTGGATTAGTTTCCAGGCTGAGAAAAGCAAAAGAATTGAAATGCAAATAAGACGGGGATTACTGAGAGAGCATTCACTCTACCAGAGGCTCCTCTATTAACGGGTGAAATACTGGTCACGTTTGAAAATCTAAGCCTAATGATTATTCTAGTTACTTACCTTTGTTTATAGCAAGTTAATAAGCCCATAAATTTCCTGGCATCAATGACTCATGAACAAATAAGAGGCCGTTTAGCACCTTTGCTTGGAAGATCACTCAGAATACAGTGTAACAACAGCATAATGATCCAATCTAAGCCGATAATCAGGCACATTACTCCACACGCTCTGATGAAACTAGTGCGATGTGGCAGGCAGTCCCTATTCCCTAAACATGTTTGCTCTTGTTAGCGTCAACGCAAAAACATAATAGAGCTGACACAACATCAGTGACAAGAGGTAACTCTTTCTCCCTACATGGATAAGGGATTTATTTGGCTATCCAGTGTGTTGTATTTGAATCCAAAGAGAATGGCACTAAATGAGAAACTGAATCATCTCGACTTCAAAAGCATGCTTCCTGCACAGCCAGAAGTGTGAAATTTGTAGCTGCAGGGATAGCACTGACTTGAAAGTGCCCGAAAATGTGAATTCTCTTTTACAGTTTTTCAGATCTGCAAAGAATAGGAGGGGTGTTTATTGACTCGTTTCTACCTTTTTAAAATGTACTCACTGTGCTTGAATGTCTCTTTTGTTGGATCTGCAAATAATTACACTGTTAAAAAAACTTGTAATATTGGCAAAATGTTAAATGGATGTCCCTTTAATGTTTTTCTAAGCCTGTTAAACCTGTTATCTGAACACAGTGGTTCACACCTTGCATGCATATTAATGTGAGTTACATGATAAAATATTCTATAAGAATATTAAGGACTATTTCATCATTGTCAGTCAGACTTATTGTAATGTGCAATTTTTCTAAGCTGAGAGGGCCCTCTGCTGGCAAACTATAACATCTTGCTATCCATTCATTCACTCTGATCAAGGAGCAACACAGCAACCAGAGTGACACTTTTCCCAGCAGCCTCCTCCAGCTCCTCCTGAGGGGGTCATCGAGTGCTCCCACGCACGCTGGCAGATGTACTGCTGATTGAATTTGTCTTTCCTACTGCTCATTTCATTTCCTCCCTTTATACCACTTGTCTCCCATTGACTTTAAGGGGAATTAATACATGAAAAACTCTTCCAAATCCAAAACTGGAGTGCTAAAACTGAAATGTGCAATGTCAAAGGGTATAAAAAGTAAAAAGTCTGGAGTTTCTCCTTAGACAGTGTATTAGGAAAGATGTTAAAGATGACATTAGGAGCAGCCAGGGGAATGTTCTGAGTATATGGGGACATTTTCTGTTTCAGAATTGAGAACACTACAACACATAAGAGATTTCTACCCTATAAATAAATAAAAGAAACATTCTGTTGGTTCACAAAATTAGTCTCCCATTTGTTATCTATGGAGCAGCTCCAGACTTTATACCCCATGACACCACAAGTTTGAGACCTCCTCTGGTTTCTGGCTTTGTGAGAGAGTAGCTCATGTTCAAAATAATTGACTGAACTTTTCGAGGCCACGTAAATAATATACCCCAATTCTTAATTTTGGTGGTGTTCCCCTTTAAAGGAAATGAGGAAAAGAGACAGAAAGTAAAGAGATTTGGGACAGTTATTTGCTGATTAGATCAAAAGTCTTTGTTTGTTACTGTGTTCCTAACTTATATTTCCAGTCCAATAATAAAATATAAAATCAGGCATTCTGTTGTTTTCTACTTTACAGATAGGACCCAGGCACAATTTGGCCAGTCTGAGTGACAGCACCTGAGCTGTTAAAAGGCTTATGGAGCACAGGTGTGTCAGCCTCATTCCTGATCTGTGAGCACTCCTGTGCACATGCTTACCTGGTGAGACAAACGTTGTATTTTAAGTAGAATTATTTTATTGTATTGGTATAATGTAATGTATAGATGCAAACTCACCCTGTGGTATTGGATTTTTATGAAATACTTAATATATTGAACTGTATTTTTATTGCAAAATGATTGAATTATAAGGTGTGCGCCAACAATTTATTGTTTCTGTTTGTAAAGGGTCCGTAACAGCATCTAAAAAAGCAATTCAAAGTTAAAGCGTCTTGCTGCAGAGGTGTGGCGCACCAATTAGCAGGCTGATGCACTGGAAGTTCACTATTAGTGGATAATCAAAACTATACACAAGACAACCCACTTTTCTCCAAAAGATAATACCCAGACTGCTACAAGTGCCACAGAGTCCACCTGCTACATGTAGAACAACCAGGCGGACTCCGTGGAAAAGGACCACATTTAGATATAAACGGATCACTCTGAGGTAACAAAAACACAACAGTTCTTATTTTCAGGTGATTACACACTAAAGAAAACATAGCTACGAATACTATATACTATTTCTGTGATTATATACTCCTAAATCCTACCCACTGGACCTTAAATGCCTTTTAAAAAGAGCCTTTTATAAGTACTACCTTTCCTACAGACAATGTGTCCTAGTCGGAGACCTTGAAGCTGTTTTTGTCTCAGTATTGGGACAGCTGGCAAAATGGAAGCACTAACACTGGTTTCTGGGTCACAAAGGAAAGGAGGGGGAAGGGAGGGAAAGGAGAAACATTTTAAGGGGAACACAACATACCTGTAGTCCTCCAGTGTACACCAAGGTCTCATCCTGGCTTTTTCTTCAAGGAGTAACAAGGATATCCTGCTTACAGATGTCCCTGAATCTGTATACACCAGTCAGCAAGACATAAACAATCCTGTTTTATGCCAAATATTTTTCTTTCTTCAAATTTTGTTCCTCGTTATGCTTTTGAAAGTCTATGAATTAAACCTTGTCTTGGGTTTTCTGAAAAGAACATATTATCTTACTTATTTTCATAACTTGCATGATTTCTTGAGCATACAGTAGCTGTTGATTATTTTTTTCTATCACTAATTTATGGTGAGCTTTGATGAGCACCATCTCAGACCTTGGCCTGTTGAACTACACTGCATTCACAAATTCTCTGTTGTCATTCAAAATAAAGAATAAAACTGGAAAAGCTTACAATAAACCAGCGTGATGTGATTCTGACAGCTCGTCAACAGCCCACTTTTGTTGTTCCACACCACTTCATATTTATACAAGGTGACGGAACAATATCCTATCAATAACGTGTCAAAGATAAAAGACTGTTTCTTTCTTTCTGCCTCTGCAATACAGATAAAAATACAAGCAGTGACACCTGTGGACACTGATCCCACTGCAGGGATGGAATGAGAGATGGACAGCTGACCTCCAGAGCAAAGTCATCCTATAACCCCTCGGAGGAGTCAAGCATGGAAACATCAATTGTATCCTGGTGTGAAAGGACTCATTTCCCAAAGTCAGCAGGGCTGCATCCAGTCTGTCACTTTGGATGTTCAGACAGTTTCAGAGGTATTGTTTACACTTTTGCGTGATCTGCCACGGAAATCTTGTTTTGCATTGAGGGAGTGTTATAAATCATTTCATACAACAGATTTTTGTAAAGTCTCTAACATTCAAGTTCTCTTGAGCCTTTCAGGGATGTGTTTACACAATACACATGAATATTGGGATTGCAGTGCTGGTAGTGCATTATATGGTCCTAAAAGATCACGTTATTTTATCCACGTTGTGAGTAATCAAACATCTTGAGATGGAATGCCTCACACCAAAAGGTATTTATTTTATAGATTTACTGCTACTAATGAAAAACAGGTGAAACCAACACATTTTTGCCAAAAACTTAATAATTGTGGCTACTGTCTAAAGTGTATAAAATCCAGGGTTTCCAGAAACTTCTGACAATATCTCTTTTTATTTTAATATTGTCTGTCCACCTTAATTTAACAAGTTAACAGGGTTACAACCTTTATTATTCAGTTGATTCAATTCATTTTTTGAACTTATAAAACATGTTTTTACTGTAAAAGTGATGATTTAGACTTTATCCTGAAACAAGAACCCTTTTTTTTTCGGACAAAAGTTTAAGTATTTAAATTTTGAAAAAAAAAAAACAGGTCAGGTGAGGTGAAGTTATCTCTTTCGGCCACTGCAGGGCTTTGAAATAGACCCACCATTAAAAAAATGAACATGTTTGTAGTTATTGCCATACTTGACGAAAAAAATGTTCAAAACCAATTTTTCTCAGCAACATTAAAAGAATAACCCAATATCATTTTTCCAGAACATTGTTGGAATTAAAAAAAACCCTCAAAACTGTTGAAGTGGACTTGCCTCATTTAAATTTTACTCCCTATTTCCAGCCAGGACAGCAACAATAAAGCAGAAGAGTCTGTTTGAGATCTGTGATTAACAAGCGCTGCATCAAGTACAGATGCTTCACTAAAACTGTGACCATTCTCTCCGCTGTGAATTATTTTGGCTTCCCTTTAGTAGTAAATTGTAATGGATGATTTTAATCCTTTATCCAAATACATAATGAATTCTACTGTTTATGAGCAGCCACCAAAAAATAAGTCTGTTACATTCACATCAGCTGAAAAGATCAAGTATGACCTTTGACGTGCATGCGAGCCACAATCTAAAAACACTTGAACGGATGCACTGACCTCTGAGGAGACCATCATGCATGAGTGAGTGTATGATGCATGATTTTTTTGCAAGTATGATGCAAAAAAACACAGTTTTTCTTTTAGCCCTTTAGCATTACAGGGCTCCAACACAATTACAGAAATTAAATTTGTTCTAATGTTACATTTCATGGATGGTTATCCATGAAACATTACTGAAAAAAAATCCTGACACAGAACAAAATTCAAGGACTTTTTCAAAACTTCACTCATTTTTACTGATTCCATGACTTTCTCAGGTGTAGGAAATGGGATTCTGAAATTCCATGAATTTCCCAGGTTTTCCATGACTGTGGGAACCCTGGCATTAGCACATTATTGCAGGAAGACTTAAATTCGAGTAAATTGAGTAAAATAAAATACATATCAATAAACCAACTGTATGCAATGAAATCATATGAAAACCATGATCAGGACAGTGAGGTGATTCATTTTTTTAATTTGCATTATTTTCACAAAAAAAGTCTTGTCTGTTTTGACAAAATAAAACATAAGAAATGCATTTTGAACTAAACATGTACAACAATCAATAGTGGGTTTGGATAAACGTCTGTTCCTCTTCTTAATAAGACATTTTCTGTGCTTTGCACATAACTCATAACAAACTTAAGAGTGCCAACATAGTTTGCAGTCCCAGTTTGCTGTTGAAGGTCAGAGAATCATGGCAGACTGTCGTAGATTTTGCAGTGCAGGTATGCCAGCTTCTCAGTCCTACTTTTTCTCAGCATGGAGAACCACTCCTGATGGCTAAGCTCTACAACTGTGTAGCCTGCCAACTTCAAATGCCTCCTCTTCAAGACATGAAGGCCCAACAACTGCTGTGAGTGGTAGCAGTAGTGGTTCCTGCTGGAAACTTGGATAGCAAGTTTGACTGTGCCTTTGGTGTTCTGAGGGGCTGAGCCCATAATGCTGGGTTTGGCAAGAGTTTCTATAATGTCACTTGTCAGGTCCAGCCCTGTGTCAAACAGTCTCCCACCCTCCTCATGCTTTACTCTGTGAGGAGACGTAGGCTTAAATGTGGGAGGTGAGGTTAAAGGTTCTGTGGTGTTTTTGGTATTGATTAGCTGTGCCAAAAGATTGTCCGTTAAGGTTACTTCTAAATTCAGTCTTCTCCAACCCTGATGAGAAGGAAATCTGGTTGTACTGTTATTTGGAGACGGCGTGACGGTGTGGGGTGTTGGGTTCACAGGTATCGGCTGTCCGTTGGAGTCCAAATGTACTTCCAGGTCGATGGAGCGAGTGTGGGGGAGAATCATTCTCTTACAAACAAACTCCTCTCCTCCGAGCAGATCCTGCAGAGCAGATTCTGCCTCTTGAACCTCTGGTTTCTGGCACACGGTTGACTGAGCTAACTTCCACAGCATTTCCACCACCTCCTCTTTGAGTTCACTGCTCAGCCGCGGGCCACTCCAATGAGGCAACTCCAGAGCCACGGTTTCATCTAATGTGAACAAGTCTTTTTTCAGCTCCAGCTGTGTGCTTTTCGTTGCTAAGTTGACAAATTCAGGACTCAAAGCTAATGTAATTAGGTCCTCTGGGAATTTAGAGACAAAGGCCAGGCCTAGAAGACCAGTAAGCAGATGCTCTGGGTATCGCTGGAATTCAGCCTTCCTGTTGTTAAGCGCCTCTATGAGGCTCGGATAGAAGCTTGGGCTCTTGACTGGAGGAAACCCTAATGTGCCGAAGGCCCACAGCAGTTTGCAAGAGTCTTTACTCCTACAGTATGGCGCCAGAGAGGGAACTCTCTCAGCAATGGCCTTTAGGATGTTCTCATCGTGGTAATGCAGCGCTGAACAGGTAAGTGCCACATGCATCAGCCCCTGGACACTAATCCTATGGGCCCGTCGAGGAACTTCCTCTGCTATGGCCTGCAGCCACGGCTTGTGGAGCAGATAACTGAAACGCAGAAATTTCAGCACATTCACCATGGCAAAGTCGCTCATCTCCTTCACAAAAGAGTGTGCCTTATCAACTATTTGAGTCACTGCTTCCTCAGATACTGAAGTCTGGGATTTAAAGAGCCCCAAGCATACAGCACCGACCTCCTCGGGGTACAGCTGCTGTAAATGACATATGAGAAGCTTCTCTACAGGATGAATCAGGTCTGTTGGGCACTGCCTCCCTTCACCTATTATATACAACAGTTGCACCAGCTCAGGGACCCCAATCTGTCCCAGATTTAGACGGACTGTGTCATAGAGGTGCTGTAAGAACTGGGGTACCTGCCTTCCAATGTTGCGCCACAAGTCAGCAGCTAACAGCAACTGGTGCAAACTCATGTGGTCGGCCCGGCGGCTCAGCTCCGCCTCATAAAGCCCGAGTACAGTGTGGTTAGATGGCAAACCCAGCCACACAAAGGACTGCAGCACCTCCAGCAGCTGAGGCTGAGTCAAGAAGCGAAGGTGTTCCACAGAATATCGAAGCAGTATGACAAAGCGCTGGTCGCTCCTCAATAGTGACATCTTGTCCTGGTGCAAGCAACTCAGCTTCACAAGAAACTCAGACACATCTGATGGTTTCATGCTGCCTTTTAAGACAGCCACCTTTTTGAGCACCATCAGAGCCTCTTCCCATTCGATTGGGTGAAGCTGCTGGCTGAAGTCAGGGGTCATGGAGGCGTACTCCAGCCGACATTTCATGAAGGCGCGGGTATCTACTTTAACTTCTGGCGGTGTGGGTTTTCTGTTGTATGATGACACTGATGGCATCTCACGTTCAGAGTCTTTGTCAAAAGCTAATTTAAGAAGTGTGTTTTTTGAGCTGGAGAGGCGCCTCGAGCAACTCACACTGTAGCGATTGCTCTGTTGCCAGAAGGAAGGTGCAAGAATGGAGAGACACTGATCGTCCTCGTCATTATCTGTTTGGCTCCCAGAGGTTACAGAGTTCCATGCCAAGTGTTGGTATGAGGAGGGGTTGTAATACAGCCTGTATTCTCCTTGGGGAGAGGGTTCCTGGTGTTGCAATACTTCTTTCTCTCCCTCATGATCATCAGTCTCATCCTGTTGTTTGACAGGCGCATGCTGAGCCTGGGTGAATTCCTTTCTGAAGCCTGAGAGGTAGCGTAGCCTGGGCACCCGCCGACACAGCACGCAGGCAGCCATTAATCTGCCAGACTAAAAAGGCAAAAACATGATTTTAAAAGACAGCTAGAAAACAGCAAATTAAAGTCAACAAAACATGCAATTCCCTCTGTCAGTAATTTACTGCAATCAGCTATGTATTGTTGTTTTTTCTGACTGAGAGTACTTTATCTGTGAATCAGGTTCACTTCAAATTTAGTCATAAGCCAGGAAAACCGTGCATCTCACAAAGGGTGAAAGGCAGAAATGAAAATAATTAAGTTTTAACCATTCAATTTAGATTTGAAGAGCAGCATAAAATACAATCTATGTTTTAAGTGTATAAACCTGTTTTGTACATGCTGTGCACTTTAACTGACATTTATGGAACATAATGATCTAAAATCTTTGTTATACCAAATAGGAATGAGGGAAAAAATCAATGCAGCACAGTATCGAGATATTTTTGCGTGTCAATATTGTACAGCTTCATGGATGCCAGGTACTGATTTTTCTTTTGTATATAAATTATTAATCTTGTAAATATAAATTTAACTTTTCGCAGCCTAATAGAATTGTTTTTCAGTCAATTCAGCAAATTTTGCTGCAATAAAAATGACTTAAGTGAGAAACTATCTTTAAAACATTGTTTTAAGATGGAAGATATTGACAAAGTTTTCCTTTTGGGGCCAAAATTTACTTTGGAAAAAGCTAATATACCATTATATATTGCAGTATATGCTGTCACAAAACATTTAAAATCATAATAATAATGTATTGTGACCAAATTATTTGTGATGATACTGTATTGTGGGGCCTCTGGTGATTGCCACCCCTATTACCAAGCATGATAAGTGTCACAAATATATATTTAATCGTAAATTTTACACACAGGGTCCAGCGCAGTGTGACCTGAGTGAGTAGAGCATTTCCCTTCATAAAAACCATGATTTAAAGACACTTTACATGCAGTGCTACACATGGCTGTACATATACATATCTGAGTACAACTCTGCTTATAAACTGCTATCAAATGTAAAACACCACTTACAAACAATTGTTATAAGTGTTTCCTGTCTGGAAAATGGGATATCTGTTGTTTGAGTAAATTCATACACACACACATACATATACGGAGATATTTTTGTATATTTGTTCAGTCCAGCTCTAACATGCACGTTTCAGTAGGTTGTCTGTCAGTACAGCGGGGATCAGCCAAACTGCTAACAGCTAACTTCACATGCTAGGTGTCCCATGGATTAAAATACTGAATAAACCGCATCACAAACATCTATATTTGCTCTAACTAAGCTGATAAACTCACCTTTAACTCCCCTGCATCAACACGGTACTGTTATTAACAGTGCGAACTGTAAAATGTAAAGTAAAAACCGCACAAGGTTACAAGAAAATGAAGTGTTAAGTCAACAGAAATGCTTCAAATACACCGGGAGTCTAATACGTCAACCTTCAAAATAAAAAAAATGTAGATTTGATAGTTAAACAATTTCGCCATCGATGTCCTAAAGATTAATTAAAATATCGTGCTGTGATGCACATATTTTAATATTGTAAAGAAAAAATGAGTTTCACTGTTATTTTCCGTAATAGATGAGTGTAAAGTATCGTGTTTGAGTTGTGGTGTGACATTATTTTGGTAGATTGGTGTGACTTCCGTAGAGAGCAACCAAAGCCAATTGCACCACGCAGTTTGCCCTACGGCAGCCGGGGCGGTTCAAACAATAGGACGACGAAACAAAAAAAAAAAAAAAAAAAAAGGAGAGAGAGAGCGAGAGAGAGAGAAGTGGTACATAGCATAACAGATACAATTATTACACCAACACATTCACAGACTTTTAGCCAATTTTTGTTTAATATAATTGTTTACAACTAAAATGTTGCAAAAAAGAGAAAAAATAGCCGTTTTATTTTAAGATATTTGAAAGAATTGTGGGCCTATTTATGGTATGTCACAATGTCACATAGGCCTACCATAAATGTATAGTTTAAATTGTTTAGCATACCATAATAACACCAAACCAGTACTTTTATTTACTGCATCATTATATTAACATTATAACATGCATTCTGTCACTTATGAACTTTGTTGTTGGAAAAAACAACAACAAAAGAACCAGGCAACAGCAGGCATTTGTCACAGTGCTACTTTGTTTTATCTATTTTGTCCGATTGCACATTGTTCATTATGCATTTTGTAAAGTTGAATAGTATTGAAACATAATACTGTCGCATTTCATTTGAAGAAATATGTTTCAGTTCACCCAAAAGCATAGCCTATTTGAATTACGTCAGTGTCAATAGGCCTATTAATTTTGGAGTTATGTTTTCTTGCAAACACTATTAATTCAATGAATAGATTGTGAGCTAAGAAATTAGATTTTAATGAAACTGTTTTTTGTTCATACAGACAATTTCTGCTAAGAGCAAAGAAGCCCACATATTCAAATATTTTATGTATGCTGAGTATATGTCATGATGACATGGGTCATCAATAGTTCTGTTTTAGAGGGATCTTCATAGGATTTGATGTTATTTCATTTTGAGCATAGCACACAGATTTCAGTTTTGATGTTTTGACCCATATCCACATCAAAATGTATGAAGATTTATCAGCCCTAGTTAAACTCGAGAGAACAAAATACTGCTGCATTTTTGTGATTGACTCTAGACTCAAAACTGTTGTGTAGGCTTTACAGATTGTCTGCAACTGGTTTTCTCAACCTGTTTGGCTTGAGTGGCTCAGGAATGCTATTTTTTTTAAAGCTGAACTATTGTTTTGAAATGGGGATGTGGTCAGAAGTTTGTTCAAACAATAATTGTATTCATAATATTTCACTGGATATAGTTTACATTTAATTGCATTTTTACCTACAATTTTTTTAAGATTGAATTCATCAGGTCGGACATTAAAATACCCTTTGTTTAATTTGTGAACGCAACCTCTTGCCAGACACTAATTTTCAACTGGTGTTTCCTTCCTGTTGACTAATTATGTCCTCCAGTGTTCAAGTTAGAAGTTTGTCATTTAAAATTCAGATATACACTTAATATAATTAGTAAAGTTAAATTATAGATGTACAACATTTTTCACTTTTTTAACTGATAAACTCCTGTTCTAGTTAGGTTATCAAACATTTTTCAGAAACCAATAAATGTTGTGTCGTCTCAGTAGAAAAGCATCACATATAACATATCGGCCTTTTTTAAATGTCTGAGCAGATGGGCAACTTCTTCTGTGCCTCCATTTTGTGACTTCACACATGACTGAATCTAGAGGTGAAAGGTGAACTCGACAATCCCCCCACATTTAAGGAGGAGCACTATTCATGCCCCTTCAGAGAGAGGAGCTTTGGTAAGAGATACTTTAAACCATGTTGGTGGCAGTTACATTTATTTTGTTATTAAAGTTTGGCCTATTTGCTGAAATCAGTGAGTGTTCTTTGATAAAATTTAATTTACGCAATTTTCAATTGAACAAAATTACAACTAGTAAATACAACGGACAGAATACCAAAAAAGAAAAACAAACCAACAGAGAATAAAACAGTAGTATTCTTGACTGTATGTGCATGAAGCTGTTGACTGAAATAAGGTTTTATTCTGATGCTAACATGGCTGAATGTTGTTTTTAATACAAGAATGCAAAAAGCGTGGCCTTGAGTTAGAGCAACTTGTGGTTTTAGTGAAACAATAAAGCAGGCCTTAATAAACATGCTGGTTTTACCATTTTATTTAACAATATACTGTGAATTTTTTTGTTTAATTTTGACCCACATTACAATAATGAGGATCCAAAATAACATTAAAATATAATTGTATTTCAAGAGGATGGAGCGCTGTTTGCTGTTTTTTTTTCTTTTAATTTTGCACACAAAAAGTAGCCTATGCTTGACATTGTTTTCAGTTCAGATATGCTGCAATTAAAAAAATTCAAATACAACTGTTTTCAGTTCAGATATACTGTAATTAAACATTTTCAGCTACAACTGTTTTCAGTTCAGATATGCTGTAATTAAACATTTTCTGCTACAACTGTTTTCAGTTCAGATATGCTGTACTGAAAAAAGTTTTAATTGTTTTCAGTTCAGATAATATAATGACAAAGATATAACAATTAATGAGTAATCAAATAACTTTTTGTTGAAAATTTCTTGTGCTATAACTTTTATACAGCCTGAAATTCAATAATCTCAACTATCTGTCCACAAACATGAGTCACAACAAAATGCATTATATTCACATTGTGTTTCTTTTGTTGGGAAGTTAATGTTAAGGAAAACTGCACTGCAGTAAAGTCAGTTTCTTTATTTGCTCCCTATTTTAAGCCACATTAATGTTAACATTCTGACCCTTTATGTTTATGTTATCCAGCATATGAGTTATTTTTTTCTGCTGTATCAAATGAATAAAATAACCACCAGCAGGTTGTATGAGCAAATTAGACACCAAGACATCAGTTTGTTTCTCTATTCTTTAAGATTTCCACAAAATGCCATGATAATATTGCAGTAAACATTTTAATTCAGGCATATCAAGCCAACACTTCTGCTCCATTGTGAGGCACCTGTGCAAGTCTCACCATATAGAAATGATGCTTTTTTTAATCATTAAAATGTTTGCTATTACAAGACTAAAACATCAAATATTGTGCAGCTAGTACACTAAAAAAAATAGTGAATAGAAATAAAGAAAATCCTGTTGGACAGATTTATAAAACTGGTATGATAAACAGTGTGTTCACTAATGTCTGTTCATCGTGAATTGATGATTTTTCGTTAGAACGACAGGTTAAATTTATTTCAAGTGTTTATCATAACACGTTTTCCCTTTACATTAAGCGGAAAAAATGCAAACAATATCAGGTCATAAAACTTTGTGGGCGTTGCCTTGTGCGTGACTTGTTTTGATACAGTCTACATAAGAAGCCTAGTTGTTTCTCGTTTTGTTTTATTTGTTTTGTTTTTCTATGAGGTATAAATGAGGAGTTTGTGAATTTCGCCACCTCTGCGTGTTTATCAACAGACTAAATCAAGTGGTGAAACTTGGGAGTCGCACTTGGAGAGGAAGTAGTTGATTTATGCAAATGAAGGAGTTGGGGTTTAGCTACGCTGGCTGGGAGCCGCCCTTCATTCACCACATGGTTAAACCTAGACTCTACTCGCGCCACTTTCGCAATCTTACTACGATTCACAAACTCCTTGCAAATCATAATAATAGCACATGGTTGTGCTTTTTGGATTTATACGTCTTAGCTGTTACTCAATTCGCTTTTTTTCTTTTCTCAGTTTTGCAGATCCCCCCCTGAAACAGTGTGAGTAAACGGTAAGTCTGCACAAGTGAGTGAAGATGGTGGATTTTTAGAAGCTAGTGTCTTATTACGCGCATGTTATTGGCAAGAAACCTGTTGTTAGCCTTTTCGGGAGATGTGTCAGGAAAGTGAAATGCTCGGCGCTTATTTGCAACACCTGAGCCGCACTTTTACGTTTAACACGCTGTGGGGAAAAAAACGTTTTAATCGTCAATTTCCGCGTTTGAAAACAATGCTGTAAGGGGCGCATCGCATGGCAACCTCTCCTCCATGGTTGGAGAATGAGGGAGATTTGAAAAGCATGTGTTGCTGCTGCACCTCAAGTCGGTACCGCGGGGAAGTGATACTACACTCGTGAAAATTACGCGTTACACACTTTAGTGGTAGCTGCAAGTTATAGATTCGTCTGCTCCGGTTGTCGGCCACATGTTGATGAGAGAATTAAGTTCCCACTCTTATTTGTGCGCTATGGTGTACACTTAAAAGTGCCTCCAGAACAAAGCAGCAGCACATGGGGTTGCAGCAGGCCGCGCGCCTTTGCTATCCCGCGAGCTGCCGAGTTAGCCACTTGCTAATGCTAACAACGAAACGATATCGTTAAGTTATTGACACCGACTTTAACGACCACATTATGTGTGCTTAAGAGTGGATGCCAGTGTCCACAAGCACTCGGCACTGATAAATAATTTGTGTTAGCTTGCAGGGGTAAGCTAAACTGAAACAGCTAAGTTGGCTAAGATAAGAAAATGCGATGCTATGAAGTGGATGCAGTGTGTTAGCCAACATGCTAACTTTTCTTTTTTTTAATGTATTTGCGCACGTGCCGTCTTTAAATATGTAACCCAAATGTGGCTTAATAAATCTTTATCGGATAATGTTTGTGAAAGCTAACCGTGCTCGCAGATTGCACGCGCTTAGCATGTTTGGCTAGCACATGCTTGCATTGAACTGTTTTGATGGAGCCCTCGGGTACTACTAGCTTGTTGTGTGCTGGAGTGGCTTTTGGCTTAACTTTGCAGTTGCTTGTATCATGCGCTTGGTGCGCCTCTGGAGCGCACATTTTTACATACACCTGATTTTTGTTTAAAGTGCACAGGCAGTTTGACGCCACCAGTTTAGCTGTGCTCGTGTTGTTTTTATCCAGTCGGTGGAACTAGGTTTATTAAACGCTAAAAATGCGGACTCCTGGGCGCCATGTTAGCGCGTGGGGGAGGGGTACGGCAATGTGACTGGAGCGCAAGTGTTGCCATCCTCTAGCAGCTCTGGTTCACACTCAGGTTTCCCATTGAACTTTGTTATTGAAGACATTTCGACACGCCGATCAACGTTTTTTTTTTAAACATAAGTGCAGTGGTCTTCAAAATCCAAAAGTTTCCTGATTATTTTCTGGACTTAAGTCAGCATCACAATACACAATAATAGGCAATTAGGCGCCTCCGTCCCCGGGATATTGGCGCTTTGTGCAGGGATGAGTGTGCAAAATTTTAAAGGAATTAGTCTCATGACCTCTGGCACGACCATATGTTTTCATATAGCTATAGTCTTACTTTTGAGTGAAATGCAAACACATACTTTGCAAGATCTGTAGTTTTTTTCACCTAAATGGTGTAAACAGGGTTACTTTTAAGTCCCAAAAGATACTGAATTAATTGATCTTAAAGGAATTAAAATGTCTTTGATTAATCTTTCAAAAGTCTTCAATGTTAAGACAAGGGAAGTAGGATTTTAGAAATCGTTTTTTTCTGACATTGTATTGTAAAATCTCAAAATAGTTAGTAACTTATAATTTAAAAAAATATAGAAACCCTCTTGTTATCATCAAAGAGTAATGTTTTATGTTGTAATAAACAGTAAGGCAAATGATCTCTTATCCAAAGTAATTGATCAGGGTTTATGGTTTTTTAAATATTTTATCTAAAGTTGGTTTGATATTGTTCAAGTGGCATTTTTAAGAAAAGTATACAGTTTTAAATCCTGTATGAACTCTGAAAGACATTTAAGATGCAAGACATTTAGGTGTCCAAAATAACAATAGTTGTCTTATCTGCACCAAACCTAATCCATTTTCCTATGGTTTTACATCCCTTTGAAATTATATCAAATGATTTAGAAATCTTGCAAGCTAAAAGATAAACAGCACTGTAAACATAACCTTAGTTGAGGTTACTATTCAAGTCCACAATAACAAAGGTCATTCTGGTTCACTGAGCTATCCAGTTATACAATTCAGTCAGTGCTGGAAATTTGAAGCAGTGCATAAGTGGCAGGTCAGTTTTTTTGTTAATAATTAATCTTTTTGCAGACAAAAGTCCTTCATTCTCTGGTTCCAGTTTGTTAAATGTTAGGTGATGGTTGTCCGTGTTTATATCATTTCAGCTTTTTTTATTGGGCCTATAATTACACTTTCAAGACATTACCCGGCCCTTTCAAACTTAAGCATTTTTTTTTTTTTACAATTTCATTAGATTTACTAAATTATTAATCAAATAATGTATTCTAGATGATTAAAAATGTTTGTTTTCAGCCCTGGAAAAAACTGCTAACACACTCATAATGCTGTGTCTCATTTATGCTTGCAGACCCCCTGTGCACATCTGTATCTCCTCTGGAAAGTCCCTCATTGTGGATTTAAAGGCATCCTAATTCATTCTGTGACTGAAAAATCCCCATGACCGGTCTGAAGTCACTGTAGTGTCAAAGTGCTTACAGTGCAGGTAGTTTTATAAAATCTACTGCAGTGAAGGCACTTTCAGCACTATTCTGATAATGGTAACCAAAGGAGCAGGCTTATTGACGGACACGGCTGGTTATAGTCGTTACAGGATAGACTGAATACAAATACACACCTGAATACACATCTGGCAAGACCTCGTCACCTTCCTGTTGTGTTGTTCAGCCCCCCACTGTTCCCGAGTGAGGCAACTGTCTGGAGCGGGGCCCCTGTTATCTGCAGGCTCGATGTTAGTGAGGCATCCTGTCAGTATTAATAATGACATTGCAGTGTTAAGCAGTACATTAATTCTGTTTGGCTACTGACTGTTACTGAGTTTTATCTATTCTCCCTTAGTTTATAAATAACTGTGATATATGGACCAAAGAATGTAAAGCTGAGCTGTTTAGTTTTTATGAAAATACAGTTATAACAAATCATTGTTAACTGGGTATTATTCGACGTAATTTGCACTTGTAGGCCTTCCACTCCTGCTTATGCTAAGGTGCATCTAGTGCAGATAGTGAAGTAGACTAGCATCTACTGCCCTAAGTGCTCCTTCTGGCATAAGGAGCTGGGACTCACCTGTATCTGTTTGTTTATGTGCATACTGTGAGTGTATACATACACTTGCAATTCTCTGTTAGTTTTGCATAGTTGCGCTGCAAGAAGAAATAAGTTGTGCAAATCTATGCAAAACTGATGGCGGCCTGTGTTTCCATCGGAATCCTCTTTGTGATTGTTGTGTCTTCCTCTGTTGAGGTCAACCCAGTTTTCACCAGAGCGACGACAGCAGGCCCGAGACTTGTTTCAGTAGTATTAAAGTGCTTATAGTGCAGGTAGTTTTATTGAATTCTACTGCAGTGTGAGCACTTAAAGTACTCCTAGACACGTGTTTCTTCTTGGAAAACGGCAGAGGTAGCTTATGCACATGGGTCTCTGGTTAGTTTTGCTGGTTTGCTTTCAGCTTTTCATTGTACTGCTGTGCAAATCCATGCAAAACTGACCATAGAGCTGAAATGAATCCATCAGAAGTGGTCCCTTTCTGTGCAGGTTGGGAGAGGTAGCAATGCTCTCTACTTGTGTGGTATTGCACTTGTCCCGGCCTGTTGAGGACATGGGGAATTGTTCTGCACAAAGTTCTCCTGTGACATGGCCCACATGCATCTTGGATACATTTCTGTTGGACTTTTGAAGTTTTTTTTTTCTTAAGTTTCTAAAAGTGCACAAGTAATGATATTTTCTTGAGAAAAAAACATATGAAAATAAAATATTTCAATTGACTTACTGAGGTATTTCTTGAGTTTTCACCTTTCAGGCATTTGGTTTAGCAAATTTAAGAGAACAAATTGTGCTTTACTGTGCAGAATGTAATTGTCTTTTCGGGCTGAAAAGTTTTTTTTTTCCAATGAGGAAAAAATGTGTTAATTTAACTGATGCTTTTGGTCTATTTTCCCCCATCTTCACCATAGTATATGGGAAGCCAAAGATTGTAATTTTTTAAGAAGTATTCCATTGGAAAAATAATATCCTATGCAATATACTTGTTATATGAGCATTTAGCTTGTTTTTTTGGCTTTTAAATACTGTAGACACTTTGTGAATTGTTGGTCAAGCCACTATAATAAAGGAAAAATTAGAACAGCACTTCAATATTGACAGATGTTTCAGACAAGAAGCTCTTTGTTAACATGTATTCTGGCATCTTTACAAGCGAGATCGGATGAACTGCAGGTGACCACAACCAACAAGTGCATCCCAGCAGGGGGAGTCACAGCCTTTACATTCATCCAGTCTCATGATGTAAATAAATTATTTTCACTTTACAAGAAATAAAGGATTCTCCTCATTCATCCCACTTTGAATAAGGGTATTGAGGAAGTGTATCCAATCCAATCCACCACCCTTTGGAGAAGGATTCTGTCACTATTAAAACATCTCTGTAGCACCTTCACTGTTTCTGATTGAGCAACGATGAAATAATGTGCAGGAGGTGGAAGAAATTGTGGAAACACCATTTCACTAATCTGCATAAGTTAGGAAAACATTTACATTGTCCTTAAAGGAAAAAGGTTTTGGAATCTCAACACAAGAATAAAGCAATTATACATTACATTGTAACATTTTCCTAAACAATATTTAATATAATTTGATGGAAAACATTTCATGGTAAAACAAATTTTTCTTTCTTTCTTCATGTGAAAAGAGGGACAATTTAAAAGCAAACTTCAGATTTTGAGTAAGTTACAGAATATGATCCAATAAATTGCCTTTTTAGCCATCATTTCAGGTTATTTGTATAAAAAATGATATGTGCTAGTTTCTGGTTACTGCTGGCAGACTTATTTATATTAAAACAATTTCTTATGAATAACAAAAATAGATGTAAACTTTCAAATGCCATTTATATATTATTAAAATGTTTGTTGACATTTGGAAGCTCTCATGTACACTGCAGCTGGTGTATTAAAAAGGATGTTAAAAAAAAGCTTAGATTTTGATGTAGCTACTGGTGGATTTTAGTCCTTGTACTATGAGACTTGACAGTGTTGCAGTGGTGGCAAGCTTTAGTCCCGTCTTAGATTTTAGTAATAAGGATAGTTTCCCTTCAATTGTTCCTTTAAATTGAATATGCAGTTACTGCCTTTCTCCAGCAGAGGGAGGTATCTGTATACCTAATAAAGTGCTTATCTCAAGCGGTCAGTGAACTGAATGGCGAATGAAATGATACATCTAAACAACACAGCATTATGGAGATTTAATAAAAATGTTTCCACTTTAGACAACTTTCTTATTGTGTAATGGCAGCTAGAATTTTGTAATCGGTCACAGATTACTTAAAAAAATAAAGAAACCAGTACAATTGAATTGTATCACCAGATGTTGGCAATATCTGTAATAAAACAATATTTTTGGTGGGGTTTTTTTTGTCATTTTAACTATGACTGCATATCATTGACTATAAATATAAATAATTTAAAGTTGTCAGTCACCTTTTTCCTAAATTCCAATGCCATAAACGTGTATGCGTCACAGATTTTAACAGCATGGATGCTACATTTATCCCACTACTACTACTGCTTCTTCTACTACTACTACTACTACTACTACTACAACACACACATCCAACATCCAGCAGAGCTCAGGCCAATGAGCAGAGTTTTCATTATTCTGCATTGCATGGTAGGCTGGCAGAGAGAGCCATTCACTGGAGTGTTCACCTTTCATTATCATGTCCTCTTTACTTGACAGTCGAGATAAATGGGAAGCATCCAGGAAGGACATGAACTCAAAGATGCATTCCTGCTTGTCAGCCCGTGCTGATTGCTCTAGAAACCTCTATTTACTCTGATGTCTAGAAAATATCATGCCTTTATTACACAGATTTCTGCCTGGTTGTGGGATGTCAAGTAGACGACACCTGGTGTTTTTTAAGGTTGTGCTAATGTGGCTAAACTGTGTCAGAGATTAACTGATACGATGTTCCTCTGTTTAGAATGCAGAATATTTAGATAAAACACATAGAGGAAAACACATAGTACTCAAACGTAGCCCATTTTGCAACTGCACATTAAACTCCTAGTCTATTTTTTGTCATGTTAGCGACTATTTTGATTCAGTTGTTATGTAGTTAACTTGTGTCCGTGTTCTTCTTTTTAATAATCATCAAATATTTTTACAAGCAATTCTAGATTCGCAATATTTATTAACCCTTTGAAACCTGAGCAAAGCATGATTTCGTTCAAAAACATGGGAAGAGGGCAATGAGCAACGAGAGAAGACATGACCCAAAAATGAGCTAGAAATTAATATTTTTAAAAGGTACAAATGAACGAATAAATTAACAAGAAGAA
This sequence comes from Plectropomus leopardus, assembly GCF_026936395.1. Lineage (NCBI taxonomy): Eukaryota > Metazoa > Chordata > Actinopteri > Perciformes > Serranidae > Plectropomus > Plectropomus leopardus. Next base: position 21,859,770 of record NC_142185.1, on the reverse strand, counting down.
AATAAAAAAGGAAGTAAAAAAGAAACCCAAGAAAATACCTGGAAAAGGTGCTTAAAATTTAATTTTAATTTTAATTATATAAAAATAATTATTAAGTATAAATACGTAATTATAAATATAGTTTTTCCTAGCGTTTATCTTTTAGCTAGCTTTATTTTAAAATTCTAAACGTACTAATTTCTTGCAGTTTGTGGAACATTTTTTACCAAGTTTCCCATTGCCCTTTGCCCTCATGTTTTTAAAGGAAATTGCACCAATTTGCTCAGAGTTCAAGGATTTAAATACTTCTAAAAGGCATCTAAAAGCAGCACATGAAATGTGATGTTGCTCCAGGTTTCAAAGGATTAAAGAGTGTAACGGTGTTACAGTTTCAGAATGAAAAGATTTGACAAGGAGACTCAGTAAGACTTTGAGACAAAGTCTGTCATGCTGCACTTTGATTTGGAGTTTCTGCCGGATAGTGTTTTTGGATCATTTATTGTGTCCAGTGAGACAGTGTAAGAACTGTTGGAAGTTTGGACATTGTTTGTTTGTTTGTATGCAGAAGTGACACAGACATGATGTAAATGTGGAGAGTTAATGTGAAGGAGACTGTGAGACGGATGCAGAGTGAGTTCTGACAATTTTGCAGCATGGGAGGCTGACTGTCCATAGAGTGAGGGAGGCAGAAATATTCAGGGTCAGAACGAAGAAAAGAAGTAAACGGGAGGAGGTAGGAAAGACAAGATATGTAAGACAGGAAGCTAAAGAGGAAAGTCAGCCAGGAAACATGAGGAATATTTCCTGTGTAAAGACCAGATGACGTTTTTGGCCTTTGGGATGATGGTAAATAACCATACTGCTGGAACTGAGAGAAAATTGGAGAAAATGGAAATAATCATAGATGCAGCAAGGAGGTTTCTGGATGTTGTTAGTGTTTCTGGAGAAGATGTGCAGCAGCCTTTGAGAGAAGCTTTTAGGCTCTCAAACAACCAGAAATGGGACATTTATGATGGAGTGGGAACTGAATGGGAAGGGTTTATTATTTTCATTACTATTATTTTATATAGTAGGTGAAGATTTTGGGGTAAATCCAATAGGTGGCGATGATGTGACTTTTTGGATGCCAGTCACCATTAAAAGTTGCTTCTCAGGATTTAGGTTGGTAGGTGCCAGCTAGGGTGTAATGACCGGTGTCAACAGCGTGAGGCAGAGATGCACCAGAGGCGCCTAGTCTGCCATAAAAACCTAACAGAAGAAGAAATGTCAAGCTGCTGGTCAGCTGTTTGGCTCAAACTCAGCAGCTTTTTGGAAGACACAGCACAAGAAAATTAAATCTGACAAAAACTGAGTGAAATGCTGTTCATTATGGAAACAAAGGGATATTGGAGCAGAGGAGAGGAACTTTTGCAGAGGGGGACTGAACAGGCCTTAAAGGAGACAGAGAGGGCCACTTCTGTGGAAACTGAAGGCCAAAACAGAGCAGAAGCTCACTGTGAACACATGATCATGGAGCCAGAGAGCTGCTGCTGCCTGAACTTTGTTACAACACAATCTCAAGATCTTTCTGAATCAGAAGATGTCCGTGCTTAACACTTCACTGTATATTTGGTAAGTCATTTCATTTATATGTAGGTATTAAGCCTGATTGTTGAGTTCAGCAGTGTTCTCCATGTGTCTGTTGTTTAGTGCTGGTTTTCATAGGCCCTGTCCTCTTTAGAGAAATGTTTTCTGCAAATGCAAAGTTGTCTCAGTGATGATCAAGTCCTGATCAAGTTTTCTTTTCTTTTTTTTCAATCAGATGCTTTAGATATTGAGTATCTGCTGATACTGAGTCCCGATCCGATACCTGCACAATGCACACTTCAAGTACTTTAAAGTTATTAAAAGTCAGTCCAGTGTATAAACTTGGCAGTTTAATAGCTCTGCAAAGCAAACAAGAAAAAATTGTCTGCATACAAACAGTTCCACAAGAGTTTTTGTTTTAGCTTATTTTATACAATTTAACAAAGTAAACAAACTAATGAACAAAAGTGACCAACATACCTGCAAAAATTATGATATTTTACGTAGCCTTAGCTGTTTGTATGTATAATACACAGTGCTTTGCAATTGTTAGCGTGGCAGTTAGTAAACACGTCTGTAAGACCATGAATACTGCAGACATTAAACCTGCTTAACATCAGCATGTCAGGATTATCATAAGCATGTTGACATTAGAAATTTTGGTTAAAGCACCACAGTGCACTTAATTGCAGCCTCTATGGGTGTAGACCATGGACTGAATATAAAGATGGACGACGCGTCCTTCCTTACTCCCATTATGCTTATGTGAAGCCAAAATATCCGGCATACAGCCACTGTCATCTTGCGCTGGTGAAGACATTTGTAGCCAAATTCTTTGCAGTAGCAATGTGGGAGTTCCCGCCAAAACACTCATCAGCACAATTACAGGCAGCACCATTGAATGCTAACGCATAGATCGGCTTACACAGCTGTCAGTCATGGTGGAAAATCCCTTTGTTGTAGAATTAAATAACTCATTAAAACCAAACTTATCAGAGAACGTTGAAAATACATCAGGGTGATGACAGAAATCATCTTTGGGAAAAAAGTTTGTTGTTAGTTTGGCCCATGTCCCGTCCACTAACACGGAGGAGGTGGACTTTATAACCTGTACTGCAGCCAGCCACCGGGGGGCGATAGAGATGTTTTATCTTCGCTTTTGGGGTGCTGTGATATTGTCCATCTTTATACACAGTCTAGAGTAAAGACTGTCAATCTCGTTATATTGATACTATTATTTGTCACTGAAAAGGAAGCTGAAAAGAAGTCATTCATCTTAATAAGAATACAGCAACTGGTGGGATGTTCCCATTTTACCTTTAGAGAGAATAGCTTTCCTTGATTGCTTTTGTCTGTCATGTAGAATAGAAGTCATCACAATAAAAGGACATCTGATGACATGCTCAGGTTATCAAATATTTCAATATGTTGTTTGGGACATGTCATTACATTTGCTATGAGAAGGTGATAAGGGAGTGTTTGTTCATGAGCTGTGTAGCCATGGGAAATGAACGCCTGTCTTTTCGCAGATGCCAGTTGTCTCAAGTCATTCAAAGGCAGACTCTAATTAAGACGCAATCCTCACAGCACAAAAGTGTTCTTTGCTAGAAGTGCTGGGCTTTCTGCTTGATTGTGTTGTTCATCACGTGGACCTATTCCTCCCTAATCTGTATTCAGAGTTTAGCCTCTCCCTCTCTCCGTCGCTCTCTCTTCATCCATGACTAGAAATCATAGACATTTTACTAGCCCCTTAACCCATGACTGCTATTTTTCAGCTCAGGCTCATGCAAAACTGACCTTTTATTGTGAACAGTTATTGCCCTGCACTCTCCCTGGATTAGAGGAGATGATACAGGACACAACGGCCAAATTACCTAGACGGTTCGTCCATTCTTTGGATGCAGTGTGGTCTCCTTTCCTCTGAGCAACAACCAAAATCTAGCATGAAACAAGGTAATCAATATGCTGTGATTCCTCGAGGATCGGACTGATGGGAATCTGTTTGTGCCCACTTAAATTTGTTGGAGTCCCTGGTGCAATTGTTGTTGTTGACTTTGTCAAGGATTTCAGAAAAAGAGGATGTATGGGTTTGAGTGTGAGTCATTCTTCATGGAGGTTTGGTTGTTGTTGGTTTCATCAAAATTTAATAGCCCCCAATTCTCTGCAGATGGCCTCAAACACTTAATCAACGCAAGTCCCGAACACAGACTCTTGTCTTGATAGTAATTACCCAGTCCCAACTGTGTCCGCTTCTAACTATAGAAGAATGTGTTGCACTCCTGATGGTCACAATTTGTGTTTTTGCTTGAAGAGCCTTTAACCCACAAGTACTTTCATGGCTATCAGGGTGTGACTGATTTTACAGAAAGCTGGTTAGCTCCTCTTAGTACTTGTAGGGCTAATTGAATATTCAAGAGGGACCTTGTGTGTGTTGATGTTGTGTCTCGGGGGATTGTTTCTTTCTGCTAACAGACACAAAAAAGCCTGTGTCAGCCGTGCTGCTGAGGCTGCAATCCACTGCTGGCATTCACTCTGACGGGGGTCTGTTCCTTCAGCTGACCTCTGTGAGTTAACCGTGGCTCCATCTCCAGGATCTCGCCCGACCGGAGGATGAACTCCAATTTTACGTATGCATATAGCACACCGCAGCTGTCAATTTATGCTAATGCACTTTTGAATTAGCCATGAAAAACAATTAATTTTCTGAGCAGGTTGATGAGGAGTTTTCACAAGGAGCTTAATCACAATCTTTTGTGCCAGAATACTTGCTGACTGTGTGGCTTGTGAAGCGAGACACTCACAGAATTCAAAGAATGTCCATTCGAGATTAGGAAACAATCTTCTGCCTGCTTAATATACTCTACACACACCTGATCTGTTGTGATGTCAAGAAGGACCACAGTGATTTATTTGAGTCAGTAATAATTATATCAGTAATCCTAAAGAGATAATTCTTACTAATACACTGCTTTCAGACCTTCAATGATCTTATGTGATATTTGGCATAATATTTCAGTGAAAATTAAATGGACATCATATGATTTGACCAAACATTATGTGTTACACACGTTATTGTGCCACACTGTTGCCCTGTGCTTAAAATTAAAGATGTTTTGACCATCAATAGGGTGAGGTGAGGGTGACATTTTTTGATAGATTACGAAGAAAAATCACCTAAAATTCTGACTATTTAGATGTCAGGCATCTAGAACTTGTTATGTATCTTTGATACATTATCATATCACAATTGTGTTGTCAAGTAAAATACTTAAGACCTTCAAAAACATCAAGAACCCCTTTCTCACTGATGATTTATTGAGGTTACATCTTAGTGAGCCCAAGATGTATAACCTTATTTTTCCTATTTTCCCTGTTTTCCTAAATTACCTGACTTCTATTCAGCACTATTACAGTGTAATTACTCCTATATAATACCACGTGAATGCGTGAACTATGAACAATAGTTGCAAGTTCTGAGTGGATCTTGATGTATGGACCTCTAAAATTGTCCTTGTCAAAAATAGGGCAGATTGGCTATGGTTGTGGGAAGCTGCATTCTCAAGTAGGGCCCCAAAGGCATCGTGAGCAAGAAAGAGCACTGCTGTGGTTATATACCGGGCTGCTAAATCACATAAAATGTCTTTAACCACACTATTTCACAGCTACCAATCTGTGTCCTATATTTCACTCACCCCTACTGTCACCTGTCTCTCATTTCCTGTCCTTGGGGAGTCAAAGTTCCCTTTGGCTTGAAAACCTCTCCAATCTTTTTCATCTGCTCAACTAATTTCCAGTAGGCCGGCCAGTAAGATAGTACTGGCAGAGGTTTCAGCGCTGCAGATGTTGAAGCACCAACTGCTCCACAGTTTCCTGGCCCTGCAGTCTGTGAGACAATTTCAGGGTTGTTACTGAAGGGACATTGATATCTAGTCTGCGCTACTACGGTGTTCTGCTGTATTTATCAGTGTGTACTTCCTAAGCAGTCTTTTGTCAACCACATCAAATGATGCTTTTCGGGACATACCTTTACTGTAGCAGCTGTCTTGGTGTTTTCTGTCCAGATTGCAGTGTGGAGGAACATAATGTCTTTTTTATGGATTTAGAGAAGCTGGATGGCAGTGAAATTGGCTACTGTCTCTTTGGGTTTGGGTTGTCCAAATGCCACACAGGGCAAATGGTGGTGAAACATCTGTGTGTATTCCATCAGTATTATATGGGTTGAACTATCCAAAATGTACCATCTGGGCCTTTGGTCCCATTCATACATGCTGGCGCTACAATATTATAACCTGTTTGTGGAAAGAGTTTAACATTTGTGTTAGTCTGATGTGCAATGACCGAATGTAGACATTCATGTGTGTTATCCTATCACAACTTAACTACTTAAAGGAATTGTTTAACCTCAAATGACCTTTTGTATATCAGTTACTCACCCCTTGTCTCTACGAATTTGTAAAGAGAACTTGTTTTTGTATGCCTCCAGTGAAGGAAAAATCCAAAAACGAAGAATAGTCTCGATGAATCGAGGTTACAGGGGTCCATGTTTAACAACAGCGAAACTATATAAAAACATCTGTTTACAAACTCTTGCACAACTCATGTGGTCACATCCAAGTGTAATTTATGCAGTCATACACTCAATGGGCTACTTCCAAACAGACAGTCCTTTCCAATGGGGAACTGGACTAAAAGTGAAACTTGCTGGTCTACCACTGCTTCAATCAGTTTGTTTTTTGTGTTATTGTGTGACTTTGGTGAATCCAAACTAACCATTTAAAACGAAGAAGACACACAATAACACAAACAAACTAACAGACTGGAGTCTGGCTTTAAAAAGGGCATGGATAATTTTCACTTTCTGTTCAGTTCCCCGTCAAAAAATGCACGTGTTTGGAAAGTATGTGACTGGATAAATGAGACTGGGATTATACTGATTATTCTTTTATGTGAGAGTTTTTAAAAAAATGTTTTTATGAAGTTTTACTGTTGTTAAACGTGCACTCTGTGACTTCAATTCATCAAGATTTTTTTTAGTTTTTGGAATTCTTCATTTACATGTAAAAAAAAATAGGGCTGTCAAATGATTGATTAATAAAATTGTGATTAATTGCAAAATCTCAATAGTTAATTGTGATTAATCACATTTTAATCACATTCCCAGTTCCATTGTTTTTCGTTTGAGAATAGGTTTTAGCTCATATTGACAAGGTAAAGCAATTTTTTATCAGATCAGGAATTTCATCAGGATCAGATTTCAGGATCAGATTTGTCTTGATCAGAAATCAAATGACAGCAAGAAACTGCATCGAACTACCATAAAGTGGGCTAGTCTGTAACGGGGAGGCTCATGGGTACCTACTGAACACATTTTCATTCAGATATTTTGTGGTCAGAGGTCAAGGGACCCCTATGAAATGGCTAAGCGATTTTTCCATTGACAAAATTTAGCCTAACTTTGGAGTGTTATTCCACCCCCTGGTGGAGAAGCTAGCATGATGGTTGGTGACACTGGTATCCTCAGATCTTCTTATTTTATATGATACCAGTATCATCACTGTAGCTTTAAAACTTTTAATGCAATTAACACGATTTAAAAAATATGCGTGTTAATTACGGCCCTTAAACACATTGTGATTGATGCGTTAAGGCTGACAGTCCTAAAAACAACCCCCCAAAACAATGTTTTCCTCATGAGAAACTAATATATAAATAATAATTTTAAGTTTTAATTTTTCCTTTAAGGATATGTGTTAGCATTTAGCTAATGGGCCTATATATGTATTGTACTGTGAAGTACAATGGGTTTATTAAAGCTTTTAACAGCGAAAACAACTCCCTCGTGCTGTTGAAAACAGGCTAATGAGAGCAGTGAGTTAAAAGAGATAAATTGTTAGTTGTAAAACAGCAATGAAATAAATTATGTCAAAATGCTCTGTAGATCTGAGGGGAACTGCAGAGTGAGGTGCTGAATCTTGGGCACAAACCAAGTAATATAACCTTAGAGGGTTACCTTTTCCTCACTTTAACCAAGTGTTGTTGAGGCTAACCCAAGTCAAACCTTAACTCTGGCTGCTTTTCATGCCTGTATTTTAATAGGATAGCCTTGGCATGAAGGGGGGTAAGGGATGGGGGCAGTGGGAGGGGTGACATGCAGCAAAGGGCTACAGGTTGAAATCAAACCCGTGGCTGCTGTGGCAAGGACACAGCCTTTGTACATGGGGCGCTCTGACAGGTGAGCTACTGGGCAGCCCAGATGATCATTATTAATCATTTTTGTAACAGTAATTTGCAACAGTTTTGGATGCAGCGGCATACGATCTGTTCTGCCTGTTAAAAAGAAAAGACATGCAAAATGTTTTGGAAGGCAAAAACAAACATTGTGGCCTATCATGTGATTAAGTATTAAGACATGTTGGATAATCTTTATTATGTTAGCCAAAGCTGTTATGTAAGAAGTCCTATAAGATGATTATTTTCACTTACTTCACAGATCACAGCCGGTAGGCCCAAACTGTGAAATCCAGCTATACCCTCACTACACAGTAAAATAGCTCTTTAGCAATGGTCATTTTGTACTGCAAAGCATTTTAACCACAAGAAAATGGCCTTCGCACACAGCATTTTTTTTTCTTTTACAGTATTTTGCCACCAGACTGGGTTTTGTGGGAGAAATCTGGTGGATTACTGTATAACACAAAACAGGAAGCAGGCTGCCTCCAGAAAAAATACAGTGAATGTTTTCAGAGGGTTTCTGAATGGCAGATGGTGGATCAAGTGAAAGCCAATACAGAAATCCTTCTAATGTACTTCCTTCTAAAAAAAAAAAAAAAAAGACAAAAATGAGAAGGAATACTTTGAAGTGACGATCCTAATTAAAAATAAATTGGTGAATGTGGTGTTATATTTAGTGGACTATTGCTGTAATGAGATGGGAGCTACCATCTACCTCAACCACTGTTTCATATTTGTTTATGTTGAAACATCAGCTTTATTAACACACATTTTCTGTTTACAGAGTTAGCTGAAAGCTTGTTCACACTCTACAAGAATAGCAGGCTGAGGCATCCTTCTCACCCACCCTCACCTCTCTGTTGTCCTCAGTTACACCACTAGACAACTCTGAAATGTTAGATAAATGCCAGAACTGTGCGTCTGCAAGACATGAAATACATTTATAGAGAAATATGTATTTATTTTCCAACAGACAAAGAAAAGGAAAGATTGCAGCTTGAGTCTTTTCCGCCCATTCTTATGTTTTATAATGGCAACATGAAACATTGGCTTAGCCTTATCTCACTTAAGGCATTTCACTGCCAGAGTTATGTTCAATCGAAGAGAGCAAAGCTTTCATTTTAGTTCTCAGCGTAACTCATTTCTCCTCAAAGAACACATTCTCTCCGCACACGTACAGTATGACGTCCGCTTGAAGAAAACCTCCTTTTGGTATTAAATCTTTTAAGTTCTGCGCTCGTGGATGATAATCTATCTATGAGAATGTCACAGTGACATAGAGATCAACTCAAGAAATGCTCCACTGATTTTATTGTTGGCTGCAGTGATAAATAGATTTGGAAACATTTACTTGTTATAGCTGCTTTATTTTAGTCCCCCCCTCTAGCTCGATGCTCAGCACTGCCTGACAAGGGTTTGGAGGAGAGTTGTGTGAGGCCAGGTCACCCAAGGTAACATGAGCCATTCTCCACCTGCCTGACCGTCATGAGGTCTGACAGTGAGGTCTGTCATCTTGTTTCTCTTGATAGGCTGCCTTGATGAGTGTTGACAGATTTTGCACCATAATTGTTGCTTTCACTGTTAACACATAATGTTGAAAACAGTGTATTTTTCCTTAAAAACATTAAAAGTGGTTGTTCTGTGTTTGATACATGCACCGTGATCCAAACCATCTGTGTGAGGATGTAATCTCATCGCCTGTCATTTTCTGTTGTCTTTCTGCACACTTTATGAAATGTTTGATACAGAGGAAATGAAGGCTGGTGGCAGGAGAGCTGCACTGACAGCTCAAATGACACATTGATTTTCTCTGAGGAAACTGACTGAGAGGAGAAAGACACACGCCTCTTAGCAGTGTCTCATTAATTAATAAATCGTCTCAAAGGGGAAAAGAAGTGGTCTTGTAACATTACATCTTATGTACTGTTGCGGGCACTGTGGGTGAGAAGCAGAAGACAGTGATTTATAAAACCACTCTACGTTTGTCAACTATAATTAAGCAGCATTTTGATAATGGGACAGCGCCAGGCCATTTATAATCATCAGCGTGGTGATCAGGATTAGTCAAATAGTGTACAGTATCACAGCACAGTACATTATAGTTCTGCACAGTTTTGGCAAAAAAGGTAATCACTATTATTATTTTATCAATTTTGAGATCACGGTTATCTATATATGTATATATATATATCTCTATGTATATATATGTAGAGAGAGAGAGAGAGAGAGAGAGAGAGAGAGAGATAGTATTTTCACAGTTAAACACACAGAGCACAACTTTCTCTTCCATGTCGTGCTACATTCCTGCTGATTTACAAATGTTTGCATAAAAAAGGCTCAAATTAGGTCTCCAAGAAGCAAAATCTAAATTAAATTGTACCCAAAATATAGGCTAACTAAAAATAAATATGTCAGACAGAATGCAATCAAATGTAAACAGTATGCATTGGGCACAAATCTTTAGCCAAATGCAGTTGCAATGGTAATTTCAGTCTGTCTCTGAGAGCTGGATGGATGTGTATCCACTGCTGTGCTTTTTTGTTTGTTTTGTCTTTTTATTTTCTCACTGGATCCAGTGAAGTAATGTTGCTGATGTTATTCTTCTCAGCTTTGATGCATTCATTGTAATCATGTCATAAAATCATAGAGTCACTGGTGTAATTCTACTTAACTCTACATGCAAATGTATATTGCTGCAGACATGTATGAGTATTTTCCTCCTACCTCACTCACAGTGAAAGGGTGCATTTACTGTTCCACTGTGCCCAATGAATCATATAATTTCTCATCACAAAGTGACTCCCCTCTGAGCTACTATTAGATTACTTTGTCTCCTAATTACTCTGTCTGAATTAGCATATTTCGGCTCCATCCTCTTAAAGTTTACAAAGTAAAGCTGCGAGCAATTATCTGTCACCATCTTCAGTCTGGAGAATTGATGGTTTGACCCCACTTGTCTGAACATCACACTTGACACTCGTACCCCTGCAGGCAATGTCAAATCAGACAGCTGGGGCTAACTTTGGATGACACACATCACCGACTGCTGCTAAAGATGTACCATTTCTCAGAAATAAACTAATATTTCCTCTCAGCTTCAGCTCTCTTTTCCACTACATTTCATAATTGCTGCGAGGCAGTTCTGAATGTAGATTGGAACGATCTCCTGTGGTACGTACACAACGACTGGCGTGCCCTTTGTCCTAGATGTACGAATCAGTCTTTCTGCTAATATGATCCAAAAAGTGCTTGTAGAGTCTGGTCGAGATTTACTGTTCGTTGACAGTTTTGACAAGAAACTTGGAGATGCTGCCAGAGTAAATTCTGAAAGGACTTAAGTGACTTGCCCACCAGAGAGACAGCCATCACAGCGCATTGGGCCAAACATTGTGAAGACTACAGTAAAGTTTATTACGGCCTCACTTGATGGCACGATTCTGCACTTTTTCACAACATACCAGAGCATATACTGCACTTGCTAATGGACTCACATAAATGTAGAGATTTCAAGTGCTTCATGTGTGCATTTCATCGTAAAAGAAAAGAGGAAATCAAAGAAGGACTCTAACTATAGAAATGCGTGGGATTACATGAAAACAGGAGGCTTGAGAGTGTATTGATGAATTAGTGGGTGGTTTGTTTTCCAGGCATATCTAAAGCTGCATAAGTGCTTCTATAATGTTTTGTTTCAGGGTGACTGTGTTTTCCTTAGAAAACAAAAAGAGGTTATCACTTTAAAGGAGATTTTCACTTAAAGCAATAGCTGCTCATTGGACAGGTGAGCATCATTTCACTGTGCATTTACCTGTAAGAACAGTGCACAATAATGGAATCAATCATAAGCATATAGCTCCTACGTGGTCTATCTGTTTGTCTGCAAATGAAGAGCCAAAGTCTTAACCTCCATCATCCCAGTACAAGTCATACAGGCTCTGAATTAATGAGCTATAACCTCTGTGGCAGCACCATCCTGGTAATGGAGCGTGAACTGAGCAAGTTCACATCATCTCACTGTAACTGAGCAAACGTGCCCAGAGAAACCGGGTATGTTTCTAAATGGAGACTGATGTGAGTTTTAGTTTAGCAAGTACAGGAATGCAAGGCTATTTAACATTAACCTTAATTATTAAAATTCAAGGTTCCTTAAAGGAACAGTTCACCCCAAAACCAAAAGTATGTATTTTTACTCTTACTACTACATCTATTTAACAATATAAATTGTTTTGGTGTGTGTTGTAGACTGTTGGAGATATCAGCCGTAGAGATGTCGGCTTTCTCTCAAATATATAAGAAGTATGTGGCACTCAGCTTGTGGTGCTCAAAGTGCCACAAAAATACATTTGAAAAACTAAACAGCAGTGTGTCTATCCAGAAATCAAGATAATTCATAGACCTTGTTGTGTGCAGTTTAATGTAGGAACTATTTTCTTTTTACCAAACTATCACCTTGTAACAGTTGAAATTGTGGAATGTACCTTTAAGACATTGTGTTGCTAAGTTACGTCACTAGATGTTGCCTTGTTTATCCTTGTAATTAGTTTAGTGGTGCTTTCGCCCTAGATGGATGCCTATCACTGAGCTCCTGTTTTCCTTTGGCCTCTCAACTCAACAGTAACGTTAGGGTACTGTGTGTGCTTACTATCTGCTCGTGTATGATGAAATAGTAGCCGTACAACCAGGCTTTGTAAGGTTGATGTGTGGTTTGTAGATGACAAGCATTGTGGAAACCCCAGACACATGTGGCTGTACACTTCTGGCTAACTTTACTGCCTCCAACACTCTCAAAACTGCCATTCGCCAAGAAGCATAGACCTAACCTGTTACACTCTGCCAGCCACATCACAGTGCCGAAGGCAGCGTGCATCTACTCATGGATGAAAGGTGATGCACACTTCCTTCTGCACTGTGATGTGGGTGGCAGATGTAGTTTGGTAGAAATAAAATACATTATTAACTGGTCACAACAAGGTCTGTGGATTGTCTTTAGTAACCAGGTCATGATTCCCGGAAAGTGACATTGCTGTTGAGTTTTTCAAATTTTTTTTTTTTTTTTTTTTTGGCGCTTTGAGCACCACAAGCTGAGTGCCATCTAGTTCCATTATACTAGAGAGAAGGCAGACATCTCTATGGCTGATATCTCCAACACTCGGTAACTCACACCAAAACAATTTATACTGATAAATAGCACTACAGGTAAGAGGGAAAATATGTATTTTTGAAAAAAGGGATGAACAAGAGACTGACTTATTTATTAATTAAGGTGTAAGTACTGTGATAACAGTGTAACCACAGGGTACTGTGGTTACACTGTTATCACAGTACTTATTTGTCTCAGAATATCCAAATAAGTACTGCACTGAATTGAAACTCTATATATACTAAATTAAAAAAACTAATGTCCAGGTTGCAATCTTCAGCGTTATCAAATCCTAAACAGTGGACCAATAAATTATTACAGGCTGATGTTAGTATCCAATAAAAAATACACATAATCTATAAAAACTATAACATTTTTGCTAGACTTCAGACGGTTACCTCAGGCCAGGAGAAGCCAAAATCAGATGGCTGGCAATAATACCGAAAAAACTTGCACACATGCACAAACACACACACAGCAAAGCAGAGGGAGATAAATGTGCACTCAATTACCACCAACTGCAGGGAGGAGGAAGGCCACAATCATTTGACAGACAGTCAGTGACATCTGCTAACGACACCCTGTAATAAAAAATGATATAAAAAAACGATTTGGCATGAATTCAATAGAACAAGGTACAAAAATAGCAAAGAATGTGAAAACAAAAACAGCCATGCAGTAGTCATTTTCCTGTCCTCTGTTAGAGGGGAACTCTTCAACCTGGACCCTATGTTTTTGTAAGTTACTTGGGAACAACAATTTTTGAAATTGGTCCAGTGTTTAGAGAGAGGGCTGCAACCACTCAGGGCAGGTCTGACCTGTCATTTTACGTCAACTAAAAATGCTTTTTTTTTTGCCACTGACAGGCTCATATTGTTATTATGAGTGTCTAACAACATTACAAAAAGGACCCTCCAGAGAAATGAAACCTTTTTCTGTACCTTTCACTCTATTCTGTTTCGTTTGAGTCTTGCAAACAAAGTTTCCTTCTGAAACCTGAGAGAGAGGAGTCATAGCAGTAATAGTTTCCTGTGTCGCTTGTTTTATTCTTATCTAAAGGATTTTAAGTGTCATGACTGAATATTCAGGTGATGTCAACAATGTAAAAAACTGGTGAAAAACAGGGGAAAATAGGCTCCTGAAGAAAAAAAACGCAGTCCCTCTTTAAATACAAATAATGGATAAAAAAACAAGAATTAAAAAAAAGAAATTAAAAAAAATAAGAGATACATTTAAAAAAATAAAACAATGTCTCAGGCAGTGGGAGGCTATAGTTAAAGTTGCAGTAGAAAAGTCCATTAATAAAAACAACATCAACATCAACATCATGCAAACTGTTAAAGGGATAGTTCACCCAAAAATGAAAATTCAGTCATTATCCACTGACCTTCATGCCGATTGAAAGTCAGGTGAAGTTTTATAGTACGAAAAAATAGCACTGCTGGAGTTTCACCGGGAAAAGGCGTTGCGCTCATCACTCAAACAACTGGAGCAAATGCTGACCAGGATTCAAACATTGTATTATTAAGAGACTGTTACAGGGATAGTTCACCCAATGTATTATTAATATTATCATAATTGCTGATTAGGGTTGACCGATACTAGTTTTTCAGGGCTGATGCCGATACCCATTATTAGTGCTTAATGAGACCAATAATATATTTGGAACCGATATAAATTTTAAATAAAAATGAAAAAAATTGTGTCAAAATTTTGAATTTGGAAGACAACAAACTCCAACACAGAACCTTTTACAATTACAATTAATTTCAACAATTTTAAAAGCTGGATATGATACTTATCATAGGTTGTGTAGATCAGAAATGTTAAAAAAAAAACTTATCCAAGTCAGAATAAACAGAATAGACTTAGAATAAACTCTCAGTGTCCTCCGTCTGCCAACCAAACACCAACAGCTATGTGAGAATGTGGATCTGTGCTCTCTTCTGTTCTCACTAACGGGGCAGAGTACGGAAACCACAGGGGGGAAGGAGGAGGCAGGGCTGAGTGCTTTCAGGACTATCACATAACCTGGTGTTATACACATATACTCCTCTTTGTTCCGTAATTCAGAAATGACTATATTTTAAAACCATCACCTTCAGACCTAACTTTACAAAATGGCCGGTCAAGATTTTGTTTGAAATTCACATTAACATGTACATGGTTTCTTCATTTTATCTCTGCTCCGACCCATTGATTCCCTTCTTTAATTAGCTGGTTTACTGGCTGGTTTATTTATTTCAATTACAGGCCACTGTAAACCGCCAGAAATCTGTCGATTGCTGATGCAATTTCTTGGCCACAGATAGAAGTCAATTAATGTGCCATTTACATTTTAATTCCATTATCTGCTCGCCCTTGAATTACATCATTTTTTGTCTTTTACTGCACCAGCATTGATTTCACCTACAGTATGGAGTGATCCAAAGCCTTCCTCCTGCCAGTAATGTTCATTTACAGCTAAATTGCAATAGCAGTAGTTTTTATATGAATGCCAGATAAAGTCACCTTTGACTTTTTTAATGTTTAACCAAAACCACTATGCCTAAATAAAGTAGTTTAGTCGCCTGAACATAACACAGCACCACAGCTAGCTATAATAATAAATGGATCAAACCTTGTAAGCTAATTGACTTTGAATGCAATAGACTGGCCTTTTAGATCCATTCAGCATTTAGTGAAAACACCATAAAACTGCAACTAAGGCTTGCAAGGAGTTTATTTTTGCTACCTTCCAATCACTAGGCGTAGAATTGGAGTGACTGTGTCAGAGCCAGTACATACTTATGTTTGTGTTTAAATGAAGAAAGCTTTTTTGTATTAATGTTTTTATTACCTGAATGAATTAAATGTTTAGTGTGTTGGATTTAGGGGAATATATTGGCAGAAATGGAATATACTATAATAAGTAGTTTTCTTTAGTTTGTAATCACCTGAAATTAAGAAATATTGTGTTTTTGTTACCTTAGAATGAGCCTTTTATATCTACAAAGCGAGCGGGGTACTCGTCCACCATCTTCCACCATCTTCCACCACCATGTTTCTACAGTAGCCCAGCACAGAAGCAAAACACTGGCTTTACATCACATTTTCATGTTTTCACCTCTGTAGTAAGCAGCCCCTCCGGGACGAGCAGCATCCGAAAAACATAGATGTTGTAACATAAATCTGCTTTTTTTCTGTGTTTTTATAAATCACCGGGTTAATTTAATTTGGAGAGGAGGAGAAAATTGGGGATAATTTTGCTCCTGGTTAATGCATACTGAACGTCTAGATATTAGATAATTAGAGAAAAAAGGTGAACACGCATTAGCAAGTGCTGGGCTGGTGGCTCTTCTGCGAAGAAGGCTCTTCTGCGAAGAGCCAAACAAGTATAAATCATTTAGTCCATTTGTTTGAGAGAGGAGGAAACCTTTTTACATACTGGTGTTAAATTGAAGCATAATGCGCTTTTTAAAAAAAAAATTTATATTCTTACTAGTGGACATATTTTAGGGTGGTTAGGGGCATCATCATCATCATGATGCATCAGACTTACGTAGTGCTTTTCAGAGTTCACAAAGACGCTTTACATAGGGAAAGATAAATACATTTAAAAAACAAACAATGCACAGTCAATTCTTTAATATAGTCAATAAAATAAAGTGAATGATTAAAACAGAATTGCGTTATTCTGGAACAAAAACATGGCGGGGATTAGCTGGGAAAGGGAAGTTTGAAGAGGTGGGTTTTGAGGACCTTTTTGAATGCAGACAGTGTAGGGGAATTTTGGATGTGATTATTTCCTCTTTTATAATTCTCTATGCTTGGCATCAGAGCAGCGGCTGTAACGAATCACAATTTCCCCTGAGGATCAATAAATAATTTCTGATTATTTTGAAAATAGTTCGGCTCCTGGTTAAAATTTGATTGAACATCTGGATGTTAAAAAAGTGGGAACACATTAGCAGGTGCGGGGTTAGCAGAACACTAATTTGCAACATGAAATTTAGGAAGAGACCTTGGCGATAATTTCACTCCCACTAAAAACCTCCTGATCAGTGAATACTGAAGAAGTTCTAATCAGGACTTCGCGCTTTGCGCAAAGGACAAGTTTTAACTGATTGCGATCTGCAATCATCACCTCTAGATGCCACTAAATCCTACACAATGCTCCTATAAGTGGAAAAAAGTCCCACTGACATTGGCTCTATAATACCTTTTCCTGAAATGTAGGGCAAAAGGAACGTGATGCATATCATTTACTCTTAGATGTAAATGTCATGCTTGACAACATAGTCGGTATGTTCACTGTACTGAAACTTGCACTCAGATGTGACAGGATATAGCCAAAGGTACCATGTCAGCTGAAAAAGAACCGCAGCACAAGATGACAGTAAAACTTTTGATCTCAATCTCACCATTTACTAATATACTTAAATGAAGAAATCTGGTTATTAACTTTTTGCTTTTTCTTCAAGCTTGAATAAGTTTGTGACTTTCAAATAAAACATCAGCTAATTAAAATGTTTGACCATACATACGCTCAGAATATTGAGGCTAATAGTATTTCAAACTTGTCAAGTATATCAAGGATTCCTTAAGGTTTTCCCCCCACATCCAACTCTCATTCATTCAAAGGGTTTTTCATTTTTGTTGCAAGCAGTTTGATGTTTGAAATTGAATGTATTCTTGATGAGGGAAGCTGGGAATTGGCTGGCTGTCAGATCAGCACTATTATCTGCCTTTTAGGTTTGAAGCAAATTAGACTTGGGGTCCCCAAGGTGCCTGGACCCTTGCATACTGGCAGTGTTGAATTCTCAGAGCGTGTCACTTCCTTGATGGAAATTCTCTTTAATCAGAAGAAGATTCACAGGCCCCTCTGGACTTGTTCGCAGCTTTTTGATTTGTTTTCAGGGCGTGTCAGATAGAACATCTTCACCTGAAACTAAGAAATGCTCAAGTGTATAAATTAAATACCGTCTGACATTTTTGACCAGTTATTAGTTTGGTGCAGGAGAACAGGTTATTATTTAGCTATCTCATTTAATAAGACATACATGCAACCTCGATGCATGACAGGCCCAAGAGTGAGAAGGACATACTTTGATGTTGCAACATGTACCAAGACTATGACAGAAAAGTTAAACTGAGGAAAAAAATATAGGCAAATAACATGTTATGGAAAACTTAAAGGTATATGTTAGGGCTGTACCTGACTCAGAAGTATGTCAGTTGAATCGTATTTGGCTGTTCAATCGGAATATTCGACGATTCGTTTTGTTTACCATATTAGCTTTTAAAGTTTGAACAGGCTCAGCAGGATATTTAGCGTTACAGTGACATTTACGTAATATAGTAAACAATCTAAGGGTGCTTACGTTGGACAGAAAATGTGCAACATTTTTTTGAAGATATTAACAAAACCCAGAAACTGTATTGTAGTAATTTGCTATGTGCTGTACATTCACCACTTCGTCACCTTACAGTGCAGTGTGTCTCTTCTGTGCTGCTGCCTGCATGTCCATGGATGCTATCAGAGAGTAGTGTGAGGGTCAAGAGCATTCACTCTGCACAATTTCCACTAGCGAAAAACAGGCTTAAAACCACTGAAATACACTTACCAGAAAAACTGAACATCCGATTTCTTAAAGGGTCTTTTAGTAAAACCAAGCACAAGACTTTTTTAGACAGCCAAAATGTTACAGTTAGCTTTGATTAATTGAAAACATGTTGAAATAGCTACTTCTCTGGGTGTCATGCCATTTTTATGTTGTTGCTGTATTAGCAAGTTCTCAACGGATGGCATCCACCTGTCAATCAAAGGCGGCCACATCCTTAATGATGTGTAACTTTAAGCCTTAATGACATTTAAACGTGTGAGTTATATTAAAAGTCATCCTCTGTACAGTTATATACAGGTATATGTTGGAAGTAGCTATAGACACCAAAACGGTTGTTGTTTGTACCAAGCTATGAACATGTTTATTTTTGCTGTTTTCTTCTGGTCATTGACTCTCTCTTGGAGCAAGGCTCCAAGTGGCCATACGAGGGACTGCATTTTTTTGCATATCCTTATTGGCCTCATTTTTCAGCCTTGGAGGTTGTATCTTGGGTATATGTACCATCTGTCACAAAAAGAAATGGGTGCAATTCATGCAGCAATTGAAACTTTTCCTAGTACATAAATGGGAAACACCAAACACTGTTAATTATATCCAAAATGTTTAGTTGGCTACATACTGGGCACTGAAACTGATTTGTTCTGTGTTTATCTTGAGAAGTGTGCCAAAGCATTTTGGTGCAGTGCCTGAGGTAGAGCAACATATACAAAATTCTCCCGCTGGTGCGTCTGTGAAATGCACAATCAACTTCTCTGCCGTGGCCTTTGTTGAGGCAGAGAAAGGCAGACAATGATTTTTTTTCCTCACATTTCTTGCAATGGAAAAGGAGATGCTGTCATCTGAGACAATACAAAGAAGATATCCCTAGTGGGGGGGGGGCTTTAGAATTGTAAATTTATTTTAGTGCATGCTGTAATTTGACTTAGAAATAAAATGAAAATAGTGATTGTAATAGAAGTAGCTGAGCTGTGGGAAGGTTTGTTTGCATCTTTATGTTGCAATTTTGGGAGTCTTTGATCGGTTGTACAGAAAATAAGTGACATATTCAAATGTCCGGCTTAAGGTAGTTTACAGGAACCCAATAACAAGTAAAGAAATGCCTGTAATAGCCTGATCTTGATTGCTGGGCTGCTTTTGGCTAATTGCAGGATTGTTGAGTGCAGGGAAGTGATTTTGGTGTCCGAATCTGCCTCTTGGACCTTGGAGGCGAAAATGATCCCCAACCCACTATGCATACACAAACACACACACACACACACACACACACACACACACACACACATACACACACACACATTAACATGCAAAAATGCTGTATTCCATTTTTTTTCTCCACCTCTGCTTTTTCACAAACATGATTGCACACACAACAACACAAATAAAACATGCTATCAGTGTGCTGACTTAGGCATTTTAGTTTTAGCAGAGTTTTGATTTGGGTGCTTCTTCTCGGTTCCCATCCATCTTGTCTTATCTGTGTTTATAAGCCATCAGGTGTGGTGTGTCTTACGGATTCCCACAGGTAATTTGACTTGCAATATATTTTCAGAACATCTTCCAGGCACCCAGAATAGTCCAAATCATTATGGTTTCTGGCAGATACAGAGCTAGAGAAGGATTAAACCAGAGAGGAGCCAAGCAGTGTCAGGATTTGGTTTGTTTGTCCCAACTGTGTTGTTTACCACCCCCTGTGCTATAGTCTCTGCTCAGCCCAGCACAACAGACCTCAGACAGAAAAGAGGCATCGGACTCTAGGAGCTTTGTCAAGCCTAACCCTCCCCCGATTCTTATTTGCAGGCTCTGTGTGTCCGCCATTGGAGAGTGATTGACCACTAGCCTTAGATTGAAATTGATTGCATAAGGGCTATAACAATGAAAGACTGTTGGTATTCTGGCAGTGGCAGTGGAGGAGTGTCAAAGGATGGGATGCCGCCATCACTAGAACAACTGGGTTCTATATTAACGTATTGTCGAGTAGTCAGATTCCTAAGATGGGAGTAGGCCTTTGATCCGAGAGATACAGTGTTTCTAATTGGGTTGTATTGATCCATCCTGCTTCTGCTCATGACGGCACAGTCAAGATGAATGTCAGTCTGCTGTGCTGAATGAAAAACTGATGTAACCAGCCAAACGTTGCCTCCAGTTCAGCTGGGTTGTCTGGGTGATGTGCGGTGCCAGGTGTTGCCGTTTAGAAAAGGATTCAACTTAAGCAGCAGGAAAGACATCGTTACCAGTTGGATTTAAAGTTTTGGATCATCCTTGTTGGAAGATTTTAAACCAGTTCAGGGTCAAGCATCAGTTTGCTACTACGCTGTTACCCTAATGAGAAAAAAAAATACCCTTTTTTTGTTTTGTTTTTTTAAACCAGCAAAAATCATTTAAAAAAATTACATCTGCAACTTACATCTGTGTTTTTTTCTGCGCTGTCTCCGTGATTTTTTAAGCTTCTTCTTGGATGTATAATGCACATGGTCTAGCACAAGGTCGCAGCCTTTTTTGTAGAGCGCTGATCTCACCTGCATGCTTGTTCCAGTAAACATCCTGAACACAGCAAAATAAGACTAACATAAGAAAATAAAGGCAGAAGGCAGGGTCTTTGCAGATAAATACATCCCCATGTACTTATCTACTTATACTAGTGCGTATATCATAAGTGATGATTGAGGGGGATTACTTGTGTTTTTGTGGTTTTCTTGTTCTGTTTTGTTTTTGTATTTGTTTTTAGGAAAAGTCTGCATAGTATACCTTCAAACAAAAAGGAATGGTTTGTTGGAAATATTTTTTTGTTTTAAGGTCTTTTTATTAAATTATTGTTTAGGAAAGGCCACAATGCCTGATAAAAAATGTTAAAGACATGTCTTCGTGAGGGTGTTGATTTTGTTTCTACATTGGAGTAGTGAGCATATATGAAACAGGGGGTTTGGAGGTCCTTTGACAGAAAATGTTGAGCATCAAACACTTTATTTACCATTGTGGGCCTTTCTGCATCACTTCATAGTGTCACTGTCTTTAAATTTGTCAGTGTGAAAGTCCTCTACTACTCTACTATTTTTTTACTGGAGGGACAAATGCAAATGTTCTAACATTCTAACTTTCACGTCTAGTTTTTGTCAAGCAGCAACCTCCGAGGCTGAAAAATAAAACTAATGTAGAATTGCCAAAAAACTGCAGTTCCTTGAATATCTTTTTGAGACTGGCTCCAAAACAGAGTAAAATAAAGGTTTTGTTGTCTATAGCTAATTTCAACATTTGTGAAAACTGTACAGGGGAGGAATTCTTATCATTTTGTATATTTTTCTTTCAACAGACAATTAATGTACAACCTGAGGCATTTGTGATCAGATGAATAATTGTGAATAACAAAATGAATACAAACCTAATCTCGCCCTGAAGCCTATTGATTTTATGTTGCGTTTATTATATTGACATTTGTACATGACCGTAAAGTCACACAACCATCATTTCCAGACATGTTGTGTGCCATTTATTTTAGCTGCTCTGAGCAGTTGACATTAAGTAATTAGCCCGCTCAGCACACATCTTTGAAAAGTCACCTGACATTTAGAACAAGCACTGCAGTTGTATACAATCACACGACATGTTTTGGATCATTTCTGAAAGTTTCAGAGATCCGTACGGTTGACTTTGACACATGCAGGCTTCATCTAAGAGTATCTGCCACTGATTCATTATGCTGCATTAGATGCCCTGGGAGGAGGGAAGGGGCAAAGCTTGAAGGATTGCACAGCATATTAAATCTGTCTTGCTGAACATCAGTAGAATGAAGAAATCCCATGAAGATCCAAATGCAGATATAAAATAACAAGTCACTGGTTGAAAACGAATGACTTTTATCATGGGAAATGGAGGGTAACATAAATTGTAGGCAGTGATGTGTTACAAAGATTATTTTTAAAGCAGGTTAATGTAATGTCACTTAGTATAAATGCATGATTTTATTGATGGATTTTTTGTTTTAGTTTTAAACTGTATCTTCACAGTCAGTGTCTGGCATGTGAAACAAGGGAGTAATTTCAGAGACCAACCTTATTTACTCATCATTAAATACAATTATGAACACGTGTTTATGCAATTAATCATCAGATATTGGCAAAATCTGCAGCTACATAATGTAAGTTCTTAATCATGGCCAGCTAAGTGTTTGCACTTGAAACAAACCCACGGTCTTTAAACACCACTTCCATAAAAGAGCCCAGACTAGACTGGGGCAGCCAGGGCCATCAGACTGAAGATAAATCATTGAAATGGTCAGGTCTAATGACAGCACACTTATCTTTATGTGCTAATCTACCCCGCTTTATTGCTTTACGCTGGCTGTTTGCTCGTGTTTGCAGGCTCTGTCAGGTGGAATTCCTTTCCTCACGGTGGTCCACATTCACATTAGACTGCAATCCAATGTTAAGAGAATGCTAATTCATTTTCTAAGTCAGCAGGTCCAAAAGAGAAAAGGGAATTGGACTACACTTTGTACAAGACCATAGAAGATAATAGGAATAGGAGTTTATAAGAAGCCTTTATCAATTCTACTTATTGGGTTTGTTCTCTGTCGATTCTCTTCTCAATTGATTCCTGATCAGTTGTAACATAGAATATTTACCCTTAGTAAGGGATGTAGGCCTACTTGTAGTGGGTAAAATACACAACATTCCTGGAATATTAGCCCATGTCCCATAGGAAGAGAACTTTAACCATGTTGCAGGTGTTTCCACTCTTACTTGAAATTATAATTTTACATACAAAATAGTGCCCAGGCTTTATAGCCTTGTTGTGGTAGGGATGTTAAATCATGTGACTGTGGTGTAGTTTGTTTAAAAGTTACCTGTTTCTAGCAATTGCATTTAGGCTTCAAAATTCATGAAAGTGAAGATTATCTTTCTGAACAAAACATGTCAGTATTATACATGTTTAGTTGCCACAGATCTTTTATTATTTACTGTGGTAATCCAAAATCCAATGGAAAAATCCCATAGGCTTTTTGATTAGGGAACCAGGATTAAGTTAATTTAACTACAGAAAAACATTGCATTAATAAACTGCCAAATTGGGAGGGTGTATTTTGTAGATGATGTATGGAGAG
Source organism: Plectropomus leopardus (assembly GCF_026936395.1). Classification (NCBI taxonomy): domain Eukaryota; kingdom Metazoa; phylum Chordata; class Actinopteri; order Perciformes; family Serranidae; genus Plectropomus; species Plectropomus leopardus. The sequence continues at coordinate 21,836,153 of NC_142185.1, read as the reverse complement.
TGAGGTATAAGGTGTGTTTATGTATTAGTGCAGCTTGAGTTGTCTTCTGAAATAACTTGCAATTTATTTGCAGCTATCAGTTCATTTGCATCTTTATGTGGTAATTTTGAGTCTCTTCCTGGTCTGTACGTGTTAACTTGAGTGACATTTTGCAGATGAAGGCCAGGGGGGACAGTGACACTTTGGGCTGCTAGGCCTTTGCCCAGTAGGCCTGTTCATTAATCCATCCATGATTACAAGCAGCACTCTTGACATCTTTTTTCATGAAATGAAATCACATTGAAAGCCATTTCATCCTCTCCGCCATGAGTCCGTCTGGTTGCAAATTTCCAGCAGCGAAGACGCATGAGTCTGACTTCATTTTTGACGAACATGCAGGCATTATTAAAGAAATTGATAAGCAAGGGCACATACAAATCCAATTGATTGGACAATTTTGAACAGGTTCTCGATTCCCATTCATATATATATATATATATATATATATGTAATAATTTAAAGCCATGAATATTATAAATGCAGGAATTTTAGTTTTCCTTTTGAAGTTTTAGTACATTCTAGTTTGCATGGCACTATCCCTGATATGGCTATGCTGCAGTCGGTTGTAGCAGACACACAGGCTTCATCATGGAGAAAATGTGTTTTGTTGTTCGCTGTATTTGCATACTGTATTTTGATCATTCTTCATTATATAATGGATTCATTTCTCATACTCGGCCCAAGACATGCCCCAAAGACATGTTTGTTTCTAATGCAATGAACAATTGCTGAAGTGATGAAGAATGAGTAATGAAAACATATTCAGAGTCTTCCCTTGCCGCAGGCTTGTGGAGAATGTGTGGGACCTCTCTGGCCATACTTCACAGAAGAGGAGGAGTGCTGACGCTGTCGCAGATGCACAGTTTTATTACACATGACTCAGTTTTTACACTTTTGTATGTACCTGTAAGGTGTGGGTACAAATGTGACATTCAATTAGCACCATACGATCTCAGAATAATTGATGTTGTGGGAATTAATCAACACCTTACAGTGAACAAGAATCAGTCTTGAACCAGATGTGCATGTCATTAATACTTAATGGACTTTAGAAGTATTATGTGTATTATGTGGAAATAGAACAAGTTCTATTATTGCAGTTTTATCCCAGCGTAATTGCATGATACAAATTACTGACATACTTTGCCGTACTTAAAGTGCTCTTTATGTGCTGGGCTCTGTTGCTTCTGTTTTTTTTTTAGATATATGATTTTAGGATGATCTTTACACATAATTATGACAAGAAAAAGGATTAACCTCACTACAAAGCCCCAAAAAGTAGAAATTATGTAAGAACAGGGTTTTTCGGGTATTTTCAGTTTATTTTGGGGTTGTTGATGTTGAGTTTCACCTTCACCCATTCATCATGAACAAAAATACTGAAATTGTCAAGGGTGTTATGACATCCAATTAATTAAAGTTTTAATTTCCTTCCAGAGTATAATTAAGGTCTGTAAATTATCCTAATTTCTTTGTCCTAATCTAAACTTTTAGAAATGAGATCATAAACATCACAGTGGTTAATTCATGACAATAGCAGGTTATTACTCTCACTTGAGTCTGCACGGTAAAATATGCAATCAGGAAACCCTCAGTGAAAATGAACTCAAACTTAAATTGACACTTCAACTTCATTTAGTGCTTCCACTGAAACTGAAACAGTCAGAACGTCCATTTCAACGGCCATTTAAGCTCCTTTTAGCATTTATCTGCAAGTTCGACTGTTTGTGTGTGCCCATGTAATTTAATCTTTCAGAGAATGTAGCTTTTTAAAGTTCTGCTTTGTTGATATCCATTCTCTTAAAACATGATTTGTTATCTGTTTTTGTGAGTGATGATGATGTTAAATTATTAACTTTTTGCATTTTAGACACATGGATGGATTGGATAAAAGAGTAAATGTGTTGATTAAAACAGACTTTATTTGTATGGTATGTTCCAATTGAAGTTGCAGACTTATTAGGTGGACAGGTTTGTGAGCCTTGGCAGCAATATCTTACAAATTAGCACCATGATATCTCAAGAATAAGTGCCCCTGCTGGTTAGGTTAGGAAAAGAATCATAGATGAGTGGTGATGAAGTGAAAATGTGACGTGATGACCAAGCGGCAACCTCCGAAGTTGAAGTCTATGCAATAGTGCCAAAAACGGCAGTTCATTGAATGGCTACTTGAAGGTGGCTCCAAAATCCCCACAGACCCTCATGTTAAAACATTCAACTTTACATCAGAAATAAACATGTTAACAAGCTGGTACAAAAAACAGTTCTGGTTTCAATAGCTAATTTCAACTTTCATTACAATTGCACAGGGCAGAATTTCTATAAAACTCACACATTTATATTTTATTGAAGCCTAAAGTTAAGCATAATTAAGAGCGTTACTGCTGACTCTGAGTTAGATCCACCTCTCGCTCCTCCGCAGCTCCACCATCTCGTACAAATATGGCCACTTCTGGCTCAAAATGGCAGTCTACAAACCAATGGGTGACATCACAGTGGCTACATCCATTATTTATACAGTCTGCGTGGATGATGTGATGTTTAATAGCTTAAAATATCTCAACATTGACTTTTGGTCTCACACAGGACATAAACCCTTGTTACCTGGGGCCAATTTTGTCTTAGTTTGATGTGTCCAACATCACGACAAGCTTAACCACCTTCTTACACAGATACATCTGAGAAGTGAGCCTGCCATGATCTTTCTCCTAAACCTAACCACCACCTGAAGGCAAACTTCTCTCAACAGCCCTATGTGGACTTTGTCAGTCTTTGTACTATATTTCCTGACTTTCTGAAGTGCTGTTGGGTGAAGTTTGCCTTCAATGCTTTTTGCTAGAGAGATATTTCTTGGTTAAGGGTGGGAGAAAATAAACAGACTTCTGCAAGAATGCCCTGAAGACAAACTTCTCCCAAGCCCCCTTTGTTTATGATCAGCCGTCAAATGACAGAAGACAGCCTGCAGCACGTAGGTCACGTGATCACAGCGCCCTGGCTCACTATTACATGGGTTATTATGTGGGTTATATAAAAATTACAGTGCATTACTTGTCGGTAGCCATGGCATTGTTTTGAGCTTTATTTTCCTTTTAAGGAGAGCCAGGGCGAAGTGGTCTCAGGTGGAGTTCTAGGCAATAGCAGTTCAAAAGGAGTGCTACAAGTGATCTGATGAAACCTCCTTTGGAGTAAAAACACAGGTGCGTTCTCCTGGTGAAGGCTTTGGGAGTGGGTGCACACAGTGAAGGGTTTGGTGGCTAGGTAACCTCTTGGGCTCGAGAACTGTCTAATTACTTTGATTACTAATTTAGCATGGGTGCAGCCAGTGTTTGTTTATTCCTCCCTCAGTGGGCCCTCTGCTGAACACAGCATCTCATTTCGCTGGGAGTGGATTAAGAGTCCCTGTCCTCTGAGCATCTGTTCAGGGCAGCAGGAGCTGTTATGTCTCCCCACAGCTCCAGACTACTCATGCAAAAGCCTGTTTTCACATTGCAGAGATATTTGAATGGGGACACAGTTGCAGAGAGTATAGCCTCATACAGGCTATTTCTCTCAGGAGGCTTTTTCTTTTTTCATTGTCAGAAAATACAACTAAAAAATAGACATCAAATAAGAATTTTTAAGAGGCAGTAAAAAAAAAAAAAAACTACACAAATGCAAAGTTTTCATATGGACTTTATTCTCTTTTTATAAATGTTCGGAGTCCCCCAGTGAGGGTAGGGTTGGTTTGGCAGGTTGAGAAGTTCACTGCATAAGATAGTTAAAAGAAGATGATTTATAACTGACTGTTCAGAGGCGCTCAGTTTGAAATGAGTTCATTTGTGGTGAGTTTCTTTCAATTGGAGTGTTTCAGAGAGAGAATAAAATAGTTTTAAGAAGTATTTTTTTGTTTAAAATTTGCTGTTTATTGTATTTCAGAAGGGGTGTTGAGGTGGTTTGTGTGAAATATAGCAATACAGAAAAACTTCAGGTTGGTGATTATTAATGTATATGGTTGTTTATGTCTACAGATGTTTATTGCTTAATTTCCTTTTCCCTCTGTCTCTTTTTTTATCGCGTAGAAGTCTTGATGAATACGTCCACAATTTTTTGTTGTATTTATGTAATGACCAAGGGAACTCTATGTGATATGTTGCGAGAGAGTTATCTACATGAACAACATGAAAATACTCCTAAAATGGCAAACAAAAATTTCACAGCACAGGAGCCACTACGTTTATAGTGCATGGTGAAGTCTGAGGTGCTGTGATGAAAATATTTGTTTTTTAATTTATTGTTATTTCATATAACATGTATCAAACCAGGTTTTCTTTCGTGAACATACAGTGCCACCCCTGTATATGCATGAAACATTTCTGGGATTGCCATTGGACACTAAGATCATCTATTTGAAAGAAAAGTTTTAAAATAAACTATTTTCCCATTATAAACAGTTACATTCTTCATGAAACATTCTTTTAAAAGTGGTGGTAATACAATAGCAGTTGCAGAAAAAGTTGATCTTGTGAGATTATTCCAAGGCCAGGGTGCATTGTATGAAAAGGCAGTTTTGCTGAGTTCAGAATACACTGTGGGCACAATGATGTTTATCCATGCAGATGATCTGGTATGATAAGTGGTAGAAATAGGAGGAAGCATTTTACAGAGGTCCAAGAATGGCTTTAGAGGTTTATTTGAACAATCCTCCTGACAGTATTTCCAGTGTGGTTTAACATGTTTGAATTAGATATGTTTCAACATCCAAAATGAAACTGTAGAATGAAGGAATGAATGGATGAATGGTAGACAGGATCAGACCGGCACAATACCCAGTGTGATACATGCATGTACAGGGACTCACCAACATCCAAAACACACTTTTTGAGGAACACATATTTGTTTATTATAATGTCAGTGTGATTCAGTGCTAAACTGACGAAGGGTTCAGTGTCTGCAGGGAAGAGAGGAACACATCTGCCTTAATTTCACAACAGAACATATGGCAAAAATAGTGTCTGTGCATTAGAAATATATTGCAGAAAAAACATGTCAACGAATATTATGATACAGATGTTTTTGTCCCATGCCAGCTCTTTAGGCTACCAGCAAACCTCATGTGCTTTCAGCTAAACTGCGACACTGTGGGGTGTCTTTCTCTGAGAAACTATCCTACGCATGCTCTGTATTATTGCTTCTATGAAATATAAAGTTGATTGAGCATGTTTCTCTAGATTTTATGCAAAAACATAGCTACAAGGTTGAAGCATAGTATTGTGGCTCCATGACATGAGGATTACATGACATTGAAAGCTGAGGGGAAACTTTGACTTTGAAATGTTTCTGAAAAAGCCGTTTCTCAGACACAGTGTGGAACCTCATACATGGCCAAGTAGCACGCCTGTGTATTCTTTATATTGTAATATTTTTAGCAAAAAATACATGTGTTTGAGAAGTACTGAGTATACGACTGGAAAATGTGACTTAGTTTCTACTGCGGGAGTTGTGTGAGATTGTAGATGGATATAGTTATGCTGTTGTTAAACGCAGCCCCCGTTTACCTTAGTTAATGAAAAACATTGTAGTATTTCTTGGATTTTCTGTCACCATTGAGACTGCAAGGAAAAACAGATTTCCTTCATAATTTCAAGGTAATGTGTGGCGATTAATTGACATACAAACCGTCATTTTCCAAGTGAAGTACTCTTTTAAGCAAGAAAGACAGAAAGATGTCATAGTTCAAAAAACTGTGTCTTCCATTTCCATTCATATGTGAATATAAATAACCACTGCACACCCATATCCCATAAGCCCTTTGGAGATTCAACACCAATGACATCACTTCTGCAAAAACTGGACACCTAGACGATGTGACTATGAACGTGTGATTGGTCTTTAGTCTGACTATTCTTTGATTCAAGAGTCATGTCAGATTGCAGAACAACACACAGCGGTTTCACTCCAACGAAAACGATTAAGGGATCATGGTTATGTGTCTCTCTGCATGTATTGAGGATTTGGTAAAGATATATACTGTGGGAGTTGTTGAGTCTTTTAGTCCCCATACGTTGAGAACAGCTGTGCTCATATTCTTGGCATCAAGTCAAGTATGTTCTGTACTTGCCACATAGATGACATCAGTCCAGTCAGGTGGAACACTTTGGCTCCTATTCAGATATTCAGTCAATTTCCTGCCTCTGGGACATGACTCCAAGGAAAGGCAGAAATAAGGTCATCTGGGTTTGTCAGTTTATCTACATTCTCCATGTCAGTTTCCATCCAAAAACATTAACCCCCTTGAGCTTTTCTGAGAAAAGTACACTTGTCTAATTCTCCACTTGTAGGATACACTAAGAAGTTGTTCCGCTCTTGACATAGCTGGAACCGTTCTTGTCTAACTAATCATGAGTTATTTTCTCTTCTTACTAGCCTGCACATGTGCAGTAACCTAGACAACTAATTAAATACAATAAGAAACATCTGTCCATCCATTTTCATGAGCTTATCCAAGGCCAGGTTGCAGGAGCATTAGGCTGAGCAAAGTACTCCAGACATCCCTGTCTCTAGCAAGGCTTTCCAGCTCCTTCTGGGGGATCCTGAGGCACTCCCAGGCCAAATGGGATATATAATCCCTCCAGTGTGTTCTGGGTCTGCCGTAGTACCTCCAATCAGGTGAACATGCTAACATATTGAGCTTGCAATCTCAATGTTTGTCTTGCAGCTGTGTGAAACACTGCACACACAGATTTAAATTAAACACACAAAATATATCACAAAAGTATGTAAAACATGTTGTGAAACCCCTTACACATGCTCATATAAGTTATAACATAGTGTACGCCCATATACTGTATAAATAATGGATGTAGCTACCGTGACATCACCCATTGTTCTGTGGACACTGTTTTGAAGTCTCGAGTTTGGATCCATCTCATTTTTGTGAACACGATATCTGAAGACGGTACAAATGTCTACTTTGACTCATGAATGAATTGATTAGAATTTGGTGGGTCAAATGTCAAGGTTGTTGATCTTCTGTGTGTGAAGCATCCATGTTTTCACAGACATGGACGTAACCTTAAGTGCAGCTTGACTGGTGTGCGGAGGCATATGACCACATGATGGTAAAACTAGTTTGTACCAGACTTTATTTCTGATGTAAAGTTGGCCATTTTAACATGGGGGCCTATGGGGAGTCACTTGCATCTGGAGCTAGCCTCAAGTGGCCATTAGAGGAAGTGCAGCTTTTCATACTTCCACATTGGTGTCATTTTCCTGCCTCAGAGGCTGCAAATCTATGAATCCTAGGATAGCAATGAAAGGACCTGCCCAAATCTCCCTATGATTTGCTATTACTAATCAATATTGCCTTTGTTGGTTGGATTGTTTAGATTTAGGCAAGAGGAGTAAAACTGGTTTGATTTAGGGTAAGAATGTCAGAGTAAGCCAATCAGAGGCAGAGTAAGGCGCACCATTCCTTCACTATCCCTGGAAATGCAAATTGGCTTGGTTGCCACTTGGGTAAAACACTGTGCACACAGACTTGAATACAAAACACTATGAATTCCAAAAAAAAAGTATTACAAAAGTACATAAAATGTGTACTGAATTTCCTGTCACATGCTCATATAAAGCAATGTAGATCAGCAAAACGTGTAACCTGGTGTACACCCTGGTGTAAAACAATACCACCATCATCACCCACTGATGTTTTATGGAAGACTGATCATCAGCTGACTCATCCTGAGCTTTAACAGCTTGGGGTCTCAACTGCAGTGATGCATGCTGGATCATACGGAGCTGTTTTGACCCCTGTAACCTATGGCTGATAGCCAGAAGAAAAAGGTTGCAAGCACAAGTAGCCAATCAAGGATGCTCTACAGGTGGATGGTCTTCCTCTGAGACATGGTGAAAAGTTTCAGCAATGTCAGATGATCTCAAAGCTGTGCTATTTATTCATTTTCACCTGAGGTGTTCAGGTACCTGGTGAGGATGTGACGCTCTCCAAGGTGCTGAAGCAGCTTTCAGTGAACCCAGCCTGTTTAACTGTTGGATCTTATGAGTTATTCCTCTTGGTTGCTGAGATTTTGGAGTGCTTTTGCTTGATAATGTGTTCTTCATAGCTACAGTGAGAGGAGTATGTTAATTATATCCTGTTTGATGCTTCCTGCACCATCAAGCAATTGCCAAAGTCATAGTTTAGTCACCTCAATTGCTGCAGCGTTTACTGTTTTGCCAAGAGCTGTTTGTGGGTTTTGCCAAGATAGTAAAACTCCATTTTTTTGTGCATCCTCAGTCTTTTAACTGCACTTGAATTTGTGTTCGTTGATTTTTTTTAAATTTTTTTTTTACATTTTCCTTTGGAGGAGTGCTGGGTATGACCAGCTGGAAGGAGACCCCCAGATAAACTCACACAGGAGGGACTACATCTCTCTGGCTGGTCTGGGAGTGCGTGGGATTCCCAAAAGAGTTGGAGTAAAAACATGTTTTGGCAATGCAATGTATCTGAAAAGGGAATATACACACATTGTATTAGAAATGGTGTGCAAAGACAGCAGTGAAGGCAGCCCATATGCATGCACACATACATACAGACAAAAAGCCTTCCTACAGCACTTTCAAGTCTACTTTGGCAACTTGACAGCTATCTTAACTGTGAATTTCCCATGAAATTAATTTTTTATTGTATTAAAAAATTTCATTTGGATGTTACTGTCCCCAGAGTTTCAAAGTTGGATACATTAATTAACTGTGGCATGTCCAGGTCAAAAAGTCTCACTAAAAAAGTAGAGCAGAGAGTTCTTGAAGGGAGCTGCAGGATGGCTCAGACTAGCCGCTGTCAGCATATGTGACCAAATTTGCACCTTAGATTACATGAACAACAGTATTTTTTTTTTTTAATATTTGAAATGATACCATGCACACGGCTGAGTCTGGGATGCGTGACAGTCTGCTTCTGGTTTAAAAATAATGTGTTTTCTGATTCAAACTCTGGTTTTCTGTGTGGAAGCCAAATAACGTTTCTGAATTTGATCATTTACCGAAGTTTGCAATGTCAACAATGTTGTCTCTGCCTTCTTTAAAGATACTCAACTGCTCCTGTGGTCAAAGGACATATTCTATCAACATGAACAAGCAGAGAGTTAATTGTTTTACAATAATGACTATCTCTCTTAAAATCAATGACCTCATAAAGCAGCGAATTTGGATATTTGATCTTAAATTATCCATCGCTGTGTTACCCTCTGAAACAAGTCACTTTAAAGCACCTTTTAAAATGTGGTATCCCATACCAATGGGAACCCTGTGCAGTGATGGCAGCCATGTTAATCCACTGTTGAGCTACCCTCGGATCAAGCTGTTCCAAAATCAATAAAGCCATGAAAGCTTGCCTTCTGGTCTCCAGCACATCCTTTACATCCTCTGGTTAATACAGTTTGATGCTGTGCAACTGGTGTTTCGCTTTGGTGTCAGATGAATGCGCAAAAAAAAAAAAAAAAGAAAAAACAGTCTACATTTACATTTTCTGAATTTGGTAAAATCTCCATTACTGATGGGGGTGTCGAAGTATTTCAGATCATATTTAGAAACAGAAAATAGAAGGCAAATAAACCAGATTTTACACTGCACAAATACAATAATGTAATACAATATTACAAAATAAAAGAAATAGAAACAATATCAGTTCGGGTTTACAGTAGTGACAAGTAGTTACCGTAATGCATCACTAACATACTATTAAATATTCCCACTGGGTTTTACACTAGGCAGTCATTATAATATATATTGTGAAATATACTGATAAAAAAAATTAATTAATAATAATTTAAAAAATAATATATATAAATCAGTACAGCATGAACACATAGTGCTTCCTCTCATAAAACAGTCAAACATGCATGTGTACACACATACACACACACACACACACACACACACACACACACACACACACACACACACATTACCCGCTTTTGTATGCTTTATGCTATTGGCTGTATGTCCCTCTATTATATCTGCCTTATTTACCTTTTATGTATAAATGCCACTAATGTTAAATTAACTCACCAATAAAAAAAAAAAGAATGTAAAATTACCTGCTGTGTGGAGACACAATTAATTAACAAAAAATACCATAATGTCTGTAGTACCTTTAAATGTGTAAAAGTTATTAAAAAAAAGTCAGAGCCCCTCTGGAGGGCGGTTTCATAGAAGGTGTAGGTTGAAAATGTCTCCCCTGATGTTAAATAGGTGATTACGGCCCTGGTTTAACAGGTTTCTTGTAATACAGGTCCATGTTAAGCTGAAGACATATCTGGTGTAGCTGACACTTTTTTCAAAATGTGTCTGATTTTTATTGCATCACACAGTTTACCAATCTTCCCACCTATGTTTTTATTTATTTTTAACTATTCATTTGTTTATTTAATTTTCCACTGCATCTCCGTTGGTAGGTGCCGACCTGCAGCCCCCACTGAAATGGATGAGGCTGGATTCCACTCCATATTTTGCGTCCCGCTTTGCCTCGCCGGTGCATCTGATGTGAACGCTGAGCGCTCCCCTCCACACAGCATTTCCACTTCAACCCAGCGACCAGGGGGCTTCGTCTGCTCTGCAAAGTTGAGTCAACACGCCGGGGAAACGCACTGCCTGGATTCATGTGGCACCTCCATACTTGCAGTCCTGTTATCCTGCGGCGCCGGGGGACTTTTAATCATTCTCGTTTGCGATAGGAGCACGTTTTTGCTTTGGGGAAATGTGTTTGTACTAATAGTTGAGTTGCAACCATTAAACGCCCAGTCATTAAGTACCTGCGGATCTACTGCAGGGGAGTTTTTTTTTTCTTTTTTGGGAAATCACCAAGGATATATACTGCAGAGAAGCTTAAGGATCATCACAGAAGTGAACAATGCTCAGACTAGAGACCATCATTTGCACTTTTTCTGTGCTGTCTGTTGCAGCAAGAGCCGATTTGAAGGCACGGAACTGCAGCGAGGTGAGGGAGGCTTGTATCGGGAAAGGCTTCAGCTTCGCAAATGTTCCTCTCCAGGAGATCCCAGGTAAGGCTCCACTGAGAGCGACCCCTCAGATAGGCTCACGACCCGCCACACGAAGCATTGCAAACAGCCTCGGGAATAAACACATGCTTTTTTTTTGCAATAAACACGTCTATATTTAATGTTAAAGTCTGGATGTAGAAGTTAAAAATCCCCAAATATCCCACTGAACTCGTTCATGATGCAAACTGTCGGTGCGTAAATGCTGCAGGGGGTAACTTGTGACTGCATCAGGCGAATCTGTTATACAGCACCTCAACCACCTGTCACTCACCAAGTTGCTGCGAGTCTAACTGACCAAAGTTTTCAGACTGATCACGGGGGATCTACTGAAATACCAAAATAGTCCTAATTGACCTGACTGGATGGTGACCAACAGCTGGCGCAGCCTCCTGTATGCAGCTTGCATCAAGTGACAGGCCTGCTGTAATCAGGAGAAGCCCTCATTTCAACCCCAGCTTTCACTTAATGAGAGCTGGTTTACTGATTTATGCATTCATGCTGCGATAACAATATCCAATCAGCCAGCATCGATACTGCACGTGTAAAAGAGTCCCTTGGGCAGGCATATGTGTGCGTAAGATCTGTGTCCAGTAGAGGTCTGCGACTGTGCTAACCAAGCAGAGATAATGAATGATCAGCCGTGCAGATTAACTCCTGTCCTGCGAAAATTAAGTGATAAGGTGAAGTGGAACTGCTGCTGGCCCTCACAGTGCTTCAGCAGCAGTCCATAACCATGAGTCAACTACATAATTTCAGCCACTGGAGCACTTCTTTCAAATACCTTAAAGAATGAATGTTACATTTAGGGCTTTTTGCATGCGTGTCCTGTGACAGTTAAATCATATATACTGCCCAGAGATGACACATGCATAAGATACAGGTTAGGAAATGTTTAGTTGGGTTGCCTATGAGTGTCAGTGCTTGAAAACTTGAGTGAAATCATTAAAAAACGATTTTAAGGATGCATATTTTTTTGCAAATTTGATATAAAAACAACACAAACAACAATTTTGAGCATCAAACACTTAATTTCCAGCATTCCTTTGTCTTGTGAATTCATTTGCACTGCTTTGTGCATTTTCTGCATCCGTTCATGGTGTAAATGTCTTAAACAGGGTTTCCTTACACATTCATATATTTGTGGCAGCCCACCACAATTAAAACATTAGCCACCACGTAGGCCTATTTATTTTATACTTTAGTAATCGTAATAGTATAGTAATAGTAATTTAGTAAAAAACAAAAACACGGAGACAAACAACAACAACATAGGGACAAAAAAGGGAAACTAACATGATTTTGATTTTGAAACATTTCATACTACAGAATAATTTTGGAGCTCTTTATAAGGAGTGCTGTTGGGATATACTGTATGTATACCATTTGTTTATTCATTGACTGTCACATAAAAGTCCCTCCAAGTAACACTTTTATATATTCATTGGTGGAGACAAACGCATGTGTTTCAAATATTGAGCTGTTCCTGCGTCTTCCCTGAAATCTAAACCTATGCATTCTCATTTAAAAGGACTTGTGAAGTGAAAAACAGTGTTTTACCAGAGCTGGGCAATATATTGGTATGACACTAGATATCATTTCAGATTTTGGATACCATTGTAAGTATCTTTTCCTGGTTTTAAAGGCTGAATTACAGTAATGTGATGAACATTTCTAAACTTACCAAACTGATCTAACAGTTATATTATTTGCCTCAGTCATTACATCAACATTATTGATGGTTCTAAAAAAAATCAGCAACAACAGTCAACTCTACAATATTGTCATAATATCAAATTTGTGGTATTTTATTTAGGAAAAATTCTCCATATTGCCCAGCCATACGTTTTACTGCAGTGATATTTTAAATATCAGAAAAAAAAAAATCTTAAATAGCATTGTGTGATTTTCCACATGATCAGTAAAAGCCCTGCACCTGGCATGCTGATGTGATGTGGATATGTCTGCATCTGAAGAAAAGTAATTAGGAATAAAAGGTTGTTTTTTTTTCCACATTGCCCCAGCTGAGTTGTCTCTCCGGGTCGTCATTGTTGTGCTTCAGGGCCAATCATTCTCTCTATAAAGCAGCAAATCTGGCACAAGCAAAAGGCTGCATATTTGATAACAGGCACACCTGTTCAGAGATGGGTTGAATAACTAACTGATTAAATCCTTTGGATCCATGTCCCTGACATCACAACTAATCTCCCAAATGAGTGAAAAATTCAATCTCTCTCATCTCCGAACGTTGTCACCCTGAATAAACGTCTTTTGATGTGGTCTTTGAATGAGTCATAACCTTACGTGTCTGCTGGAGAGACAACGCATTATCAACACCTCAGCAAATTCACACAGTGATGGGCATGCCCTTCAGGCTCGTGACTTATTGCCTCTCACTCATGCAAACAATAATCGAGGTAAGCCAGGTCTTGACAAAGGTAAAGGTGGAAATACTTAAAGTCGATTTAAAAGCACAGTATCATCTGTTAAAGAAAAAGTATTAGACGCAGTAATACATCTTCACTGTTTAAACTCCAGAGATGAATAAAGTGAGCTTATATTAAATTCTATCTCATGGATGGTACTTTACTTTTTTGGTATCATTTCCATTTAGTCTATGAAGAATAGAGTTTAGTGGTTAATTCTTTGGATAAATCTGACATTTCCTGCTTTGAACTGTCATTTTAATTATGTGTTCTCTCTAATTCTAGTATGCGCAGTACTGAAAGCACACCTGAAGTAGAATTACTGTATAGTTAAAAGGGCTACATAAAAGGTCATTGTACTTGAGTGCTTTTGAGGGTTTTTATGACAGATTAAAACATAAGCACTGTACACACAAATTTACGCAGCCTTTAAATATGACATAGGTGTAGATTTTGGGGGGCTCGGGGTGGGGGATGCACAGGGCACTCCCTTTTTTTTTCTTGTGTATGTGTCTCTTTTTAATCATACCGTGTCCCATCTCTAAAGTTTTTGTGAGTCCGTGAACACTGCACAGGCAGAACTCCTCATGAGTTATGTTGTTTTTCAGCAGCAGTTTGAAGAGTTTTAGTTGTGGGGTGGATAATTGGTTTGCCGATCTGATCAGAGCTGATCTGATCAGACTAGATCAATGAATTAGAAGTGCAGCTGCTGCAGAAGCAAACTTTTAGACCCTGCATAATTACATATATATATGTAAAATCAACACGTGGGGGCAGATGTTTTAATCATGAAACAAATGAATGTGTGGAAACCCTTACTTTTACTTGTACAAGAGCTAATTACATTTGCGCCATAATTTGATGCAGAAAAGGCCCAGTTTGTTGGATGAAAACATTAAATTAATGAGGACCCCTAAACCCCCTGAGTCATATTTGCCCCCCCAGTATTGAAACAAAAGCTACACCCTTCAACCTTTTTAGTCGTTATTTTCACGACGGTTTATAATATTGACTGTCCAGGTAGTGACATAGAAGGGATTAAGGCTGTCCATGTGGCATATAGGAGACATCTTCAGTGACAGCATTACTTGGGAGTTAATATTCCAGTATGTGTAGATTAGTTGGTCCTTGTGGGACTTGGTGTAGCGGGGCTCTTAAAGCTTCCCGTGTAGCTTATTGTTTCTGTCAGCCTTACAGCTGCCATCACACTCTATTAACTCACTGATGATTTGGCAAAAACGTCCCCCTTCATGTTACCGGTCCACCTCTACAAATGATGCTTGCGCTGTTAAATGGCGTCTCTATGCCGTTTGATTTCTTGAATTCTCTGCCGTTATCTGAGACTTACACATCAAATTGAAGTGACAGGGGTGGGTGTGTGTGTGTGTGTGTGTGTGTGTGTGTGTGTGTGTGTGTGTGTGTGTGTGTGTGTGTGAGTGCTGGTGCTGCTTCTGATATAAGATGTCATTAGAGACTGAGTTAGACATCAAATTAGACAGAAGCCTCTAGATTTCTCATATACATGTATACGCCACATTTTTTGACTATCAGTTTAGACTTAATTAATCCCATTAGACTACTATTAAATTCTTAATCACATTTATGTTAATGAATGTTTGTTTCATTAAGAGCTATTTGCGTTTCTGTGATTTCACTGTTTTATTATTCAAATGAGTGGTTTCACATTATGGTCATACTGTTTGTTTGTCTTTTTTGCCAATATGAAGCACTCGTTACAACCATAACAAACAGAAATAACAAAAGGGTATTATGTGCTCAGCACCACTTAGACTGCTCAGCCACTGCAACAGTATGTTTTTCCACAAAGCTAAAAATGAAAAGCTTACAATCCTGTATTTTTTTTTTGCTGTTGTGTTTGGTCAAACAGAAGGAAGCAGGTCAGGTGGAATGACAGCGGTGGAGTCAGTGTTATTGACAGAAATGTTGTTATGATCCGAAGCCTAAAGGCTCAGTTGGTACAGTAATTCCACAAGACTTAGGCGCTGCTTCTGCCTGCTGACCGGGCCAGGCTGCAGGCTGTCAGCAGCTACGTTGTGAAGGCATTTTAAACCACGGGAGCATGAACTTGGGCATTGCACTGAAAGTCTTAAAGTGTTCACGAATCTAAAACTGCCCAGAGCATCCCCCTCTCCCCAGCAGACTTTATATCTATTTAATTCAATCGCTCTAAAATTCCTTAAATTTCAGCCTTTTTAAATCCACTTCTTCATTGCTTTGGTTAAAGATCAGACCTGCACTGTGCAGGCGTGCCCCTGCTGTCTCAGTTTCCACTCAGTGGATTACCCAACGTCTGAGGCAAGATGGCAAGATATGGAAAGTGAGTCACACAGCAGACTGCTGGATTCAATGGAACTTCTTAGCATGTCGTATCCTATGCTATCATTTGACGGCCAGCTCTGTTTACTCCCAGCCAGGAGATGGAGATGGGACGGAAATAACGGTGCTGATATTTTATGTGATCCTTGGCTGCCTGCACAACGAGGCAAATGATCTCTGCCGAAGCGTGTAATGTGCACAGGTTCTCTGCTGTCATGTAATGGGATGGAGAGGATTAAAAAGGGCTAAATGGGAGTGCCTGCAGAGGGAACGGCCAGGTGACTTTGTTAGCCCCTGCAGCCAGTGTTGCTTTGATGTATCGTCAGATTAATGTGACCTTCCTGTCACTCACACGTGGAGATAGATCTGGCAGTGAGGTCCTGAAAGGCATCGCAGCTTTTGATGGGTTTGTGCTGTGTTTATGCTTTTACATTTCACTTGACAAACATCAAAATATTTGTCATAAAATTGCAGATAATTGGACTTGTGGGATTAGCAGTTATTGTTTGGGTTTGTATATGGTAGCACCAGTGTTTGAGGCTGCTTTCTGCTATGTAATGTAATGTGAATGTGTCCTACTGAGAAGCAGAGGGGGGCACTATCAGTGAGAAGAATCCAAACAATCATCACTTCTCCCGCAGCAGAGGGGATTTCTCAAACGCTGCCTCCATCTCTGTGTCATCAATCATACTCATGAATGCCAAAATGGCCTCATGATGGGCTCTCTCTGCAGGTGTTCCCTCTGAGAGCGGTAGGAAACATTTTGTCCCACAAGTGTTTTAGGGTTACAGCATTGGAAGCCAAACAGAGTACTCAAAGCATATCAAAGAATAGATTATATATATATTTCTTTTTTTTAAGCTTTTGTTGTTCACTTTAAGTTGATGAGATGCAATGTGCTTTGCCATTAACTAAAATGTTTGTATCATATTTTATGGAGTACAGAGCTGTATTGGGTACACCTGTTTAATTTAATGCTATTCATCTCAATAGTTGTGCATTAAAAGTCCTGTAACATTATTTTCTCATTCACTTTGTTACTATAAACTGGGATTCAACATGAGCACAAAACTTTCTGCCAAAGTTTGAACAAAGTTTTCTTCGCTTCCCACGTGAGATTTCTAAATTGTGGTTTTGCCCTTACTATTCTTGTTGTTGAGTGTGTTAATCTGTCTGTCTGCAGCTAATCTGGTATACTACTGGACTGATCAGCCTAATATTTTTGTGCACATTTATTACTCTACGCTCAAGAACTCAATTGAGAAAGTAGTTTTACTGCTTTATGCCGTCATTGACGGCTGATTTCTTACTTCTCTTAAGCGGCTGGTAGAGACCAAAAATCCTCAAAAACTCGTGTAGCAAAATCTTAGAGCAAAAGTCATTTTCAGAAATAGTTTTGACTAAAACAAGCTCAGAAAGTGAACTGACTCCATGACTTCATGCCTCATTTTGAACCCAAGTATCTACAGATTAATTTTATACCCAATGTGTTATGATCCACTAAAGTTAGGCAAGACATGAGAAGAAAAAAAAAAACATTTTTGTGATCTCCGTCACCAGGTTGATTGTATGGGACCTGGGAGGGATAACCTCAGTAGGTGCAGCTAAGTGGCCAGTGATCTCATCTGGACATGTTGCAGCTGAAAAACAGCCACCTGGAGGAGATCTGCACTCTACTAAGTGCAATTTTCTAGATTTGACTGACTATGTTGCCATAGTCAGTCAGATCTTGACAGAACTCACAAACACAGTCCTGATGAAGCAGATTAACAAATAGGAGTTTTTGAGTGTAAATAATTAATAATTGAGAATGTTTTTCTCCTATCTTTATGTAGTTTGTGCAGTCATGAATACTGAATGTTATTGAGAAATATGAAACCAAGTTTTCATGGGCTTCAAAGGTATACTATACAGGAATATGTTGCAAAAGTGAAAGCCTGCCTCAGATTCGCATTCGTTTTGGAACCAGCTTTGTTTCTTTGTCTGCTTAGTGTTTCGTCTCACTATATTTTTATTTATTCAGCACTGAGGCTGCGATTTTCATATGCAAGATTAAAAATCTATTTTTCCAGGACAACCTGGCCGAGAGGAGAGCATAAACATTGTCAGAACATTAAACACAAGCAGACAAGTACAACTGTCACACACCACAAATGAGCGAGCCCAACATCCAGCTAAAATATCGTACAAAAGACTATTGTGAAACATGAACGTGCAATTTTCTAAAACGATTTCAGACGAAATTTTAGGAGCAATCACACTGCCTATGAGTGCTATTTTCTCGATCCTTTAAAATTGACTCAAAGTCTCTCGTAGTAATCAGCTCTGACAATTCCAGACGCTTCTGTAAATAATTTCAGGAGGATGCTGCATGTTTAAAAGCTTTTTTGTCAAGTTCTGGTAGAACCCTAGGGACCAGCGTTTGTAGAATATTGTAAGAGCACAGGCTATATTGATTTTGGCTCTGACCTCACTTGTGCAATGTGCCCAAGAACTTTCAGAAAACAACAAAATAAGAAGAAAATCAGAAAATACAGCCAGGTTGTCTGCAGATAAATACACCACCATTCACTTCCAGTGGGTCATAAGTGTTGATTTAAAGGAATTACTTTTGTATGAATGTATACATTGTTTTTTGTTGTTGTTTTTTCCCCCCAGAAAATCCTGCGTAGCATTCCTTCACACTGTATCATCTTAAAGCTAATGTGCAGGGCTGTTTTTTTCTGGACTTTATTATATTGAAATTTCTTTACATACATGATGTGCAAGATAAACATTGTTACAACAATAAGCACGAACAGATAACTGTCACACACCACAAATCTGCGAGCACAACACTAAGTTGAAATGTAATACAAGAAAACAATTACAAAATATACGTATGCACAATTTTCTAAAACGCTGATAATTTGAGGAGCAATCACAATGACCAAGAGTGCTATTTTCTCAGTCCTTTATATTTCATATAGCCTTGGTAATACAAATTTTCTTACGTTTAAAAAAAAAAAAATCTGTTTATTGTTTATATGCCTTAATACATCACAGTATGTCTGTCACTGTCAATTGTATACTGGCCATTTGATATGTTCAAATGCAATATTGAAGTGGACCACTTGCATGATCACCTTCATAAATCCATGCAATTAGATTATTTTGTCTCACTGACAGTGTGAAACCCCAAGTTATTTCATTCTGTCAGTCTGGAACCTGCAGTCTGTGCACCAGTGCTGCAAAGGCGTCTGTGAATTTTGATGTGTTTGGGTTTCTTTTCAAAAGGAGGGAAACTCATGTCTTCAGGGTTACTTTTACTCATTTATTTATTTATTTTTACACTAAAAGTAGTTTCTGGATCATATTTCTAAACCCTAATCCTGTCTGTGACCCAAGCTTTCTGTTTATTTGTTTGTGGCCTTCAGCAGGGTTTATGTCCAACTCTCTGTTGCTCATAACCCCGGTTGCTGAGACGTTGATGCAGCCTAAACATTTGAATACCAGAAGGGATTCTGAATGGCAGTTATTAACAATGCTGTTTTGCTTTGCTAATTTCCAGTGCATATTATGTGAAGACAGAGACCATTATTCAGATCCTTTAAGTTGTCTTTCATTTGTTTCGATATAGTGACAGAGCTCGCTCCTTTGTAATTTTTGCATACATTAAGAACGCAAACAAAAGCACATGAAAGAGGCACTTGGTTATTGAAGCTTGACCAGTGCTGTAAGCCTGGCGTGCCTTGTTTATACCGATGATAAGCGGCTGTTATCATATAGGTTAGTGAGGGAGTGATGGCGTGAACACAGCCATAAAGAATTAATGTTTGTCATTGTTTGAGATAAATCTACTGTGAAAAACAAGGAAAATGGATTGAAGTGATTCTCCCGAGACGGCATGGCAATAGCTGTTTCATGGTTTAAAAATCATTTGAAATGTGAAAGAATGAGTGCTCCGGTTGTCAACAAGAGATTGAATAGATGTTATTTTGATCTTTTAGTTCCTGTCAACAACTGTCCAATTAAATTCTAACCTGGAGCCACTGAGAAAGAGCTGTTTTAATTCCTCATTTAACAAGCTGACAAAAACACAATTCGTCTTGCCACTGATCCTATTTTTCTTCCTTTTCTTAAAAAACTTTTGACCAGTATACAACACATACTACATGCCTGATTTGTTACAGAAATAGAAGCATTCAGCTCCTTTTGGTGGGTTACATCTTATTATAATCTCATAGTGGGCATCATTCTGCTCACATAAACTCAAAATGTTTCATTTCCTCAGATCGAAGTGGAAGGTAGTTGAGAGGTGTTACCTTGAATAAATAGTGTGATTGACTGTCATATTTTTTCATGCCTGCAAGAGTTCTGTATGTGTAACATTATCAGATGACTGGTGTTATTATTCAGACATATTTTTGACACATATCTCTCACTTGATGTCTGTGTGGTTCTGTTTATTTATTTAGAGTTGTTTACATGTTTTCTAGTAGTTGACAAAATTCAGCTCTTTGCAAGCCACCACTGACTCTCCTCCTCAATCCTCAGGATCAATGCGCGTCTCTCCATTGACACGAGAATCAAAATTTAGACTTTTGGCTGTGACGTATAGCTGGTACTTTTCCCCGACACCTCATCTGGCTGTCAAAACCTCGCCGTCATGAAACAAAGCCCCCTCGAATGCCTCGTTGCTGTCGTTGGATCTATCTTTAGCCACACGTCTGCCACTCCTGTCTTGTTGACAACGTCTGACTAGACATGATGTGCAACTGGAGAGGATGTTTGCCTTTACACTGCTCCTGAGGACGCCTCAGTGTGGTGTGTTCCAGCCCAGCCGCCATGCTGGGGGAGCTGTGTGTTGTGTCCTCTCCCTCTCACTTAAGCCGCCTGCTGGCTAGAGGACACTTTTAGTGTAACAAGGTAGTGGGGCTAATAATGGCCAGTGTCTGTAAACTAAGCTGTAAATGCTGTGTGAAAGGTAATGATCAGTGCAGGTCTCAAAGCCCTCCAGGTCTCCAAACAGTCACCAGCTGCTACCTGTAGTTCAGTCCTCTGCCTCGCTCCACTTACCAAGCTGACGCAGAGGAGAGTGGCTTGTCTGCTCACGCCTCACTCTCAGGCGCTTCTAGGCGTGCTGCCCGCGTGGATCGAATATCTACACCGGCCATCTCGTGCCCCCACTCGGCTTTTTATTACATAGTCCTCAATAAATATCAAAGCCAGACATAGTGCTACATATGCTGATTATGCGCTGCTTGTCATTCCTAAATGTGCTGCACATGGAGTTAGGGAAGGCCATGCATTAATCTTAGCTGTAATGATATTGGTGCACCTTGCAGAAGGGTATGGCACATGAATATTCTATAGCTATTACCCTCGAGGTCAAACGTATTGTACTTTTTGGTTGTATATTTATCTTCTTGGCAAAGATGTATGTTAGGAGAAATCTAGTCATTGTGTACTGTTTTACACAGGGGATTGCCTCACTGTGCGATGTAATGAAGCAGACCAGTCGCAAGAGTGAAATTTTGGCATTGTACGTTTGTGCAAACCAGGGATATGTTGCATTTGTAAGTTTCATACGTATCATATGTTTCCAAAGTGATGTAGTTCTAATTATTTGCGTATGAGCTGACTATGTCACTGGGAGGAGCACGTAAATGGCGCGCTACCAACAACTGCCAAGCTGGAGACCGCTGTGAGAGACCAGCGAACAACAAAACTGGTTGTTTTTTGTTGAGAACATAAGCAGCAATTCCACCCATAATTGTAACACAAAAGCAGGAATTTAATGCAAAAACATGATCTTTTCCTTTCCATAACCACGTGTTTTTTGTGCCTGAACAACATTGCCGCACGTTCACAACAGCATTGTTTAAACATAAAGAAACATCAAGTTTCAACATATCTGCAACTTCAGAATTCTCAAATGGGGGTACTGGTACATCTATATGCACTATGGAGTACAGCATGGGGTATGTGATATTTTTAAAAAATGTTTTAAAAAATTCAACAAGTCTAGGTCCAAATCTAGTATAGCAAATGGCTTCACTGCGTATAAAATGCTAGAGGGCTTCTAAGTTGAAACAAGATCATTTGAAACAGAAGTAACAGAAGTATTTATTTACTGTTAATTTGACTGTGGCTGGCTAGTTAGCTAGTTTAATAATTCCACCCCTAAGATTCAACCATGCTGTCATCCTACACAGAAAAAGACCAAAACAGTAATACAGGACTGTCAGCATGTTAGCACGTGTTCATTTCAAAAGAGCAACCGCTAATGGGGAAACACCAACACTCACTCAGATGACCGATGGTGCTGGCCTCGCCTCTGTGGTCCAACCAAAAACTGTCATGCACAAATGTGCATGACCTAAAATAATTCTAAGCTAAAAAAAAAAAAAAGTAAATGTAAGTTTGATTGCATTTTAAAAATCAATGGTTTTCAGAAATGTACCATTCCAACATTTTTTCTGGCCACAGGTTGAATGAAGGGCTAAAACTAATAATTGTCATTATCAGTAAATCTACTGGTTACTCTCATTTTCCCATAGCTTAAGGTGAAATACTCAAATGTTTGTTATGTCTGACCAGCAGTCCAAAAATGAAAAATAATCACTTTACTGTCATCTATGACAAATAAATATTTTTGCCTGAAGACTGACAATGAATTAATTAGCAAAATAGTTACTAGCAATTTTCTCTAAATTTAGTAAATGATCCAATCTAATAATGAGATAGTCACTCTTCTGTGCAAGAACATATTTTTCATTTTTAAACCAAAAGGAAAAGGCTTTGCATTAATTGCAGCTTCAGAGATGGTTTTAGTTCAAATGTCACAGTGAAGCCCGGTTCTTAGAACCATTAACTTATACAGCATATGTAAAAATATTGTCTAGAAAACCTATTCCTCCACAACAACTTCTTCAAAGCCTCTTAAAATGTTTCTTCTGCTGCGACAGAGGCCGGCTATGCATTTATATTTCCCTCCTCAAAGAGATTTCTTTATCGTACATTTAAAAATATTTCAATATGAAACACCCTGCCGTTGAGTCAACACTTGGCTGTTTTATCATGCACACTGCCTTGCACATGGCATGTTGCAGTGGAATATTTTGACATATTCAAAAAAAAAAAAAAAAAGAAAACACTGACACATTTGCTGGGAGTATGAAACTGTTCCAACATCTTTATTCCTGTCCTTTTTCCCTTCACGCTGACTCTCCTGAGGATGAAGAATACCATCATACCATTGTACTGTGCTGCTTTATTGTAGACTGTTTTATGTCAGTGAGAATTCATTTCCTCTTGAACCTGTCCTCATTCACCCAAGGACATATACTCCTCTGTATCAGCATCCCCCAGTTATTTAAAACACCAGCATGCCTTTCATTATGACTTCTGACATGACCCAAAATGTGATAGGAATAATGTCATTCAGTTTTTGACTGATGCGAGTTCCAACTTGAGCGAGAAACTTGGCTATTCTGTACACAAAACCCTCCAGAGACGTTATTAAAAGTGTAAAGGAAAGACTGTGTGGAATACACAGATTTATAGATCCATGCTGATGTTCACATCCATCGAATTTCATCCTCATGTACTGTAGTTCCTCAGGATATGATCTTATTGTATTTTTCTTGCTGAAGTCTGATTATCCATCAGTTAGAGGGCATGTTTCTCCATGCTACATAGTGAGAGGTGAAACAGAAACTATGTACATAATCGCCTTGGATGTCTGTGAGCACATGACATTGAGTGAATAAGATTAGTGTCGGATAGAACAGCGACCACCTCTAGCTAACCTCTTGATTTATTTTTAACAAGGAGGTGAAACGATTGAGCGGTCTTAGTCTGTTTTCGGACGGATATAATGAGATTCTCACAGGGTATCATTTCAAGATGTGATGCTCGTGAAGCGAGAAAATAACTTGCATATTAATATATTCATACAGCGATATCCGCCTACTTACTTCCTTGCAGTTAGACTGATTAATTCATTCATTTGGTCGTGCATTTGTTCGTTCACTCATGGTAAGCCCGTACGTGCATATATCTTGAGACATCACAGTTAGCCAGCGTTCTTAATTTGCCTCCTCTCTGTGTTAAAAAGTGCATGCTACTTTATGTCAGTGCTATGGGTTCAGTCATGTGGCTAAAATAACCCAGGGCTCTCACAGAGGGCAGCCTAAATCTGTTAATCGCTGATCTGGCAACCAGATATTTATCAGGGAAAACATCCACTGAGAATTGCTTGGGCCCATCAGCTGGAAGCTCTGAAGAATTTGAAAAGAAGCTGCCTGTATGATAACAGAAGTGATGTGTTTTTGGATTTGAAGTGAGTGCAGTATTTTGTATGCAGCTCTCACTGGTTTGAAGGCCGACCCTGTTGCCCATCTGGAAAGACGGGGAATTGGCTCAGCCTTGGACAGCCTTTTTCTTAGAAAGACTGACCTGACCGAACTTCAGCTGTGCCATTTCGGGCCACAGTGGACGGGTAAAATTGAATAAAATTGAAAGGAAATTACTTTATTTTACTTGTTTTTCCATTTGTATTTACCTGTTTTTCTGGATACTGAAATGAAGTGGACAAAACACTTTCACTGACGGCAAAGACAAAGTGCACTGAATTATATAACTGGCATGCCTATATGAGGTTAATATATTGGTCAAAAAACATTTGTGCAATTTATTTTCAAGCATACTCACTGCTAATTCGGCTGTGGCTGGCTAGTTAGCTAGTTTATTAGTGAGGCAGTAAGTCATCATTTTTGGAGCTTGGCTAACATGAGAGGGCACCAGATAAAATGGCAACATGAGGGCAACAAAAGAGTTTTGTAGGGGGAAAATGAGCAGAAACTTTACTCTTTGCTTAAAATGTTGTGGAAACAAAGAGTGTGTTGTGTAAGGAAAGCCCTGACTGACAAAAATAAAGATGTCCAGGGTTTTTGTTCAATACAAATTGACCAAAATATGTAGAAAATGAAAAGCTCTGTCATGAATAAATGAACTGTTAATCTAACCCTGACTAAACAATAAATAACTTTTTGATTAATTTCAGTGTCGCTGACAAATTTCCAATGACAAAATAATCACAAGAGTGTTACGTGAGTTGTCGCGCACTTCCGTGATCTGGATGGTTTGGTGTGAGGTGATCATTAATTTGAGCTGTCTAAAATCAGTCTTTTTCACATCTTGCCTTTCCGACAAAATCAAAATGTTTAATATTGTCTGAACTTTTTCAGTTCTGGCTCATGTAAATAGTTAAGAAAAGGTTGAGCTCTCTCCGGCACCAAACAAGAAGCAGCAAACTGGGTGGATAATAAACATATAAGGGACCCTGACGAGGCAACAAGATAATCAAGTCTCGGTTCTGTTGGAGGACATTTGTGGAGTTGAGTGAAAAAGACTGTGTTTTATTTGGCATGTATCTGATTCACCAAACAACACTCCTTTTAGTGAGAAATCCTTATTTTTTTATATGGTTTGCCACTCATTCCAACAATCACCCCCCACTAAAGTAGCGCACCTAATCAACAGAGGCTGGTGGCGAGTTGAGGTGACAAAATCCCACATGTAGAGTGTACATGTAAAAACTGTTTATCTTTATGGATTCTACAGATGCCAAATTGACAATAACTCTGTCGACAAATGACGTTTGTTATCATTCCTTTTTAGATTCATGTGTTTTTGCGCTTGCACTTGTTAATATGTCATCTTTCCTGAAGGGAGTTTAGCATATTATTTTCCAGCAGGAGCAGGATGGGAAATAATCTCAAAAGGAATTAGTAGTTTTACAAATAGAGACCCTACAAGATCCCCAATCTTTGTAAAAATCTTATAGTGTGTGACTAAAAAAACTCAGATTGTCGTTAGATGTTGGAAGGTGTCAAGTCTTAAGTCTTAAAAAGTCTTCAAAGTCTTATAGTGCATGTTAGGCATATTTGGAAGCAAAGCGTGGGACTACATCTTTAAAAATCATCCAGAATTCAGATGACCTTACAGTCGCCTTTAGGTGATGAAGTGATGTGACAAGCCAGAGAAGCTGCACTGACACTAGGAATGTTGATCTCATTAGATCTGAGTTTGAACCCATAAAAAGTTTGTTGGGGGGAACCATGGGACACAGCAGATGGCACAGCACATATGCTGTGGGTCTCTTTGGCCAGGTACACTGATGAATACTTCTGAGAGTTGGCCTACCTTCGCTGATATGCACCAAAACTTGGATGCACTTGCCATGCCATCTTCATATAGACTGAAAAAACTGTAGTGCTTGACAGATGAAATTATAGACATAGCCATGTTCTAATTGTGCCCATAGGGACATGGAGGTTTTAATTTTATTGATTGCATTCTATCTTTATATGCCCTCTTGCCCTCTTGCCAAGATGTCACATTTAATTTACTAGCATTTCTGTGAGAGGGACCACCGGAGCCAAATAGTTAGAGGCAATAGATAGGCAAAGGGTTACAACAAAGATAAATTCTATTCATATTTGCAGTCCATAAAAAAAAGTTATGTAAAATGCAAGCACATCTCTGCAGGAAGAAGGTAGAATTTAAATATTTTTTGCGGAGCTTCATCAGCAGTGATAATAAGCTAGCTGATTTGACTGACACTCTATTTGATTACAGACATGGGAGTGACATGAAGTAATTGCGACTTATGATCACAGCTTGTATAGGTGTTAATAAATCACCGAGTGCATGCGTAAACCTCTCTCATTTACATTTTTCACAGTTTTGGTGCCTGGTTAACACTAGTGACATAACATTAGTATGGATTGAATCGGCTTCGTGTTTTGTTATTAATATGTTAATGTGAGCAGGTTCCACCGCTCTGTATGCATGTTAAACATCTGGTGCTTGATGCAAAGCAAAGTTATGCATCCTGCTGTTGGCCCCGGACAAATAAAGGACAGGGAACGAGTTAGTACAGTGAGGTTAGACTGGGACAAGTCTCTTTGTTTATACCCTCACATCCCTCTTTATTCGGAGTGATTTGTCAAAGGCCAGCTTTGATACAAGGCTATTAGTGGGAAAAAAAAAAAAAAAAAACTCTCCCCTTGGCTAGTGGCTCACTCAGGATCACAGACAGCTTCAGGTGGAAATCAGACTTGGTACCATAGCAGCAAAAAACAAACAAAACCCCATCTGCATACGACAGTGCAGATCCAATGAGTAAAGAAACAAGCGATCCCAAAGCTGTGCTAAGACATTTACTTGAAGAACACTTTTGTTTTCACAACTGTTTCCACAAACCCGTCGCAACCCTCATGGGTCACACATGGCTCTATTTCGCTTTTTGAAAGATGGGACCGGGGGTGATAGAAAAGCTGATAAAAATCTTACAGCTCTCGTAAACTTCATCATAGAAAACATATTTCAAAATCTATACAGGCATCCAAAGTTCTGTGACGTTACGACAAAAATAACCAGCCCTGTTTTTTAATGGTGTGTCTCTGCATGTTTAGTGTGAATGAGAGACAGGAGGACAATTCAGCAACACCGACAAGCTGTTTAATGTTTCACCTCCGCCTAAAGCTACAGCTATAACCGTAGATTATGTGTTTATGTGCTGAAGTTGTGCAGTATACTTAAATGGTAGAAAGTGCAGAGCTGTATCAGTGCCAATTTACAGTTTATTTGGAGAAACTTGCTGACTTCCATAGAAAAGTAACAATGGAACTGTATGCCGCCAATAATGTCTGGCGGCGGACTTGAGGGCACCGCCAACTCTCATCTCCATCTACTCAGGACACTGCAGATTTTCTTTTATCCCTTTTCCCAAAGTTATGAACTAGCAACTTATGTGTACATTGACTCCAATATGGCAGAATGGAGCCAGTGTTCACAAGTGTGACTTAAACTTCCTATTGGGACATAAACTGGGTGTACGAATTAATAGAGAAATGTCGCAGGACCGTTTTTATGCCTCCATGCCAGAGATGGCTGTGGCCGGATGTGTAATGTTTTCAGGTTGTCCATCCCATTCTTGTGAACGTGAATATCCCAAGAACACCAAGAGGTATTCAAAATTGGCACAAACGTATCACAAACTTGGACTTGATGATGAACTAAATAGAATTTGTCGGTTAAAGGTCAAGGTCACTGTGACCTTGCATCCGTCTCATTCTTGTAAATGCAATATAGCTCAAGAACACCTTAAGAGGGGCGGCCTCTGGCTCACCTGCTAGAGTGTGCGCCCCATATGCCGAGGCCTTTGCTGTGGCACAGGTCTGATTCCAGCATGTGACCTTTTGCTGTGTGTCATTCCCTCTCTCTCCCACTGTCATTCTACAGCTGTGCTATCAATAAAGGGAAACATCCACAAAAAATGTTCTTTAAAAAAAAAAAAAAGAATGCCTTAAGGGAAATTCTTCAACTTTGGCACAAATGTCCACTTTAAGTCACGGATGAACTGATTAGAACTGGCTGGTCAAAGGTCAGGATGACTGTCACGTTTGTCACATTTTTGTGAATGTGATATCGAACTTATTTCAATTTGACACAAACATTCATTTGGACTTAAAAATAAACCAATTTGGTGACCTCACAAAGCATGTATTTAAGAATTCAAAAATGAATACTGTATTTATGACAACATTTCACACAGATGTCTAATAAGATACAAGGATAAAGTGATTACATTTTATATCCAAAAGGTCAGAGGTCAACATCAATTTGACATCATAATGTTCTGCAAAAACACTTTTCTGGCCATGACTCAACATCATTTCTCAGGAACAGAAGGGGGGACATTTGGTCAGATATTGAATTGGTGAAACTAACCTTGGGTGTCAACCTTGAAACTGTGTAGATTGTATAGATCTTCTGTGCTGCCGGGCTGACGATGTGTGTGAAGCAGCCATGTTTTCACAAACACGGATGTGAACGTGAATATCAAAACTGCAAGCACAACGTGAGTGATTCACGGAGGCAACAACAAGGCTGTAATTCAGTTTTTTTTTTACTTTGATTTTTTGGGATTTATACTAAAAAGTGAACAGCAAATGATATCCTTAATTCAATCACACCAGAAATGTAGTGCCTTTTCTGAAGGAAATGCAGTGTGATCAGCTGTGAACTTCATTGCTGAAAAAGCTTTGAGTGAATACGCAGCAAAATGAGAATTTACTGTAAAAAGAGCAGAAGTTTTATGTGTACTTTGAGATAAAGAAAAGGGTGGAAGAAAAATTAAAACGAGCAAGCAACAAAAATACTCGCTGTCAACAATTTGACTACAGTATGAATAACATCAGCAGTCCCACCCGTTACACTAAGATTAGCAGATGTCACTCTTGCAAACATAGAGAGGTACAGACGATGTCTTTCCAGTTTTTTTTTAGTATTATTTTTGTTCCACTTACCTTGCCCTGTGTGTTTCTCAAAGACTCCTGCTGGTGGTTCAACTCCAGTGTGATGAATTATTCAGTTACTCCAAGCAATGAACTAAATGCAAGTTAATGTCCATTTTTAGATATCCAACCTTTTAAATTTCATACGAGGCAAACCTGCCAATAAATAGAACACACATGACATTCAGAAAAAAAGCTTCTCTGCCTTTTCAAATGTAGCCTATTTTTGAAAAGACTAAACCCCCCCAAAAAAAAGAAAAGCAAAGTCCAGGAACACCTTCAAGGAGGCGCAGAGAGACAACCATGCCACCAAAATTAGGTCCAGAAACATTTTTATGCCAAGTAGGTTTGTACATATAAGGAGTTTAACTTGAGGATTTGGTGTATGACAATAATCAGAATCAGAACTACTTAATTGATCACAGGGGGAATTGTGATATCTTGCAGTTGGTTTGGTGTAAAGCACAGACTTGTAGAGATAAGAAATAAGAAATTGAATATGTTAGAACATAAAATAAAGATACAGGCATTAAACTACAATGTTTAACACTATTATGTAAAATATTTAAAAATGTAAAATCTAAATATTATAAGTAAGTATATAAAGTGTGTAAAAAGTGTAAAATTGCATATTGCTACAATACAATTTATAATATGTAAAGTTTTAGAAATATAAAAGATTTGTATCATGCTACAATGTGCAGCACAATATATATATCAATAGAATTAAGATAAGGCATTTAAAATATGTGCGTTATATATTAACCCTTTGAAATGTGGATCCACATCACTTTTCTTGTGCTGCATTCAAACACCTTCACAAGTATTTAAACCTTTGAACCCTGAGCAAATTGGCTTTTGTTTCTTTTGAAAACACAAGAAAAAAGAAGCAATGAGTAACTTGGGAAGAAATTAATTAATAAAAAACAAAACTAAATGAATAAAAAGCTATGGAAAAAAATCTAGTGACAAATGTCCAAAAAAACCTCTCCAAACCATATCTCAATTATATATTTTAACATATTGTAGAATTATTTTTTTTGTAAGCATTTAAAATGAAAAAAACATTTTCTTTCTTATTTTCTTCCCATGTTTTTGAAAAAGAAAACAAGCCAATTTGCTCAGGTTTCAACAGGTTAAATATGCACTCAAGAGTGGTGTTGGTAGTAACAAATGAGAATACTGAAGTAAATTGCAAAGTTGAATAATTTCACAGAGTACTCCTGCAATTCATTTATTGTACCTATTATTGTAAAGTTAAGAGATTGTTGCAAATAATTATTGTATTGTAATTAGTAAACACACTAAAACAATACAATCACAAAAACTAAAATAAAAATGAGAAAAATAAAATAGAAAATGGAAAAAATGAAGGAATATGACAAATATTCGTTATATGCACTATATATATATATATATATATATATATATAGTGTGTGTGTGTGTGTGTGTGTGTGTGTGTGAAATTAAATTTTATCCAGGGGTTGTTCAAAGTACAAAAATAATAGACTGCATTATGTTAAATCTTGCCTTACAGAATACAGTAGTCCTGAGTATTTGAAATTATTACGGAACAATAAAATTGACATAGGTGTAAACATAGTCTGTAAATAATGATATAAAGATATCTTTATATACTCTATGGCTGTAAAAGGAAGGACAGTAGGGTGTGACCCATGTGACCCACGTGATCGTGGGCCGCCCAGGAGGGGCGTGTCGGCGTCTGTTTGAACGACAGCAGCCTGAACACAGTGAGGGTAAACCATCATGCATCCATGGGGTAAACCAGAGCGAAGTCGTGCAATATTAGTGTGTTGATAGCAGTTTTTAGAAGTAAAGGATCACACCAGCATCTATATAGATGTATATGAAGTGACATCTGTAGGTATGTGATGCGTTACGTGCTGTTCAGTGTTGCAGGTGACCCGAGCGAGCTAGAAGGCGATCTAGCTTACAAACTGACGTTAGCTTTTCTGCAGGTTGTGTGTGTTTGTTCAGGTCAAGCTAAGGTGCAGAGCTGCGTGCGTTTGTGTGCGTCGTGCTTTGGATTTGTGCCCCAGGCCGAAAAACACGGACGTAAATGTAATTTATTCAAAGATTTGATTGACCCGATTTCTCCCAACTTTGCATTGTTGGACTGATAATTAATGATAAACAGAATTAAAAGGGGATATCCGAGGTAAACAGGCTGAAATCCGAAGTTTAGGGAAATATTGCAAGTACATGACAAGTTTCTTTTTTGGATATTTTGAATATGCAAATAATGCATTACGCAACTAATTAAAGATGCGCTTATTTGCACACATTTCCAGATCAAAAATCTGAGTGTTATATAAAGTCGTTTCATATTTTTGACATATTAATTTGAAGAGTTTTTACCCAGAGGATTTTGGATATCTCTGATTTCTTTATGTATTTATTTTTTATTAGAAAATAGCCTATGTCAGCTGCCTTGTTTTCAAGGAATGAAATGTTGTATACATCAGGCAGTAAATGATGTGTGAACAAACCCCTCCATAGAAACCTTCAGATTATAGATAGAAATAAAAATGGTGTGGTGTATGTAAGAGCTACTGAAGTTGAGACTTTTGGCACAGCATATGAGGAGTAAAAAATACTCATTTATGTATATATTGTATGTATTGTAAAACTTCCATACATTTTTAGACAAAAAATAAGCCTCAGAGGTTAAAATTCTAACTTAGAGATATCACCATGGAACTTCCCTAGTGGATTACTCACATGAAGACAATTGTACAGTACATTTTCTGAAGTAAATATGCTAATGAGGTATTGTCTAATTAAATATGAGTTTTTGGCCTACACTTTAAGAACAGAAATATAAACTAAAATAAGCACCTAAATGTGCATTTTAAACCTGAATGACAGATGACTGCCTAAAATCTCGAAACTGATGTTTTAACTGGAAATGTAATGCTTAAGTGTACAAAATAAATAACTGAATGAATAGATAAAAAAATAACAGGCCATTGAAAAACCCATATCAGTTGACCCCTACTCCTCACAAGGCTGCGTGCAGACAGTGCAGGACTCTGAAAGTACCTTAACATTACCATGGATGAATCATACATTCATACAGTTACTATTATTATACATGATGACATTAAAATACATGCTTGCATGCATTTTAATGTCACCATTTTTAAATTAAAATTTTAAAATACATGCTTGCATGTATTTTAAAAGTCCAGTTTTAGTCTGACTAGTTTAAGACTGACTAACACTATAATTGGACTATAACTTGACTCTTTCTTACATCATGTAAATGTACTGACTGACTCTAATATAGATATATATTTTTTAAGGCTGCTACAATATGTTTTGCTGCATCTCATCCACGACAGTACATTGCTCAGCTTTTCATGCCTTTAGATTTGGTTTATCGAAGATGACAGCGAACCAGCTCGGTATATAACATAACCACATTGGAAACAGAAAGGTCGGACCACGGTGTTTAACTATATATCTTTAAATGTTACAGTTATGGCTGAAAATAACAACAGAAATAGGCACATTTGCCCATTTTACACGTCTCTACAATGATTGCCAGTTGTCTGCCTGAGAGTGATTGTTGTTTTTCGGGCAACAGGGATTAAGTAACCTTTCCCGACACTGGTGATAGGTGTTAGGTGTTTGCAGGGATGTTCCAGCTGGTTGCACACATGTGTGTTCATGCAACTCAAGCTTCCCCCCAAAGAGTAAATGGACACAGCAAGTTTCAGCCGGTGGAGGGGAGTATTTTGATTTATATTTTATAAAGACTCAAAAATAGTTTATTGGTTAATTTCAAGCCCTATGAATTTAGCTTGTGGGTTGACTCAAAGTAATCTACAGTGTTTGTGCTCATCATAAAGATGTAACATATCACCAGCGGCTCAGCGGTTAATGTTTTTATCATAGGTCTTTGGTTAAAAAGAATATACTCTATCGGGTCTTTGGTGCAGGCCTTGATGGGATAAATTAATGGCTGGTTTTGGTCCTTTTTATGTTGACACACTATAGAATAATACAATAAGTACATTTTCTGTTAAACCTTTATGTGACACTGCAACAAAGACGCAGCAGTTTTCTTTGCTGTAAAAGAACTGTCTGACCCGTACTCCATCCTGTCTGTTGCTAATGTGCGGTCTGCGCTCCACTAGATGAATTATCTGTGAAGCCACAGTGCTGCTTTAACCTTGGCGATGAAGGTTGTGGCACTTTGCTGAGTGGCGAAGTCCCTTGAAAGCTCCTTCCCATATGTTGATGTACGACAGTCTTGTTTTTAAGTGATATTTTTGCTCTGTTGAGACTGCTGTAGCACGCAGTAGGTTTGTTGTGTCGAGATGGATTTTTTTCTTCTCCTGACATATCTGATGAAAAGGCAGCACTCAAAATGTGTAGCCCGAGGGACTTGCTGGTAGACGGTGTGATATTAATGAAGTTCCTGAATCCATCCATAACTTGATTTTTAAGTAAGCGGTGATTGGAAATACAAATTTCAGTTGCTTGTCAGTCAGTCTTTGCAGGCCTGATTAGCAGTGGATGTGTGAAAAGAAAGCAGAGCTAAGATGTTGGAATTGTGATCTTCACAGAAGGCCTTATTCCACCAAACATCTGCAATGGGAGGTCCACCTGGATGTTCCAGTGACATATTTGCACTCGAGTCTCCCTTTCTTCTCAGATCAAAGCCTTTTTGTGCAGATGCATTGCACACCTCAGATTATGACTGTGTAGAAATGTCTTCTTATTCTGACTTTTACAGAATGTTCTTGTTTATCGGAGCCATGAAACATACTTTTCTGGCGAAATTAAATATTCTCCATCCACATGCTTGACAGCACCCACTGCCTTTGTGAAACGACACAGAACATTAATGGTCGCATGCATTTATAAACAAGCTGCCATGAGATATTTATAACACATTTGGATTCCATGCAAAGCGCAAACACCCATGGTGAAAGTAATGAAACAATTTAAAAAATCAAATTTCACACCATATAGAGAGTACATAAGACAAGTGTTTTCTCTTTTCCGCCTTCTGTTTAGCTCTGTGCCTTGTGTACCAACACACACAAAGATGCTCCCTCGCTACTTGCCATTTCTTAAAGCCTGCAGTTAATCTGTCTGTTGAAAAGTAAGATTTATGTTCAGTTTATGGAGAGAAAAGAGAAATTAACTGCACTGTTGTTATTTTTCACAAGCCTTTGTTGCTTTAGCTAGCAACTCATTCTTCCTACGTCTCTCACTGCCCCCAGTGTGCAACACGTACACAAACACCCCCCACACATGCTATACAAATACTGCTGTACTTACTGAACATCATTTAAATGAAATTATCAGCACTGCACGCAGTTTTTCTGCTGTATTCTGTCAACATATTTTAATCTTAATAAAGGGCAAACATAAATCATGTTTTCCTGTTTATGTTGAGAGCATGCCCTGCTAAACAAAAAGTAAGAGATGTTTTTTTATGACTTTTCTTACCAAAAATGTGTGTGGTTGTGACTTTGTCACAGACTGTAGTCACTGCATGTGTTTCTTGATCTGCTTGGATCTGCATACCTTGACAGCACATGCTTGTTTACTTTTTTTAAAGTCATCAAAAGTGCAAAAGACTTGAATTGTGAATGCTGAATATTTACATTCACAGGGTCGCAGCTTTTATAGACAGCCATTGGTCTTGGGGCTGGGAATCAGCAGAGTCCCCACGATATGATATTATCACAACACTTATGATACAACTACAGTTGCAGCAGTATACCGATATCAGTGTCGACCGTGGTATGAAAGTTCGAACAAACCAAAAAAAACCATATGTTTTCATCCCTGTAAGTATAATCGCAACTGCTAATACTAATAATACTTATTGTGTAATACTGTAAAGCTGTGATATTTTCTGAGATGGTTATGGTAATGGGAAAATGCAATACTGTTGCAACCCTAGATACAACATTATTGAGATTTTAAATTGGCTATGATATGCTGAGTATGCTTGCGATAACATATATTGAGATATATTGGATTTATTATCTTTACCCCCCCCCCCAAAAAAAAAAAAAAATTAAATCTGCTCCTCTCACTTCAGTCATTTTTGTTGCAGCAAATTGTATCAAGCAGGCTGAAGAAGTTATTGATGTTATCATTTTAGTAAGATACCACTGTACGTCCTCTTTGAATTGCCACACAAAAACATTGCCATTCTATGCTGTATCGATGTTTTTTCCCCCACCTCTGATTGGTCTCTACTATATAACTGTGTGGAAAAATTGTTATGGAAAATTTGAGCCAGCCTTTTGAACTTACATGTATCTCGTGACCTTTTGAACTTTGATGACTTAGCCTGTGTACTTTGCACATTTCTGCTTTTATGCTGCCACTGAGTTGCAACACAAGAGGATGTTTGACAGACTGTCAAAGATATGATCTGAGATTAAGAACTTAAAGATGTCAGAGTGTAGTCAGCTGGGTGGAAACTGTCTGATAAGTTTGACAGGACACACCCTTAGTTTCACCTTCCCTTGTTTGACCTTTTACAGTACAAACACTGTATAAATACTCTTTTGTGTACACGCCCTTATATACAAATGCTGCATTTACAAACTCGCAAAGACATTTTGTGCTGTCTCACTGTATTGGTCTCTCTTTGACAAATATATTTTTACAACACAAATAATAGTATTTTTAAATCATGTTATTTTCTGACATCCTGGGTCCACAAAAAGCTGGTGTCCGTGATACTGTATGTTTGAACTTTTTGCATCTCTTTCTCCTTGGAATTTTATTTTTTTTTTTGCTCGTGGGTGTAAACATAACAGTGCTGTGTGCAGTTCACTTATGACATATTACACAAATTCTAGGGGTTGCAGTCTAAGTCTTCAAAATGTCTCATGTTGCCTTCTATGGGCGCAAATTTGCAAAATGATCTCATGCTCATATCATTTTGTTGCTCACTCAGTGTGATGCTCACCAAGTGAAATCCATTTCTTGTTCTTCTGCTGTGCAGGCTGTCTGTTGCTGCATGCAGTGAGAATTTTACAGCTGCCATCTGCTTACAGCTGCTTGTCTGATTGGAAGTTCATGCTGATTGTAAATGATGCACATTAGGTCCACCTTTTTCTTTTTATTGAAAATTGAACTCAGATTGTGCTTTGTGTAGGGAAAAAAATATAGTCATTATGGATATGCAGGGGACAATCTGTGAAATATCATCCGTGTAAGTCATATGACTTTTTGAGACATATAAGTTGAATATTTAATGACTATATATATTATTAGTTAGCCCAACATTTTAATAACTTTGGGTGGATCTGCACTGTAGACTGAAACTGAGCCAAATTCAGATGATCCAACTGATCCATTTACTGTCTCCTAGTTTATTCTTACATGTCTCATTTGTGTCTGAAAATTTTATCATTGTGAATGGAGCCATAGCCCAAAATAATTGTATTAGCACTATGCCTCCATGCTGTGTTTTATGTTTTTGAGATGTCCATCTGTCCATTCTCCTGAATGGACAGATGGACATGTATTATAAATTTTGGTGTTCAAAGGTAAAGGTTACTTTGACCTCACGTTTCCCTTTCAGGAATGCTTTGAAGAAATGTCCTCAAATTTGGCACAAACGTTCTCTTGGACTCAAAAATGAACTGATTAGATTTTTGTTGTCAAAGGTCAAGGTCACTGTGACTTCATAAAGACACATTTTTGGCCATGAGGCAAGAATTAATATGATAATTATGACAAAATATTACACAAATGTCTAAAAAGATAAAATAACGAAGCAATGATATTCTGTATCCAAAAGGTCATAGGTCAGCTTCACAGTGACATCATAATATTCTCCAAAAACACATTTCTGGCCGTTATTTAATCCCATACCGTATCTTTGGAACAGAGGGGGAGACATTTGGTCAGACACTGAATTGGTGACACTAATCTTGGTGTCCACCTTGAGACTGTGCTGACTGTATAGATCTTCTGTGCTGTCGTGCTGACGATGTGTGAAACATCCACGTTTTAGAATTTGTAGCTTCTTCATATTTGAAGCACCGTCCACTGTGATGGCTACATATGCGTTTAGATAGACATGGATACAAACGGCAACTTGACTGGTTGGCGAAGGCATACGATTGTGAGGCATTGATTCTAGTTTTAATCAAGTTTTCTTTTAACTGTGAGTTAATTGAATCCGACATAGTGAGGGATCAGTTCGCAGTAAACCCCTCCACCCCATATCAGTCTCATAAGATTTCCTGGTGGTTAAAAAAAATGGCGCTTTTATTTTGAAAGTAGAAGTAACAGGAGACTTCACTCCCAGTTCAGATTCGGTTAAATGCAGCTTGCCAATTCCCAGACATTGACTTGCAGATTGAGAAGTGCTCAAATTTGTTTTGTGCTCTCTCAAAGCTTTTGTTGTCAATATACTTCCAAAGATTTTAGACTGTCAAAAGGAAAGAAAAAAAAAGCTGTTACAGACATAGTCTGCTTTTTTGTGGCTCTTTTAAAATGGCTGCTTGGGGAAATGAAATGATGTAGATCATTAACTTTTGATTCACTTCAGTATTTTCACAATGTCATCAATTATGGAATGCGAGAGAATATTTTAAAGGAATGTAATATCTTTTCTCCCCACTGACTTCACTTTGATAAGCCCTTGCCAGTGGTACCTCTTATTGTCAGTAGAAATGAGAAACACTACCATTGTTCCTCTTTTGCACAAATTCATGTTAAAGATCCTACATGGCACAATCCATTGTTTTTTTCTGAAGTTAGCCGCTCATTTTCTATACAGAGAAAATGAAAGAAAATATGCATGTCATATTTAAAGTGGAGATAAATGGTCACTGACAGGAGTTTTATGTTGGTGACGCTTTAAATGTCAGTTGGTTTGTGAGCTACAGTTCGTAAAAATGTTATGTTGAGTCGGAGTAACTGTATAGTAACTATAACTCATTGTTAAAAATTATTCAAGTGTTCAAAAGGACATCTAACAAACTTATTCAATGTGCTAATTTGAGCATATTGAAAAAATGTACACAGTAACCTCTGACATCACAAAGTAGTTGTCAATAAATCACATTTTGGTTGCAACCTTATTTTATAACTGTTTTTTTTATAGTGCCATGTCTTAACAGAGAGGCCACAAAATTTTACGTAAACAATGTTTTTGATTTTGCAGGGTATTTACGAAGTCTGATTTTGTCTATGGTAAAAAATACATGTCAAGCTAAATGTAACTGACTGTTAATGAGCTTCATCATTAGCTATAACTGTTTTTCATTTAGTTATCTCAACAAAATGCATCAACATCTGATTGTAATTTTTTATGTAGATCAAAGTATTGACTGTGGAATGGAAGAGTCATGAATAAAGAAGATCCAGACAGTAGAATAGCTTTGTATATTTTGAGGAAGAATTACAAATATTCAAGTCATGTCAGGTAGAGCAAAAAAAAACGAGGAGTCTTCTGTGTGACTACTGATTGGTCGTCTGTGGTTAGCTACAGCTAATTAAATCTGCAAGTGACAGTTGTCATTTCTGGTGAAAAAAAATAAATAGTTGCCAACTATAGAAATTCAGTCCCTACTTTTGTCCACCTTGGTCTGAGATCGAGGACCCATTGTTTAAAAAAATGCGTAATTTAATAGAATTAAGAATTTCGGGTTGTAGATCTGCCACAGCTATCTTTTTAAACTGCACATGTGCCCTGCATGAACAGAAAGCTTGCCAAGCATCGCTACAGTAGCTAAGTGGGGATACGGCTTAGCAAGCTGTCAATTTGAATGCACTGCTGCTAATTAAGACCTGATGCTGGGTTTTTTGGAACCGCAGTCCTGCACATTTTTTCCGTGATATAGAAGACTAAGTGGAAGACAATAAAGTTAAATACTGTTATCAGCTCCAATGATTATGTGTCCAAAATGGGAGCTGGTGCTGTAAAAGTTTTATTGAATGGTTGTGTAATCTTTAGCAGACAACCTGATGGGAGTGAAAGCTCTGCATGTGTTACTGAATTTTTTCAAATTACTTCTTTTTAATCACATTTTTTTTCCCCTGCAAAAACACGAATTTAACCCAGAATAAGGGAGACTGGTGTGAAAAAGGAAATTATTAGTGTTATTAGAGTTAAATCTTTTAATTTTATATACTCAAGTCATACTCAAGTCAAGTTAAAATTGTTAAGGCTGTGTATAGTTATTGTCACTTTTAGCATGGATAAAAACACAATTGTTTTTGTGTCTTTTTCAGGTGAACATCTTCGTGTATGTCCTCAGGGAAACACATGTTGCACCCAGGAAATGGAGGACAAATTTGGCCAACAGAGCAAACAGGACTTTGAGAATCTGGTTGATGAAATGAGTCATGAATTGAGAAGCACCTTTGTTTCCAGACATAAAAGATTTGATGGTAAGTCTTTTTTTGCTTAATGCTTTATGCTGATTAATTTTCCTATAATTCCTTTTTTATTCAGCAGTTTTAATGGTCATTCACCGTTGAACAAAACGCTGCAAAAAGGAAAATCAAAGGATTTAGGCTATGTGTTAATTTGAAAAGGTTCACTGTTTGTAGTTCTGTAGCTGTCCTCCCTCAAGAGGAGACGAGATGTGAAAATCTCATTAATATGCCTTGGAGTGGAGAACCCTCTTGTTGGATTAGACAAACATGGCTTCTTGCACAGCAGATTGACAGCTTGAACAGCGGTACAGAGCCAAACTCTGCATTATTAAGGCTGTTTGGTGGTCTGGTGCTGTGTGTGATCTTGTCGTAGCCCCATGGTGACTGTCTTGACCATCACACATCCACTGAGCTTCTGCTATGGGAGGGGATGTACTCATTACTGAACCAGACTCGGTGTACCTCTCCACCTCTCCCTGTTGGTATCCTTCTCTATGGAGTCAGCTCCTTCTTCTTACAGTTTAATGAGAAATAATAATCCCTCCAGCTCCAAACATTATACGGTGTGGGAAGCTGAAGATTATCACTGTGGACAATGTTGAGGGGTGGTGGAGATGAAAATTGTCAAGCATAGCTTACCTGTCTGCATAATCAAACAGTATATTAGGAATGCAGTTTCTGAGTTATCACACAGAAACATTTAAAGATAACTGCATTTAAATTCTCTTTCTTTCCAACTGAGTGGACAAAATTGAAGTCCTCTTAAGAAAAGTTCCCCAATGGATCATTTTATTAATTAAAGAATATTGGATTATAAGGCTTTCTTAAAGGGACAGGTCACTCAAATTTGAAATACATATCTTTCCTCTTGTCTGTAGTGCTATTTATCTCTCCAGATGGTTTTTGTGTGAGCTGCAGCGTGTTGGAGGTATCAGTATACTACAGAATAAATGAGCTTGATTTAATTATTAAATAGAAACTTCTGTCAACCGCAATGCTGCAGTGCTTGTAGATTGCAACATGTTGGGCATACAATAGCTTTTTATTCTGATGATTCTGCTTTTGATGTCGCTGCTCCTTGACTAAAGAATAGCCTTCTGCAAAGGTCTTAGCACACGTTAAAAGCATCTCTAAACTTTAAGCTATTTTGTTTTCTTTGGCTTTTCTGGATTTTTGTATTTTGTGGTTTCTGATTTTCTCTTTTCTTTCTCCTGTAAAGCGCTTTGTATCCACAACTTTGGAGAGTGCTGTATTGGATTAAAGTGTTCTTATAATGGCATTGAAAAATAACCCATGATTTCAGTCAAGGTCTCTGAAGTTTGATGGTTACATAGTTGCAACTTTGCCATTTCTTCATGATATAAAAGCTGGAAATTTTTTTAAACTAAACATTCATCAACTACAGAAAGCAAAACCTGATCTTGTGTTTTAAACACAGGGGTTTGTTACATACACAGCATTTGGCAAGGGTTGCCCTAATAATAATACTGGATCCGTTTTATGTGTCTCATGACTCTTATTGCACAATAAAGAGACAGTTTACCCCAAAATGAAAACTACATATATTTCCTCTTACCCGTAGTACTATTTATCAGTCTAGATTGTTTCGGTGTGAGTTGTTGAATGATGGAGATACCAGCCATAAAGATGTCTGCCTTCTCGCCAATATAATGGAACTAGATGGCACTAGTTATTTTAGATAATTCAGACCTTGTTGTGAGCAGTTTCATGTATGAAATATTTCCTTTTCTTTCCTCCCACCAAACTAAATCTGCTAACTTTATCACCGTGCAGAAGGAAGCGTGTATTTACTCATGAACGAGAGTTATGGGACAGCGCAAGATGAAAACATTAATGTCGTCCTCCTCGGCTGAGCTGTAGCATTAGTTAGCTCATTGGTGCTAGGTGAACTAGCAGTATTTTCAGGCTTTCCTTTTTTGCGGTGATATGGTTGGCCTGTGCAGTTTGGCAGAAAGAAAAAAAACTTTCTACATCAAATTGCTCACAACAAGATCTGTGGATTGTCTTGAGTAAGCTGTTAATGATTTCAGGAAAGAGACATTGTTTTTCATATTTAAGTTTTGGCGGTTTGAGCATCAAGCCAAATGCCATCTAGTTCTATTATATTGGAGAGAAGGCAGAAATCTCTGCAGCTGATGTCCCCAACACTCGGCAGCTCACACCAAAACAAAACAGCACTAGAATATATGAATTTTGATTTTGGGGTGAGCTGTCATTTACATTTTAATAGGAGTATACCTATGACACTATCCAAATACTGTATATGTAACAAACCCCTATGTTTAAAATGTAAGATCACGTCTTACCTCCTGTAGTTGATAAATGTTTAGTTTCAAAATGTAAAAGTTGTAATCATGAAGAAATAGCAAAGCTGCAACTATCTCACCATCAAACTTTGGAAACCTTGACTGAAATGATGGGTTATTCTTCGATGCCAGACTTAATTTATTTTAGCACTCTCCAAAGCAGTGGATACAAAGTGTTTTACAGGAGAAAGAAAACAGAAGCAGAATTGTCAAAATATAAAAATCCAGAAAAGCCAAAGAAAACAAAAGAGTTTAAAGTTTAAAGCTGCTTTTAATGTGTGCTGAGATTTCAGTCAAGAAGCAGCAACATAAAAAACAAAATCATCAGACTAAGAGGGCCCTTTTTGCCCAGCAAGCTGCAATCTATAAGCATTAGCATTGCAGTTGACAGAATTTTCTATTTGATAATGAACTCAAGCATATTTATTCTGTAGTATATAGATCACATTTAGTTTGATTGAGACATAATCTTGTTGTTCTGTGTCATGGTTTCCATTAATAATAGCATAAAAACAAGCTTCCTGCTTTCATGTAGTAAAACATGCATATATATATATATATATATATATATATATATATATATATATATATATATATATATAGACATAAATTGAAGTTTCAATGTTATATGTAAATCAAGCATCTTATAACTGTATGTCTGCTGACATCTCTGCTGCTCTGGATTTTAAATCTATTTGTTTGCTTGTCATCTGTGGAATTGCAAATTGCAAAACAACAGTCTGAAAATGGAGAAGACTAGGGGCCATAAATCGAGAATTACTTCTGAATACAGTAATGTTGTTGTGTAGTAATTGTACTTAGACTGCAGAGCACAGAGTACTGAACTGTTGGTACACAACATCAGACTAATAATGCAAAATTGCCTTTATTGACACAAGACAACAAAACAAACATGTTGTATTGAAATTAAAATGCAAGGTCACACTAGTTTGTTTTTTTTTTAATTTATTTTGAATGGTTGTGGAGCAGCAGAATAAGCAAACCTCAGCATCTTTGAATTCATGTCCTTGTCTGTTAGTTTAATTAAGGGGGATGTTTCATGCCAGTTTATCTCCTATGATTCCATCACATATATCAGTGATGCACTGATTGTAAAATTCTGGGCCAATACTGATGTTTAATTTATCAATTTGGCCAATAGCAAATACTGTTTTTCATTTGTTTTTTATCGTTGCTTTTTTAAAGTCATTCAAAACCTTATTACGCTATTTTTGAATGAGCACAAATTCTCATACACATTTATGAAAAAAAACTTTTAATATTTTTCGCATTAAAAACATCTTTAAAAAAGTAGAAAAACTGCTTCAAAAGCCTACCATACTACCATATTTATGGTACTACTATTACCATATTTATGTAGTAATTCTCTCTGTAATATCTATTTTATATTGCTATGATCAAATGAACATCAATTTCTCCTTCAAACAACCATATTTATTCAAGTTTTTGTCTAAAACTGCATTTAATAAGAATACATTTAAGCACATGATGATAACTTAATAAATTACCTTAGGCCAATACAAAATTTTACTGAATGAATCTTGAATGCATCATTGTGCAACTCTATGCAGCCTCAATCAGCAGGTCATTCAAGCTCCCCTGGAAAGCAGCTCACCTTTGCTCACAGTTTTTTCCAGTGGCCACTCACTGTATTGCAGCAGAAAAATCCCCTGCAACCCTAAAAGCACTTCCCTCATAGGCCACCGTTGTAAAAGAACAGTCTGTAAAACTGTTTACAGGACACCTCCAACTGCAGACAAGGTCTATTATGTCTCTCTCTATTAAGATTTTGTGATCCATGGAGGTTTTATATTTGTAAAACTTTCTTTGAGCTGAATAAAGCGATTTAAAAATCTGTGACGTCGTCACAATGTGAAGTGTATGAGCTGAGCCAGAACTTGCAGGCAGAGCCAGCCGGACATACACTAGTGTGCATAGTTAGTGGGCCCCGTACTGTGGAAGTAAACCTAGGAGCTAGAAACTTAATGGCATATGTAGCAGGCGAGCAGTTCCATTAGACTGAATAGGCAACATCTTAGCATCTGATATGTAGTTATTATTATACGTCTATGGTTAGTTCCAGCCACCAGATGCTAAATGCTGATTTTCACTAGCTTTCTATTTGCTGATTTCAACACAGATTTGTTCATTATCGACATCTGACGTGTTGATAATGAGTTTACTGCGTCCTTTTGTCCCAAAGGAGTCCCTGCGAAGAGCTCATTTCATCCTGAGCACATTTTCTGTTGTCTTCAGGACGACAGGATGTTGTTAGTTTTGAGCTCTGTTATTTAGCAAAATTGATGTGACACAACACAAAACCATCGGCCACTGACACCTGCAAATGCCATCTTAATTGCTGATAGGCCGATGACAACAAGGCAAATGCTGGCGGATATTGATGTTCGATGGATACATTTCTGCATCCCTAACGTATAAAGTACATTATTTAATGAGACCTAAGGTTTTTTCAGGTCCACATGATACGACTGTTACGTAATGCACTGTGTGTCAGCACGTCTCCGTGCTGCCTTACACCTCTTCACCATTCACAGCTTGT
Source organism: Plectropomus leopardus (assembly GCF_026936395.1). Taxonomy (NCBI): domain Eukaryota; kingdom Metazoa; phylum Chordata; class Actinopteri; order Perciformes; family Serranidae; genus Plectropomus; species Plectropomus leopardus. The sequence goes on along the minus strand of NC_142185.1, from coordinate 21,791,666 downwards.
TGTGTGATCTGTTAACATACTGTTGATATACATGAATTACATAAGATACATTATGTCAACATGAATATAACCTCTTTTCAGATCTCAGGAGTGAACAGCAGCACTCTCAAAGAGTCACTTCATTCAAAGTAATTCTAATCTTCATCTAAAAGCAGGAGGTCGAAGCATAGATTTTCATATTAGGCTGTCTAAATATATCCAATGTCAACAACTGAATGTTGTTTGAGTGATTAATAGCGCAATTCAATACTCACCAGTCAATGTCTTGTCTTTCTATGCTGATTCCTCTCAAACTATCCAACATTTTGTATGAAACAAATACTATTCAGTTACAGCATGCAACTCTCAGATGAATGCACATTGCCCAGAAACTCAATGTCATAATGCCTGGGTGATGTCGGTCTGATGGTTTTTTTTTTCCAGGAATAAACACTTCTTTAGCTCACATGTGATTCCTGGAAGTGTGCATAAATAAATAAGTGTTATTTTGATCAGCTAGTGTCAGGATAGTGAATGTCATAAGGAGGACTCCACTGAGGGAGGAAATGAGGGTTTGTCTAGCAGCACTTAGATGCATGACTCCAGGCACCTCTGTTCCTCTTGGGGTTTGCTGCCATTCTCCATAATTTCATCAGCGTTAAAGTAGTTGCCATGTGCAGGTTTCAGCTCTGTAGCCTTCTGCTGTCTGGAGACTCTGTGTCTGCTGAGGGTCTCGGCTTCTCACCCGCTGTGGAAATCTGAGATATTGATTGCTGGATTTGAATTCCATCATTGTCTTTATGCATCATTAATTGAATCTTAATGTTAAAAGTTATGTCATTTTGAGCGGTAGATATTGGATGACATTTAAAATACATCAAAATATTTTAAGCATAATTTGTTTGTAAGATTCTACCCTTTTTCCAACTCCTTAAACAATATTTTCTCTTCTTAAAGCAGGGTTACCAAAATAGTTGTGCTGGCCTTGATACTGAGTCTGAACACGTAGTTAAAGATCCAAACAAAACAGAGCTGTTAGATCGTTTAGATGCTCTTTACCATCTATTTAGCACCTGGCTCTGGAGTCCCACCTACACGGAGTCAGTGTATGTGTATATACTCTTCTCTTTATGCAGAGATTGTGATGAGTGTTACAGTAGCTGACAGTAGCTGGCCAGCCCACGCATACCTGACACCACAGCCTACGTGTCACAGTGAGAGGGCATAGTCTCGACTATGCCAAGACCATCTGAGCACAAATACAGAAATATCCGCAACAACCTATGATGCACAGTTACAGCTGTGTGGATCTAAGAGAGAAACAGCATCGTCTGAAAAATCAGTGCCAAACACAGCAATTACCGTGGTTTAATAATACAGTTTGCGTCTTTTCTTATTTATGTTTCTGAAATCAAGTCTGAATATTCTCATTGTTCTCAACGATATCCTGTTCCTAAGACCCCAGGAAACACCTGCTCAGAGAAATTAGATAAATGGCTGGCACAGAGCATTCTTCTCCACCTGCTCGTTAAACACTAAGTCAGGGGTCTTAATTGCTAATCAATTGTTGGCCCTCCTCTGACCAAGAACACCATGGTGCTGGGTAGCCAAACAGAATATTAATGTGGCGCACCCTCCACAATTGATCTTCTCTGGAGTTACAGACTCACATGCTGTTATTGCTTGTCAAAAAAAAAAAGAAAAACAATCTGGCAGACTATAAAGACAATATTTAGCAAGTGGCATCAGTTATGCTGTTGCACACTAAAAGTCACTGCGTCATAACTGACGCCAATGCATTATTACTTAACCACCAGTGGAAAGCCACAAAAAACAATGGCTTGTTGTGACCTACTGTGATTGCTCTGTTGGATTATTTACCTAAATGTACCCAAAGAAATATCATATGGTTATGAACTTTTGTAATCTAACCTAACTCTGTTTAAAGTCATATATCACTTTTTGTAGCTGATTGTTCATAATATATCCTTTGCAGTTCTGAATGTCATAAATACATTGTTTTGTACAACTGACGATAGATTTGTGACCACTTAAAGGTGAATCTTGAAAGACATTATGCTAACACTGTAAAAAAACAAAACTGAGTTAAAGTTTTCCAGTTATTTTCTTGGCTTAAGTTAGGAAAAAAAGTCTTTGCAAATGATACATTTTAAAATTGCGATCATAAAATAATAATAATAATAATGATTTAAAAAAATGCTAATAAAATAATTTCCATAGTTAAATGCAACTAATTGCATTTTTTAATCACATAGTTTTAATTCCATTATTTCGCATTACAATACAACAGGGTAAAGCATTTCTTAATAGATTGTGTTGATCGGGACTCACATGACAGCAAAAAACTGCATGGTATGAGCATACAATTGATGTATCTGTAAAGGAGAGACTCATGGGTACTCATAGAACTATTTTCATTCAGATACCCCCGTGAAATGGCCATGCAGTTTTTCCACTGACAAAAATTTTGCCTAAGTTTGGTGTGTTATTCAGCCCCCTTTCTGAGAGGCTAGCGTAACATGATTGGTACCACTGGATTCCTTCAGACTAGTCTCATATGATACCAGTATCATATATTAGCTTTAACATTTAGCCTGGTACAGCCTCTTTAAGATGGGAATTTCGGCTGACGTTTAATTCGATTAAAATAAAAGAACACGTTATGTATGGATCTCAATCACATCTCGCTTTAACGCATTATTGCTGCCAGCCCTAGTTACAATAAAAACATTTCCATCAAAAAGGGTTTTCTGTCAGAAAGCCCTTCAGGTAAACTTCTCCCAGCAGCTGACTGACAGAGAGAGAAAGTACATTAAACAGATTCTAAATAAATAGGGTGAAAAATCACAAGTTTTATTACAATTATACGGATCGTTTTACAGATTCTTTGGATGATTATATGATTTTAGCTGGTATCACAAAGTCTGCCACACTACAATAACAATTTGGTTTACTTCAGGGAACCGAGTTTGACATGACACAATATCAGATCTTCATTGTTTTTTTTCTTTACTTCTTGCCATTATCTGTCTGCCTTTAGGACACTAGCAGTCTTTCAATGTCTAGGGAGGAGGTGTAATTTGATGAAAATGGTGACACAGAGATGATGATATGTACTGTTTTGTATTGTATGAGTATGTTGGGCCTTGTCGATACCCGAAAGAGCATTTTAGGCAGTATTTGAAGCATTCCAGATACTGGTATTGGTATTGGAACAACTCCAATCTTTTCTCTTCTCCCTCAGCAGCCATTGTCAATGTGCCCTTGAGCAAAGCACTTAACCCTAAATTACTCCTCAAAAGTTGCCAAGCTCAGAAGACTGCACGGTGCTGGCCAGCTACCAGGTGTGGATGTGTTTGACTAGATAAATGTAAAGCTGGGAAGAGCTGAAAAGGGCATGCTTGCTCAGCAAAGGCTCCTTTAGTTAGGAAGTCCTATTGGACTATCCAGTTGGAGACTGGAGGAATAGGTAGAATTCAAGTCGAAATGTGACGTATCTTTGTACACTACATGGTTTTTTGGTAATTCTGTGTAGGATTTTTGATAGACAAGCTGCAACATTTCTGGAAATACACAATTCACATTTCACTTTGATTTTTGGACAGTCTGCGGAATCCCATTTATGAACCAGCAATCTGTCAAACGTATTTTTGTTTTTATTCTTATGTTAAAGAGTTGAAAATCTTAACTTTCAAATGCAGCAAAATAGATTCTTTTTAGATTAGATTACATTAGAATATACCTTTTTTAGCTTGACTCAACAGGTGCATTTGTACATTAAATGCCTGTGCTTTTAACTGTGTAACTCACAATAGGCAGGGCTCAAGAATTAACACATGAAAATGGAGACATAAAAGGTCAGTCCATCATGTTCTGTACAGAGGCATAGCACCCCGAGGAGCTCTCTATAGACTGCCGCCTCCTGTCAGAACAATCAATGATCCACTTAAGACTGACATGTGGAATTAGAAGTGCTCCTTTTGGCAGAAAAAATGCTGGTTTCATGTACAGGCATGAAAGCTCAAGTAGTTTGCCAGCCAAGCTGTGTGTATTGCAGTGCAGTTTCAATAATCGCAAAGAGAGAGATGGACTGCCTCTTTGATTGGCTGTAGTCCTGTAGGAGAAGACACCAAGTGTCTCTGCTAGAGATAACAGGCTGTTTATTCTGCTGCATGAGGGCCAAACAAGCCATTTTTGCAGTTAACTCAGGGTAGCTTCACAGATAAATTACAGTTTTGAGAATGTGTTGCTTGCAGGAATGTGTTTTACATAGACAATATCGAACAAATGATCTGAAAAATCTTCTTGTACTGAATTCATTAACTTTCATTGAGTGCACCCGGCTCTTTTGGTGTTTTTATCGGTGTGTGGCCCTGAAACACAATGCTGCACTCAAAATAATATATTGTAAAATTGCCACAACATATAAATATCATTTGAGCTAAGATACGACAGCAGAGCGTTTTTATATGCAACATTTTAGCGTTGGTTAGTCCCTCAAGGAATTTCTCATTTTATATTCACAAGAATTAATGCAAATCCAAACAGTTTCTTGTATTTTTGAGCTGTTTCATAATATTTCTTCAAAAAAGTGTCCAAATTAGAGGATTGCTTACAGATGCATTAAATTATCTAATTCAGAACCAATTCTACAAGCCCAGAGGCCTGTGCTATGAGGAGCATTTGGGGTAAGTGAGGTAACTTAAGGGTTAATTCTCGGTTTTCAGTACCGCAAGGTTGTTCACTTTTCATTTACTGAGATAAATCGCCATGGTAACTTATGCTGAAGAAAGAGAAAAAATTCTGAGGTGACAGGTGAAACAAGTATACATTTGTACAGTGATATAATTTTATTGTGGTAGACCTTCTATTTTGACACTGGTTTTAAAATAAAGCCTCTAACAAACTGAGAGGTCGTTTACAACACTTAACACATAATGAAGATTTTATCTGCATTTTAATTGTGTAATATTTATTTTATCTCTCTGGAGTGATACGCAACACTCTGCTTCCATTATTGCAGCTCAGAATTACATGAGACACCTATTTAATGAGAACTGCAAATAGAAATGAAAGATTATCTTTTATTAGAAAAATAATTCACAAGCTGTTAATTGTGATTAGAAATGCAACATTTTTGCTCAGATAGTCCTGACTCATGAATTACTTTTCCACTCTTTACTCTGTTAGCAGAAGCAGTCTGGCATTACTTTGAAGTGTTTTTTATGACATATTCAGAGTAGTTCCTTCATCATCCAAATAAATAGCAAAAAATACTTACACTTAAGTCATGTATAATAATACCTACATGTATTTTTAAGCCTTGGCCAACATAATATTTGGAAATTATTGTCCATATCTCATTATTTTTTTTTGTAAGGTTATAGGCTTTTGTTTACATTTCACTCAACAAACAAGAAATGTGCATTGGGTAATTAGTATCACAGTTTCATCTCATATCATATGAAGTATTTAATTCATAGATAATAACACCAATAATTCATGGTAAGTATTACCAAGTGTTAATTTCCCACCACATTTTTGCAAATCTTTCTCCTCCATTTAATACAAAATAGATGACTAGTGTCTCAAGTTACATCACATTTTTGTCAAGAAAGCCACTGAAACTATTAACTTCTGCCTGAAGTTATCACAAAAAATCTCTATTGGGACTGATTGCTAAGGGTTTTACTGAGGGCCCAGCTGTGATGAATGAAGGTGAGCAAATTATCTACAGTGTTTCCAAGATGTCCCAGTAATTACATAGCCTCATTCTATTGATTCTTAGATTGCACTCCACTCTGAGGCCCCGCTTAAACCCTTAGCTACTTGTGTCCAAATACTGTACATATGGATTTTGTCTTAGAATGGTTAATCATATTTTGAGATGTCCATCCAACGTCCATCTCAAAAAGCATCTTGCCGGTTGTAATTGCTCAAAATGTAAAGCTAACCATTTCATGAAGTTAAAAAAGAATGGACCATTAACCCCACAGACAATGATATGGATATATGTTTAAGGTGGCGATGTAGCATGATATGTTGGTTGCTTTGTTTGTGCACAGATATAAATACGGATTTCTGCCTGCACAGAATGTCCAATGTGGTCCAGTAAGAATGTGATCCAGGAAGCCAGTGCCAAAGTTTCCTCCCTCACCACACTGTTTTTTTTACTATCATAGATTGTAATTACTCAACTGAAGAAAAGTGAATTGTGGTGGAAAACATACCCTTTTTATCCTCCTAAGTTATAGCTGGTCACAGTTCAGGACTTTGCAGTAATTAATTCTGCAGGCCACTTCCCACGAGGGTCCTTAGAGTAGATGTCATCCCATCCACAGCTTCCTCTGTTGGTTATATGCTTCATGATGTCTCCAAAAACTGGTTGGCTTTTAAGTTGAAAGCACGCAGCTTGACTTTTTATGCCTCCACGTCAGCGATAGCTGTGGCCAATTATGTTTTTGGGATGTCAGTTTGTCCCATTCTCGTGCACAAGATGTCTTAAGAATGCCTTAAAATATTTTGTTATAATTTGGCACAAATGTCCATCTGGACTCAGCAATAAATGATAAGATTATGGTGTCACAGGTCAAAGTTCAATGTCATTGTGACCTCGTCTGTCTTGTTCTTGTGAACATGTCTCTCAAGTAGGCCTTGAGGGAATTTCCTCAAATTTGGCACAAATGTTCACCTTTACTAAAGAATGAATTAGGGGTGGGCAATATATCAAATGTAATTGATTTATTGTGGCTTGTTCTATGTGCGATATTTAAAATTCTATATCGCGAACATCGAGTATGAATTGTTAAGTCATTTTTATAAGCCACTTTGATTCTCTTACTCTCTTGTACAACTCTCTGCCTTTCACAGACACACACACAAAGCATGGTTTTTGCAGAGCTTCAGGCTGTAACTATTAAGTCTTGTTTTATGATCATGGAGCACTACTGCAATTTGCAAATACTGTTAATATATGAACTGGAGAGCTGTTACTTTGTTTTCAGCTTACAGAGAACAAATCATCACATTTAATGGCACTGCAGTAACAGTCTAACTTAATTTTAAAATTAACTTATTTTAAAGCCATATTGCACACTTCTAGGATGAACTAATTAGAGTTTGGTGGCCCAAGGTCAAGGTGACTCCACATCCATCCCATTCTCTTGAATGTGATGTCTCACCAGCACATTTAGGGAATTACTTCAAATTGGTCACAAATGTTTACTTAAAAATCAAGGATGAAATGATCATATGTTGGTCAAAGATCAAAGGCCACTATGACCCTGTTCATTACATTCTCTTGAACACAATATCTCAAGAACACCTCCTTGGAAATTCTTTAAGTTGGCACAAATGTCCACTTTGTGTCAAGAATGAACTGATTAGAATTTTGTGGTTGAAGGTCAAGGTCACTGTAACCTCACAAAACATGATTCTGGCCGTTACTTATGAGTTCATATGGTAATTATAACAACATTTCTCTCAAATGTCTCATGCGATATAATGTTGAAGTGATGGCTATTTATATCCAAAAGCCCAAAGGTCTATCTTACTGTGACATCATTATGGAAACTGTCAGTGCAACTTGACTGGTTTGCAGGGGCATACAACTGTTAGACAGCAATTCTAGTTTTCCATCATCTAGCTCAAAGATTTAAAAAAGGAAGGCCCTGTTTTAAGATTGCTGAAATTGAGACTACTGCTGACATCTCTGACATCTAGGAGAGCATCTATCAGTAGGTCTCTGTGAGAGCAAGCAACTGTGGAAGCACAGAGACATAGGCTTTCTCTTTATCACAGAGAGAATGGTTCGGTATAACCTCTGCACAGCTCTGTGCACACAGTGAGGAATTGGAGCCAAACTGAGCTTTATCAGCGAAATGTAATGAACTCTCTGCAAGTTGGGGGTATTAGAATCACCCCTGTCCAGCATTTCAGCATCATTATCCTCTGTTTGCAGCTCTTGCAGCCATTCATTTGGACAGACTTCTAAATTACAAAGATGTGTTAGGATTTATGTAAGCTTTCCTGATAATTTTAGCCTCTGACATTTCAATAAATTTGTTATTGTTAAATACGATCCCTCTCATGAATTTTTCCTAATTAGATTAAGTTGTCTTTTTTATAACTAAATATATTAGTCACTGAATTATACTGAGCTCATCCATAATGTAATTATTCATCCTAATCACTCCAAAACAGAGCTTAGAATTATATCAAATATACTGTCCACATCAACAATCAATTCTGCCTTAATTACATTGGTTATATTCAATTAATATTTCAGCAGACATACTGAGCAAAGAACCTGCCCGCATTAAGATGTTTTTTTCCCTAAAATGCACATTTAAAAAAAAATGAAATTAGTTTTGAAGCTATCATTAATCAGCGTGCATATCGCTCAGCACCACTGACTATTTTCATTACCAACAACGAGTCTCTGAAGCACAAATCATGTTTGGAGCTTTGCATATTTAAAGAACTGCTCACTGTAGTCTTTCATTTACTTTAGTCTCAAGAATTACTTTGACCAACATCACAAGTTCTGCATACTGTATATGCCACTAAAAGAAAGAGTCATAGTCTCTTAAGAAAGCAGGAAAATATGTGAGAGTAAAGCTAATTTAATCTGATCCCCACAGGACATCTTCCAGTTAACACTCACTGATACCTGATAAGATGTGTTAATTAACAATATTTAATTGTGATAAGAATAGAGGGGTAAGTCTTTAATAAGCATGTTGCATGTGATGAATCAAAAGCTGAATGGATTTATGCAGGATTAGAATCTCGCATTTCTCCTGTGGCAAATGTGACCTTTACCCTCCAAGCCGACATCAAGTGAGTTATAGTAGCTGCTGGCTGCAGCTAAAAATACATTTGTCTCAATCAGGTAATAACATTATGAAATAACATCCTGTGTGTTCTGCTACCTTGTAGATGAGGCATTTATTACATATTTTGCTTTCCACCGGTGTGCAACATGAGCAGCTCTTGATATAGCTAACTGGATGGATTTGGTGTGGTATCACGTACAGACATGCCATGTTATTTCTCTGTTGCTGTAATTAGTAATTTCACCTGGGTTGCTGGGCACTGATGGCCACTTCAAATCCATTACAATTTTGTCAGGGCCATTTCAGTGACTGCAATGTAAATGGCTTAAGGGGGCAAAATGGATCTCCTGGTGAATATGTGGTCATGTGTCATGGTCATATGCTACAATGAATTGCTTTACAGATGGAAATTCAGACCATGCTGATTCGGATATGTACGAAGGTGGCAGTTACTGTAAAATGAAAAGAGAAATCACTAGCAGCTGGGTTCATGGTAGGACCTGACATACTATTTGAGGGACAACCCACACAGCTAATTATTTTTAATTGTCCCAACCTTTTTAGTGTTTTACTGCTGCCTTTGTTCACAGTGTCACTGCTCTTTCCATTAGCCCATACCACAGTGAAATTAGAGACCTTGAAGCTGCAATAATTAATATTTTTATGTTATCAATAGATCAATGGACTATGTGTAATGTAAAAAGTGCTGCTAGAGTGACCAACCCACAGAGAATCATTGTCTCAACTCATGAGTCCTTTAAGGCCCTGACACACCAAGCTGACTGTTGGCTGTCAGTCTGTCAGTTGGTGAGCGTCGGTCACCCCATTCACTGCGGTGTGTCCCACACTGTTGGCCCTCGTTTGCATTTGTCGGCTTTTTTCCAGAACAGTGAATTGGCTTCACAGATGGTGGAGCCAGTCGCTGATTTAAATTGCTCTGATTGGCAGTTCAGCTCAGCGCATGAAAGTAGGAAAGTAAACAAAGAGCTAAAGTCAAGAGGGAGTGAGATTGAAACAAAGTTGTTATATATGGTACGGTTGTTTTACTTAAGCCATTGAGCTCTTTAGCAGAAATCTTTCATGCTTTGTTCTTTCAACGTTGGATTGTGTTATGTCTGTGCTAACTAGCACCAGGTGTAGCAGGTAGCTGTTTTCAGTGACAAGTCTCTGATAAACCCACTGCACGCTACCTGCCCAGCACTAAAAAGAAGACAACGTTAGTAACTCGCTGGTGGACATAGTGCAGCATTTAGCACTGAATTTCCCTGTGGAGTTGACGAAATCAAAACACAACAGAAAGGAGAGTGTCTATTGGACTTAGATATGTATGGTGTTGAGAACCACTAAAGAAATACTAATCTGTGTGGGAGACCTGTAAATAGGCGACTGTTAGCCAACATGTTCCCTATGTCAACTTTATAGGGCGATAATGTCAATTTTGTATTTATAGCTTTCAACCGTCTCCAAGTGGCCCAAAAAAATCAATTATTTCTGCTTTAAAGCTTTGGATGGGACATATTGCCCTGTAAAAGACAATAACTGAGGAATATAAAAGACTTTCTGTAACCTCCACCACAATTTATGGATGTGGAGGCTCCTCTGTCTAGTCTTGAACTATTTCACTTCGCAGTTAAATGTGCAGAGTTTTGAAGCCTATTTAAATTTTAATCTTGGTCCTTGAAAGCGAGGACTATCATTATGGATAGCAGATGGTCAGAAATATTATCATCTCTTTCCAATTTGTGGTGAGTCGTAGAGGTCATGAGGCAAACAACAAGTTATGCCTAAAAACAGCAGCAACTCCAGAGACAAACTGTATTGTGGAATCATAATAATATTGAGGGACCATTTATTGCAGTTCATCTGACAGCCATATGCTTTCAGCATATGGAGCAATACTCCAGTGCAAATCAGAGTATAGGAAATCATTTTGTCATATACATCCTTTCTATCAAGACACAAGAATGTACATTGGGTTTACAGGTGATATATGGACAATATAGGCCTCATGCACTGTAAACACAGAGCTTATTGCTTTCCAGAAATATATATGAGGTTTGATCCCACTGCAATGTCAAAAGTAGTTTACTGGAGATATATATCAACAAAGCTGTGCAGTCTCTTCAAAATGAAATCAAGATCAGAAGCCCTAATTGATTTGCTATTTTGGTGTTTTTTTTTCTTTGCTTGCCGGCGTATCTGCTGTCGGCATCGTAATCAAGCAGATTTCCCTTTTAAGCGGAGTTCTATCTTGCAATCAGATACAGTTAATGTAATTTTGCTGCATTTCTATTTTAATCATAAATTAAGGTTCCCAGTGCATCGTATCAAGGCGTTTCTGTGCATGCCATGTACAATATAATCTATGCCAACACGGTGACACATGAAAGAAAATGACACAATAAGTAACACTTTTTCTTTTCTTTCTAACCCAGAATTCTTCCTGGAGCTGCTGGAGAACACAGAGAGGTCCCTGAATGAGATGTTTGTGAGGACTTACGGCAAGCCTTACATGCAGAACTCCGAAGTCTTTGAGAACCTGTTTGCAGAGCTGAAGCGCTATTACACAGGAGGAAATGTTAACCTGGAGGAAATGCTTAATGACTTCTGGTCACGGCTGCTGGAGCGTATGTTCACGCTACTCAACTCCCAGTACGCCATCACTGAGGACTATCTGGAGTGTATCAGTAAGTACACCGACCAGCTCAAGCCCTTTGGAGACGTGCCCAGGAAGCTCAAGGCTCAGGTTACCCGGGCATTCATCGCTGCACGAACATTTGTCCAAGGGCTCTCTGTTGGCCGGGAGGTGGCTCAGAGAGTGTCTAAGGTAACAGTGCTCACCGCTTAAGTAAAGTTGAATTGGATTGTAAAACACACAATCAACAGCTTGCTCATATGATTTTTAGACCTTAAAGGAGAAGTTTATAGGATTTAGTGGCACCTAGGAGTGAGGATTGCAGAATACAACTATCTGAAGCTTCTCCTGTGTGCCCTCTCCAAGCATGAACTCCATAAGGCTGGGTGATGTGGCCTACACATAAAATCATTACATTTTTTTCATAACAAACTTGATTAACGATTTTAATAAAATTAAAGTCCCTATTAAAAACAATTTATAAATGACAAAGAATTTACTCAAAATAAGTTTTGCTTTGATTTTAGCAATAAAAATTAACAAAGGCATTTCATATTGTAGAGTATTGAAAATGACCAATTCGGAAATCATACAACCGTCGTTCAACATTAGTTCCATGTTAACAAATAATGTTTCCGTTGTGTTCAAATTACTGAACCACAGGTCTGTTGTAGTGGAGTAAAACAACATTCCCTACAGCTCTCTAATGATTTTTCCATGTGTACAATTGTGCATATACCTGGGGTTGATACTTTTCAGCATGTGGAAAAAACCTGCTTGTTCAAGATCTGACACCGCAAAACCAACCAGTTCAAACAGCTGACGAGACTGTGCCTTTTTTTGGGAACGTACTCTTTATTGTCATAAACACTTGCTGTCACTTTGTCGTGTGTGTATCTAGGAGGTAAGCGCGGGGGGACCACTATGAACTACAGAAGCTCAAAGAGAGTGGTGGAGGAAGTTTAGGGGAAAATCTAGATTTTAATTTAAAAAATCGCCCTTAAGCACAAATTCCAACTTTATCGATAAAATCGATTTATCGTCCAGCCCTAACTCCCAGTTTGGATTCCTTTGGTGTTCATAGCTCAGGAGGTTTGTAATTATCCCTAGTGATCTTTTCTTCTCCAAAACAAATGGACCAGATGATAAAACCTGTGAAAATAGTAAATCATTAAGTATCACATTACTTAAGCTGGCCAACTCAAAAACGCAAATAACCCTATCTCTCAGTGCCTGCTCTGTCTGTTCTGGGCTACTGTAGAGACGTGGCAGTGCAACACTAAAAAAGGCCTGATTTTATGGTAACAAAAACACAATGATTTTTATTTTCAGGTGATTAAACACAAAAAAACATACCTATTTTAATATATTCCGTCTTATCATAGAAAAATAACATCATATTTGCTCAGTCACTATATCCTGACAGTAGTACACGAGACAGATAATATGTGAAAAAATCAAGACCAGACAGATGACGAGAAGCTTTCTTTTTCGCAGGTCGTCTTCTGTTCGCTTGTCCTTGCGGTGTACGCTGGCAGCACAGAGTGTGCATGAGCAGTGATTGACAGACGCTCCTCCTGGCTGTGTTTGGCTGTTTGGGGCCAGCCGGAGTGGATTTTTGTAAATGCCATTAGGAACACAAGGAGGAGCTATGGCAACCTGATTTTTTTTAAAAAAATGTATAAACAGATCTGTCTTGTGTGCTATTGTAAGGATACAGTGACAGTTTCCGCAAATATGATGCATGATACAGTTACCATCTGTAGCTTTAAACAAACCACGCACATTTCACGCACTCACTGATTCTGTTGGAAAAATATTCAGCATTTGACCTCAGCTGAAATTAAGAATTGCTGTGTATCCTACACAGATTTTCACAAGGTCTTGTTTGGTGTTTTTGTAGCAAGCACACATTTCCCTACAGTCTTCCACTGGGAACAAGTTCCTCCCAGATACTTTTCTGACTAATGCTAGCTCTCGTGGTGCATGTCTTCATGAAGTTTGGGGCTCGAGGCGGCTTGTTCAGGTGCATTTCATAGAACAGTGTTGAAGGGCATGTGGATTGCACAGGAGGAATGCCCAGACAATGAAAAGGGAGAGAAAAGAAATTTGTGCCATCACTGTTTATTGCTCTTCTTCCTAATATTTGTTCACCCAGTATACAGAAGCCATTAATCATGCTGTAGCCTTAGTATTCTGTTTGATGCGATGTAATCTCAATGCAGCTTCTGCAGTATATCATACTGCTTTGGGAGTGTGTGTAGTTTTGATCATGTACAAAGTAAGATTAAAGGAAAAGCAGGAGGCTAAGGCTCGGATTTAGTCACACTCAACAACAACAGGGCTGTTTCTACACGCCTTCTTATGAGCCGAGAGAAGCCCTGATAAGCACTAGGCTGCAAATCCCCAACCACCCTGGCTTCTTTTCACTACTGTATTGATATCAGTAAGATTGGATTATCAACACTATTATACATATTTATAGACCTGCTGTACAGTTTATAAACAGAAGGCACAGAAAATATAGATATTCTCAATCACTGAGACAGAAGACATTAAGAAGAAGGTACTGCTGTTCTCTAGGAATCTAGGGATGTAAACCAGAATCAGAATTATGTCAGTCGAATCAGATTTTGCAGTTCAATACAAATATTCGTCAATTCATTTTGTTTTACATATGAAGTTTTAAAGTGTAAAAGGGGCTCAGTGGGATGTTGAGTGACAGCCACATTAACGTTATATAAAAAATAAGCTAACAGCGCTAACGACAGATTGCAAATTTACAACAGTTTTTGCCGACTCTAGATATCAAGCAAACACCAGAGACGGCAGCAAATGAACTTGCTGTGAGCTGTAAATTTGAACAGTCTCTCTCTCCCTCCTTACGAAGGAGCACAACTGCTTGATTCAAAGAGTAGTGTGAATGTCAAGAGCGCTCACTCTGCAGCAAGTGACCAAGACGTCCTTATAAGCAAACTGCACAGCACACTGACTGGCAAAAAAAGAAAAAGACTGATAAATTTGAAGCAAAGTCAGTTGACTGAGGGGTCTCAGGCAGATGATTCGAAGTTCTGACTTTAAAGGAGCAGCCCTAAAGAAATCCAACATTCATTTTCTTGCAGCCACACCATAGTGCACTCACTGAACTTTGAAAATGTCTCTTCACTGTGCGTATCAGTTCCCTTCCACCAGTAGTAGTGTTGAGGCTCATTTGGAAGCAGCCACAGAGGATGTGTTGTTAGTATGCGTTTACTGGGTTACACTCTGCGTGTCTCACAAGCCAGCATGTCCCAGCTTAACCCCTTGACATTTCAGTGGTACCTGAGATCCAGGTCATGTGTCTGAGACTGCAGCCCTTTGATCCCCAGGGTATAAACTCATCATGAGGGATTGGGTGTAAGCATAATGGAATAAGACACCCTGCTAGAGGTGTCTGTTGCACGGCGCCTCTAAGATGTGACATCCATGTTTATTGCTGCTGGGATATATATTGAATTAAAGTAGATGATGTAGTACTTTATTGCTTTTCACAGCTTAAGAGACAAAACACAAAACCCGGTGGAGCTCTGAGGGAGCAGAATCTCGTGTTTGGAGTCTGCATCTCACAAACAGAGCTCATACTTATCCCAGATCATTACCCAAACAGTGCATCTGCTTCTGTTTATCTGAAGTGATTAAAATCGTATAATTATCTGTCTTCTTATTGATACTTAGAATATTTTAACAAACAACTTTGCTTTTTGAATGCGCGCACTGAAGTAAGACACCAATGGATTTGACAGAAGCAAAGGTGTAAACAATAGGGCGACATGGTCCTGTTTTATAATTATAGTCACAGTGACATAAATGGGCTGCATTGACGTAGTAAAATGGAAATGTTGGGATATTTTACAGTTTGTTGCCAGTGAACCATTGCCACTTAATTGCACTTCTGTTTTCAAACAATACAATGATTAACTTTGCTTATTTGTTTATTCACTTATATTTTACTAATTTTGGTTATTATTATTATTTGGAGGATTTTAACTACTCAAATGTTAGGAAGGGGACACAGTAGGCTGTATATTATTAATTTAAACAAAAAAATATACCTCTCTTTCACTTATTAATCGGACAATTCATGACGGTGATGATGATACTACAAACTAATATACTACTACTACTACTGCTGCTCCTTTTCCTAATACTTCTGCTACTGCTGCTGCTACCATTACTAATACTACTTTTACTTCTGCCACTACATGTACTACACTACTTCTACTGTTGCTGCTTTGACAACAACTACTACTACAACAACTATTACAACTACCACTATTACACTTTTTCTACTACTACTACTACTACTACTGCTAAAAATACTATTAGCCACTACTACTTCAGTATATTACGTCTGCTACTACTACTGCTACTAATACTACTGATGCTACGACTGCTATTACTACACCCCTTTTATCACTTGTACTACTATTACTACTTTTAATACTTCTACCACTACTATCATGGTGATGATAATAATAACAATAACAATAACTATTATTATTATTGTTTTTATTACCATTTCTCCTCATGACCTCTTAAGGTGCTAGGAACATATTGCTGTCTGATTTGTACAGCTGTCGTACACCTGTGTCAGGTGTGACACATGTTGGCAGAAGCATTTGGCATAATCACTTTCAACTTAGTGTGTGACAAGTCTAAACTGCTGTCTAAGGTGATCTGTGAGGTATTTTTATGTTAGTTCATGCGGCTGTTTGACTCCGTGGAGCTACAAAAATACCCCCAGTCCTCTCTTTATGATACTGAGCACTGTGCTGAGATGAAGGTAGGGGTCCCGGCACATCAAACATTAACTCATCTCACCACGATCAGGTCATTTCTGCAGTTTGCAGACCTGGAGAAGGTCATCAGTGTTTTTTATCTCCTCAAGGCCTGACTACTATAACTCATTTTATTTTGGTCTTACCAGGCGAAGTATCCACCGACTACAGCCAAGACAAAATGTTGCTGCCAGACTTTTCTAAGAGAAGTGTCCATAATAAACCCTTGTTTGCTGCACCTCTCTGTTTTAGAATACATTTTTAAGATTTGATTGCTTGTATTTAAAAGCTTTGCTCGGACAGGCTCCTGCTGTGTGATCAGCCATTTCCCCACAAGGCTGATCGCAGCTTGAGATCTTTTGGCAAAGCCTGTTAGCCTTTTAGTGGGTCCAAAATCTTTTTTTAATTACAAAAAGCGACCGGGCCTTTGTTGTCCAGGGCACTTAGTCTTCTTTTAGCTCATAAAATCTTGCCTTTTTTTGGGTAGAGTACTTGGAATGTTAGCTGTCGATCAATTCTTATTTTATTTGCTTTTTAACTTATGTTGCTGTGTTATCCCTATGTTATTGTAAGAGACCTGTAACATTGTTCTGAGAAGTGCTTCATAGATTAATAAGATATCACATTCGGATGTTGCTCTGAGTGAAACTGTTTAAGTTAAAGTTTTAAGAACTAACTTTACAGCTGCATTGATTTATACTTAAATAAATAGAAATATAGCTAGATAAAGATCTTCGAAATAGCAGGTTATCTTAAAGTATGTAAGTACTTCTGCTTTTCCTTTTGCTTTATTGCAGTCTACATGTTATCTTAAACCAGCTACTTGTGACACATTGTTTAGCCACAGCATTTCTGTTTTTGGTTGTGACTAAATCATATGAAGTTTTTAGAGGACAAGAATGGCAACAACATCGACAAATGCCTTGGCTGCAAAGTAAGACTTGGCAATGTTGAGAAAATCAAATGTCACAGTACTTTTGGCCAAATACAGATATCGTAGGGTTAACTATTTGTGCTTTCACAAAATATTTAGCATGAGATTTTTTTTAAATATAATCATCAGTAAAGTGGATTTTTTAAGTGGTTGAAGGCAAATAATAGAACAGCTAAAACAGTCTGATAAGTTCAGGAAATTATGTCACTTTACTCTGAATTGCAGCCTTTAAAACCAGCATGCCTTCTGTGTAGTCAAACATTTGACTAATTCTGTGTTTGCCTGTGTTTAACTCAACAATCCTTTAGGTCCTGTGCTTTTTAACATGAGTGGCAGCTTTGCATCCCCGTGATTGTTTCATAGGTTTCAACAAAGAAAGAAAAAAATTTCATTCCTCATTCTGCTGCAATAATGCGGTCATATTCAGTCTCCATTTTATATACAGAAGTCAGGTTTTTAAAGTCAGTCTATCCTGTTTAAATAAAGATTAGATTTTAAAAAATGTATGCAATTTTAATTTTCAAAAGTAAAGGAACCTATGACTTCATGTGTCCATCTTTGCATGCAGGCGCACTTACTTACTTAAGGAAATAACGCAATAAAATGTGATAGGAATTTGTCCTCTTGAGGGTATTAACAGGCCTGTTTATGTGTTTCGGTGATTTAAACACAAGTGGACAGCCGAGACACATTGTTGTTCACACCTGTGTCTGTCACGCGTCTCCTGCTAACCACTTGTGTGCAGATTTCGTTACTGCCTAAATCACTTTTACCAGATAGTCAAAGGGGCCTGTGTGTAGCGATTATGTCCACACTCTCACTAGCATGCTCGCTAGTCACGTGAGCAGTTGTGTCAGTGCAGCTGGAGATGTCGCTGCAGAATTCAACATGTCTCCTTCCATTGGGCAAAACCTTGGCAGTCATGCAACACTTCTTCCAAATCTTTGACAGACGGGAATCTTGTAAAGCGTTAGAACGCTGTCATCCAAACAACCACCACATCCTGCGCTGATGACCCAGGCCTTGTTGGACATGCATTGGGATGCATTGGCATTTACACTACAAAAGATATGTGGTCAATTGCGTCTCACGCCATTTCCACAAGTGGTTTGAGTGATTGGATCACAATGTGTCTTTGTGGTCATTTACACTGGTATTTAGCACTGTCAGATCACCCAAAAGGCATGTTTATACCAAGTATAAACAGGGCCTTCATTATATTCATTTAGCAGAAGTTTTTTTCAAAGCAACTTATAATGAATGCCGTCAGAGTCTGAAGAACAAGAGTTAGACATCTTCAAAAAGTCTGTCCTTAAAAGTGCCTCAGCTCTACAGTGCATATGCAGTTACATTTTCATTGTTTTAAAGAAATGAGGCATTGGTAAGTGCTTGCATGACATGTCTGGGTGTCGTCTAAAAAAAAGGTGGCTTTTCAAAACGATTTTTTAATAGATGCTTGTTGGGGCTTCAGAAACAAAGTCCATTAGCTGCAACCCAGGAGCTTTCACTTCAGACATCTTGACAGGGCTCCGAAGTGCAAGCATTTGAGGATAAGAGAGTTGAGTGCAGCACACTCTCAGACATCATTTAATAAAATCAGCTGCACTAGGTTGATCAGTCAGGTTTGTATTTGCTATCTGAGATGTCAAAACAGACGATCACTTATAAGATGTGGCACAATGAAATACAGCAAAGAACAGCAGATATAGCCTGGGATCTAAATTTTTACCACATACAACACTATCTTCAGACATTCATCCATTGAAGCATCTGGCTTTTCTAAGAAGAGAGCTTGAATGAGCCCAGTGCTTGGTGTGAATCAACTATGCAGAATCTGTAGACATTTGGTCAGTGTGCCACACTGCCCCATTAGGCTGCGTCTTCTTCCTAAAAATACAAATATGTATTTAGATCTGCAAACTTTCTTATAGTAATCAGCCTGTCTGGAACAGTAATCTGTCTTGGAAAACATTTGAATAACATCAGTGAGTTGTCATATGAGCGACTTGTTTTTGGATTAACATAGAATCATTCTGTTAAACCTATTCAAACACCCAGTGCCACAACTGATTGTTAAATTGACTCA
The DNA here is from genome assembly GCF_026936395.1 of Plectropomus leopardus. NCBI lineage: Eukaryota > Metazoa > Chordata > Actinopteri > Perciformes > Serranidae > Plectropomus > Plectropomus leopardus. Next base: position 21,772,357 of record NC_142185.1, on the reverse strand, counting down.
TTATGTTTTTTCCCCCTCCTCAAATGCATTATGAATTAAATCATGGTTAATAAATAAATTTACATTTCGCTCACTAAAATATTTATGACTTTTCAACTGAGACATGTAGCAAGATTCATTTCTACAAGGAGCTCTTGAACACAACATACTGAATGTAAGACATCTGTGTTAGTATTGATCACATGTCCGGACATGCATTTTAGTAGTTTTAGTATTAGCATTTTTAAATCAAATTCTGTAACAGTGCATTTGTGATTGCCAAATTTACATCTAATTCTGTTTTTGGATTATTCACATAAACACAAACGTCACTGCTAGATTTTTTTAGGCAGAAAATAATAATGTTGCGTGTGATGACTGATGGAACCTTTCACACTCTACCTGTTGCAAAATAAAATCATATCCCTTTTAAAAAGGGAAAGATGAATAACTGAAATACAAAACAGTATTGACAGTTTATTGACAGTTTATTGGCTGATGAGTAGGCAAATATTTTTTTCTTCAGTTAAAATTTGACATTTAAATGCAGGTTAAATTGTCAACGATCACACACAGTGTTACTGACAGTTCCTACAAACATTCAAACATTCAACATCTCTCTTGTGGCATTCCTGAACGTCGCACTAATATGCAACTTTTTTCAATAGACAAAAGTAATCTGCTAAAAATTTTAAAGTAAGAAGAATCCTCTATTGAGGTACATTCAGGCAAATTAAGTTTCATTAAGTTTAAAGGAAATGACAAATACTTAAATCCTCCTGGAAATGATGCAGTTACTAATTGACTGAATGTTATTCAAATTATGTTTGGATTTTAAAGAGCTGTTCAGGTGCTAATGACTGCTGTTACTCTCTGTTCTTGCAGGTGAGCAGCACTCCAGCGTGTATTCGAGCACTGACCAAGATGATGTACTGCCCGTTTTGTCAGGGCATGCCGTCAGTAAAACCCTGTAAGAACTACTGCTTGAATGTCATGAAAGGCTGCCTTGCCAATCAAGCTGATCTGGATCCAGAGTGGAATCTGTACATTGGTAAGTTTTTTCAAGCTGCACTCCAGCTGTTTTTCCTCCTGCTGGTCTGTTATTTCCCATCAGACCAATTAGATGTATTTCTATGTATTAATACCTGGGTGTACGGCTCTGCGATAAGTTGAAAAGGGTCTAATGGATGTGGATGGATATAGGTAATGGATAAGGAGGTGGGGGGGGGGGGGCATCATGTTAGTGGTTGCAATAATGAGACATTTGTAGATTCAATTATCCCATTCGCTCATATAACAGATAAAATGATGTGTTGCTTTACACAGTGTTGCATGCTAATAGAAGGCTGACACCTGCAAATAATGGGAATTATACAGAAAATACTATGAGTTACATTATCCCTTTAAGCTGCATGTTTTTGACCGATAACTAATGTATAACAGTGAGCTGAAAGCAGTTTAATGCATAAGCTGAAAGCTGCAGAGCGAAGTGTTGATTGGGTGAGATTGGCAATAGCAACCCTTTTACACCGCAGGGAGTTATTGAATTCAATTTAATAACTCAAGTATTGCTTAATGTGGCTTCACACCTTTTGTCTGATATGCTCATTAAAGTGTAAACACCTTACTGTTTGAAAATACATGATTTTGGCACCTTGAGGCTGATGTTTTATAGCTGAAAAGAAAAACAGTATTATTTGGATTATATTAAAAAAACTGAAAATCTAACAGTGAAACGGAGCCACCACTGAATACTAAATAGAAATCGACTGATTGTGAATTTCTAAAGGCCAATATGATATCAATGGTGTGTAACAGGAAAAACGGGACAGCCAATTCATCAGCCGCTATAAGTGTCAAACACAAACAATCTTTTACTTCTTTGATTAGAAACTGAGTAACTGTTAAACTGAACATCTAAGTCAAAGTAATAAATGCATCATAATTTTTCTCAATGCATTGGTCACTACCATAAGTAAATGCCATCTTATCTGCCTATAGGCCGATGGCAGTCAACAAGGTAAATATTGGCTGCTACCAATTAGAGATGCAGTGTGAGATTTTCATGGTATGACTAGAGTCTTAGAAAATATCATGGTATGACAGTATTACAAAATTATTTTTATTATCAGTCAGTGTGACCCTTAAAAGAATGAAAAAAGTAGGGCTGGTTTTTGGTTGTACAAATGTTTTATCACTATAATTAAAACTTGAAAGTCTTGAAACCATTTTTTAATGGAAGTGTGTGTAAACAGTCCCCCTTCTGAGAATAACTCAAATAAAGGTGAGGTTTACCATCCAGTTAAATTTTTATCAATGCCGTAGATAAGCACAAGTATACGATACTGTTTTTGTCAACTGTCTTATCACTGTATCTGTATACCTTCGTTGCAACCTTAGCACTGATGTTCGGCCAGTGAATCGCTGCATCCCTAGTTTGAATTTATGTGGTTTGCATTTCCCTTTGAACTTTTCAGGATTCAGGTTCTAAAGGCTTTTTTTGGATTCCATTATATTTGGTGTTTAGTTTGCCCCAAGTGAGCTGGCTTTATGTACCTCTAGTAAGGCATTTCACAATGTTTTTCTTCAAACTGGATCAATGATAAACAGAACAAAAAAATATGTCTCAGGTCAAAATATTTACCTTGTAAGTCTGCAGGATTGCAGAAATAGGTGTGTAATGTTGTCGAGTTTGACTTTCTATTTTAAGAGAGGTTACGGCTGGTGCTGCCTTGTTATCATGTTTTGACAACATCAGTTCCATTGACACTCATTGGGCCCTGGGATAAGAGGCTGCTTTATTTGTCATTCTTCTATCAGCGTTTTCTGGCATGAAAAGATTTTATTCATGGGATTCTGCTCTCCTGCTGGGCTAAATGGTGACTCGTAATAGGGCAGAAGTGCACCGCGGGGAGTGTCAAGTTTTGTGAGGAGGAGTTCAATGGGAACTTGTTCAGCTCAGAGACAAAAAGTAGAAACATGAATGTAATATTTATATATTTATTAAATATTTCATAGAATGCCTAACACAGATGACTCCTGCTGTCATTTAGATAGGCTCATCCTGTAGGGTTGAACTAAAGTGTTGACAGTGAAAATGTGACAAGGCTGCTGTAAGAACCAGAGGAAGGAGCTCTACTTGTTCCTTGCAAGTTTGTGCCAAATAAAACATTGTAATCCCAACATGTACATTACATAGTGTTAAGAAAGGAGATATGATATAGCACATTTTTACCAAAAAAGAAACATAATTTTTATTAGAAGTGAAGACATTAGATAAAAAATGCCAAATATGTCGACCAAAAAGCATGTTTGTGCATTCATATTTCCCCTCTTTTATCTTCTTGTAAAGCCAAATGTTCTAATAATTTTTTGACTCAACCTGCGTGCCTTGGTGTTCATGCAAATGTAACCAGTTAAACACAATTTAGGACAACTGGCTTAACCCCTTCCATAATGTAAAACCAAGTGTGGAACTTGTTGGTTGTTCTGTATGCACGCAATAGTACTCACCCACACACACCCTCTGACTGCAGGGAGTAACAGCAGAGCACTGAGCAGTGCACACTCACACACTCAGCTTCACTTTTGCAAGCGGAGAAACACTACTCTTTTTAAAATGCTGTCATTCATAAAGTATGTATATTGATAAAGGCTGCATTGTATCGTTTTAAACAGCTAGGTACTGCGATACTCTTCTAGTATTCGTATACCGTGCAACACTGCCTTGAAATGATTCCCTTTCTCACATATTCAATTTTGCTTGGAATTACGTTCCATAACGTAAGCTAAAGGCCTTTGCACACTGAGTCCGTTTTTTTGGCTGAAATTGTTGCACATTTAAAAAAAAAAAACACACCATCTCACCTTGTGTCAAAAAAACTCCAAAACTTTGGTCCTTCGTTATTTTTTTTGGAACAGGTTCAATTTTTTGCGTTTTTTTGCATCCATCCCAAAGGTGTTATGGACACCAGAGTTTGATGCAAATTCTAAAAATTTACTGCAGGAATTGTATGATGCCATCATCAGCAACATGCCCAAGCAACTGGAGGGAATCTTCATAGTAGCATCAACTCATCAACTCCAAAGATGTTGCAAGATCGAGGGCAAATAGTAATTTCATTTTTAAACTTGTTTTAAACTTTAAACTTTAAAAAATGACTAAAAAAATCTACCTTTTACTTTCTACCTTCTTCTACCTTCAAATGCCATTAGGAGCACAAGGAGGAGGCAGAAGAGCATGATTTTTTTTCAAGTTATCTGTCTCATGAATCACTGTTAACGCTGCAACTAACACTGAAAGTTTTAGCTAGTATGGCAAAAAGTTATTTTTATAAAAGTTACCAACTGTAACTTTAAGGCTAAGACTCAAGACTCACAGCACCAGAATCCGCATATTGCATCATCTTATCACGTGTGTGTTAACAAACGCCTACTTACTTGTCTGGCAGATCCCGAGCACTTGATGAATATCTCCAATGTTCATTTCCCTTTTAGCTCTTGTTGGTCCTCATGTTTGTGGGTTATTTATTTATTTTTTTAGTTTGCCTGATGTTCGGTCCTCCCCACCAGTCCCTCGTCGTCTTTGGCACTCTGCCATTTTACACTGGGCATGTAGTTTACAACCAGCTTTTGCAAGCTTGTGACCTTGGAGCAGCTGCATAAAGTTTTGTTCCAGTCTTTGTGAGAGCCACTGGGACCATATGGACCAGCGAACCAAAACAACGAGCAGCTCATAGAGGGTGAAAACTGCAAAGAGCTTCAGGGTGGAGGGTTGATTCTCAGTTAGATCAGCAGCACCGCCAACATTTTCACATTACGGAGTCATTTGATTCAGTGTCATTATCAAAACTATCTCTCAGTGGAACTTTAAAGATGTATGTATGATACATGTAGGACAAAGAAGAACGAACTGAATCGGCAATGATTACAACAGAGATGTCTAAAAAGGAGGAAGTATATGATCTTAAATTAAAGCGAGCACTTTGTTTTGAATTTTGTTATCAGTAGAACTGCGACAATAACTTGATCAGTAGTCACCTATTAAAGTAATTGCCAGCTAATTTGATCATCAATTAATTGTTTTGAGCAATTTATGAGGGAAAAAAAGTCCAAATTCTCTGATTCCAGCTTCTTAAATTGGATCAAAATGAGCTGAATATCTTTGGTTTGTGTACAAAATAAGCCATTTGAGAACATCATCTTTGGTTTTGGGAACTGAGCTCCCTTTTTCACCATTTTCTAACATTTTTAAAGACCAAACCACTAATCAGTTAATTGGGATAATACTCAACAGAGTAATCAACAATGAAAATAATCATTAGCTGCAGCCCTTGCAATCAGTGAGGGCAGTCTCTGTTGTTTTGAAAAACACTGGAAAACAACCTTTTTAACAGATTACAGTGATGATATAAAACAGTTGTACACCACATCTTTCCAATGTGTCAGGCAGTTTATTTCTGTGACTATACATTGTAAGACAGGCAGGAACGAAAGCCCATTTTGTGGGTGTTTGCTGGGGATGTAAGCAGTCACTAATATCGATGTGGAGACGAAGCTGTTTGAATGATCTGTGTTTGCCTGAATGTGCTGTGTTCAATGAGCGCAGAGCAGCTGCAGTGTGGAAGGAGAAAGGATAAGTTGTTGGGGAACTTTCTTCTAAAAGCGGGGGCGTTGTTGAGTGTAAACACACATTAACGAAGTTTGTTAACTCTGGGGCAGCGCTGTAGTTTGGATGAACAACTTTTACTGTTTGACCATGCAGCGATAGTTTGTTGAGTAAAAAGATCACAAAGGCTATCAGTGATTTATATGCTGCCAAAGATTTCAAAAATTGGCAACTGCTTTTAGATATTCTAGGATTTCAAACCAAGCTGACAATTACTGCTTTAGGTTAAACAGCAACACCATATATATCCTACAATGCTATACGCAGTTATAAGTATTATATTTAATAAGGGAGTATTAGGCAAACATTTAGAGATATTTGGACTATCAAGCCTCACCAACAGCTTTTGTAATACCTTTTTTTTTGTAGTTCAATTCATATCCAAATGAGCATTCTCACAATGAACCATGAACATATTTTTAGCCAAAAAGCACATTATGTATTTCTAATAATAGAGAGTTTGTCATGAGCTTTGAAAACACAACATGAATATCATATACACAGTGCACATACACTTGATTAATTCAGTCAATTCATGGATTATATTTGATGGGAATCTCAGTTGTGGGTGCTAATGACATTGTGATGTGTTTCATTGGAGATTTTAATGTGGCTTTTTCCTTTTTCAAGTCCTTTAAAGAACCACAGGGTGCCATGTTTGAAGTGTCATGTTGGAAATTTGTGTGGTGTTGTGTGTTGAGTTAACCTACATCATTAGATATTTGATATCTGTTTCAAATTCAAAAGAACTCAGTCAGAAGTTGATAAAACTGCATACAAGAGTGGATAAATAGTGTAAGTTGGCCCACTGCCTCACGGCCTTTTGACAGCTAGCAGGATGAGATGCATATATCTGCATTTGACACAAGGAATCACAATATATCTGCACAGTTTGTGCATGCCTTTGTTTGTTTGTTTCTTACGGAATCTGTGGAAATATTGGACATTGTTGTTAGACCCACTACAGGCCTCTAGCATGAGAAATGACAGTAAAGGGGGTAAATTATAGGCAATACTTTAATGACAAAAATTAAGTTGATGAGAAAAGTTCAAGCAGCGTGCACATCCAAAAGTGATAAAAACTAGGTGCTGGACCAAGCAAAAATAGATATGAAAGAATAAATAAAGTCCACACACAAATGCATGCTCCCATGAAAATTTATTAGATTTCCTCGATATGTGTGACGTTTCGGCAAAAACTTAACCATTTTTCTGCTGGGTCTAAAACTTTGCTTGCAGTTACAAACATCTGCAAACTGCTCCTCTTATCCATTGATATGATCTGATCAGCTGTGATCAGATAATTGATCTACTGATCAGTTATTTATCCAAAGAGTGACAAACTCTTTGCCAAAGAGTGCGAAAACTGCTGCAGAGGAAAAAAAAAAAAAGAAATCTTGGAAACTCCGTCTGCTATGCTGCGCTCATGGACCCGCAAAAACATTGAATTTTAAAGTGAGATCACAGAATTATTTGATTATTTGAATATGATAATTGCAAGTTGATAAGGTGTGTGATGTTACAGGCTACTGTGTTAAAATAGATGATCAAAACATCTCAGCTGTAATTTTGCTTCATGTGGGCTCTTTATTGTGGTTTTGCATTATTCTAATGTAGCATGGCGTTAACAACCTTACTTATAACACTGAACATTATAACATCAGGCCTGGAACTCAAACAATTGCCTGATGGTCTAAAAACATATTTGAAGAATGAAATGAATATCATAAAGGTGCTGTGACTATTCGGCAATGGTTTGAACTAAGGACAGTTCCAAGTATATCCATACACATTTCTAGCTGTATAAAGATTGCTTGAAACATAACAGCTACTGAGGGCACATGGTAAGGTGTAGAAAACACACACACACACACATGGGACATGAACTCCGGACAGACACAGACACACACACACACAAAAGACACGAACTCTGGACATAAATACACACGCATACATATCCACACGCGAACTCCAGACTCCCTCAAGAAAGTCGGTTGTTTGTGTAGCCCATCCACCTCCCCGCCGGCCCGCCCTATAAGTGCACTCACACTCTTTAATATTACGTGGTTATGAAACCTGTTCTCACTCCGAACTTGAAATGTCAAAGCTTGATGTGGCAGCGATACCTTACATGTTATAAGCTGACGTGGACGGTCACTGCTCGACCGTCACCATGTGATGATATCAGAGTGAGAATGGATTGACTTTATGGTATATAGTACATTTTTGAATGTAGAATAATGCTGAGAAAATTTCTACTGAACTCTCACACTGCATATCAGCAGAACATTTCTGGCCTTAATAAAGCATCTTGTAGGCTTGTGGTAAGTTTCCAGCATAGTTGCTGGTTATACCAGCTAAACCAGCTAGAGCAAAAACAGGGAAGAGATAGATTGATTGACTTTATGTTCGTTTTTTTCTGCTCGACACTGCTTTTGTGTTTTGTTTGCTCAATGCTTTGTGTCTGATTCTGATGTTTGCTTCTGATACTGAAGTGTAGTTCATTAAGCCTGCCACCTCCATGTTGTAGAGAAGACATGAGCCAAACTAAAAACTCAAAAGTATACGTCAAACTCATTTCTTACGCAAAGTTGTGTTCTGTCATTTTTTGGAAGTTGTTAGACGTATGTTCAAGAGTTTGTTTTTCTGAAAAGTTTTATTTATTTTTTTTTTTTTATAGTTTTTGATGCTATAAAAATAAGTTTTACATCATGATTGACAGCTATGTCTGCCATTTGGTGTGCATATGATCAATGGCCCTGCTACGATCCAAACTCTACTCCAAATGACACCAGAGGCACAAGGATATTTTGGGGGATATTTTGGCACTATTTTTGTACAGGGAGTGGAGACGCATTGTCCATCTTAATATAAGTCTCTTGTTTGTGTAATTACTTTCACTGTTAAAGAAGGGGAGAGAAAAGTTCCACACTCCAGTTTTAATCTCCATCCATCCATTTAAAACCACCATGACACACTCTGTCTCTACTAATATATTACAGTTAGCATTAAAAGTCCACAATATAGATTGCTGCGTGCTTACTGACTGACCGCGTGTATTTCAGTCTAACTAAAAAGTTTCTACATTCACCCCACTAATAAGGAATACAATTCAAACACGGCTTTACTTGAATTTGACGATTTTTCATTCCTGTTATGAATTGTGGAGCAGCGTTCATTTTGTCTTCATCAGGGCTCTTGTCAATTGGATTATTGTTCCTCAGTGCAGATAAAATGCCCGTTCTATATATTTTGGCCTTGACATTTCATGCTCATTATAGGATGAAAGATCTTCAATTATCCGAAGATCTAACCCCCCTAAAAAGGTATTGACTTGGATCCTGGTGTTAAATTGTCAGGAAGGCTCTGTCATGTTCAGCACAGACAGATTAGTTTAATGTGTTATGACATACAGATGATGCTGATATGAATCTTACTATACAAACGTGCCATCTCCTTCTTAACAGTAAATGATTATTAATCAGACATGACGGCTGTTATATAAATGGTGCGATCAACTAAAAAAGGGGTTACATCAGCTCACTGAGGAAAAGTAAGGAGCTTCGGTTCAAGGACTCATAGAGAAATGAGGAGAAACACCGATTCATGACACAGAGCCGGTACAGACATGAAGCTCAGATATTCATCTAGATTCCTGTAGCATCCATTCAGACCTACATCATATTACTGCTCCAATGACCAGAGGAGATATTGGGGAGGTGAAAACTAATCCAACCAAAGAGTGAGAAATCCTTTAAACCTAGAGGCTGTGCTCATGATAGCAGCGATTTTTCTCTGCAACACATCACTGAACGACTCCACTTGCAGGAAATAACAGCTTCTGATTAAATGAATTGCAAATTGTGACAGAACATGAACAAAAACAAGTACACCAGTTCACTGTAACCAAGGCCTCACCTCCCTTTATCCATATTGTGAATGTGTGACACTGAATAGACTACCTACACAGATGTGTGTTTGAAAAGCAGCCGCACTGATATATATACTCCTCCAACCTGTGAAATGTTTCAAAATGCCTACGAATTGATTTATCATTTTCTGCTGAACTTTCATAGTGAAAAAAAAAAAACTGGCTCAATTTGCTTATTTTTGGATGTTGTGATTTGATGGTCCACTTCAGTTGAAATGATTTAATCGTTGTTAAGACCAGTGTATAATAAATGATGGAACACTTTGCATCCTAAAAGCTGTTTCTCACCTGTGCAATGTGAAAATGGGGTGTGGGAATATGGAAAAAAATCTGTGTTTGAATTTTCCCCAACTCGGGCCAATTATCCTTGTTGCCATTTTCCATTTTTGTAAAGAAAACAAAGAGTTTCCTCTCTTCAAAAAACAGTCCAGACAGAGAATTTCTAAAGGGGGTATGTTAACTACACAATGCAAAAACTAATCTGACTCCAAATTTGAATCAAATACGTATCATGTTAACAATTGCAAGCAGAAATGAATAAAATGCTCCTCCATTTAAGCTAGCTGTGACCTGCAAGTGTGACATCAGTTGGAGCAAAGGAGTTCATTTGTAAAATGTATTTTTTCAGGAAGAAATCTGCTGAAATCAAGGTCAGACTGAATATTTTTCTCCTACTCAAATGTTAAGCAGCAGTGTGCAAGCATTTATATGAACCCACAAAATCAGTTTTTTATAGATTTCTTCACAAATTTTTCAGAAAAAAATCTGTGCTTGGTGTGGAACGACTTTACATCACATCAATAGTCTGTATTTGTATTCATGTGACATACAGTGTGAACATGAATCTTGGTGAAGAAGATTTGTCTAAGCAGGGTTTGTGCCAGACTCACAGAGCGGCTGGTGTGTTCCCATGAGGCCCTTCTGATAAACGCATTTTTAAATTCATAACGGTAAAACAGCTGACATGTCTTTTCCATAAACACAAGGTGTTGCTTATTGAAACAAGCAAGCCTGTCTAAGAAAAAATACAGTCAACAATTTACTTGCCCATTATTTTCCTGATTAATCAATTTATCATTTCGGCAGTAAAATTGAAGAAAACAGTAAAAAGTGCCAGGTCTTATTCTCCGGAGCCCAATTTGCTGTCTTCAAATGTGTGGGTTTCTTTGACCAGTAGTCCAAAAATCCAAAGCTATTCCGCTGATTATCATGACAAATAAAAGGCTTCAAATTCTCACATTTATCAAGCTTGAAACCAGCAAAGGTTTGGCTCTTTTTGCCTAATAAATTACTAAAAAGATTATTTGATAATCAAAATAGTTGCAAATAAATTTTAGGCCAAACAAAAACCAACCGTTGAATCAACCAGTTGTTGCAGCTCCACAATAGAGCCACTTTGACAGACAGGTTTGTTCTGAATAAAACAGGTTGTCAGTGGTGTGTTTGAGCACTAAGAACAGTAAGCTCTATTTACATCCAGTGATTAACAGTTAAACACTACTGCTGTCGCTGTCTGTTGGCAATGGTGCTGAGCACCTGTCAGCCAGGTGCATGGTCTCAGTATCATGTTCTTGTTAAAAGTGAATAACATAAATATAACATTTAATAGACATGGAGAGCCACAACACTATACCAGGCCTATTCAAATACAGAGTAGGCAGGCAGTGAGATGCAGCTCACAGTTATTGCAGATAAATCTTACTTTCTGACTTATTTCTTCATAACAAAATTTAAGGAGGGGGAATCATTATGGATGTTTCACCCACTAATTTTTTTTTATTTATTTGTTTAATTGTTAGGATCTCCATTAGCTGTGCACTGGTTCACAGCTAATCTAAAACATACATTTAACATGACAGTCTACACATTGTAATGCATTTAAAAATATACATTTGACATGACTATCAACACAAAGTGAAAACATAAGTCAGAGAAAAGGATATATTTGATAAATGTATGTATGTTACTATGTAACTCATTGTTTTAAACACTACACCCTGCTAGATGTGGTGTAGTTTAGTGAAGTCTGTTTGTGTTTTCCTCCATAGAAGGAAATCATCCAAACAGGTCAACACATTTTTTAAAGAACATATCATGTCATGGTTGTGTTGAAAGGATGGGAAGTAAAGATGTAAGAGAAGCACAAAATGCAATTTAACTTTTCTTACTCGTTTGCTCCTTGCGCTTGTATACATCTGATTTGTGCTTTCTCTCCATTTTACAGCGATTAAAAACACAAATCGCAAAGCGGAGTGGATCAAAACAAGGCTTTGTACTAAAATGTTGCATTGACTGCCCACATTTGCCTTTATGCTTAATACTGGACATTTAAGTTTGCTTTATGTCAGTGTTGCTAATGTGTCTGTTCAGAAAATGGTGGCTTGTTAATTGTCATTTTTGTGCTGGATTAGTGTTAACACAGAGGCGGATATTTCTTGAACTCGGCTATAAGAGGCTCTGCAGGGAGCCTCCCTGAGCGTGGGCCCCGGCGCATTCGCACCCTCTGCCCTTGCGTTCGCTCTGCTTACGCTTTTAACTGTCCACTAACAACCTTAGCTCAAATGTCCTTGTGCATGAGCTTGTTTTGCTTGTCCCTGAGCGAGACATTAATTAGACAAGCAAGTAAGATCTGACCAAGAAATGTCTTCCTACGCATGAGCTGACTGTGTGCTCCACAAGGCCCATCTTAATTTAAAGATTGTCTCACATTGACATTGTGGTTTATTTTTTAAAAGATGCTGTTCCTGGAACTAATATATCTTTAGTTCCAGAGGGTCATCTCATTATTAGTATGAAACACGAAACACTTTTGTTCGGTAGTGTTACTAAATATTTGTTCATGCAGCAACTAAAATGATACCTACAAGCTAAACAGAGCCAGGATGTCCCTCTGAAATGTGTGTTTCTTCCTTAATGTTACACTGAATAAATCAAATCTGAATAAATCATACAGTAGATTAAATGGGCTCTGCTGAGTAGTCAGTCTCTAATCCATTTGTTCCCACTGGAGGACAAATCCTTGCTGACCTCTCCTCATTTTGCTACGAAAGACAAGACTTGCTCATGGCATTAATTATGGAACCAGATGCTAATTACAGAGTGCTTTTTAAGCCCTATATTGTATGCATTCAAAATGGCAAATACCTGAATGTGATCTTGGAATTAATTTGTAATAAATATTGCTCATCATTATAAACATGATCTAAAATAACAACAGCAACAAAAACAAAACCATAACATGTACAATTTAATGAGATTAAGAGTGGGATTAGATTTTAATTACACAAATTAGCTGAAGCATGGAGCGCCTGATGAACAGCTGTCAGTCTGTTCAGTGCACCTGAAAGCTCCACACTGAACATAATCGGGACCCACACGCCGAGTCCTCTGGGATATATGGAGCATTACTGCATAAATCACTGGATATCTGTTTTAAGATGATCACTTTGACTGTGTTTACTTTGTGTTGTTTAAAAACTCTTCCGGTTGGGTATTCTTTTTGTTGAAGATATGTTCTGAAGCAGGCTGTTTTTAACCATCGTTTGATGTTATTTATCAGGCTGTCTGCACAAATGTCTTCTTCCTCTCAAGTCGTTTGAGTCTCAGTCACATGCTGCGGTGATGAATATTGTCCACTGCAGTTTACACCCCTCGTGTCATTATCATTTTTTTGCGTTGACAGGTAGTTGACACCTGTGATGGAGCTTTTCCTCCGGCACCCTCACAATATCCACAGTGAGACTTGTGATTGGTTTAAAGTCAGTCTTAAGTGAACTGCTTGAGGGTTGTTTTTTTTTTTTTTTTGCAGTCTTGTTGCATTGGTGTTTACACGCTGTTACTGTTCTCCCCGGAGAGGCATGTCACCACATTGGAAGCGATCTGCATCGATTCTATCTGCTCGTTTCTTTTTAATTAGGTGATTTGTTTCACTTGGTAACCGGAGCCAGCCACAACCTCACTGTTTATGAAAATTCAGCCCAGCAACATATCCTCTACTTTGTGAGAAATTCCTCATGAATAAAATATTGAGTGGAAAAACCTTCCCTAACACACTGTGAGTGGACAGCCTATGGCTCAAAGTCAGACCACACAAATAGACCAAAACATTTTCTGCACACAAGGATGCTGAAGGGTTTTGATTTTTGTGCTTTTACCCACATGAATTCAGCAACACTGAATATATTTCACACCTTTACACTTTACCATAATTAAGGCAAGCTAATACTCCTTTCACTCCCACACAGTGATGCGAGTTAAACATGCGTTGGCAGCCGATCTGAATAGGTCAAAGCACATCACCCAACCTGGCTTAGCGACCCTCCCCCAGACCAGGGCTTAATGTGGCTCAGATAATGCTTGGTTTTAGTGAACAGGCGTTTCTATTAAGCAGAGGCATTTAATTCAGTGTTATTAATGTTTAAAATAGATTTAACCAACTCTCCAACTGATCTGACAAAGGAAGAGAGAGACAGAGAGCACATGAGTGGGCGAGTGAAAGAGCAAGTGCAAACAAAGAGATAAAACTTAGCTCTATTTGGTACCTGTGCAATGTGACTGTGCGAGTGGAGCTGCAGTTGCAGGCTTGAGTCTCTGTGCGCAGTGACAGCCACAGATGGACCTGCGACAGCAGATGTAATAATACATAATCAGTAGTGGAGTATGAAGATCCTTTATGTTGTAAAAAATACACCCACACTGCAAAATACTCCCTTACAAGTAAAAATCCTGCATTGAAAAAATACTCAGTGCAGAATAAAGGCCCCCTTAACTGTCATATTTCATCAATCGATTGTTATTACTCACACATTAATATGTAATTATTTTCTCCATTGATAGATTGATTGTACAAATTGAAAACAGTGACAAATGGTATTATAGTTACCCATATTTCAAAATGACACCTTAATATAGCTTGTTTGTCAAACTAACAGTCAAAACCTATAATACATATATAAAAATATATCGAACTGATTAAGATTATTTGGGAAAAAGAATGTTAAATCTACACATATGAGAGCCCAAAACCATGAAATCTTAAACTTCAATTTAGAGAAAATTTATCAGTTACCAACAGTTATGACATTCTTCTTGTATCAATCCACTAATTGGTTAATTAACTAAATTTTTCAGCTCTACCAGATTTTGTATGCAAAAAATCTCAAATGGGCTTGGTGTGAAATTTAGAGATGAACTGTCCACACGTGGCTCCCAATATGGTCGTGGCTGAGCCTGCAGCTAATGATTCTAACTCCCAAAATGGTGCTAAACAACAACAGCAGCGCCGTCATAAGCAACAGTGTTAACTTTGGGGTAACCGGAAGGCGGACAGTGTGCCTCTTTAACAACGCCGTCCCACACTCAGCGCTAACTGCTGTATAAACGCAGGCAACGCAGCGATGAGTGAGCCAGCGGGATTCACACATGCACGCACGGCCGGATCAGCTTATCACAACAAAACACAGAGAAGCTCGAAGTACAAAACACACAGGGAGGGAGTGTGACTTCATTCTTCGCACAGGACGCCACTAAATCTGCCTACATGACAGTTAGTTGTTTGCTGCTATATTAATGTTCTGAATGTTGCATACAGAACCTTTATTGCTGTGAAGTAATTTGTCTCAAAAGTAAAACCTGTTATTTTCTTCTGAAATAATGGGTTATACTGACTACATTCTCACTTACTCTGCCTTTATTTAAAAATAACTATTGTCGAGCACCTTGTCACTCATTTCTATGATTGTCTACCGATTTCTTGATGAGCCTCTGTGCTCTGCTCATCCTGCATTCTGCATCAAGGAGGATTTATTAGACGACCTCCAAGTAAAAGGGAGACAGAAAGCCGCCTTGCATCTGATGAGTGTCTAATAACACACCTGATTGTGCAATCAGAGCTACGGTGGATTTGAAATCAGAGAGCTTGAACACTCACAAGCAGCAAAATTCAGCCACAGGTCTTCATACTGAGTTGGAATTTCAGCTCTTCAAAGTTGCAACACCCACAGCTAAAGGAATGGAGTTTAATTGAATATGTAGAGTCATATGGCTTGCCGTCATTGTCTTCACCCTGTTTGGGGTCCAATCTGTGATGTAATGCCAAAAGAAAATTAGTGTCACCTGCGTTTTAGCTGCGGTCTTTGTTCTATTCATGTTTTTTTCTCTTCTGTGTGAGGTCTGAATTTCCATTCAGAGGGTTGTTGCTTTTGAACAGCAGTGGTTTAGAACAGCGGTGCCTAAAAGCCATTTCACCCACACCTTTGGAGTTAAATGGATTTATAATGGTTGTTTGCACTGTCTAATCTGTGTGGCTTGTTTCACCACCCATGGGCAAATGGAAAATGCAATTCAAAAGATCTTCCTTTATAAACTATAAAATTTGCTTTAGTCTTTCCTTTTTTTTTAAATATCAACTATCTAAATAATCTACAATATTGGAATTTCAGAAATTGTAGATAAATGTGCTTGAATCTGGATTATTGTTCCAGTTCAGTGCAATTTAGGATATAATACCTTTATATCAGACATTACTTCTGCTTCCCAATGAATAGGAGTTCCATCATACAGAAGCTGTGTCCTCTTAAAATGAGGCCTACTTTTTCCAAAAAATCTCTACAATTAGGTACAGTTTTTTCTTAAAGCATCTATAATATTTTCTTTTTATAATAATAATGTATCAAATTATAATGTATAAACATGACAGTTTCAAAGGGGTGAACCTTCCTAGTGATGAACCACAGAGAATATTCACTTGAATCTGCATCCCCCTCAGCTTTACAGAGCTTTATACTGATTTTCAGCTCAGTGTTTGCAGAAGCTGTCTGGCTGCAACTTTCCAGAAAATGGGTACTGAAACAGTTTTGAATATTCAGAATTATATTGATGAATCAATATTTTACAATACTACCCTGTATAAAACTGAAACTTTGGAGGCTTTTTACTTAAATGTGCTAATCTAAGACAGTTGAGTTATTAAAATGACTTGAAAAAAGTCAAGAGGACATTTTGGTACCCAGATTTTGCCGCGTAATGAGTGTTCTTTAAATTCATGCTACTCTTTGCAGCTGTAGACATGCAGGCAGCGGCACAGAGAGAGAAACCGCACTGTAAGGTGAACCAATGAATTTGCAACTCACAGAAAGTTAATATGATGTGTGGCTTTTGTTTGGTATCAGCAAAAAATGCACATTTACGACCCGTTATTGATGCCGTCAGCTTGTTTACTAAATTACGTGGATATTGCTGCCACACTTAATGTCTTTAAAGTTTCAGACTGTGTATGGAAAACTGAATCGTTGAATATTAGTATTGAACAGCCAGATCTGATTAGTACAGCCCTAGATTTTTTTTAACTTTGAGATTATCCTGCTTAGTTTGGTATTTAGTTATTGCAGTGAAGACATTGCCAGGCATCAAACTTGCAGTGTTGCATTCATTATGTAGCTTGGTTTGGTCTGATTCTTGGTGAGAAAAAAAAACCCCATGTAGTTTTCTTCATACATGTTCAAGATCAAATGTGAAAACCATGCAAACCGTTTACTATATCTTCAGCTCTCACTGCAAATATAGTGAATATATGAAAAATTAAGACTGTTTACCTTGACACAATTTTGAAATGGTGCTATTGATGCTAAAATTATGTTAAATCATCCTTAAATAAGATATAGACTATTTTTAGAAGTGCTCTTTTTGTGGTACATCTCTAATGTAGTGACCGTTAATAAGCTCAAAGCCTTCCATTAATGCATCTAGCTGTGAAGAAACAGTGAACGTGTGAATTGAGGGCTGAGGAAATTACATCAAATTATATAGCTTCTACTCACGGGAGTTATTTCTGGCAGCGTAGACCCAGCCTGTGCCACGCTTTTACATCATTTGTCTAAAGATTTCAGACAAATATTGTGGAGCATATTATGCTCCTTTGCAAAGCAGCACCGGGTGAGCGTTGTGCTTTTGCTCTGTTTTATGTGCTAAGGCATCTGTAGTGACAACATAAATTTCCATTCTGTTTTATAGTTCTTTGCTTGCCTAATCACTCAGAGTTACATGAAGATGTGCTTGAGTGGATCTAATTACAGACTCACTTCCCACCTGTGCAATTATGAATCTGCAGAAAGAGAGAAAATTTGTGAAGAGAGGGGAATTATTCTCTGTGGTGTATTAATGAGCAGCCAGGCCTAACATTGTCTTTGCTCTGAGCTGCTTCATTGTATTCGCTGTTGAGCCTGTCCACATGTGAGTTTTGTGGTGGTGCCGCCCTGTAACATGTTGATTTTACAAGTGAGAGAAAGGGTCATGACTGGGGGGAAGGATTTCTTCAACATATTTGTGGGCAAATAGTTGAAACATTTCTGTCAGCATCCATAGACTGCAATTCCATGGCATCTCCAAGCCCATTAGCAACACGATCTGCCTGCGAATGGCTCATTATTGGATTATGATGTTTAGTTTCATTAGCAGTGCGGTACGGTATCCGTGCTGCTCCCGTATATGGCTTTTATATTATTAGCGTTGCATTGTATTTGAGGGCTGTTATCACTCCATTACAGATCTGTACTGGTATAATGGAAAAACAATGATGATGAGTGTGTGATGCAGGTTGGATTTTCTGCCTTTTTTGTTTTTCTTTTTTGCTTCTTACAAAAGCCTTTAAATAATTGTTTGACCAAGAAGCAGTAAAGACAGTGTGGTGTAACATGTGGGACACATGCAACAGCAACAAGAGATAGGAAGAGGGTGCACAGTATTATTTACTCAGATAGCCTACTTTCAACAGGTCAGATGATATTATTTAGATGGATGATGGTGACGATGAGGAGGCTGTCATGGAGGATGAAGAGTGCACATAGACAGATAAGAGAGAGACAGCAAGTGTGGAGACAGAGAGAAGGGACAGCTCAGCCCCTTCAGGTAGCAACGGTGCTAAATGTAAGACATCGACAGAGAGTGGGGATCACCAGTGGTAACTCCAGCCAAGAGAAACAAAGTTGGGAATGTGTTTTTTTCATTGTGTCCCGTGTTGCAAATTTTCGCAATTATTACAACAATAAAATGCAGAGGACTCAGTGTGCAAGGTTTCTGTGCGTAACTCTTTTTATTGTACTGTGGATTTTAAAAAAAGGACTTGTTGCCTTGAAAACATAAACGTAGAACTAGAAGATGTTGAGATATTACACATGAAAAGGGAAAACTTTGACCTGCTACAAGAAAAAATATGGAATAACCAACATTTGTAGCATCACCATCCACAGAGCAAGAAAAAAAAGGCAGGTCTTTGTTCAAGCCAACTAACACTGCTTTCAACTCACCAAATTGCATTTCCATTAATAAGTTGCATTCTGTAGGCTCCTGGGCAACACCTTTCCAGGATTCTCATTATTTTCCAACATGCAGTCTGTTTGTGGGTGTTTAGGTTGTAAGGAACAACAGAGAAAGATGTTTTTAATGGGGATCTCTCGATATTCATTAGTATGTTGGCCATTCCCCACGGCAGAGCTGAGTGGCCTTGTCAGGATGAAGCTGATTCTCTGCATCATGGCAAGCCCTTTATGATTCTTGTTTCAGCAGAGGATGTTTTAGTATACAGTATGTTGTCCTTATCAAGTCACTGGAGGTTGACAAGGAAGACAAGAATAAACACCAGTTGTCTGTGGTAGCCATGGAAAAAATTCAGCCTCTATTGGAGATGTTTTTTTTATATTTACATAAAAGAAGAAATTAGCACTTTGAAAAAGCTGAGGTTAAGGGTTGGCAAAAAAAATCATTCTCGATGGTCTGTGTGTCATCTATGTTTTATTACTATTAATACTTTCAAAGTGAACAGTTATTTTCACCATCCTGTGGAAATGTGTGCATCTGTGAACATACGTGTCTGTTCAAGGACTTTTTTGATCAGGACAAAGTGTGACCAGTGAACAACATGCATTTTTTTTCTCTTCCATTTTTATACCGTTTCATATAGCACTATTAGTTGGTTGACTGAAGCACAGATGAGCTATGTGTTGTAGAATCCAAATTACACTAGAGCCATTTTTCATTCTGTGAAGCTCTTTACAGGCAAAGAGCCATAGATGGGCCTGTTCACTTTCCTTATTTGTCCTTGTCTGCTGGAGGTTGCCGCTGGCTGACATAGCCTGAATTTAAGTGGACATCAATCTCGATAAAGAGCCAGAGCCCAGAGTAATATTACCTCCCCCGATTTTTTTTTTTTAGCTGTTTAGCAAGACAGAGCAAATAAGCATGTTTCACATTACAAACTGAAACATTAACCTCAGATATGAAACAAAATATTTGGATCGCGCTGTGATTTCATGGTGTGGCGTCTTTATATCCAGGCACAGTCTCAGTTTCTAAAACCCTCAGCTCAGAACGGGACGAGATATGTCTATTTGCATGGCTGTGTTGTGATGATAAAAAGATTTCCTCCGGCTGGCCAGTGGCCTATCTGGGACTGCAAAAGTGATGCAGAGAAAATTTGGCTGAACGTGGCAGCCATGCCACAGCGGACTGGACTTCATGCACTCTTCATAAATGATGGTCATTAATTCTCCATGTAGGTAGAGTTTTTCCACATGCGGTGCAGGAGCCCTTCCTCTGGGACAAAGCCATACCGTGGCCTGACTCAACCCAGTCAGCAGCACTCCTCATCCTCCTGCTCCCCCTTCCTGTCTATCTCTCTTTCTCTCTCTCTCTATCTCTCTCTCCCTCTCTCTCTCTGTTCCTGTCGCTCCATGTCTGCTATCCCTCAGTTATGTATGAAGACAAAGTTCCCGGCTCTCTCTGTTTGTCAAGCCCATCTGATAAGTTGCAGATAAGTCACCATGGTTTCCATCGTCTCTGATGCTTGAGGCACTCTTCTTTTCTCTTATTATGAAATATGAGTTGTTCCCAGTTGGCTCCCTTGACCTAAATTTTCAGTATTTGCACTTGACAGTTTCAAGCTTACACTTGAATTGAGTTGTTGTTTTTTTTTTTTATGTGTGTGTTTGTTATCAAGTGAGCAGATGTACCTGAGGCAGTTGAATGAATTTACATTGTAATCAGATTTAACGGCAGGCTTTGTGGCAATGCCAAGTTCAAATTATTTTCAAGGAATACAACAAGACAAAGAAAGTGTTCGGCCTTAATTGCAGCTTAGCATAAAAAAAAAAATATATGTACAGAAGATGATCAATAGGCATGTAGTAGCAAATCTTAATTTTCTATTCTTTGATTTTTGTGCTGGCACAGGTGTCATCTACACTTAGACCATATGGTTGCACAGTAGTTTGCTTGAAGTGCTACTGCAGGAAACCATTTGGCACAGATGAAGTCTGTATATTAAAATCTCTGCAAGGATCACAAGCTATTAGATTTTTCTATGTTAACAAACAGAAGAGCTCTTCAAAGGCTCAGACTTTGACATAATTGGAAAGGAAATCGAGCCAGAGCAGCGCTAATGTTTCTCGGCTCTTTTCTTCAGCCATTAGTGATCTCAGGTCCCACAAGAATGAAAAGCTGGACAGGGCTGTTATCAAAGAACTGGAATTTGTTGTCTTTTTTTTTTAATGCACCATTTTTATGTCCTTCATGCCCAATAACTATTTGGCTTCCTTTCGTTTAGAGTCTTTCTTTCCCAAGAAAGGTCCTTATATATATATATATATATATACACAGTATAATATATATTTTATACTTTTTTTTTGCACAGTTTCAGTCACTGCTTTTTGGTCCATTCTCTGGAATATCATCTGTCTTCACAGTTTGAGAAAAAAACTAAACCATTCTCTAATGATTGATGGAGTGATGGGAGATGCAAGTCAAAATACACATGTTAGATATTCTTCAGAGAACGGCTACTACATTTATGTGCAGATTAAATTAACTGTTAAGGCGGTGACAAGCATTACGTCAGAGGCCATTGTTTCCCCTGTCTCCAAATGACAGGATGACCTTCTTTAGTGAGGACGTAATTATAGAGTCATTATGACAGCCTGCTGGTGAGGTCTTGTCCTGGGAGGTCTATGGATGGAGAAACCTTTCCTGACAGACTACTTAAGTACTGTCTCCAGATCTGGGACTCGCTCACTTATGAGTTAGTGGTTTTGTGATGTCCAACTCCCCATAGTACGCCATTCAAATGCAGAACTGCCATTACAGAAACTGTAGCACATTAGTGTTTAAACCCAGTGGGCTTGAGAGCACTTTAGCACTGTTTCTGTTTCATGGCAATATCAATTAACATACTTAACCTTTAAAGGGCAACAGCTGTTTCCTATCTACTTTGAGCTTCTGTGATCTGTACCATCGCAGCTGACTTTTTCAGTGCAACATGTCTTTATATCTCCAAGCCATTGACCATCATGGCTAGAGGCATTATGTCTTTGAGTTGTTCGTCCCTCCATCTGTCCCATTTTCATTTAGTGATATCCTATAAATCCATGAGGTAATTTCCTTAAATTTGGCACAAACATCCACTTGGTCGCAAGATGAATTTATTTCATTTTGGATGCCAAAGGTCACTGTGACCTCACATCTGTCTCATCCTTTGAACGCAATTTTTCAAGGAGACCTGAAGGGAATTTAGTCAAATTTGGCATAGACATACACCTGAACTCAGAGATAAACTGATTAGATTTTGAATGTCAAAGGTCACTGTTACCTCACAACCATCCCATTCTTGTGAGGGCTAGCACCCAGAGAGCATTACATATGGCAAAATGTCCACTTGGACTCAACAATGAACAGATTAGATTTTAATTGTTTAAGGTCAAAATTACTGTGACCTTGCATCCATCTCATTCACGAGAATGTGATATCTAAAGAACACCTTGAGAGAATTTCTTAAATCTTGGCATGAACATTCACGTGGACTCTGTGATGAACTGATTACATTTTGGTGGTCAAAGTTCACTATGACCTTGCATCTGTCTCATTTTTGTGAAATACGATATTTCCAGAAGGCCCTGAGGGAAATTCCTTAAATTTGGCTCAAACACTGACTTGGACTCAAGAATGAACTGATTCGAATTTGGTGGTAAAAGGTCAAAGTCACTGTGACCTTACATTACATGTTGTTGGCAATAACTCACAAATTCATCGGCTAATTACGACCTATTTTCACACAAATATCAATTGGATTAAAATGATAAAGAGATGTTTTTTTATATCTAAAAGTTCAAATGTCAGCCTCACTGTGACATCATAATGTTCTGCAAAAACACTTTTTTGGCTATTATTCATTGTCACAACTCAGAAACAGAAAGAAAGACATTTGGTCAGATCCTGAATTGGTGACACTTATCCTAAAACTGGTGATTGTATAGATTTTCTGGTTTCCGGTTAAAGATGTGTGTGAAGCATCCACATTTTAGAATTTGTATCTTCTTTGCTGCAGCATCTATTTGAAACATTGTCAACCATCATGGCAACAAGAGGCAGAGGCATATAACCAGAAGGTGGTAACTCCAGCTTTAAAAATCATCAGAGTTGTTAATAGAATGGGGTGAAAACAAATGGACCCTGTGGAGATGGTAATGAGAAGTGTCTCATATTCAACGAGGCCTTCTGGCTTGTGTCCACACAAGGATATTAATGAGCAATTGACCTTATAATATTCATTGCCCACCATGCATGTAAATAAATGCTTGGCTTTCAAAAGTTTTATTAAATCACTGACTCATCAGCGCTATTTGTTGCATGCAGCATAACAACATTTTGTTGACTTGATTGAGTTGATCTACATAAAAATTGAATTTGCCCCAAGAAGCATTCATGCTCCGTAAGTGTGTGTTGGTGGACTGTGATGAGTTGGAGATAATTGACAATACTGTGTAGTAATCAAAAGGCAAGATACAGTGGTTTGCTGTTTGAAGCTATGACCTCTGGAAAAACAATGACCACAAAGCTAACAACTATTTTAATTTTTGAGGGTTATTAAGTCTAGTTAATGTTAAAAAATTGTGAAAACACCCATCACAATTCACCAGGTGTCTTCAAGTTGCCAACATAAAGTCAACCCCCCTAAGTTATTTCCTATACATAAACCAGAAGATCTTCACATTTGAGAACCTAGAACCAACTTTGGTCTTTTTTTTCAGTGAAAAACACTCAAAGTCCCACTCAAAAAAACTGACTTGTACATGTTTGAAATTTGTCACTAGAGAGGTGTTTTCACATTTCTCCTCTGAAAGAAGAGATGTATGTGCACCTAAAATCTGACATTCAAAAGTACCCCTTTCTCAATGAGGGAAAAAAGCAGATCTGCTTCAGAGTTCTCATTTTTTTTCTTTATGTGGGAAAACCATATTAAGCAAATTATTGATCTTTTTTAGATCAACCAATCGTTTTCATACAGATTAGGTAGGTATAGCATTTCATCATTTCACAAAATTCAAATAAAAGGATGTAATATGGAAATTTACATGCTATTTGATTTGGTGTCTGTGTAGTCAACCTGTTTCCTTTTTCACTCTTGTGTTTGAGCTGACAGAGCCTGACACCCTGCAACTTACGAAAACACGAGCAATGTGAGAAAACAGAAACAAATGTAGAAGAATATTCACACCACTTTGACAACTAATAAGTTGCAGTTTGGAAAGCACTTTGAATACAGAAAAACACAAGCAAATATAGAAACACTGCAAATGCACACAACTAAACTGGGCTAAAACACAACATTAATGAATCCAGGTATGTGAGTGGATTCCTTTTTGCTTGTGTTTTATGATTATGTTTCCAAATGTGCATTGAACTTATAAATGTGTAATCAAACCTGTGAATATGCTTGTTTCTTTTTTATTTGTAGTTTCTTTTATTTTTATTTTAGGCACATACACTGACATGTACTTCTTTATGCTCTTCCCATACATATTTAAACTACAGTCCACTGCTGCACATACTGTTTATACTGTAAATATCTTATATCTATGCATTCCAACCCCTTACTTTTAATTGTATATTTTACCACCATACATAAGTACATCAGTCTAAATGCACTTCTAGTTAGATGCTAAATTGCATTTTGTTGTCTCAGTGACTGTAATCTGTGCAATGAAAATAAAGAATTTAAACTAATTTAAAAGTTGTAAGGCACTGAGGTCTCTTAAGTAATGCTAATATTTGACCCTGTTGCATCAAACATGACAGGAATGTGTCACTAAACTAAACATACGGTATGAACAGGACCACATAAAACGCTAAGATGTCAGTTACATTCCACTGCAATCATTTCCCAAGTAGACTGAGATCACTGTATGGAGTGTTTAAAAGTAACATTAGAATAATTGCTATGTTGAAGGTTATTTTTGTAGTTGAGTACTCAACTCTGTCTCCTAGAATTAAAGTCTGTATATTACTAAATTGCATTTATAATTACTTTGTGGTGATTACATAATCCCTCCCTGGATTATGTTCAGAGACAATGTTACTTTTGGTTAATGAAACACTACATTTATGTTCTGCATTGAATCCGCAAGGAGGTGGTCGGGGTGGATGTCGGGCATAAATTGCATGACACCAGATTGCGTGTTTTGCTTCTAGCCTCTTGTTCGTGGTTGGGTTTAGGCAACAGAAGTGCTATGAATGGATAGTGTAATGCAAGATTGCTGGAAGTGTGGAAAACAAGTGAAATTTGTTGTCAGTGAACATTTTGTTCAATACCAACATTTTTGCATTTACAGTTCATCTAGGTGATATTCCTGTCAAACTACACAACGCTGGTCAAAGCTGACAACACTGGTTGTGTTTTTGGTGGGATTCTGTGGTGTGTCTACTGGTGTTTGTGGCACTGACACCTTTGCTCAAAAACTCACAACACTGTTTGTTTTGTGGCAACTCTCTGAGGCACTTCGACTGGTGCTGGGTGTTTTTTTACCGAACCGTTTTTTTTTTTCCCAAACCTAGAATTTTTTTGTCTCTCCTTTTTTTTAATTAAACTTCCTGTTTTTGCCCATTTGTTTTTTGTTTTTTTTTTTTTACTGAACCTAAGTGCTTTTTCCCCTTTTATTTATTTATTTACTTATTTTTTACTAAACTAAGGTGCTTACAGTGGCTCATCGCAGCTTGACGAGATGCCTGCCAAGCTGTAGACCAGTGCAGACCGCTTTTCAAAACTAGCAACACTGGTTGATTTTTGTCTAACTTTTCATTCAGTTTCCACCGGTGGTTGTAGTACCGAACCTGAGTCTTTTTACCCACACATTACAACGTTTCCCAGCGTTGTATGTGGCAACAAACCAGGGTGTTTTTCACTGAGACATTGCACGGTCTATTAGTTGCATTTGAGCCTGTGAACCTTTGTGTTTTCAACAAAACATCTTGATGTTTTCCAGTGCCGTTTTAGCCACCAAACCTTGGTGTTTTTCACTGACTCTTCACCCCTCAGATTTTGTACCATTAAACAATGGTATTTAAGCCACAACATAATCTCCAAACCATAATGAAGCATAACCAAAAAACACCTTCAACACAGTATTATTAAGACACATAAAGTACAGCATATCCACTACAAAATAATGCACAAATGTAATGTGTCTCCGTTTTGCAAAAATGAACAATACTAACATTTTTTCTGGCGATAGGGTTGGGAATGTTAATTAGCAACATTTCATTATTACGTTAATAAAACCTACTTTGTTTGGCATTACATTTCGCTCAAAAATGTATTTGCTGTTTTAAGTAAGTTGTATATGAAAGGTTTTTATCTGGAGAAAAGGCTGAAATACTGGACCACTGCAATACCAGAGAAAAGTGTTTCTGTAACTGAATGTCTGTGTGCCTCTCTCCTCCCTCCCTCCACACCCCACCTTTTTTACCACTGTTTTGACAGATGCTTTGCTGCTGGTGGCACAGAGGCTGGAGGGACCTTTCAACATTGAATCTGTCATGGAGCCTATTGATGTCAAGATTTCAGAGGCCATCATGAATATGCAAGATAACAGTGCCCAGGTCTCCTACAGGGTATGTCAATTAGGTTTATCCCCCACGCAACAAAGTAACACCTCAGACAGGCTGTTCAGGTCCAACTTGAAGCAAAACTACGGGGGGAGCTTTCTTTAAGTTACACTGGGTTGTGTCTAAGGTGTGCAGAACAACACATTCTAATTATGTCCAAGTTTAGTTCTTGAATTTGAATTATATGTTTCAATTTGGTCAGATAATCTTAGTTCAACTAACAGTAGTTAATGTGTTTCCTGTGTTTTACTGCATTTTTCTTTGCCCACAAAATTGTAGTCAGAAAGAAAAAAAAATGTAGGTGGTTGTGAAGAATTTTTTCAGCCTACGCAGTTTTGGATGCCTGTTCTCATTCAAAGCTAAATGCTCTGTTGGCTTTCCCATGCAACAGATGCTGTTTAGTTTATGGTTTAAGTATATGTGGTATTTTCCCCAAAGCCCGTAAAAACTTAACTCTGTCATCTTAAATAGCATTGGTCACAGCTCCTAGTTGAATCACCTATCAACGTGGTTAGCTCAACTTGACGAAAAGCACTGTCACGTTGGTAATGTGGGGTGAAAGCTTCACAAAACCTTAACAAAACAGCATGTCCTTCCTATTTTCCGCTTCCCAAGTAATTTAAACCCCCTGACAATTGGGTGCCCATGTTTTTGTAATTGCAGGTTTTCCAAGGCTGTGGCCAGCCAAAACCCGCAGGAATGACTAGGTCTACCCGTGGTGTTTCGGATGTGTTCAACGCTCGCTTCAGGCCATACAGCCCCGAGGAGCGGCCTACCACTGCAGCTGGCACAAGCCTAGACAGACTGGTAAGGAGACATAGCCAATGCTGCTGTTTTCAGGCGAGACAGTGCTTCAGTGTAAACATCATTTGTCTTTCTGACTTGACACTGTTGATTAAAGCTGGTGATTTGCCGTCGTAAGCCCCTGGAGCCGGAAATTAATTCTTTGTACTTGTCCTCCATTCAGGCCCCTCTATCGATTTGTGTTTGTTAACGAATCAACAGCTTTACCCCAAGAGGGCAGTGGAAGGTGTGGTGTGCCGCGCTCGGTGCCCTTCTCATCTCTGTGTGCTTGGCAAACAGAAAAGAGAGGGATGAAAGAGGAGATGGATAGATTTTGTTAGGCTGACCATATCAATTGTTTGCTGTAAAGCACACCTTTATTTTCCATCAGATTAGCTGTATGTTTGTTGGATTGGATCTTGATACATGGATTTCCATCTCAAACAACCTTGAAACCTAAACTGCTGCATCAGGGTAAAGGTTAACACGGAGCTGACAGACCAATTCAGCTGAGAGACAGTTCTCATCATGGATTACCTTTGCAGCCACAGTGCCCTTCCTTTCTCCCCTCTAGCCCTTTTCAAAGTAAATCTTTTCAAATTGTAGTGCAGTTATGTTGCTGTTACTAGAAACCAGAAAAAAACAAATATTTTTGCATCATTGACCTTTGAAAAGCAGCAGATTTATTAATTCAGTTCAGTGGAAAGGCAGTCTCGCCCACATTGTTTAAAACATGCTAAATCAAATGTCTCAGAGCTAGTGTCAGGTTAATAATAGGTTATGTAGTTAATGAATGCATCATTAGAAAAGCAACGTTTTTTTCTACCATTTGGGTCTTGGAATCCCACCACTATAAATGAGTTATTTGTTTTATTCCATGCTAATTATGTTTTTTTGCACAATCTAATTCATTCTCCACACATTTTTGATGTCTTACATACAGCAGTTGCCTTTTTAAGCTTTGTATGTCCGTCAACGATTTCTTCCACCTACACTGAATTAATTAAGACTTTCTGTTTCCCTGCCTTTATGCTGCGAACCAGAGGATTGTTTGGAATGCGATGCAACACAGTGTAAGGTTCAACATTTTTATACTCATTTCAGTATTTTTTTTTTGCTGGAACTCCGAAACTGTTTCATGCATTGTGATGACATCTTAATATTGTGTGGTCGTGGATGCATAGCGTTGTGTCATACGCGTAAGATGTTTATAGCAAACAAGCACTGTGACCTGTAAATCCCAGTGGTATGCAGCACTTGGTGTGCTGAGTGTCAGTCATAGACTCATTTCCATCTCACGTGGGAGTCAGTGTCACCTAGACTCATTGAAATTGCTATGAAGGAGCATTTCTCTCTAATTTATTAGAGGATCTGCTGCAGAAACTATTTAGACCTTTATAATGGTGTATTATATCTTAAAAGTTATAAGCTAATAAACATGGCATTTTGCAGTTGAGTTGAAAACACCACAGGGATTTTTGAACAAATGCCACTGTGTCCTCAGCTAGTGAGGATTCCTCTCTCGAGATCCAACATGGACCTTCGTCTAACACATCTATTCTAGACACATCCCAGTCCAAGACCCTCATTGCCATAGCTAATAGAGTCGGCTCCTCGAGGAAGCCAACCAATCAGCGGGTGACCCGCTCCGTCAGAACTGGCAGAGGGGAGAGCTGTGAAGAGTCAGTGGGGGAGTGTTGAAACCAGCATCTGCTGTAATGGTACAGTGAAGTGGGGGCTCCAGACTGCTCATGAATAACTGGGCAATTAGCCTGCTTGGAGAATCTCACAAGATGGAGCTCAGTGACAGGAGCTTATTTTTAACATGCAATAACTAGACCAGTGTACCTGAGGAGCTCATTTCTATTATCAACATCCGTGTGCTGGAGGGATCCGTGCTGATCATTGTGGCCGCAGGAAGCTGCAAATCGTGACATTTCTGTAATACGCTGTAATGGGGGGTTGTTTGGTTTATGAAAAGAAAAAGAAAATGCTTGTTTTGTCTTTTTTGCTCGGCCCGGTTCACATCCATCATTTCAGCCGCAGTCAGGTGTCAGGAGAAAATCAAAACAGAGCAGCATTAGCATTCATTTGGAGTTACGGTTCAGGAAACTTGACAAATATTCTCTCTGCTCTTCGCTCTGTTTTTCGATCTCGAGAAAATATCTTTTTTCTTCGCTGCTGAATGTTCCACGTTATTCACCAGCTAGTTGTTAACTTGTCTGCCTGCTGTTTGGTGCTGAGCAGGTAGTGTGTAGTGTGTTTATTTGAGCTTTTTCTCTGAAAACAGCTTCGTCTGCGAAAGTCATTGCTGATCAGAGTGGTGAGAGTGAACAAAAACAGTTAAGTTGCAGGGACTTAAAACCAAAACAATGAGCTGAAACATGCTGTAAAGCTCAGTCGAGCTGAGGGGAGCTGCAGAACGAGGTTACTATTCTCCGTGGGATCATCATTATAAACAACCCCTTTCACATACAAGCAATACTAGTCATGTGGCCCATTGTTAATATGATATATATATTCCTTTTAAGTCACTCACACTGTAAGAAATCATAAGTGGCACTTCATATCCACTTTTGGCTGTTAACCTAACAGCCACTGTGTAAGTGATACAGTGTGTGGCAATAAACACAGCTAAGTGTGGAAATAGTGTATCTTGAGGTGCTGCTCTTCTAACTGTAACTAGCAACTAGATGACTCAAAGAATACTGAGACTGTAAAGTCGGTGATGTAATCACCAATTTATCTTTAGAAATGCAATTTAGTAAGTAACTAGTGATATATATAGTGACTTTAATACTAGTGATATATTAAAAGTTAAAGAAATATAAAAAACAGGGGCGTCCATTAGCTCACCTCATAGAGTGGGTGCCCCATGTACAGAGGCCGTGTCCTCACCACAGCAGCTGCAGGTTCAATTCCCGCCTGCAACCCTTTTCTGCATGTCAACCCCTCTCTCTCTCCCCCTTTAACAGTTAACCTGTCCTATAC
Organism: Plectropomus leopardus; assembly: GCF_026936395.1. Classification (NCBI taxonomy): domain Eukaryota; kingdom Metazoa; phylum Chordata; class Actinopteri; order Perciformes; family Serranidae; genus Plectropomus; species Plectropomus leopardus. The sequence goes on along the minus strand of NC_142185.1, from coordinate 21,742,079 downwards.
ATTACAGGCAAAAAAGCCCAAAAGAAATGAATAAAATAAATAAATAAAAAAGAGAATGAAATATAGAAACAGACAGCAGTTTGTAGACCCTCTGGATTATGTTTCTTGATTATTGTAGATATTGCCAAACTAAAGTTGTGCAGCACCTGTTAACATGAGATTAAGAGTCTTTTCTTATGTGAACTGTGGACAATGTCAGGAGAACAGGTCTAAACTTTTTCCCTTTCACACATGTGGCACACAAAGGTGGATTGTCAGTGTCGGAAGCGTACTGGAAACACTCTGTTCTGTTAAGGCAAACGGTGGCGTCTAGATAGAGTGTGCAGGAGGCAGGACATGACGCAGGTTACACCGAGGTCAGGTAGTCTGTTTCTAATTTGGTCATAAAAATCAGTCTCTTGCTGTTCCTTTAATTTGTCTGCAGATTTTCGTGTTGGCCCTAAATCTTGTTATCTCTCCACTCAGACATTTTCGTTGCCTCTTTGTGTAAATATCACTGCTTCTTCACCCTCAGATGTCTTTTCTTCTGGTTTCACACAGGCTGCATGATAGAAACATCATCAACAAGCCCACTCGCTTGCTGTTAATTCTTCACACAATTACCTGCTCTATTTACACAGTGGTTCAATTGTACATTACGCAGACATTGTTCTAGGAAGCTGGCAGGATAAAATCTGTTTAATGTCCGGTCCAACTGATTTGCGTTCTCAAATAAAGATTTTTCAGGTAATGTCTAGTTAATTTCAGGTTGGCAGTGCATGTTTGAAAGAGGCTTAAGCTTAACCTCACTGAGCTGGGACAACCTGATGAAATAATTATCTGAGGGGCGTCCTGTTCGTTTAGTGGTTAAGAACTTGTGGGGGTGGATTCCCGTTGTGAAACTTTGTCGCATATTATCACGTCCTCTCTCTCCCTGTGTTTCCTGTGTCTCATAATATCAAATAAGGGCAAAAATTGTCATAAAAAAATCAGTTTTAAAAGAGAGACAAAACAGGCCATTTTCATTGTGCATCATGTCAGAAGGCCTTTATGGTCCAAGACACTGCATGCAATAAACCTGTGTCCTCTTAATAACACCACACCTACAGCATATATACTGTATATATGAGTCTTTAACAGCTGCTGAAATTGTCCTTTGTGTAAGATACAATTTGAAGCTTTAATTCATACAGTTATGCAGCACTTTTTCCAGTCAAATAGTTTGAAAACTGAGGAGTGTGTTATACGAATAGCATTAAACTGTTTAATCTCATGAATTAAAGCAGAGTGCTTCTGTGGAATAGTTTTTGATTACATTAAAAGAAACAGCTGCAGTGGCAGATTATTCGTCAGCATTTAGTATTCCCAACAAAAGACAGTAGAAGTTAAATTCAGCCAGTGAGACGTAGACCTCACCTCTGTGATGAGTCATGTTGTGGTGATGTGGAACCACTTTAATGGTGGCGGGGGTTTACTCAGCTGACTTACGTTGGATGAGGTCATGTGCTTCACACACATCTGCTGTGAAGTCACCCATGCAGCTTACCTCCCGCCATCAGACATCTAACAGTAGCAGCGGTTGTTAACATATAGCAAGCAAAGGCATGACATGAACATGCAGAAAAATGTCCTGAAAATGCACGAATGGCCTAGTTACTGTATCGCCCACAGTGACTTGTGAGATGTTTGATGTGTCTCTATTGAGGTCCTGCAGTTGACATCACTGCCTCAAACAGACACCATACAGGCAGGCAGAGAATGTGCTGCTCTCTGTCTTGCTGCTTGTAGACACGTCAATACTGACTGCTGAGGTTGCTGGTCCACATGAGATAATCTCATTATAGGAAATTTCCACTATGACAGACACGTGAAAAAAACTGGAGTGGAGGGAGTGTTTTTGCAGTGATCATTAAAAAAAGTAACAGTGCCGACATTCTTTGACACACAAAGAAACAGTATTTGGATTTGTTACAGAAGGTGTGATACAATAAGTCAGGCAACATCAGCTACTAAACTAATATTGAACACAACATGTTCTGCATCATCACTGTCCTTGAGTGAGTGCGACTTTGCCAAAAACGAGTTGCCAGTGTTGATTATGTTCGAATTCTTGTTCACCTACAGGTCCAGTGAGTAGGACTTTCAGTAATAAACTGACAGGAAGGGAATATAAAGTAATAGATATGTTTTCTTTAGTGTTTAATTACCTGAAAAAAGGATGATTGTGTTTTCGTTACCTTAGAATGAGCCGTATACATACATACAGCGGGTGTCCCATGTACAAAGGCGATGTCCTTGCCACAGGGGCTGCGGGTTTGCGTCCAGCTTGTGGCCCTTTGCTGCATGCCATCCCCTCTCTATTCCCCTTTTCACACTAACATGCTGTCCTGTCAAATAATAAATAATAAATCTTGGAGTGGAGCGGATACTTGTCTTGTCTTGCAGAGCCATGTCTCGACAGTAGCCCAGAGAAGAAAAACCGAACACTTGCTCTAAATAGGGTCTTTAGCGTTTTTGCATTGGCCATGGTAGTTAGCAGCCCCTCTGCATCGAGCAGTGTCCAAAAACTACAGATTTGTAACATGAAACTGCTTCATTCAGTGTTTTTACCAGTTTTAATAATTTGGTTCTTTTGATTTGGAAAGGAAGAGACCTCTGATGATAATTTGGCAGTGTCATTGGCTACCCAGCCAAAGTATATAAAATAAGCTGTCAAAACTGTGAAAAAAATGAGCAGTATTTTCTGCAATGAGACTCTGAAACAAAGAATGAGTGAGCAGCGACAGCCTGTTCTGCAGCTAATGTAAGTACCAAGTCCTCAGTAGGCAGCAACTTCCGACAGCATGGGTGGCTGATTCGAGATAAAAGACTGAAAAGTACATTCATGATGGGTATTTTGCTAGTGTTTATGTGACTGTGACTTTTAAAGTTGTTTATTCATACATTTATTAGAATAAAAGCTAAGAAAGCTTGTGAAATGTAGAGAACTCACTGCTAACACACAAGATAAGATAAGATAATCCTTTATTAGTCCCACAGTGGGGAAATTTCCAAAAGGAGTAAACATATGATACTGATGTTTCACGCATCAGGGATGGAGCTCCCTTTATGAGTTTATTTTTCCCCAGCAGCATTTTGTGGAGTTTAATTTGTGGGTATGATGACTAGTAAGACAAGAGGAGCAGTTGCTGCAGAGGTGGGTGAAAGCGAATTTTTAGCACTTAATAAACGGTCCAAGTCCTAAAATAGGAAATCAATATGTGGCGCCACATGTTGATATTGTGGCAGGTTTCCAAAAATAAATGAATGTGTGGGATACCATGGGGGGTGAGGTTGACTTCAGAGCATCATCGAGCCATGACTTCAAGCCCGCCAAAAAAATCCTAGACACAAAAACAGTGAAAAACAGTCCTCAATTCAGTACTATATAATTCCCAGTCTTTTCACATTTTATTAAGTATTTTCTACCATGTAGGAGACATAAATGTATTTCCCCTCACTTTCATTGAATGTCTGCGGTTCTGTAAAGTTAAGGTGAGACAGGTAGTCGGTGGGTGGCTTCAACGAAAAGCAATTCGCTATTGTTTTTTATGAACCTGTTTTGCTTCCTCCTTATATTGTAGCAACATTGTACCCCTTTAGGTTGTTGGAAAGTGTCTTGGAAGTTGAATAAATAGGTGTCAGTATGTAACTTCTGTGTTCATAGAGTTTGGTCTTGATTCTTTTTAATATCCAGCATGAGCAAAATATAGAAATATAAACACAGGTTTTGACCAGCTCTTGGAGGCCTGAACATGACAAATATCACAAAAATGGAATGTTTTTATTTTTACCTGAAGCTTTCTGTCACTGTGTCTTAATTGAAACTGCTGCCTGTTATGTTTTCACGCCTCTGTGCTTTGTGCTCGGAATAGGTGTGAAGCTGTTAGTCTCATGTAGCTGCCGCCCCGCGCCATCATTAATGTGGCAGCATGTATGTGTTTATCTTGCAGCAGAGACATGACTGGCTACATCTTTGTTGCCCCACACACTGTCCTCGTTTACATTCTGCTGCAAGATAATTACCTGTGACAGTGATACCACGAATCCTTGTGAAAGCTGACAGTTGTTTAAAGTGTCCTTTGATGAGAACTTCTTGTCTGGATTTGCTGCTAAGTTTGTGAGTCAAAGAATGTGCAAGGGATGGCAGGGAGTGCCTGCGTTCATTTTCTTCTTGTTGCCTATAGAGGAGCCTGGAGGAGCGGGCCCACCTCCAGCTCAATGAGCCATGACTGTTTAATTGCCTGACATTCTGTCAGAGCACACGCCCTCAAAGCTCTGAGAGAAATGGAGATTTGAAAGTCCAAAGAGGGGATAAAGGCACAACAGACTGTCAGGCTCAGAGGCGCATTATAGATAAGAGGTGGAGCTTTTAATTTGACATTTGTAACAAGTTTGGTGCGGTTCAATTTAGTGTAGTTTTATTGTTCCTTTTTGTCTCCCTCGATGTGATACACAGCTCACATTTTAGCAGGATGGCACTATAAACAAAAAGAGCAAGACACAAACAAGACCAGACGGTCGGAAGAGCCTGTAGGGAACAGTGTTTGTCATAAATGAATTCTTTGATCCATAACTTTGTGTTTGTTAATAGCATTGGGCCCTCTTTTCATGTAGCTTTCAGAGGATACTTCTTGAATCAGTTTTGTCAAATACATATTTTTTTAATTTAAGTAATTAAGTTATCACTAGTGACTACAAGGTTATTCATGCACACGCTCTTCTCTGATTATTAATAAATGAAACCCAAGTCATTAGCGGTCAGCTCCAACATCCTTGATGGATTCAGAGTGCTCTTTTTATTAACACTACAGAAGCTAATTTATGTGTAAGTCTAAGTTTGAGGTTTTTACAGAATTTTACTGAAAAACACCTGGAATTTTTGAAAGAGACAAGATTGATTCAGACTACTTTTCACCATTTTCTTCTGCATGTATGTGTGTTTACTTTTATGAGGCAAAAACAGTCCTCAGATTACATTACACAAGGTCTTCTTGCAGCTAGCACCGTCCAGAAAATTAGACAAAACAGAAGAAAATACAATTAGCCTTGACTGTTATGATTATGGCTTTAATTGTATGTGCATGTCTGAGTGCGTGTACGCTGCTAAGTTTGAGTATACTTGAGCAATCAGTCTGATATTTTGTGTGCACATCTATGACTGTATGCTCAAGGAGCTCTCATGGTTTCAGTGATGCACACATGTTTAGAAATCTGTTTTATTGACTGTTTTATGCAGTTGTTGACTGCTGACTTCTCACTCCTCTTAACCTCCGGGTGGGGCCCGCAAGTTACCCAAAAATTGTCTTGGCTGAAAACAACAAGCCTCACTATGCGTTGCAGGCAACATTTTGGCCATCATCGTGGCTCAAAAACTGATAAGTTTGGACTCAGAGCCGGACCATCTGCAAATGAAATCCATACCTGATATGTTATGATCCACTAAACTTAGGTACTAGATGATTTAGTCCTTGTTTTTGTTATCTTTGCTGCCATCTTAACTGGGGCTGAAAGGATTCATTCCACTGCATGCATCTGTGCTGTGTTTCAGCTGCTGCTTGTCATCATAACTTACCACACATTTCAGGAGATGAGCATTTTGCCTGCTTGATTTTGTAGTTTTGCAGATTTTGCAATGGGGCAGGTATTCAGATCATTTACTTAACTAAATTTACAAATACCACACTTTAAAAATACTCTGTTACTGGTAAAAGTCCTGCATTAACACATGAGATTAAATTTAATCAATTCAATCAGTCAAAACAATTAAAAGGAAGAAAAAAGGAAAGGAAAAGCAGCAAGTCCCCATACTTGAGAACCTGGAACTATCACTTCTTTTTTCATGAAAAATGATTTGTACATTTTCGTATGCTGCATGTGCAAAAATCTTAATTTGAAAAGTAAAAAGTAACTAAAGTTCTTAGATATTTGTAGTGAAGTAAAAAGTAAAGTATTTCCATCTTAAGTGTAGTTGAGTAGCAATAGAAAGTGGCATGAGATTAGAATACTTAAGTAGAAGGAAATGAACTCATTCACTAGCACATGCCCCGTGCACGTCACTGTGCACAGGGCAGACAAAGTTTAATACTATTGCAGTCCAGTTTTGAAGGACATGAATCACAGATTTTTTGCAGTATTTTAGTTATTAAGATACATTTATCCACATAATTATGTATCTATATTTCTTATAAAGTGCCTGTTAGCAGGAAACCTCAATCTGCTTTGTGCAACACGCTACAGCTCTGTTATAAACATATGATAAGATGTTTCCTTTTCTGGGACAGTTCTGAAACATGCCACGGCGCATTTGCTGGAATTGTTTCGAGCAGCTGCGATCAGCTCGGGCAGCTGCCTGGCGGAGATCTGTACTCTACTTAGTGCACTATTCTAGTTAACTAAGAGCTATATAGTCCCTTTTTTGCATAAAAAATGTTTTAAATCACCCAAATGTTTTAATTTTTGTCATCAAATTTCCACCTACTTCTTAGTGTTCAAATATAATATATATATATATGTATATATATATATATATATTTTTTTTCTCTGTGACCACAAAGAAGATTTTTTTGGTTATTGTGACAACTTAGCTAAAATTGTTAACAAATTATAGCTCCCCTTCATCTGAGCAGATATAATTGACTCCTGCTGTTTTCTTTTCCTCTTCTCTCTGCCCATCTCACCCTGTCACACATTTTTTTGTATTATTGGCTTAAGTAAACATCTTTGAAAACCAAAGTCAACAATCAACAGTGGCTATCCAGCATGCACCGAGGCATACATCTCAAGGTTGGTCTAAACTTGCCACAGCAATTCCCAACTGCTGCTTGAAACTGAAAAACACTTCACATAATATTGTAGAAAATAGTCTTCATGGAGATGGCGAGACACTCTCAGTGGTTCCCAACCAGGGGTCACAAAATAAATATGAAGGTTTGCATGTTTATTTTGTTTAACCTTTGCTCTTTTTTCTTGTTAAATACTGCAAAGTTTAACTTCTTCAAGCACTCAGTATGATAAATATTCAAATAAAACGATGTCCTTGGTTGAACTGTTCACTCTTTTTATCAGCTGGTACCAGCTGGAAACGAGTTCTAATGTCACAAATCACGCTTTGATGTACACATTTTAAACTCAGATTTAATGTGAGCACAGAGAAACTTTACCTTTATAGGCATATTAATATAAAAACAGCCTTCTAGTGTCCAACTCTGCACATATATCATCCTGTGCCGCGAAGGCCAAACACCTAAGTGAGCTTTACATATTTTTGAGTAGAGCTGGACTTAATAGAAAATAGCCAAAAGCCGCTTCTCTTTCTGTGACATTAGATCAAGGACAGTTTGCTGTGTGTTATATCCTCAGGTCTACGACATGTCTCATTGTGCCAATGTGCATTTCAGTAGTTGGTTCAAGTTCGAAAGAGACAATCGCTCCCGTCCTCTTGGCAAGCCCTCTCAGTAAGAAAAGGTGGCAGCGTGGTGGATCAATGCTTAGAATTGCTGCCTTACAGCAAGAAAGTTTTGCACTTTAATCTTGGTTTTCTCCATGTTTGCTTTTTTCTTTATTTTTTCAAGGCAGTTTCCTACAAAAATGCAGGTCAATAAAGAGCTGTTAGGTGTGACTGTGTGATTGTCTGTCTATGTTTGTTAGCACTGTGAGAGACCAGTGATGTGCCCTGGGTTATTCCTTGCTTCGGCTCCAGCCTTCCGTGACTCTGATTAGGAGAAAGTGTGTGAGGAGTGTGAAATAAAAGTTTTTCAGCCAGGTGGGAGTGATCTCACTGGATTGCCCTAAGAAGTCTATCAAGCAGCATACTGAACCTTTTTTTTAGGTCTGTGGTAGAAACTGTGATACCACTTTTAGTCCCTGCTCACTTTGTTGTTGGATGAATTATTCATTCCTCCAGTTAGTACATGGGTAACTTGTAATAGTATAACATTAAGGAAAACTGAATATTCATGTACACTATCATGCTTCTCTTTAATTCTTTGCCATGTTTAGTTGGAGACACTGAGTAAAACATCCGTGTGTGGTTTGTGAAGTCAGTTGTCAGAAAAAAGAGCAACCACTCCTTTCCCAAAATCTCGACCCTGGTATTATAATTTTGCAGTCCAGGAACATGTCAAGCCACTGAAACATTCTTGTTTTGGATACAGTTTAATGAAAGCAAAGTGGGCCTGTCCACAGCTCCTTTCTCTTGAGTTGTTGTATCTACTGACTCTTGCCCAAACCATGCAATTATGTACATTCCACAGATTCTAACATAACTTGTACTTTTTTCTGAGACCACACAAAAATAAATAGTCTAGAAGTGCATATGTGGCATCATAGTTCACAGCATTGTTTCACCATAAATTAAACAATTCCCTTGGTGAGGGGTAGCACTCAGGTGTAAATATTTGACTGCTGTCAAATGGTAACCCAACAAATTCCACAAATATCTTTCAATTTAAGTCAAAACAGGTTTGGTCTGATTTCCCAAGCTGGTCATACACTTTACAATTTAAGCCTGTTTTAGCAATGTTGTTTTTTAATTTCAATTTCAGTTTTTCTGCAATATGAAGCAAAAGCTCATAATTTATGTGCTAATTCTGTATAGTTTGATTGTCAAGCCGCAGCCTGAGTGCTCACACTGTACATGTGATATAGAAAATAAAATTACCCAGCAGCCCCTTTGAACTATTCTGGCTAGTTGGCCAGTTGCACGGTTTCCCACACATTTATTTGTTTGTGGTGGCCCGCCATGATTAAAACAACTTGTGCCATGTAATGATTTTATATTATTGGAGTTGGACTGTTAAGTAGGAGTCCTATTTGAGTATATATATACTCTGTTCTGTTATTGATTGCACCGAACTCTGAGTACAGAATGTAACACTTACTCTGGGCACAGACGGAGCAGCAGAACAACAGGCACACTAAAAATAAAACTTGACAATTCATCGTGCATGTTCTAAAGGCTGCGCCACACCAAACCGACACTCATGAACTAATGGCGACGAAAACCCCCAGTTGCATCATCCTTACGTCGCTGTGTGTTGCCCAAAGCAAACCACCAAACCAACAGCCAACAAGCATGTATGATCTGCGCCTGCTTGAGAGGAGATGCCCCTCCATACCAGCTGTTGTCTATAATAGTCTTTCAAAACAAGAAACTGGAAGACCGCCATGTCACTAGTTAGCCATTTAGCACATTAACAACAACACCCAATATTAAAAGAACAAAGCATAAGCCAGTGCAAGCAAAGCATATGCCAGTGAACAACAACACAGCCCATCAGGAAGCATTTCTGCTAAAGAGCTCAATGGTTAAAGAAAAACAATCTTACCTTATACCACAACTTTGTTTCAACCTCACTCCCTCTTAACTTCAGCTTTTTGTTTACATTTCACCCTTATGTTTTCCTTCTCGCGTGCTGCATTGAATGGCCAATCAGAGCGATTTCATTCACCAGGAGGCTCCATGGCCACGGTGATGCTTCAACATGGTTGATAAGAGCCAACGTTGCAGGACAAACCGTTGTGACGAAACATGGGCGGTCAGCTTACCGTCGGCTTGGTGTGTCACGGCCTTAAAAGTTTGCATTCACTCGCCTTTGCAGCAGATGCTCCTCTCATACATCAGTCTGATCTAATCAACTCTGATCGAATTGACTGATCGATAATTCCCAACCCCAACAAACACAGGTCGACGTTTATCTGCTAGTGAAGGCATGTTTCACGATAATGTTGAGATAGATGTCCAAAAAGAGCTTAAAAGTCCATTTCTGCACAAGCATGGCGTTCCAAGTTTTGATTCCCTATCTTTATCTCTGGGTTACTGGGTTGCTCTCAAACACACACACACACACACACACACAGACAAGTTAGCAACACTAACATACTAAATGGCTATAAATTGTGCGACTGATTCAGTGAGAAAAAAAAGGCACTGAGCTTAGGTAATTGACTCGTGACTCTGTGCAAGAGCTTGACAATGGCTGACCAAAATTTGTCAGAAAATTGTCTCTACATCCAACAATGGGGTGTTGTTGGGAGCACTTAATTGGGCTATGTTGACCCCCCCCACTTACACTGTGAGGCCCCAAATGTCTCAAAAATAAGGTCAGAAACAAGCTCAAATTGTACAGTGTGTGCCTGGCTTAAATGATTTATTACCAAAGAAATGTGATAAACAAACTGAAACTGAAAAGTATGGTGGGTTTTGTGGAAGGTCAATAACTTTTTTTATTTTTAAAATTCATCACCAGCTACCCTTTAAAGTTAACCATATGTGCAGTTGCAGTACAGAGTAGTCATGCTTCTATTCTACTGATAGTCTTTGCAATTTATTTTTAAACATAAAAAGACCAAAACACAAGAGCTTACCAAAGTTTACCCGTCAAAACAGCTGTGTTTACTGTTGGTGAAGTGAAAGAAAAAGTAACTTCCATTTCCAACACAGTCTGGTCTGATTGCTGTGGTCTGCATGTGGTGTAACTCTGCCATTATACCACATGCAGACACTCTACATTTCACAATAGGCAGATTCCTAAAGGCGCTGGTATAGTGTATGTGTATCTGCTTTGTTTGTTCCCACACAGCAGCGATAGTACTGCATGTTCTCTTTTCAAGTTCACATTAGTGCCTCAACACAGCCGCTATACAGAGGCATTATCTACTCACATGTACTGACTCACTGTCCATCACCAGGGTTTTAAGTGACATTTTTCAAACTTGATGTTAGGTTTGCTGCTTGTCTCCAGCTAGAGAAGCAACTGTGCTTGGGTGGAGCTTGTGTGGGATAAGGTTGAATGCCAGGAAGTAAGGGCATGGAACTTCCCGGGATTTCTCATGAAAATATGCTTGAGTTTTCTGAGGGAAATACCTGCGAGAATATTGGATTTTTACCATTTAGCACATTTTTTTATGATAATAGTGTGTAACATTCTCAGGATAAGTCTGTAGCTCAGTTGCAGCTGTCAGGAGATTTTTATTTTAAGCAGAAAATCAGAAAACAGTGTGTGTTTGGTTTGGTTTTTTTCCAGCAATTTGTTTGAAGAGTCTACTCTTCAAACAAAATGCTGTTCTATCACCACATAATCTAGTGAATATTGAAGGAAAACATCAGAACATTTAAATTAACATTATATAATTACTTTGCCTTTTTGTGGTTAAAATCTTATTTGATTTATAGCTTGAATTCATGGAAAAGTGATATTTTTCTGTAATAATTTAAGAAATGATGGGAAATCCTTCAGTCATAATGTGGGATGCTCATGTGGCAACCACCATGGCTCATATTGCTACTTTTACCTTGTCAAAGGATTTGAATACTTTATTCAGCACTGACGAGGCTAAGGGTTAATCCTTAACTTTACACGATTTTCCTTGCTCGCATTCTTAGAGATTCTGTAAATTCTAGATATGTAATGCCGAGAAAATGAAAAAAGATTAAAGATTTGATTTAGAATGATTTGGAACTTTATTTCAAACATGTAAAAACAATTAAAAAAATATTAATTATCATACAATCAAGCGAACAGAGAAAATAAAGTATTATTTACAGACAATGAAAAGGATAGAGCCAAAGAAATTGTCAAACACTAGGTGACTTGGTTTACATATTCGCAAGGTAGTCAGAAGGAATGCAAACTTATTTAATCCCTCCCATTCTCCATAAGTCATTGATGTATAATTAACCAGCTTCCTAACTGATCTAAACCAATGCTCTAATTTTCTTACACTTGTCTTACATTTGTTACCTATATCTTTGTCATGCACATGCACAGGACAATGTACATGTTAAATGCAGATGTGGAGAATTACTGGCTATTAACAGCTACAGCTCACATTAACAACCCTATTGCACATTATGCTAAATAAAACACTCAGTGATGTGAGAGCTGCACCAGAAGCGGGAGAGCGAGAATCAAACCCCCAGAAACCCCAGGCTTTGAAGCAAATTTCACATAGTGGCCAAAATTACACCATTTGGGTCCGTCATGTGATTCCATGGAGCCCAAAAGACTTTTTCCCATTGACTTACATCAGGAAAGGCACGTCTGTAAATCAGTTGATACATTTTTGTGAGTGTTAAAACCTCTGCGAAATGATTTCTTTCACTTCAGTAATATTTGGAAAGTCTAAAAGAGATGCAAGATTAAATTATTTGATTGCTAATTAAGCTAGCAAAGTACTGAACCAGAAGTCTGTCACTCTTCCGGCAGTAGCTACCTGCTTCAGCACAGTGCGCATGCTCTATGGGCCCCATAATGCAGAAGATCTGAGTACTTTCATAACATGGAAATAGAGCAGTTTTTGCTTCATGCGCTACTGAGCAACTGTCAAAGCAATGAACAGCAGCCCGCCTCCATGCAGTATCAGATTTTCTTAATACATCTACAGGCAGAATGTGTTGCATCCTCTAACTGCTTCAGTGAAGTTGCTCAGAGACCAACGGATCAGAATGACATGTACCAGACAGCTTCCTGTTGCTTAAGTGTGGAGTCGGACATTAGTTGAAAAGATTATGCAACGTTATTGAATATAGACAAAGGTTATGACAAAGGCCAGTTTGTGTGGGTGTCCAACTATGCAGATGAATCTCTCTTCTTACACTTTAAAGAGCCTATAGTTGTACACTGAAGACTGCACACTTGTTTTTGGAAGGACCTCTGGGACCTGCACTGTATCAAAACCCAATTTATTTGACCAGTTACCACAATAATCACAAAACACTACATCCACTATATCACATGAATTTCAGGATGAACACCTCATGGTCTTACACTTCATAAATGTATTGCGCATAAAGCAGTTGTGGCAGCGAGTACGGTTCTCTGATTGCATGAGTAAAGAGTCTCACCTCCTGAGAGAGAAAGAGAAAGAAACTGCATGAAACTGTGCACTTACAGCAAAGTGCAGTTACTTTTAAGAGTAACTCACAAGCTATCATTCAGTTGATCACATGTCCTTATGCTCAGAGTGGAATGGCTTATTAAACACAGATATTTAACAAGCCCACTTAAAAGAAGTATTTCACCGCTGGAAAGATGGTCTTTTCATGTAACCTGGCTGTCTATTGATTAAAGTTGCAAATACTTTTTTGCATCACCTGATGGTCATACCCTTAATAAATGTATCGCACATAAAGCAGACGCAGTTGCGGCAGCGAGTGCGGTTCTCTGATTGCATGAGTAAAGAGTCTCACCTCCTGAGAGAGAGAGAGAAGGAAACTGTACATGTAGGTGAATAGAGAGCAGAGTCCTCCCTTAATACACAGCCATCACTTTGTGTCAGGTGGAAGGGCATGATTAAATAAAGCGTCTGACGAACATGCAAGGAGACGTATCCCATAGTGACACATCTCAATCAGACTCTTGGAGAAGCGGGGTTACAGCTATACAGTACAGTAAAGCTTTTTGACCTTGGTCCTGTAGTGAGATAAAGACATCACACATGCTGTACTAAGCCAAAAGGTGCAACAACCACAGAATACTCAGTTCAATGTTGTCATTCACAAGGCAGCACAAGTAATGCTGTCAGGGACAGAATCAGAAAACTGTAGCCTAGTGCCAAATTAGAAGTCATTACAACCACCAGTATTAATATTTCATCATATTGATTTATTCTCTGGGACAAATCTAGACATATTTCATGCATGCCCAGATGTCTGCAGTGCAAAAGTAAGGATAAAGCTTCTAAAACATGCGCACATGCTCACACTTTTAGACCTTTCACCATTTCCTTAGCCTAATCCAAGGTTGTTGAAAGAAAACTTAAGAGGGATAGGCTGGGCTCTGTATCACAAAGTGAGTACTGGGCCCATTTAATCTAAGTTCTGTGAAGTACAGTAAGTAAGCTGTTTGGAGTCAGCTTAAAAGAAGAAAAGTTTTACACCAAAAGTTTAAAAAAAAGAAAAAAGCAACTCAATCCTACTTACAGCAAAGTGCAGTTACTTTTAAGAGTAACTCACAAGCTATCATACAGTTGATCACATGTCCATATGCTCAGAGTGGAATGGCTTATTAAACACAGGTATTTAAGAAGTCCACTTAAAAGAAGTATTTCACCGCTGGAAAGATGGTCTTTTCATGTAACTTGGCTGTCTATTGATTAAAGATGCAAATACTTTTTTGCTACATGACCAGAGTAAACACAGAAACAGGACTGGGAAACTGCTTTTTCTCGAAAAGTAGAAAACCTACAACTACCAGAATGCACCACACCGCACCAGACCAATAAACACAGTAACTGGTGGGTGATGTCATGCATGTTACTTGTCTGAAAAATAATATGGCAGCCGCCTAATTACAAACAATCTTTCATTTCAGTTAAACGGTTAGCTAAAATATGTTCATGAAAACATTAGAAGGAAAAAATTTGGCAACTCAGGGACAGAGTCTTGGTTTATATTAGATTTTTTTTTTAGCCTCAGTTTATACAGCAAAGGAAACATTATAGCTTTCACTTACTCTTGACAAATTCTCATATTACAACATCAAACAGTACACCTAAATATTTTTCAGAAGACATTTTAGGTGAGAAATAGGCAACACAGCAACAACAACTTATTTATGTTTATAATTTACTTTGATTTGATTTCTTTATTTTAGCAGCTATTCCTAGTTTTATAGTTTGATCCGAGTTTGCGGAAGAGAGAGCAAGTAAGAGGGGCGTCTCTTTCTCTTAATTCGCTTCTGTGCTGTTTGTGTCCATGGTTGTAGCGGGCGTACAGAAATAAGGAAGTACGATCTGTAGTTCAAGAAACGGTAAATGAAGTCTTTTGCGGACAAGTGAGCAGAAAGATCTGGGTGCTGGTATGATGGAGGAAAGTTTCACAGTTCATTTACACATACTACACATTGTTGTGATACAAAGCTAGTTGAAAAATGGTTGTTTCCCTTTAAGTGGCGTCATTGGCATGATTGCATAGGATAAAATGTTGACAGAGCACGTTGATACAAACAACACAATTACGATAGAAAATACCAATACAAAAGGGCAGGGAAACAAATTGGCTGTGGAAAAAAATAACATAAGATATTAATATATACAACAGATGGTATTGATTGTTTGCCATATGAGACAGGCAGGGGGTGTGAGATGTAAGAACACGTCTGCTCTACTGTTCATTCATTCAGAGAATCTGTTGGTTTTATCAATGCTCTGGCTGGTTTTGCAAATTTCTCTGTGATTTAATTTTTTTTTAAGTTGATATTTTTCGTGTGCATTTGAGTAACAATTAATTAAACAAAATTTTAAGACACTCTCCATAACGGAAACAAAAGGAACCCAAACTGGAACACAGAGAAAAGTCTGCTGGTATTAGAGGAAGAACAGCTGCCCCCTGGTTTCCATCCTCTTTGAAATTCATTGACATGTGCTTCTTTAGTGTTAATCTCATTTAACACCCTGGTTAATGTTTTGGTTGTGAATCTGTAGGTGTCAGTAATGCATTATTAAAGGCCTTCAATTAATGCACTCAGGAAATCTCTCTTTTGGTTCAAAGTAAAGTTCAGAGGTTTTGATTTTAAGCCTTATCCATTTTAAAGCAAAGATTATGAAGCTCAAATGGAATGGAACATTTGACAGCATCAGATGTTAAATACTGTTTTAGTACAGCATGTTTCTGTGTAAAGTCACAACTGTTGCATCTTTGTAATTTTTACATTTTTAATTATTTGCTTCTAATATCCCATGTACAATTGTACCTGATTTTCATCATGCCCTAAAAAAAGAAAGTTTAACTCATGCATACAAATGACCCATCCATTTGCGTTTAAGTGTTTTAATGAATGTGCATTTAATTGCATCTTGGTTTTATCCAGATGATTATAACACACCTGAATTGACAACTGTAAGTGGATATTCTGAATTTGTAGACAGACAAATTCTGATGTTGGATTGCGTTGCTCTGGACATTTTTTCTGCAAATAAATCTTAGAAACCACTTACATATTTACTCAAGGGTCAGTTCACCCCAAAAGCAAAAATACATATTTTCCTACCTGTACTGCCATTTATAAATCTAGACTTTTTGATGTGAGTTGCCCTCTTTCAAAATATTATGGAACTAGATGCCACTCGTCTTGTAGAGCTCAAAGCGCCAAAAAAAGTCAATTTGAAAATGCCAGCAGCAGTGTCTCAGAAAATACATCAGTGTCTCATAAATCATGACCCGGTTACTCATGATTAATCCACAGACCTTGTTGTGAGCAATTTCATGTAAGAACTATTTTCTTTCTACCAAACTACACCCTCCAACTGCATCACCGTGCAGTAGGAAGTTTGCATCTACTGCTAGTTCATCTAGCATCACTGAGCTAACTAACGTTACAGCTCAGTCGAAGAGGATGCTATTAATGTTTACATCTCACGCTGTCACAAGCACGAGCCTCTCATCCATGAGTATGCACGCTTTCTTTTGCATGTTGATTCAGTTGGCGGGTGTAGTTCAGTAGAAAATAGTTCCTACATGAAACTGATTACAACAAGGTCTGTGGATTATCTTGAGTAACCAGGTCATGATTTCTATGAAGCAACATTGCTGTTGAGCTTTAAAAAAAAAAAAAAAATTGTGAGCGTTTTGGAGTTCCATTATATTCACGTGAGGCCAGACATCTCTATGGACGACATCTCCAGCACTCGGTAACTCACACCAAACAATCTAGACTGATAAAATATGTGTTTTTCATCTCTGGGTGAACTGTCCTTTTAAGGACAGAGTTAGGAGCTAATTTCCCCACACTTAAAATGCAGTCATTATTTCATTACAATTCAGCTAAAATGAGTCAATCTTTTATCTTTATCATTTTCCATTATTTGCCATTATTAAGACCACAATGAGTACAATTCCTAAATTCTACAACTCCTCAACTCTTTAAGTAAAATCAGAGCCCAATTCAACCAGCAGTTATGATGCCAAGACTGTAATTTTTCACTTAAGAAGCTCAGTGGTTTTATTCAAATGATTCCATGCATCGTCCCCTCTTTCTATGCTTGTGCCATAAAGGCTCTCCTACTTTTCATATCTGTCAATACATTAATGAGGCACATTGGCCCCATTACACTCTAGGCTGCCTGCCTCTCTGGGGAACAAGGGCAGCAGGGAGGGAGCAGGCCTGCCGATGATTGCTCTGTTCTCCACAGAGCATAGCTTCCCTTTAATCATCTCCCTTTTTCAAACTTCTCCTATCGTGGCCTTGGGCGAATCACCAGCGCAGACTCACCACTGTTTCATCAATATTCTGTCATTTTTTCACACCGTTGGATCATTGTGTGATGCATTCTGCTCACCATCATACACCATATTGCCTATTGTGCAGATACCATGGGACTGAGCAAAATGTTTTGGGGCAATATTATGTAAAATGAGCCACTAAGTGTGTCCTATTGCTCATTGACAGAATGTAAATATTACATGATCTCCAACAACATACAGCAATTTGGGGGTTGACCTGATCATGTCGTGTGACAAATGGACAAAAATGCAATCTTCAAAAGGCCAGTAAGGTTGGGCCCTAACAACACCTGTGTGTTGACTCTAAGGTTACCACAAATGTCCCTAAAAATACCAGAGAATAGCTGCTAGTCATTAGTTTTTGGGCACTTTTTATTTTATCTGTGCTAGCAATAGCTGTGGCCAGAGTAATTATGTTTTTGGGTTGTCTGTCCCATTCTCGTAAACACAATATCTCAAGAACGCCTTGAGAAAAATTCTTTAAATATGGCACAAACATCCATTTGGATATAAAGATGAACTGATTAGATTCTGTTGGTGGTAGGTCAAAGTTCAAGGTCAGTGTTACCTCATCTGTCTCATTCTCGTGAATGTGATATATCTCAAGAACAACTTGAGGGATTTTATTGTCCAATTCGGCATATATGTTCACTTGGCCGCCACAATGAACTGATTAGATTTTGGTGGTCAAAGGTCAAGGTCTCTGTGGCCTCTTCTGTCTCGTTCTTGTTAATGTGATATCTCAAGAAGGCCTTGAGAGAAGTCCCTCAAATTTGGCACAAATGTCCACTTGGACTTTGGTAGTTAAGATCTCTGTAACTTCACAGAACATATTTTTGGCCACATCTAAAAAAAATAGTACACTAAATGTAACAAAATTTCACACAAATGTCTAATAAGTTAAAATTATGAAATGCTGACATTTTTATCCAAAAACACTTTTCTTGTCATTATTCAGAGTCATATCTCAGGAACATAAGATACTGAATTTGTGACATTAATCTTGGGTGTCCACCTTGAAACTGTGCTGATTGTAGATTGTATCTTCTGTGCTGCCAGGTTGAAGATGCGTGTGAAGCATATATGTTTTCACAGACATGGATGTAAAATGCAGTGCAACTTGACTGGTTCACAGAGGCATACAACCGCAAGGCGGTAATTGTGTTTTTTTTAATGTGATGTATTTTGGGGGTTTATTTCTCAGTAGAGTGATCAAACCTGATCAAATTAGCCTAAAGAGACCAAAGTTGTTGGTTTGTAATTATGCGTCTCTTGTAACAACACAGCTTCTGCATCTATTTTTGGAAGCAGCATTATCTTCTCCTTTTTTGTGTGTGTTTTTTCAAGGTACACAGAGATTCACCGTCACATTAAATTAAAGGCATGATGAGTTATTTATCCTACAACATTTATGAAGACTGCTGAAAGTTGAAAATAAAGTTGTGCCTCCAGGGTGTCACAGGACTGAGCAATATAATGCAGCATTCAGGTTTCTCTCTCTAATGTATGATATCAAAAATAATTTTGACAACATGGTCAGACAGTATGGCAGCAAATCCGATATAATGTACTTGTGCAATTACATCAACACAATGTAAAACAGCAGTTTTTATATCTTAAGGTATGTATAAGATTGGTAAGTGATAAATATTCATTACTTCTTTGCATCAGTAGTGTCTGCATCCTCAGCTCAGAGTGTGTCAGATATACCATTAAAATGGATCTCACAGTATTTCCGCTACTGTTCAAAACCCGGGCTGCAAACAACTGTAAAATAATGGCTAGTTTTGAATAGCAATAGAACTTCACTTTATGTCAAGTATCTACTCCAAGGAAGCAGCATAATAACAATCTCACAGTCCTGTCACTGACAGTGCTGTCACCAGGAGATATAAGGAAGATATACGCACTGCCGCTGCTGAGGCTTTGTCGTGATGTCCGTGTTAAATCATGTCGTAGTGTTCTGCTGTGGCAGATTTATGCCAGGACATAATCAGTTGTAATCAAGGGAAACAAGGAGGGCGGCTCCAGCTGAGAGTTGAAAAAAGGGCAATGGCCCTCAGAACGATGCTAAAAATGGGTTTATCATGAACACATGGAAGTAAAGCCCGGCAGCGGAGGATAGAAGCTGCCACTGCGCTGTCATATCCAACCACATTTTAGTTTGCAAGTGATTGTGCTGTTTTCTAACCATGATTTGCTTTGGTGTGCCATTCCCATCTGTGCGAGTAGTGCAAGATAAACAGCTGGGCGATGTCTTTCTCGTCTCATCTATTGTGGAGCCACAGAGGGGAAACATATTTGCTTCTGTCCCCTGTTGATGGATATTGATCGCACAAAAACAGCACACATCTATATGCACTCTGGTAGTTACCTGCTCTGAGCAACACAGCCAGTCACCTTTGAGGTGAATGTATCCAGACAAGGACAAAACAAGACCTGACAAAGGCAGGGGGGAGGGGGAGGGGGGCAACTGCTACTCAAAACATTATCACAGAGGTCATTTACCTGGTATGCTTTGGCCTAGCCAATATTATTTCTACTCTGCCGGTTTTTAATGTGCTAAAAGTGCTTTAGAGTCCAGATGGCAGGTCTTGGTTGAAAGGATCTGCTGTTTATGGGTAGACCTGAACCAATGAGGAGCACTTTATGACGTGCTAGACACCAGATTAAATAGCTGTGTCCAGGGACATGCACCCACAGGGCGTCAGCACCCTGATACTCGACACTGTGGCAGTCGATCTGTCGGCTACATGCCCGCACAGTGCACCCAGACTTAGACAGGAGAGTGTATTAGTTTTTAGGGCTGGCTCAGTCAACAATATAACGTGATCAAGAATGTGATGAAGAGGCAGAGTTATTCTTACTGTGGCCTTCCCCCTTGTGAGAAACTATTCGGCCAGTCCTCAAAGTGGTCACTGGTCAGGGAGAGACTCACTGCATGGCCAAGGTCTCGGTATGAACAGAACCGACTCGTTGACCTCTGTAATTGAGATGCAGGAAGAATACTGCATTCGTATCAAATGAAAAACTATTTTAACGCAGACAGGAGGAGGAGTTGCCAGGGAAAATAAGTTGATCGAGGAGTTGTCTGCCCCTTGTGGTTTAGTGGCGAGACCTGCTGCAGAGTCTATGATTAGATTGAACATGCACTAATTTAGCTCAGACTTGCAGCAGAGGGAGACGCTCTGTGTCAAGCGGCAACGACAACCCTAGGTAGTTGCTTGAAAAAGGACTAATTGTTAATTTAACAAGATAGAGGTGTTATAACTAGAGTGAGACAAAATGCCTGATAAGCCGGGGTTATGTGCGTGTGTGAGTGAGAGAAAGGGAGATTTACCAGCTGACAGAAAAGCCAGCTGAACACTGTAGGTCAGCTTTGGCATCAGTGCGAGTGTGATGTGTTTTGAGACTAAAAGTTAGAGAGATAGTCTGACCGCTTTTTTTTTTATTTTTTATTTTTTTATTGAAAGGCAGATAGCACGTCCGGGCATCATCCCACCACCAGATAAGAGCTTAGGCGGCTGACATTGTGCTGTTGCCAGGAGTGTGACTGCAGCTTCAAAGCCGGTGACACGTCAGCTTTTGATCTGAGAATAGGCAAGGGCATCTGAAAACCACTGGTCAAAGCACAGCTCGCTCACGTGATGTCTGTGCTGAGCAGCGAGGTGGCGCACAGCTGCCGCCCCGTTAACAGAAACACCCATGACTTGCCTGTTTGCATGCGACAACAAGACCAATGATAAATATTGCAAGAAATGCTTGGAGTATCTGTAAACACAGACTTTAAGCCTGCTCACACCATTATCTCATTGACTCATGCTGTTGTTTTTGAAAATAATTATTCTCAGTCAACATTTCCTTGTGTTTGTCCATTCAAGCAAGCCAATTACTTTTGTACAGTGAGTAAACATTGTACTGTATATCTGGTATGTTTGGATGGAGGTGTTTGTGGCGGTAAAAAAAGCAAAAGATGAGGTTATGTTTGGATCATGACACGTTAAGCCATCTGAGCTGTCATGCATTATGGGCTACTTTTCAAAGCTGTTTGCTGCTAAATTAATCTTCAGAGCTGTGTGGTAAACTTCCTGTTTTCTTGTTCCTCAGGAGACAGAGCAGGCACAGAGAGAGAAGGAAATTATAGATGATTGGTTTAGATTGCATTTATGATTTAATTAATATTCATTCAAGATAATTCATACATTAACCCTTTGAAATCTGGATCAACATCACTTTTCATGTGCTGTTGAACCCTGAGCAAATAGGTTATTTATATATATATATATATATATATATATATATATATATATATATATATATATATATATATTCAAGAAATTAGTAGATTTAGGAAATTGGTTTTTTTTTTACAGAGAATTACATTTTTAATTATCAAAACTATGAATTTATAATTTTTAATTATTTTCGCCGAATCATTTAAATTTTTAAGCGTTTTTTTTTTTTTTTTTTCAGGTCAATTCCCAACACCCCCAACCCCTTATTTTGTTTAACTTTCCAGTTTGCTTGATTTTTTTTGTTTGGAAGTTTGTTTTGCTAATTTTCAGGCACTTCCTTGCACTTTTTACTTCTAATTTCTGGGTCGTTGCCCTTTGCCTTCTTCCCATGTTTTTGAAAGATTTCAAGCCACTTTTAACAGGTTTATAGGGTTTAAGAAACAGTGTGTAAAATTTTGGGTTTATTTAGTGGCATCTAGTGCTAAAGATTTCAGATTGCAACCAAATGAAATGTCTTCAGTTTAGAAATTCTTCAATGTTCATTGTTAGGGAGGTTTTAGTGTCTTCCTCTCCAAAACAAAGGGATGTAGTTATATACACTGAAAAAAAACCCCACACCAAATAAAACAGTTTCATGTTATAAATCAGTGTTTTTCCAATGCTGTTTCGTTCGTTGCAGATGGGCTGCTCGCCAAGCACTGGCTAACGTGTGCTTATCTTTTTTCTCTGACAACTTAAGATCAGAAAGTTCAGAAGGTATGGGAGCTGAATTATCCACAAAACTCTCCTTCTCTCCCAGACAAACAAACCTGTTGATTAACCCAGTAACAACGCTGAATAAAGCAGCTTCATGTTAAAAATTTTTTTTTTTTTCTGATAAGTGCTGGATGCGGAGGGACTTCTATGGTGGCAAAGGCAAAAACGCAAATGGCTCTATTTAGAGCCAGTGTTTGATTTGTCCATTCTGGGCTATTGTAGTCACATGGTGGACTCCTTAGAAGACGACCTGCTCCCTTTGTAGATATAAACGGCTCTTTTAAGGTGCCAAAAACATAACAATTCTTATTTTGGGGTAATTATACACTAAATAAAATATCCTTATTATTAAATTCGATTTCTGCCAAAATATTCCCCTGAATCCTACACACTAAACCTTTAAGTGGCGGAAAAATTAAGAGCGATTACAATCTTGCCCTGCAGCTCATTTCCATTGTGGTACTCGAGGAGAAAAGATGGAAGAGGACAGATGCTGCACAGTCCAGAGACGACTGAGCACACACTGTTATATCACAATTGAAAGAAAGACCGGGGGCTTTTTTTTCCCCACAAAGCTCTTTAGAATAGGAGTCTGGTTTAACATCACGAGTCAGCTAGCCATGAAACCTTCACTTTCGCTTAAGACTATGGTAACAGAAAGAGAGACCAAAGAGAGAAGAGACCAGAGTCAAAGCGAGGGGGCCAACGGAGAGAGAAACAGCATGAAGTAATATATGGTTCCTGACAGGGATCAGGGAGACGGAGGGCGAAAGAGAAAAAATATGGCTGAGGAGGAAGAGCGAGCAAAGCTACACCTTGCTGCAGCTTTTCATCCTCAAGGTTTAAAATGTTGCTTAGTCATGAATCTCACCTTTTTAACTAAACAAAACTACTTTTGATGAATAATTCTGGTGATATTTTGTATTTTTGGCATTCTTATCAAGTCCCATGAAAAGACATAAACCAACAATCAGTTAATCCTGTGATAATCTCTATAGCCAACGCCTAATGTAGCTCACGTAGAGCTGCACTGTTTTCCAAAATCTGTAAAAACATATCAGTTAGCTGCACCTGGTGACACGTTGCTACATTACAATAAACACAGCCACTGTACTTTATTTTGACCCATCCCCGCATTAGTGTTGGAGAACTTGAGATCGGACTTGAGACCACTTTTTGGAGGTCTTGTCTTGGTCAACTTGGTCAACAAGACAAAAAGGACTCTGGATTTTATCTTAAGATAATATATATCATAATCACAACTGCAGGGATTTTACTAAATTGCATGTACATTGTCAGATTTATTTATTAACATCACTTTTATTGAATGTAAAATCTTCATGCCTCAAGTGCAATCATTTCTAATTTACAATGTTTCTCACCGTTGACGGAGGTCACATTTCTCGTGGTACACTTATCCTTTCACACATATGCAGTATGGTAATGAAAGAGGAGAATATAGAGGGATCTCTTAAGGCTGGGCAATATATTAACATTATATCAACAATAATATAAGACTAGTTATTGTCTTAGATTTTGAATATTGTAATATTGTATGTGTTGTCCTTGTTTTAATGGCTCCGATACAGTAAAGTGATGACTTTTCTAATATTTCATTATTTGCTTGTGTCCAAGAGCTGCAAAATTATCCGATTCCAGCTTCTTATATGTGAATATTTTCTGGGGTTTTTACCCCTCTATGACAGAATCTTTGGGTGATGGATAAAACAAAATACTTATGCCATCATTTTGGGCTTTGGAAAACACTGATTGACATTTTTCAACATTTTCTTACATTTAAGAGACCAAAAAACAAATTTATTACATAATCATTATTTGCTCTCCTACTTTACCCACTTTGACATTGTATCCTCATTACTGATCTTTATATCAAAAAACTCATTGTGTAAATTGTAAAAGCACCTGGGTGCCATATGTGTATTAATCTGTTCTTGCAAAGAGTCACTAACAGAAGCATTCCCCCATTTGGGTAAAAAAAAAAAAAGTTTCAAACTACAGAGCCCTGCTATTTTAAAAGATCACCAAACCTTCTTTTGTAAATAGTGAAGCAAACAAAATAGAAAGTAATGAGTTTGAAGTTGAATCCAACAGATGGGTCCTGGGAGTCAGAAAGTTTTGAACGAGAGACTAAAGCAGTGTTAATTTTAGTCTTTTGATGAAATTTGTTGACTGAAAAACCTAGGAGACTGCCAGACTTATCCCTTACATTTTCTTACTCAAAGGTTTGTACATTATATTGTGCAAAGTGTGAGACACATTTTACATCTCCAAATCTGAAACATCATAGATACATTTACAAACATTTGCAATGTTTAATCCCAGATGTTAAAATCTACCAGAACTTCTGTAAATTAACATGATTTGTGTTTTATAATGAATAAAATTTGAACAAAACTGTTAATACTAAATTAGAAAATCCAGGCATCTTTGACTTTCTAAATATCCTGCTACTGGATCTGAATAACTGAGAGCCTTAATGTAAAGTGATGAATATTGATATTTATAGTATTTATTATTAACAAGAAAAAGAAGCACAAACAGCAAACAAGCAATGATGAATTTAAAACAATAATATGGCATGTACAAATTTTTCTTCCTCTTGTCTTTGTACTGCACACCAAAGCGGCTGCGTATGGCTGCGATAGAAAAAATCTGCTACCGCTAAGCTGTAGTTTTATTGTAGGCAAATGGTGTTGTGATGTAGGTCAAGGTTTCAGCGCCCAAAGAAAGAAAAGTTTATAACAAAACTAGTGACAACAGCTCAGACAAGCATCTCCCCTAAGGAAAACTAAACTCTGACTCGCAGAGTTGGAGGTGACGTCAATATGTCGACACCCAAGAAGCGATCATTACGAACGATGAGCAGATTTAAGTGCCTAGAGGGCTTGTGTTTGTGTGCATTAAATTTGTGTGTGCATGTGTGTATATTGTATCAGTGGAAGAGCAAATTCGTTAAAAAAAACATCTGCAATGCATAAAAGAAGACTTTTTTCCAACACTTCTAAAACCTTAAGATGCATACTGTATGTTGACAATGATTTAATATTTCACTAACTGAGTTCACAAGCTCATGAGGTTCTTTGAAGGGAAAATTATAATATAAATGATCATGGCTTGCACATCCAGTGAGTAAGTGCTTCCATCAACTGCCTTGTCAGCCCTTATTACAGAACCATAGGTATCACACACTAATAACACCCTTAATGTCACCATAAATTGATATGGCTATCACACTTGATGATAATAGTCATCTGTTCGGATGTCACTGAAAACAAATACACTGTAATATCCTGACGGGAAGAGAAGGGGGGGGGGGTGTTTGTCTGTGATCTTCATTGTGATTTTTAATGAGAATATCAACCCTGTCAGTAATGGGCGAGCTGATTATAATGAGGATCTCAGCTTCACACACACATACTCTCCTTCATCACATACCATCGCCATACTGGGATGATAATGTGGACGCTGTTTTCATGTTAATACTGTAGGTTTTTGTGTGCAAGTCTTTCATTAGTCCTCCTAACTGCATCTGTTTCCATGCAAGGTTGAGTCTTAACATTAGAAAACTTGGAGATTAGTGTAAATGCGATACTTAACGTGGAAGAAACATCATATGTAAACACAACTGGTTTTGATTTGAAATGTATATTCTCACTCTCAGTCCCTCTGTATTTCCTTTTTGGTTACCTTCATATATTTCCCATTTCTCAAAGACATAGTGCCATCTAGTGAGCATTGCAGCTGGTTGCATGCCAGAGCTGCTTGTTGCAGTTGTATTATTTATTCATGGGCAATGCGCAAGGAAGTGAGAGGCAGACTTTTCCCAGAGGCATGTTTAGCATTGTGAGAAAAGGCTCAACATTTCCCCTTCTGTTTTCCTGTCAGCATCGGATATTTGAGGTATTTCAGATACATCAGGTACTTTCATTTGGATCTCAGTGGATTTTTGCAGTTATCCATCTTAATAGGGAGTTGTATGTAACTGCTGAAACTATGTATTGGTTGAAACAGGAATCCTTCACTCACTCTAAATACAGCTTTATGTGTCAAAAATGCACATTATAGAATGTTATGAAATGTGATAATCATTAAGACATTAGTAGTCATCTCAACCCATTAAACAAGTGAATTTAACTGTTTGTTTTTGGCCACATGAAACATGGCAGTTCCGTGTTTAGTGGAAGTGCTAATTAAAAATTTGCATAACCTAAAGGTGAGTTTGTCATTCCCAGTTTAATTCACACTTTTTACAGTCCCTGGTTTTGCCAGCAGATCCTGCGAAAAACTGTGAATCTCTCACTTGTTAAACTAAACTTAATGTGCGAGGTTTAGTCAAACATTGCCAGTCAATCTCTCGCATTGAGTGCAGCCTTGACCCTCTGGGCAGTATCAGAGCTGCTGAAGTGCTTTGGCATCAGTGTGACAGGATTAACACATCAAAAGCAGAGTCGGGGCCTACAGCAGCGTCACACAGTCAGTACAGCACCTTTCATGTTCTGCTCAGGTTCACTACAATTTCACGTAAGCCAACAGCAAGTCAGACGGAAAAAGATAATGGGGCCAACCTGCTGCTATCAGGCTTTCCCTCAGCTTCACTGAAATATGTCAAATTCTGTGTTTGATGAAAGATTGGAGTTCAACAGGCTCAAGTCAGGAAACGATATCTGACTATGTCACATGGCCGGGATGCAAAGGAGCATTTAAGTCTGACATTCAAGCTGAAATTATTGCTGCGAGCCTGCATGGTCTTACTTTTCATGATGCAAACATTCGATAGTCAAAGCAGAAGGAAAATTAAACCCAAATCATTTTTTGGGGAGTCAGAGAGTTAAGATGTCTCAGGGTTAAATCCCAAGATTTATAATCCCTTTGATAAGATGTGGTAATAAGTGACGGTGGGGCAGTTTTATAATGAGTTTACAAATGAGATGTATCAGGAGTTTTAAAAAGACTAAAGCTCAGTTAGTTAACTCGACACAAATGCTGGATTTACACCTACCATTTGTCATAAATATCAGAAACTTCAAGGTTATCTTTCAGTGTCTATTTTCTCTCAGATGCTTTTACAAGGATATATGCTAATTAGGAATATTGTTGTGATGCTTTGAGGGCTACAATGTAAATAAAGGAGTGAGGGTGTGTGGGCGGGTTATTTTCATGCTCGGGGTAAATAATGTCACAGTAAACAAATTGTTTACAAATGTGCATCCAATTCATGTTTTTTTTTCTCTTTTTTTACATTTCCTTCATCAGTTTCTTTTTTTAATTTTATTCATACCTTTTTTAGTAAATATACACACAGACATTCAAGCACATACACCCCACCCTCCCTGGACTCCCAAGAAGTAAATAAATTAGAGGGAAAAATAAATAACTCCAGTGTGTCAGGTTGAGTCCTTAATGTTTGTGTTGGGTTTTTACTTTATTTTTGTAACAGTTAATTGATTAATCAGTAGAAAATTATCTTAAGTATTCTGTGTCTTAGCTCTGGCCCTGTGTCTTATATGTGGATATTTGCTGTTTCTTGACATTTTGTAGACCAAATAATTCTTCATTAATCAAGAAAATAATCGATCATTAAAATAATCATTAGTTGCAGCCCTGCTTAAATTCTGGGTGTTGTACTGTTCACATTTTTGCTTTTTTAACTGTAACTCATTTGTCTGACATGTTTACATGAAATAACTCGACAAAGAGCATCAGGTTTCTTTACAGGAAATATATACCTTACAACATTTGCACCATGCAGTGAAGTATGTAATGACGTAACTATTTAAATACTAATAACATTGTACAGAGTTTGGGCTCATCTTAAATTTTGTCCTGGACCTTGGAGCGGTAGAAACTGATCTATTACTTCAGCAGAAGTAGCAATACTACTGTGTGTAAAAAAAAAAAAAAATAAAAAAAAAGAATCTGTTTCACCAAGTAAGAGACATGCTTTGAAATTGTTGCTGAAAAAAATTCTCAGCATCAAATTATAATAAAATTACTAAAGGTAAAAGAATATATATATATATATATATATATATATATATATATATATATACATAGTTTGTGATATATATATATACATACGTAGTTTGTGAGTTTTTCAGGTCTCCCTGCATTTCTAAAAGGACTTACTTCTGTTGTATCTCAGTTTTGTCAAATGGTATTAAAAATAACATAATAACATAGACTTATCAGCTTTAACTGAAAGAGTGCAACTGCTCCATTGACACGCAGACTTGATTTGTTTATACAAGTTTTTTTTCCTCCCATGTAACAACCCCTGTCTCTGCTTAGGTGGTCGACATAAAAGAGAAACTGAAGCTGTCAAAGAAATTTTGGTCCAACCTGCCCGAGGCAATGTGCGTGGAGGACAGAGTGACCGCTGGAAATGCCAGCGATGAGGAGTGCTGGAATGGACACAGCAAGGGCAGGTAAGTGCACCAGGGCCTGGGGCGATCGCAGACAAATACAGAAGGTTGCTTAAAAGTCCAAAGTCTGTTCAGCTCTGTTAATCAGTCTAATCTTGGAATTAAGGGCCAGATTATTTACTTTCACTGATTCAGACTAAGCTGCGAGGGATCTTGGCATACTTTGCCTTTCTAAACAAAACTAAACTAAACAAATAGGAAGTTGATCATCCTGGTTTGAATTCATTCTTTAATATATATCTTTTTTTTTTAATACTTTTTGTATTTTTTGTCTGTTATTTTATGGAATTGCATGTTCATTCTTCCTTAAAACATGCAACCAGCATGGTGCAGCCCTGTTAATCTGATTTCATTTTTCAAGGAAAATATTTGCACGAGCGCACCAAACACCTGCAGCCATGGCTGAGGTCACAGTTAATTGATTTGTTCTACTTTCATTCACAACATCAACGGTATGATCAAAAGATGTTCGTTGAGCATTCACATTTTAAATGTAGTGAATAACACTGATCATTTAACCCTGTATGTTGATTTGGGATCTGGAAGCTGTTGCTATTTTCTATAAACAAGAAGAAAAGAATATCACCAGTGGAAATGTTTCCGAGATCTCTGAGGTGTATATCACCAGGAGTGACCTGGGCTTATGGGAAACAAATGCTGTTTTGTGAGACGATTTATGGAATTTCCTCACATGATGCCCTGCTGCTTATTTATCAGACAGGAATGCAGGCAGCTGACATGTTTCCCCTGGAGAAATATCACCTAAGTATGTCAGAGCGTTACCCCACATGATTGGGTCAAATTTTGCAAAGTCTTTTACAACCTGAAAGAGCTGCTCAAGTGCTGTAGGAGAATCAGACCCAAAGTTTAAGACAACAATTTTTTTGTCCTCAGTCCACCCTCTGCCTTTCTCTGCTCTTTCTCATTGACTACAAATTATCAGAATTCAGAGAGCTTAGAGTCTTTTTATATATATATATATATATATATATATATATATATATATATATATATATATATATATATATATATATATATATATATATATAAAGACTCTGTGTGACACAGTTTCTAGTGTCACAAATATTCTTGCTCATTTTCTAAAGCCCTCAGAAAGATTTCAAACTAACAAACTGGTCTCTCTGCCTCATTTTAGAGCTCTCATAAGTACAAGGGTAAATTAATTGGTTAGTACCTCTCATTGTGCATTATTGTTTTTAATATTTAATATTTCTATTTTTATTTCTTAATATTTCTACATGTTGCTGTATTCTCTCAATCTTTTTATTGTGGTTATTGTTGTCTGAATTTTTTTTTTCGACTGCTATCTTGGCCAGGTGTCCCATGGAAAAAAGATAGTTGGTCTCAACAGAACTTTGAAAAAATAATAAGCATTCACCAGATTCTTTGTCCTTTAAAAGATATAATTTGAAACTTTTTTCCACATGAAAATGTCTAAAAACCAGACCAATATTACATTTTTTTAGGTTGTGTACTTACATTATCCCAAATGTTTCCAACAATGTTCAAAAGCAGAGATCTAATCAGGGATATGGTCAGCGTCATTTGGTAGTTGTTATTTGTCATATCCCTTTTCTAACAAATTAGCTCTTGTTTTTCATTCGATTCCATTCAGGATTCTTGGAAATGCGGTCTTATCTAGCAAACCAGCCCGCATTTCCACTAGTTTTCTGCAGAGCTGTTATCAAAGATGTGTTGTCTGATGAGAAGATGAGTGTGTTTTACAATTTACAGTAAAGGTTTGAGTTTGGCTCCGGATAAAAACCTCCAGAATGATAAACTCTGAAGGATTTCAAACAGGGAGAAACATAGACTGACAACATTGCACCATCTTTTGTTGATGTTTTAACTGAGAGGCTCCTTACGACAAAAAAAAAAAAAAAAATCACATATTGTACATTTAACAAGCTTCTTGTCAAAAGTAAAACATTGAGTTCATGTTACTTGTATATTTAACCTTAAAGGTACTTCCCTGAAGTTCAAAAGGATGGACTGACCAACCAGGTGAATAATCCTGAGGTGGTTGTGGACATCACCCGCCCGGACACTTTCATCCGCCAGCAGATCATGGCTCTGAGGGTGATGACCAACAAGCTGAAAAATGCCTACAATGGCAACGATATCTACTTTCAAGACTCAAGTAAGCAATTTTTTCTTTTTCTCTCAATGCAGGAAATGTGTTTTTAGTCCCATTCTTTCCACCTGGGTGTCACTCATCTTGATAAGCTGTGTACTTGGAAATGCTACCTAATCTTAAAGCCAAGGTAATCAGCATCAGTAAAACCACACGAGGCACCGAGGGAGCAAAAAATGAATACAAGCAGTGAAACCCTGATTAAGACATTATGGAAAGATTTTGAGGCATTGTATTGGGCGTGTAGCTTTTGCCTCCATTTAAATTTACTCGAAACAGCCATCCATTACAGAAAAAGAATTTGTTTCAGCACTCATAATTAGCATTTACAGAGAACACAGAGCCACAAACACCTACAGTCTACTATTGCATATAGCATTTTATAGTTGACAGTCATTCACTGATTTCTTTTTTTTTTTAGCTGCTCTGGGCAGCAGAAACAAGCTGTAAACAAAACACTACATTATCATGTTGAAGTTGATGTGATGAGCTCGTTAGCAGCAGATACAGAGCAGTATTGGCATTAACTTGGATTTTGTGTGTGCTTGAAGTCCAATATTCACTCTTCTTTTAACTCTATTTTGGGTCTCCACCAGCTCAGGAGATAGGTATCTGGCTGAATGATCCACCATGTTCACTAATGTCAAAACTGTCTCCATTAGTCACTAAGTAACAAAAACATGGAAAAATAGGGTCCAGATCAAAAAAAAATACAGAAGTTACGCTTTAACTTAAATATGAAAAGCTTGCGTACTGTAGCTTTAAAGCAGCAGTTTAGGATAGTAAAATATGGTTGGATTGTTAATAATAAATTTTCAGTGATGTGCACAGCGTGGCTTGTGTTTTGTTATGGTGTTGCAGGCGATGAAGGCAGCGGCTCAGGTAGTGGCAGCGGCTGCACAGAGGTCTGCCCTACAGACATGGACGGTGCTGCCACTGAGGCCCCGGTGGTGGAAGCCGACCGGAGCGGGCCTGTGGATGATTCTGCCCCGCTCCGTGCACCTTCTGTAGCCCTGCCAACCATTCTGGCCCTCTCAGCCCTGGCACTCCACCGACAATGGAGATAATGCTGGAGGAACCAGCTAAACATGGACAGCAGGGTTTTTTTTCTTTTTCTTTCTTTTTCGTTCTTTTTTTTTTTTTTGCAGTTTTTGTATTCAGGCAGATTGGAGCTACAGTCAAGCAGACAGTATTCAGGCTGCCAGCCTGGAGGCTAGAGAAGTCTGCTCTGAAAAAGAGAGCAGCCATGCATCATGATTTCCCACTTTCCCAAAGATCGTGCAGTGCCATCCTTAGACTTGACATTTTATGGCAACAGTTCACCATCTAACACTGATGCCGACCCAACAAACTCTACTTCAGAGATTTCTTGCACATATGGCAGGTATTAATGTAGGTCTCCATGTGGAAAAATATAACACGCACTTTGATTGTTTTGATTTTTTTATGCAAAAATTGTTTGTGTGTTGAAAAATGTTGAGAATGTGATTATTTGATGCACCTAAAAGAGGCACAATAAGTTTAATATATGTTAACATTATATTTTGAAACAAAAAATGTGCTTTCCACCTAAAATTTGAATTGAATCCTTGTTCCATTGCCATTAACTCGTGCCAATTATTTATTTTTGATAAGAAGCAATCGAATTTTCATCAAAGTCATCATAAATCCGTCTTTGTTTTGAGATAAGATGCAGCCACTGTATCATCATCTTATGTTTCACCGTAATTTCAACCCGGACGTTTGGCAAAATTGTAGTTTAAGTATATGATGGGTTGGTCATGGGTCTGCTCAGTTCGACAGCCGCCTTGTGCTAAAACTCGCATTCTGTTAAAAGGGATAAAACTGACATTTTTATATACTCATTTGCCTTGCAACAAATTTATTATCTGCAAAATATTCTCATATCATGCTGGTTTCTCAGGCTTCGCTTCAGGAGCAGACAGCCTGGACAGAATTAATACGGAGCAATTATTAACAGAAGGAGAAGGTGCCGTTTTCTTCTGCATCCAAATAATAGTCTATTACACAATTATTACATATTTTAAAAGTTACATGAATTCTGGATATATACAGGAACAAAAAAAGTGCAACTTTTGCATATGTGCTTTAATATCCAAAGCTTATCCTGTAACTGCATTCACAGTTTAGATAAATAGAGATTAAAATGTGCATTGCAGTGTTTAAATCGCTACAAAACTGAAATACTGTCAGCAAGTAGTAAAAAGTTAAATAAAATGTATTACCACAGTTATTTAAAAGGTGAGGGAATTATTAAGAGAAGAAGTCACAAACAGCACACAGTGGTTACTGGAAATGCAAAGAAAGGGCCCCTAAATTTATCTGTAAAGCTTGAATGGTTATGTCTGCAGCACAGACAGGCTTGAAGCCGACCACAGTCACCTGTGAAATGAGAATCTGTGGAGACCGGACAGGCCTGAATGCTTCAGTGAAGCTCCTCAGTAGAGCGTACTTACAGAGAATGTGAGAGGCCTGGCACTGCTGAGGGGGGCGGACAAAACCAGTCTGTATGTACGTCCACTGTTCTCTGAGAGCCCGTCAGCTCCATAACCACCAGGCCAGCTAAGCTTACGTATCCAAGGAATTAGCCAGTGTTATGCCCTTTGCAGTAAATCAGTTGAGCTTTTCTTTATTGCATTTAAGTCAGCGTTTGCATCCACATTGCAAGAAAAAAAATAGAGAAAATTGTCAAATGTGTCATTTAAAAGGATTCTTTATTATGAATATCGATCCTACAGGATGCCCTTTTTATGTTTTGTATCATTGAACTTTTAATGGTAATATTTTTGCAATAAAATATTGAAAATGGATGTCTGGTCGGACAAATTATCTGAAAAATATAATTAGAAGGAAACGCTATAAGTCAACATTTCTTACGATCAATGCATTTCTGTAAGGATTCAAATCCTAATGAGGGGAAGTTTGTTTTGAAGTTTGAATCTGTTTTCAAACTAAGATGGGAAGAAGAAGAAGTAGGCAAGCAAATATGCCTTATTGTTTTCCAGTGCAACTGAGATGATTGCATTTGTTTTTTGTTACTGTTCTTGAGAATAAATATTTATTAAAAACATTCAAATAGATTTGTATTTTTGATGGTTGTTACAAACAAATTGTAAAAGATAAGTAATGACAAGAGGCAGTAATAGGAATGGGTTCACTAAATGGAATGCTACAAAACCAAGTTAAAGTGTACATTCATTTTGATTCCTATTAGTATTTTTCTATGGATTTTACCTGATTCACATAATTGTTCTTACATTAAATTAGATTTGAAATCTAAAAAGCACAAATGTAGCTCATGGGGGGATTAACATGTTCCTCTTCCAACACAGTAGGCCCACAGAACATTGGTGATTGGCTGCTCCGTCGCTCTCAGGTATGTATAAGTATTGAAGTTCATTTCAGAACAACAGGGGAAATTCTAGGCTTCCTCTGTGTACTTTCTATTTGTAAAGTCTGCTTTTATCAGCGGTTCAAAGCCTCTGTTTCTCCGTTGACGCAGGTAGAGCACGAAGATAAGGAGAAGCACCAGGAGACCGATGAAGACTCCCCCCAGAGTGGAGCCCAGCACAAACACAGCCGGCCCTCCGTCTGCGTCTGGAAAGATCAAGCACAGGTACAGATATTCATAGAAACCTTTGTGCAGTGTCGTTATTTTATCATCATTTTTTTAAAAAGATGTTTAAAAGGGGATTTTACGAGTCTTTAAATTTATATCAAGGACTCAATATTGCTCAGCTACAAACTGATACTTCTGACTTTAAAACTAACTTCATAGCTCTTACTGCGGTTATTTTGGTTGGAATGAAAGTGGGCTTGACAATATTTTTAATGTCTAACAGCCTTAGACTTCACATTGTATGAATATCAACATTATAATGTTTTCTTGCTGTTGAATTTTGATCTCTGTACCTACATTCTACATTAAGATAATGTTGGCATGAGACATTTGACAGACGTTGGATTTTGGTTACTAAACACAACTTAAAACCAACAAAATATCAACGTTATCTGTCGTCGGTATTCTAGGTCAACTTGATGTTGGCATTAGATGTCCTGACGTTAAATTTAGGATGTCAAAATCTTAATTTAACCAAATATTAACGTCTAACAGCGTTGGTGGTTGTTGGTTATCAATGAGTCTTGCTTTCACTATGCAATTCTGTCTGTCACTGGTACAACACATTTTTTCTTAGGATGTCAAAGCCAGAACCTGCCCTACTCTCCTTCTGCTGGGCTAATTTACTTGTTGCCTTCACTGGTTGGTTTAGGCAAGAAGAGTAAGATTGGTTTGGGTTTAGAGTAGGAGTGTCAGGGTAAGCCAAGCATTTTGCCGAGGGGTAGACTTAACGCTAGGAAGAAAAAAACTTTCCACTTTCCGAGGAAAAAAGGAGTGAAGTCGAACACTGCACAACCAAAACAGGAAGAGCATAGTGCTTCCGTTTTCCCTGTTAGCAAATACCAGCTTTACCCTGTTACCAAAGAGTTCTTTGCAGCTACTATCCCACATAGTGGGCAGACGGAGGAACACCTAAACCTACCTGAAACTGTCATGGTTTCTTGGCTCTTAAGAAAACATAAAACAATGTAGCTGCGTAACGACAGTGGTGCCAACACTTGGAAACACCAGGGGAGGAAAAGTTGACTGTTTCCACCCTTTTTGTGAGCTTTAGAGGTGCTACTTCGCAGATTTGTTGTTGTCAGACAGCCAGGCTAGCTGTTTCCGGTCTTAATGCTGAGCTAATCTAGCCTCACGTTTATCACACAGATATGAGCGCATTATTTTCTCATCAGTTGGCAAGAAAGTGTATACGCTTTATGCCAATATTCCAAACCTTTTCTTTAACCTAATTATTTTAACACTTGCTCACCATCCAGGGCGATGGAGTATGAATATCCTAGCTCGGCAGATGGAACATATATCTCCTCGTTGGTGATTGGAGGGAAGAAGGGAACCATGTTGTAGTCCCTGTTGTGACCAATTGGGGCCATCTCATCTGGGAAGGTGGCATTGGATGGAACGAACCTTCTCATCCACTCGTCAAAAATGGCATCAGTGAAAGCGTGGAGCAACTGCAGGAAAAGCATAGTGATTTTAATTGACAGAAACTCTACTATCTCATTAAGAGTAAACCGTGGAATCAGAGTCTGACCAGAAAAATGGGGTCGTTGGCTGCAGAGTGAGACAGAGAGCTGGTTCCATTTAGCATGGAGTGGACGAGGTTGTGGAGGTTGTTGACAGATTCATCCAGTTCTCCATCTGGTTTTTCATACCCTTCAAGAGCATTTCTGTTGGTCACAAAATGCAAATTCTGTTAAGCAGTAATTTTTCAAAGCCTCAAAGTTCAAGGTGTTGAACACAGATATTGTTTGCTGCTGTTTATATTTCATAGACGACATAGTCACTGTTTTGAAGCCTTGAGTTTAGCATTTTTACATTTTGCGTTTCACCTCACTATGTTTGCATTTTTTCAGCACTGTGTCCTTACCTCCCATGCCCAGAAACTTCCCAACACAGAAAAATAAGAACAAACGAAAAAAATACAGGCAGAGGGAACATTTAGAGACTATTGTATGACTCTATACATTGTTTTTAGTAAAATCCTACATAGTATACCTTTCACCTGGCATTTAAACAGTTTCTTACCTCATCAGTCAAATAGCATGTACAAATTTATAATTGCTATTGATGCAAGACAGTAGAATTGTACCTGAAACTAAAGGAGGAGTTAGTGAAGTACGGAGGGCTGTCGAAGTCTCTGATTCCAAGACAGCTCCTGACGTCGCTCATGGTGGGCAGAGGTGTGTTACCTCCTTCCACTATCCCTCTCTGAATTGGCCCCTCACTGGTGCCATTACAAAGAGTCACCAGGCGATTGTATTCATCCAGGCTGAAAGAGAAAATAATTGAAATATTAAAATGTTTCTCTAAATTGACAGTTAAATACATTTATTTATCCCACAATGTGTATTTCATCATTATCAGACCAATAATTACTGAGTTCTCTCACACAAATATTTTGTTCTGACCTGTTACATACCACCCCCCATCTGGAGAATCTGGACTGGTTGCTAATGAGGGAGGGGTTGTCTGGGTTTCGGCCTCCCATCATAGAGTCGGTACATACATCACACTCGCTCTGCCCCGTGGCAAAGTTCCAGTAAGGGACTGCAAAGTTGTCATTGCCGGATAGTCTCTGCAGGGAGCAAACACATAGTTTAAAAAAAAAAATTTTTAAATTCTGTGATTGCTCGATATGACTCCCTCAGTTTGGATCAAGTCTTGGACCACTATTCCCTGGGTTTGCTGTCTCTTTTTGTCATCTAAAAAAAAAGTATGTATTTGTGGGTTTTAAGAATGTTATCACAAAATGTTATTGATTAACAAATTGTATGGATAAACTGTGCAGAAAAATAGAAATCTGTGAAAGGTTTTCATGTAGTTGTGATCTGGAAAGGTATCAGACACAAGATATTGTTAAATACCAATAATTGGTGATTAACAATAGCTCAATTTATATTAAGTAATAATTCTATGTAAGCTGATAAGCTAAAACATAGTTTTTTCATTCACTGGTCATGTGGTCTTTCCACTACGCTTTCTGACTAATGGAAAGACAACATCTGAAATACACATCTAGGTTTCTACTTTAGTTTTTATTTTTGTTTAGAAATTTATGCAAAAAGTGCATTTTAATCATAAAATGACTTATGTGCATCCCAACATAAAATTTTAGAAAACCTGAATAAGTGCTTGGATTGAAGTAATCAGCTGAGAAAGTTTCCCGGTGATATCTGTTAGTTAAAATAATTTGAGTATTCACCTATAGTGCCTTATTTGTTTTCTAAAATGTATGGAATTTTACAATACATATCTTTAAAGGCCGTTTTTCTCAGAGCCAGATATCTCAACTTTAGTAGCACTTACATACAAAAAAGGTTTTTACAGTGGGGTTTATAAATATATCATTCAACATTTTATTCATAAAAACAATAACAGTATGGATTTGTGGAGTTATAAATACAAAGAGATATCCAAAATAACCTTTGTAAAAACCTTTTACTCTTAATATGTCAACAAAATAAAACAAAATTTCTTAATGTGGCTTCATGCAATGTCATACTTCTATTCTGGAAATCTATGCCAAATAATGCATATTTAATTAGCCTAAACAATGCATCATTTGCATTAAAATAATTTAGAAAACTTGTTTCACAGTGAAGACACCCATAGTGTCTTTCCTAACATGTTCTCAGAAGATGGCACATACCTGTAACTCCCTTTCCAAGCTTAGAAGATGATACCTGTGCCAGGTGATGAATGCTGGTCCTTTGTGTGAGAAATCAATAGCTTTGAATGGACGGCCAGGACCTACAGGGAAATAAAGTGTTTGAGGGGTGATGTGATCACAAGGCCATGATGTGCACATCACATTCTATTAAAGTTATAGTTTAGATCATTATTTTGAGCATGAACAGTAAAATAAGATAACAAAAATAAAATATAAGCAAGAAAAAAAAATAAAAAAGGAGGAGTGGGAGGAATTAATACTTATCACTTACTTTTACATTCTATTATATGTAAAATAACTATTATTACTATTTAACTTATGTATGAATAAACAACATACTTTTGATTTATAACAAAAAGATTATAATAAAATAAAAGAGAAAAAATAGTAAAAAATTAACCATATGATCTAACCTCTTACTATAGTTTTGAGTCAAGAAATGTGCTCATTTACCAAGAAGAGTGTCTCGGACAGAGTAGTAATGTTGCCAGACAAAGAAATCGTAGATGGAGACATTGGCAAACTGGGGCTCAGTTCCATTTGGTCCTAGGAGTCCAAGCCAGTGCTGGGTGGCAATAACATAGTCTGGGTGGGTGGTAGTTTTAGACAGTTCCAAGACATCGAGGAACTCCTGGAGCTCTGCGGGGGTCAGTGAGCGGATGTTCTTCCGTACCACAGGTGCCTTTCTCTGGTCACAGTTTGGTCCAGTCCAGCCAAATTTACACTGACCACAGTCGTACCCTGCAAAGTTACCTGAAACACAGAGAGCAATCCAAATGTGTCAGACCATGTTGAAAATGATCAAGATTCAGCATGGGCCATTATCTAAGGCTTTAGACATAACTGTGACTCACCAGTACACCTGCAAGTTTGATTGAAGAATTTGGTCGGCCACCTCTCTCTGTCATCAACATTTCTCAGTCTGTACGGTCCTCCCCAGGGTTTGTTGTCAACTCGAACAGCTGTGCAGCTTCCTCTCCCCGACAGAGATCCACACACATTGGCAGGATCTGAGCCCAGAGCGGGGCAGCACTGTTTAGACACAATCCCCTCGACTGTGCAGCACACTCGAGGAAACTGAGCCCCCGCAGGCTCAGACCACACGAGCACACAGAGAATACCGAGACTCAGAACGTGCATCATATTACCCGTTTGTTCCTCCAGTCAGTGGCGACAAATCAGTTTCGACATCAACTTTCAGCGTTAATACGGCCAATTAGTTCCCCCAAAAGAGTGTGGAATCTCTCTCTGCTACAGTCCCCAGTTGTTTATCTTTCAATTAGATTCAGTGATAATTTTAACATCTGTGGAAACAACACTTAAAGCCAGATCATGTTGTGTTCCTGCTGGTTACACGCACATTAAAAAAGCTTCTAATTTCAGTTCTTGCTTTTGTAGAGCTGAGGAGGATTAAGCCTTGGGTCTTGTGATCATCACCTGACAACAGAGCTATGAGCAGGACTAAGATCTGGCCGGATACCAAGAAACTGCCTGAAGGAACTGTCAAGTGTTGTATGGCCACTTTGTACCAAAAAACGTAATTGTGCCTATGTTATACTTAAAGTACAAATATGAAAACAAACAAAAAAACATAAAAAATAGTTCAGTTTGCCTCAAAACAGCACACTGTGCAGTCGTCTGAAGACGACTGAAGTCTGAAGATGTTAGTCAAATATAATTTTTTTCTGTGAACAAACACCAGTAAAGGATAATTGTGATAACACATTTAAATTAGAAACATTGCATCATTATTGAGTTATTTTCATCTATTGTAATAAAAGTACCTGAGTAAATCAGCTTCTAGGCCAGAGCCCCCACAGTTAATCTGTTGTGTAAATTTGATGGGGGATTATTGCTTTAATCCAGCCAGAAGTTACAGTTAAAAAATTTTTTTTTATCTTGTTATTGTAGCTGGTTTATTCTCATCTTTGGGTTCCATTTATCAAACTTTTCTCCCGAGGTCTCAGCTGACACCCTGTGTTGTGCATGTGAGATGAGAAAAGACTAACTGTCAGAAGTGAAGCACTTTTTCCTAGTTTAAAAGGACATCCTTTTCTCATCTTTCTAACACTATCCATACCGATAAATGCAGTGGTGTCATGAAAAGTATAATCATATACATTGTATAATTGTATTTAAATTGTGTCTCCTGAATTTTCATATACTGAATACTGAATTGTTCCTGCTAAGAACTTAGTTGATTATCGGCCTGCCTCATATCTCAGTTAAGTTTTCGGCAGACGTCGCTGCTGATACTGAGCAGATTGGCATGTCATGATATGAAAGTGTGTATGGAGGTTTGGCTGATCTCTTCCCTGGGGCAGATGACTTTTGGCTTTTATGGCATGAATGAAGTAAAATATTGGTGATTTCTCTGTCTGCTCTGCTGATATAAGTCATCCATTAACAGCACTTTTAACTGTTAAAAAATACGCAATTGTCTCGTCTACTGAATTTTGATACACTGAATAATGAATTTTCTGTGCCAAGAACTTAGTTGATTACTGGACTAACTCATGTATCAGTCAACTTTTCAAAAGACGTCACTGCCAACACTGAGTGAACGGGAATGTCAATAGCATAAAAAGTGATCTGGAGATCAGACTGAGTGGGTAAATTAAAAGATTTGGTGACATTTTCGCCTTACTATAGCCTTGCTTTTTTGGGTCATTTTTTCCACGTGCCGTTTTATGGTGTTTTATACCGTTTTTGCAACATTCTTTGCTATGACTTATCCCAGCAAACTATTTTATGCAGTTTTCAGCTGTTTTGAGCTGTTTTTGGGACATGCCATTTTTTCACATTTTTGCCTTACTATAGCCTTGCTTTTTGGGTCATTTTTTCCACATGCCGTTTTATGGTGTTTTGGGCCATTTTTGCAACATTCTTTGCTGTGGCGTGTCTTTGCACGCTATTTTATGCAGTTTTCAGCTGTGTTCAGCTGTTTTTCGGACATGTCATTCATTTTTTCACATTTTTGCCTTACTATAGCCTTGCTTTTTGGGTCATGTTTTCCACATGCCGTTTTTTGTTCTTTTTGGCCATTTTTGCAACTTTCTTTGCTATGGCGTGTCTCAGCACGCTATTTTATGCAGTTTTCAACTGTTTTGAGCTGTTTTTGGGACATGTCATTTTTTGGCATTTTCACCTTACTATAGCCTTGCTTTTTGGGTCATTTTTTCCACATGCCGTTTTTTGTTCTTTTTTGCTGTTTTTGCAACTTTCTTTGCTATGGCGTGTCTCAGCACGCTATTTTATGCAGTTTTCAGCTGTTTTGAGCTGTTTTTGGGACATGCCATTTTTTCACATTTTTGCCTTACTATAGCCTTGCTTTTTGGGTCATTTTTTCCACATGCTGTTTTATGTCCTTTTTGGCCATTTTTGCAACTTTCTTTGCTATGGCGTGTCTCAGCACGCTATTTTGTGCAGTTTTCAACTGTTTTGTGCTGTTTTGGGGACATGCCATTCATTTTTTCACATTTTTGCCTTACTATAGCCTTGCTTTTTGGGTCATTTTTTCCACATGCCGTTTTTTGTTCTTTTTGGCCATTTTTGCAACTTTCTTTGCTATGGCGTGTCTCAGCACGCTATTTTATGCAGTTTTCAGCTGTTTTGAGCTGTTTTTGGGACATGCCATTTTTTCACATTTTTGCCTTACTATAGCCTTGCTTTTTGGGTCATTTTTTCCACATGCCGTTTTTTGTTCTTTTTGGCCATTTTTGCAACTTTCTTTGCTATGGCGTGTCTCAGCACGCTATTTTATGCAGTTTTCAGCTGTTTTGAGCTGTTTTTGGGACATGCCATTTTTTCACATTTTTGCCTTACTATAGCCTTGCTTTGTGGGTCATTTTTTCCACATGCCGTTTTATGGTGTTTTGGGCCATTTATGCAACAGTCTTTGCTATGGCATGTCTTATCACGCTAGTTTATGCAGTTTTCAACTGTTTTGAGCTGTTTTTGGGACGTCATTCATTTTTTCACATTTTTGCCTTACTATAGCCTTGCTTTTTGGGTCATTTTTTCCACATGCCGTTTTTTGTTCTTTTTGGCCATTTTTGCAACTTTCTTTGCTATGGCGTATCTAAGCACGCTATTTTATGCAGTTTTCAGCTGTTTTGAGCTGTTTTTGGGACATGCCATTTTTTCACATTTTTGCCTTACTATAGCCTTGCTTTGTGGGTCATTTTTTCCACATGCCGTTTTATGGTGTTTTGGGCCATTTATGCAACAGTCTTTGCTATGGCATGTCTTATCACGCTAGTTTATGCAGTTTTCAACTGTTTTGAGCTGTTTTTGGGACGTCATTCATTTTTTCACATTTTTGCCTTACTATAGCCTTGCTTTTTGGGTCATTTTTTCCACATGCCGTTTTTGTTCTTTTTTGCTGTTTTTGCAACTTTCTTTGCTATGGCGTGTCTTAGCACGCTATTTTATGCAGTTTTCAACTGTTTTGAGCTGTTTTTGGGACATGTCATTTTTTCGCATTTTTGCCTTACTATAGCTTTACTTTTTGGGTCATTTTTTCCACATGCTGTTTTATGTTCTTTTTGGCCATTTTTGCAACTTTCTTTGCTATGGCGTGTCTTAGCACGCTATTTTGTGCAGTTTTCAACTGTTTTGTGCTGTTTTTGGGACATGCCATTCATTTTTTCACATTTTTGCCTGACTATAGCCTTGCTTTTTGGGTCATTTTTTCCACATGCCGTTTTATGGTGTTTTGGGCCATTTTTGCAACATTCTTTGCTATAGCGTGTCTCAGCACGCTATTTAATGCAGTTTTCAGCTGTTTTGAGCTGTTTTTGGGACATGTAATTTTTTCACATTTTTGCCTTACTATAGCCTTGCTTTTTGGGTCATTTTTTCCACATGCCGTTTATTGTTCTTTTTGGCCATTTTTGCAACTTTCTTTGCTATGGCGTGTCTTAGCACGCTATTTTATGCAGTTTTCAGCTGTTTTGAGCTGTTTTTGGGACATGGCATTTTTCTACATTTTCGCCTTACTATAGCCTTGCTTTTTTGGTCATTTTTTCCACATGCCTTTTTTTGTTATATTTGGCTGTTTTTGCAACTTTCTTTGCTATGGCGTGTCTCAGCACGCTATTTAATGCAGTTTTCATCTGTTTTTAGTTGTTTTTGAGACATGTCATTTTTTCACATTTTTGCCTTACTATAGCCTTGCTTTGTGGGTCATTTTTTCCACATGCCGTTTTATGGTGTTTTGGGCCATTTATGCAACAGTCTTTGCTATGGCATGTCTTATCACGCTAGTTTATGCAGTTTTCAACTGTTTTGAGCTGTTTTTGGGACGTCATTCATTTTTTCACATTTTTGCCTTACTATAGCCTTGCTTTTTGGGTCATTTTTTCCACATGCCGTTTTTTGTTCTTTTTGGCCATTTTTGCAACTTTCTTTGCTATGGCGTGTCTTAGCACGCTATTTTATGCAGTTTTCAGCTGTTTTGAGCTGTTTTTGGGACATGCCATTTTTTCACATTTTTGCCTTACTATAGCCTTGCTTTTTGGGTCATTTTTTTCCACATGCCGTTTTTTATTCTTTTTGGCCATTTTGCAACTTTCTTTGCTATGGCGTGTCTTAGCACGCTTATTTTATGCAGTTTTCAGCTGTTTTGAACTGTTTTTGGGACATGTCATTTTTCACATTTTGCCTTACTATAGCCTTGCTTTGTGGGTCATTTTTTCCACATGCCGTTTTATGGTGTTTTGGGCCATTTATGCAACAGTCTTTGCTATGGCATGTCTTATCACGCTAGTTTATGCAGTTTTCAACTGTTTTGAGCTGTTTTTGGGACGTCATACATTTTTTCACATTTTTGCCTTACTATAGCCTTGCTTTTTTGGTCATTTTTTCCACATGCCGTTTTATGGTGTTTTGGGCCATTTTTGCAACTTTCTTTGCTATGGCGTGTCTCAGCAC
The DNA here is from genome assembly GCF_026936395.1 of Plectropomus leopardus. Lineage (NCBI taxonomy): Eukaryota > Metazoa > Chordata > Actinopteri > Perciformes > Serranidae > Plectropomus > Plectropomus leopardus. The sequence goes on along the minus strand of NC_142185.1, from coordinate 21,698,001 downwards.
GCTATTTTATGCAGTTTTCAGCTGTTTTGAGCTGTTTTTGGGACATGTCATTTATTTTTTCACATTTTTGCCTTACTATAGCCTTGCTTTTTGGGTCATTTTTTCCACATGCCGTTTTTTGTTCTTTTTGGCCATTTTTGCAACTTTCTTTGCTATGGCGTGTCTCAGCACGCTATTTTGTGCAATTTTCAACTGTTTTGTGCTGTTTTTGGGACATGCCATTCATTTTTTCACATTTTTGCCTTACTATAGCCTTGCTTTTTGGGTCATTTTTTCCACATGCCGTTTTTTGTTCTTTTGGCCATTTTGCAACTTTCTTTGCTATGGCGTGTCTCAGCATGCTATTTTATGCAGTTTTCAGCTGTTTTGAGCTGTTTTTGGGGACATGCCATTTTTTCACATTTTTGCCTTACTATAGCCTTGCTTTTTTGGTCATTTTTTCCACATGCCGTTTTTTGTTCTTTTTGGCCATTTTTGCAACTTTCTTTGCTATGGCGTGTCTCAGCACGCTTATTTCATGCAGTTTTCAGCTGTTTTAAGCTGTTTTTGGAAATGCCATTTTTCACATTTTGCCTTACTATAGCCTTGCTTTTTGGGTCATTTTTTCCACCTTCCGTTTTTTGTTCTTTTTGGCCATTTTTGCAACTTTCTTTGCTATGGCGTGTCTCAGCACGCTATTTTATGCAGTTTTCAGCTGTTTTGAGCTGTTTTTGGGACATGCCATTTTTTCACATTTTTGCCTTACTATAGCCTTGCTTTTTGGGTCATTTTTTCCACATGCCGTTTTTTGTTCTTTTTGGCCATTTTTGCAACTTTCTTTGCTATGGCGTGTCTCAGCACGCTATTTTATGCAGTTTTCAGCTGTTTTGAGCTGTTTTTGGGACATGCCATTTTTCACATTTTGCCTTACTATAGCCTTGCTTTTTGGGTCATTTTTTCCACATGCCGTTTTATGGTGTTTTGGGCCATTTTTGCAACTTTCTTTGCTATGGCGTGTCTCAGCACGCTATTTTATGCAGTTTTCAGCTGTTTTAAGCTGTTTTGGGACATGCCATTTTTTCACATTTTTGCCTTACTATAGCCTTGCTTTTTGGGTCATTTTTTCCACATGCCGTTTTTTGTTCTTTTTGGCCATTTTTGCAACTTTCTTTGCTATGGCGTGTCTCAGCACGCTATTTTATGCAGTTTTCAGCTGTTTTGAGCTGTTTTTGGGACATGTCATTTATTTTTTCACATTTTGCCTTACTATAGCCTTGCTTTTTGGGTCATTTTTTCCACATGCCGTTTTTTGTTCTTTTTGGCCATTTTTGCAACTTTCTTTGCTATGGCGTGTCTCAGCACGCTATTTTATGCAGTTTTCAGCTGTTTTGAGCTGTTTTTGGGACATGCCATTTTTTCACATTTTTGCCTTACTATAGCCTTGCTTTTTGGGTCATTTTTTCCATATGCCGTTTTATGGTGTTTTGGGCCATTTTTGCAACTTTCTTTGCTATGGCGTGTCTCAGCATGCTATTTTATGCAGTTTTGAACTGTTTTGAGTTGTTTTTGGGACATGCCATTTTTTCACATTTTTGCCTTACTATAGCCTTGCTTTTTTGGTCATTTTTTCCACATGCCATTTTTTGTTCTTTTTGGCCATTTTTGCAACTTTCTTTGCTATGGCGTGTCTTAGCACGCTATTTTATGCAGTTTTCAGCTGTTTTGAGCTGTTTTTGGGACATGCCATTTTTTCACATTTTTGCCTTACTATAGCCTTGCTTTTTGGGTCATTTTTTCCACATGCCGTTTTATGGTGTTTTGGCCATTTTTGCAACTTTCTTTGCTATGGCGTGTCTCAGCACGCTATTTTATGCAGTTTTCAGCTGTTTTGAGCTGTTTTTGGGACATGTCATTTATTTTTTCACATTTTTGCCTTACTATAGCCTTGCTTTTTGGGTCATTTTTTCCACATGCCGTTTTTTGTTCTTTTTGGCCATTTTTGCAACTTTCTTTGCTATGGCGTATCTAAGCACGCTATTTTATGCAGTTTTCAGCTGTTTTGAGCTGTTTTTGGGGACATGCCATTCATTTTTTCACATTTTTGCCTTACTATAGCCTTGCTTTTTGGGTCATTTTTTCCACATGCCGTTTTTTGTTCTTTTTGGCCATTTTTGCAACTTTCTTTGCTATGGCGTGTCTAAGCACGCTATTTTATGCAGTTTTCAGCTGTTTTGAGCTGTTTTTGGGGACATGCCATTTTTTCACATTTTTGCCTTACTATAGCCTTGCTTTTTGGGTCATTTTTTCCACATGCCGTTTTATGGTGTTTTGGGACATTTTTGCAACTTTCTTTGCGATGGCGTGTCTCAGCACGCTATTTTATGCAGTTTTCAGCTGTTTTAAGTTGTTTTTGGGACATGCCATTTTTTCACATTTTTGCCTTACTATAGCCTTGCTTTTTTGGTCATTTTTTCCACATGCCGTTTTTTGTTCTTTTTGGCCATTTTTGCAACTTTCTTTGCTATGGCGTGTCTCAGCACGCTATTTTGTGCAAGTTTCAACTGTTTTGTGCTGTTTTTGGGACATGCCATTCATTTTTTCTCTTTTTTGCCTTTCTATAGCCTTGCTTTTTGGGTCATTTTTCCACATGCCGCTTTTTGTTCTTTTTGGCCATTTTGCAACTTTCTTTGCTATCGCGTGTCTCTGCCTATCATTTTATGCAGTTTTCAACTGTTTTGAACTGTTTTTGGGACATGGCATTTTTTGACATTTTCGCCTTACTATAGCCTTGCTTTTTGGGTCATTTTTTCCACATGCCGTTTTATGGTGTTTTGGCCCATTTTTGCAACATTCTTTGCTATGGCGTGTCTCAGCACGCTATTTAATGCAGTTTTCAACTGTTTTGAGCTGTTTTTGGGACATGTCATTTTTTCACATTTTTGCCTTACTATAGCCTTGCTTTTTGGGTCATTTTTTCCACATGCCGTTTTTTGTTCTTTTTGGCCATTTTTGCAACTTTCTTTGCTATGGCGTGTCTCAGCACGCTATTTTATGCAGTTTTCAGCTGTTTTGAGCTGGTTTTGGGACATACCATTTTTTCACATTTTTGCCTTACTATAGCCTTGCTTTTTGGGTCATTTTTTCCACATGCCGTTTTATGGTGTTTTGGGCCATTTTTGCAACTTTCTTTGCTATGGCGTGTCTCAGCACGCTATTTTATGCAGTTTTCAACTGTTTTAAGCTGTTTTTGGGACATGCCATTTTTTCACATTTTTGCCTTACTATAGCCTTGCTTTTTGGGTCATTTTTTCCACATGCCGTTTTTTGTTCTTTTTGGCCATTTTTGCAACTTTCTTTGCTATGGCGTGTCTTAGCACGCTATTTTATGCAGTTTTCAGCTGTTTTAAGCTGTTTTTGGGACATGGCATTTTTCTACATTTTCGCCTTACTATAGCCTTGCTTTTTGGGTCATTTTTTCCACATGCCGTTTTATGGTGTTTTGGGCCATTTTTGCAACTTTCTTTGCTATGGCGTGTCTCAGCACGCTATTTTATGCAGTTTTCAACTGTTTTGAGCTGTTTTTGGGACATGCCATTTTTTCACATTTTTGCCTTACTATAGCCTTGCTTTTTGGGTCATTTTTTCCACATGCCGTTTTTTGTTGTTTTAGGTCCATTTTTGCAATTTTCTTTGCTATGGCGTGTCTCATGCACGCTATTTTATGCAGTTTTCAGCTGTTTTGAGCTGTTTTTGGGACATGCCATTTTTTCACATTTTGCCTTGCTATAGCCTTGCTTTTGGGTCATTTTTTCCACATGCTGTTTTATGTTCTTTTTGGCCATTTTTGCAACTTTCTTTGCTATGGCGTGTCTCAGCACGCTATTTTATGCAGTTTTCAACTGTTTTGTGCTGTTTTTGGGACATGCCATTCATTTTTTCACATTTTTGCCTTACTATAGCCTTGCTTTTTGGGTCATTTTTTCCACATGCCGTTTTTTGTTCTTTTTGGCCATTTTTGCAACTTTCTTTGCTATGGCGTGTCTCAGCACGCTATTTTATGCAGTTTTCAACTGTTTTGAACTGTTTTTGGGACATGGCATTTTTTGACATTTTCGCCTTACTATAGCCTTGCTTTTTGGTCATTTTTTCCACATGCCGTTTTTTGTTCTTTTTGGCCATTTTTGCAACTTTCTTTGCTATGGCGTGTCTCAGCACGCTATTTTATGCAGTTTTCAGCTGTTTTGAGCTGTTTTTGGGACATGCCATTTTTTCACATTTTTGCCTTACTATAGCCTTGCTTTTTTGGTCATTTTTCCACATGCCGTTTTTGTTCTTTTTGGCCATTTTGCAACATTCTTTGCTATGGCGTGTCTCAGCACGCTATTTTATGCAGTTTTCAGCTGTTTTGAGCTGTTTTTGGGACATGCCATTTTTTCACATTTTTGCCTTACTATAGCCTTGCTTTGTGGGTCATTTTTTCCACATGCCGTTTTTTGTTCTTTTTGGCCATTTGTGCAACTTTCTTTGCTATGGCGTGTCTTAGCACGCTATTTTATGCAGTTTTCAGCTGTTTTGAGCTGTTTTTGGGACATGCCATTTTTTCACATTTTTGCCTTACTATAGCCTTGCTTTTTGGGTCATTTTTTCCACATGCCGTTTTATGGTGTTTTGGGCCATTTTTGCAACTTTCTTTGCTATATGCGTGTCTCAGCATCGCTTATTTTATGCAGTTTTCAACTGTTTTGAGCTGTTTTTGGGACATGTCATTTTTCACATTTTGCCTTACTATAGCCTTGCTTTTTGGGTCATTTTTCCACATGCCGTTTTTGTTCTTTTGGCCATTTTTGCAACTTTCTTTGCTATGGCGTGTCTTAGCACGCTTATTTTATGCAGTTTTCAGCTGTTTTGAGCTGTTTTTGGGACATGCCATTTTTCACATTTTTGCCTTACTATAGCCTTGCTTTTTGGGTCATTTTTTTCCACATGCCGTTTTATGGTGTTTTTGGCTATTTTTGCAACTTTCTTTGCTATGGCGTGTCTCGGCACGCTATTTTATGCAATTTTCAGCTGTTTTAAGCTGCTTTCGGGACATGGCATTTTTTGACATTTTCGCCTTACTATAGCCTTGCTTTTTGGGTCATTTTCTCCACATGCCGTTTTTTGTTCTTTTTGGCCATTTTTGCAACTTTCTTTGCTATGGCGTGTCTCAGCACGCTATTTTATGCAGTTTTCAGCTGTTTTGAGCTGTTTTTGGGACATGCCATTTTTTCACATTTTTGCCTTACTATAGCCTTGCTTTTTGGGTCATTTTTTCCACATGCCGTTTTATGGTTTTTTTGGCCATTTTTTCCACTTTCTTTTCTTTGGCGTGTCTCAGCATCGCTATTTTATGCAGTTTTCAACTGTTTTGAGCTGTTTTTGGGACATGCCATTTTTCACATTTTGCCTTACTATAGCCTTGCTTTTTGGGTCATTTTTCCACATGCCGTTTTTGTTCTTTTTGGCCATTTTTGCAACTTTCTTTGCTATGGCGTGTCTCAGCATCGCTTATTTTATGCAGTTTTCAACTGTTTTGAGCTGTTTTGGGACATGCCATTTTTCACATTTTTGCCTTACTATAGCCTTGCTTTTTGGGTCATTTTTTCCACATGCCGTTTTTGTTCTTTTGGCCATTTTGCAACTTTCTTTTGCTATGGCGTGTCTCAGCACGCTATTTTATGCAGTTTTCAGCTGTTTTGAGCTGTTTTTGGGACATGCCATTTTTTCGCATTTTTGCCTTACTATAGCTTTACTTTTTGGGTCATTTTTTCCACATGCTGTTTTATGTTCTTTTTGGCCATTTTTGCAACTTTCTTTGCTATGGCGTGTCTCAGCACGCTATTTTATGCAGTTTTCAACCATTTTGAGCTGTTTTTGGGACATGCCATTTTTTCACATTTTTGCCTTACTATAGCCTTGCTTTTTGGGTCATTTTTTCCACATGCCGCTTTTTTGTTCTTTTTGGCCATTTTGCAACTTTCTTTGCTATGGCGTGTCTCAGCATCGCTTATTTTATGCAGTTTTCAACTGTTTTGAGCTGTTTTTGGGACATGTCATTTTTTTCACATTTTTGCCTTTACTATAGCCTTGCTTTTTGGGTCATTTTTCCACATGCCGTTTTTGTTCTTTTGGCCATTTTGCAACTTTCTTTGCTATGGCGTGTCTCAGCACGCTATTTTATGCAGTTTTCAGCTGTTTTGAGCTGTTTTTGGGACATGCCATTTTTTTTTCACATTTTTGCCTTACTATAGCCTTGCTTTTTGGGTCATTTTTCCACATGCCGCTTTATGGTGTTTTGGCCATTTTGCAACTTTCTTTGCTATGGCGTGTCTCAGCATCGCTATTTTATGCAGTTTTCAACTGTTTTGAGCTGTTTTTGGGACATGTCATTTTTTCACATTTTCGCCTTAGTATAGCCTTGCTTTTTGGGTCATTTTTTCCACATGCCGTTTTATGGTGTTTTTGGCCATTATTGCAACTTTCTTTGCTATGGCGTGTCTCAGCACGCTTATTTTATGCAGTTTTCAGCGGTTTTGAGCTGTTTTTGGGACATGCAATTTTTTCACATTTTGCCTTACTATAGCCTTGCTTTTTGGGTCATTTTTTCCACATGCCGTTTTTTGTTCTTTTTGGCCATTTTTGCAACTTTCTTTGCTATGGCGTGTCTCAGCACGCTATTTTATGCAGTTTTCAGCTGTTTTGAGCTGTTTTTGGGACATGTCATTTATTTTTTCACATTTTTGCCTTACTATAGCCTTGCTTTTTGGGTCATTTTTTCCACATGCCGTTTTTTGTTGTTTTTGGCTGTTTTTGCAACTTTCTTTGCTATATGGCGTGTCTCAGCACGCTTATTTTATGCAGTTTTCAGCTGTTTTGAGCTGTTTTTGGGACATGCCATTTTTTCACATTTTTGCCTTACTATAGCCTTGCTTTTTGGGTCATTTTTTCCACATGCCGCTTTTATGGTGTTTTGGGCCATTTTGCAACTTTCTTTGCTATGGCGTGTCTCAGCATCGCTTATTTCATGCAGTTTTCAACTGTTTTGAGCTGTTTTTGGGACATGTCATTTTTTCACATTTTCACCTTAGTATAGCCTTGCTTTTTGGGTCATTTTTTCCACATGCCGTTTTTTATTCTTTTTGGCTGTTTTTGCAACTTTCTTTGCTATGGCGTGTCTCAGCACGCTTATTTCATTCAGTTTTCAGCTGTTTTGAGCTGTTTTTGGGACATGCCATTTTTTCACATTTTTGCCTTACTATAGCCTTGCTTTTTGGGTCATTTTTTCCACATGCCGTTTTTTGTTCTTTTTGGCCATTTTTGCAACTTTCTTTGCTATGGCGTGTCTCAGCACGCTATTTTATGCAGTTTTCAGCTGTTTTGAGCTGTTTTTGGGACATGCCATTTTTTCACATTTTTGCCTTACTATAGCCTTGCTTTTTGGGTCATTTTTTCCACATGCCGTTTTATGGTGTTTTTGGCCATTTTTGCAACTTTCTTTGCTATGGCGTGTCTCAGCACGCTATTTTATGCAGTTTTCAACTGTTTTGAGCTGTTTTTGGGACATGCCATTTTTCACATTTTTGCCTTACTATAGCCTTGCTTTTTGGGTCATTTTTTCCACATGCCGCTTTTTTGTTCTTTTGGCCATTTTTGCAACTTTCTTTGCTATGGCGTGTCTCAGCACGCTTATTTTATGCAGTTTTCAGCTGTTTTGAGCTGTTTTTGGGACATGCCATTTTTCACATTTTTGCCTTACTATAGCCTTGCTTTTTGGGTCATTTTTTCCACATGCCGTTTTTGTTCTTTTGGCCATTTTTGCAACTTTCTTTGCTATGGCGTGTCTCAGCACGCTATTTTATGCAGTTTTCAGCTGTTTTGAGCTGTTTTTGGGACATGCCATTTATTTTTTCACATTTTTGCCTTACTATAGCCTTGCTTTTTGGGTCATTTTTTCCACATGCCGTTTTATGGTGTTTTGGGCCATTTTTGCAACTTTCTTTGCTATGGCGTGTCTCAGCACGCTATTTTATGCAGTTTTCAGCTGTTTTGAGCTGTTTTTGGGACATGCCATTTTTTCACATTTTTGCCTTACTATAGCCTTGCTTTTTGGGTCATTTTTTCCACATGCCGTTTTTTGTTCTTTTTGGCCATTTTTGCAACTTTCTTTTGCTATGGCGTGTCTCAGCACGCTTATTTTATGCAGTTTTCAGCTGTTTTGAGCTGTTTTTGGGGCATGGCATTTTTTTCACATTTTTGCCTTACTATAGCCTTGCTTTTTGGGTCATTTTTCCACATGCCGTTTTATGTTCTTTTGGCCATTTTTGCAACTTTCTTTGCTATGGCGTGTCTCAGCACGCTATTTTATGCAGTTTTCAACTGTTTTGTGCTGTTTTTGGGACATGCCATTCATTTTTTCACATTTTTGCCTTACTATAGCCTTGCTTTTTGGGTCATTTTTTCCACATGCCGTTTTTTGGTGTTTTGGGCCATTTTTGCAACTTTCTTTGCTATGGCGTGTCTTAGCACGCTATTTTATGCAGTTTTCAGCTGTTTTGAGCTGTTTTTGGGACATGCCATTTTTTCACATTTTTGCCTTACTATAGCCTTGCTTTTTGGGTCATTTTTTCCACATGCCGTTTTTTGTTATTTATGGCCATTTTGCAACTTTCTTTGCTATGGCGTGTCTCAGCACGCTTATTTTATGCAGTTTTCAGCTGTTTTGAGCTGTTTTGGGACATGCCATTTTTCACATTTTTGCCTTACTATAGCCTTGCTTTTTGGGTCATTTTTTCCACATGCCGTTTTATGGTGTTTTGGGCCATTTTTGCAACTTTCTTTGCTATGGCGTGTCTCAGCACGCTATTTTATGCAGTTTTCAACTGTTTTAAGCTGTTTTTGGGACATGCCATTCATTTTTCACATTTTTGCCTTACTATAGCCTTGCTTTGTGGGTCATTTTTTCCACATGCCGTTTTTTGTTCTTTTTGGCCATTTGTGCAACTTTCTTTGCTATGGCGTGTCTAAGCACGCTATTTAATGCAGTTTTCAGCTGTTTTGAGCTGTTTTTGGGACATGCCATTTATTTTTTCACATTTTTGCCTTACTATAGCCTTGCTTTTTGGGTCATTTTTTCCACATGCCGTTTTTTGTTCTTTTTGGCCATTTTTGCAACTTTCTTTGCTATGGCGTGTCTTAGCACGCTATTTTATGCAGTTTTCAGCTGTTTTGAGCTGTTTTTGGGACATGCCATTTTTTCACATTTTTGCCTTACTATAGCCTTGCTTTTTGGGTCATTTTTTCCACATGCCGTTTTATGGTGTTTTGGGCCATTTTTGCAACTTTCTTTGCTATGGCGTGTCTCAGCACGCTATTTTATGCAGTTTTCAGCTGTTTTGAGCTGTTTTTGGGACATGTCATTTTTTCACATTTTTGCCTTACTATAGCCTTGCTTTTTGGGTCATTTTTCCACATGCCGCTTTTTGTTCTTCTTTTTGGCCATTTTGCAACTTTCTTTTGCTATGGCGTGTCTCAGCACGCTTATTTTATGCAGTTTTCAGCTGTTTTGAGCTGTTTTTTGGGACATGCCATTTTTCACATTTTTGCCTTACTATAGCCTTGCTTTTTTGGGTCATTTTTCCACATGCCGCTTTTTTGTTCTTTTTGGCCATTTTGCAACTTTCTTTGCTATGGCGTGTGTCAGCACGTTATTTTATGCAGTTTTCAGCTGTTTTAAGCTGTTTTTGGGACATGCCATTTTTTCACATTTTTGCCTTACTATAGCCTTGCTTTTTGGGTCATTTTTTCCACATGCCGTTTTATGGTGTTTTGGGCCATTTTTGCAACTTTCTTTGCTATGGCGTGTCTCAGCACGCTATTTTATGCAGTTTTCAACTGTTTTGAGCTGTTTTTGGGACATGTCATTTTTTCACATTTTTGCCTTACTATAGCCTTGCTTTTTGGGTCATTTTTTCCACATGCCGTTTTTTGCTCTTTTTGGCCATTTTTGCAACTTTCTTTGCTATGGCGTGTCTCAGCACGCTATTTTATGCAGTTTTCAGCTGTTTTGAGCTGTTTTTGGGACATGCCATTTTTTCACATTTTTGCCTTACTATAGCCTTTGCTTTTTGGGTCATTTTTTCCACATGCCGTTTTATGGTGTTTTTGGGCCATTTTGCAACTTTCTTTGCTATGGCGTGTCTCAGCACGCTTATTTTATGCAGTTTTCAACTGTTTTGAGCTGTTTTTGGACATGTCATTCATTTTTTCACATTTTGCCTTACTATAGCCTTGCTTTTTGGGTCATTTTTTCCACATGCCGTTTTTGTTCTTTTTGGCCATTTTTGCAACTTTCTTTGCTATGGCGTGTCTCAGCACGCTATTTTATGCAGTTTTCAACTGTTTTAAGCTGTTTTTGGGACATGCCATTTTTTCACATTTTTGCCTTACTATAGCCTTGCTTTTTTGGTCATTTTTTCCACATGCCGTTTTTTGTTCTTTTTGGCCATTTTTGCAACTTTCTTTGCTATGGCGTGTCTTAGCACGCTATTTTATGCAGTTTTCAGCTGTTTTGAGCTGTTTTTGGGACATGCCATTTTTTCACATTTTTGCCTTACTATAGCCTTGCTTTTTGGGTCATTTTTTCCACATGCCGTTTTTTGTTCTTTTTGGCCATTTTTGCAACTTTCTTTGCTATGGCGTGTCTTAGCACGCTTATTTTATGCAGTTTTCAGCTGTTTTGAGCTGTTTTTGGGACATACCATTTTTTCACATTTTTGCCTTACTATAGCCTTGCTTTTTGGGTCATTTTTTCCACATGCCGTTTTATGGTGTTTTGGGCCATTTTTGCAACTTTCTTTGCTATGGCGTGTCTCAGCATGCTTATTTTATGCAGTTTTCAACTGTTTTGAGCTGTTTTTGGGACATGTCATTTTTCACATTTTTGCCTTACTATAGCCTTGCTTTTTGGGTCATTTTTTCCACATGCCGCTTTTTGTTATTTATGGCCATTTTTGCAACTTTCTTTGCTATGGCGTGTCTCAGCACGCTATTTTATGCAGTTTTCAGCTGTTTTGAGCTGTTTTTGGGACATGCCATTTTTTCACATTTTTGCCTTACTATAGCCTTGCTTTTTGGGTCATTTTTTCCACATGCCGTTTTATGGTGTTTTGGCCCATTTTTGCAACTTTCTTTGCTATGGCGTGTCTCAGCACGCTATTTAATGGAGTTTTCAACTGTTTTGAGCTGTTTTTGGGACATGTCATTCATTTTTTCACATTTTTGCCTTACTATAGCCTTGCTTTTTGGGTCATGTTTTCCACATGCCGTTTTTTGTTCTTTTTGGCCATTTTTGCAACTTTCTTTGCTATGGCGTGTCTCAGCACGCTATTTTATGCAGTTTTCAACTGTTTTGAGCTGTTTTTGGGACATGCCATTTTTTCACATTTTTGCCTTACTATAGCCTTGCTTTTTTGGTCATTTTTTCCACATGCCGCTTTTTTGTTCTTTTTGGCCATTTTGCAACTTTCTTTGCTATGGCGTGTCTCAGCACGCTTATTTTATGCAGTTTTCAGCTGTTTTGAGCTGTTTTTGGGACATACCATTTTTTCACATTTTGCCTTACTATAGCCTTGCTTTTTGGGTCATTTTTCCACATGCCGTTTTATGGTGTTTTGGCCATTTTGCAACTTTCTTTGCTATGGCGTGTCTCAGCATCGCTATTTTATGCAGTTTTCAACTGTTTTGAGCTGTTTTTGGGACATGTCATTTTTCACATTTTTGCCTTACTATAGCCTTGCTTTTTTGGTCATTTTTTCCACATGCCGTTTTTGTTCTTTTTTGGCCATTTTTGCAACTTTCTTTGCTATATGGCGTGTCTCAGCACGCTTATTTTATGCAGTTTTCAGCTGTTTTGAGCTGTTTTTGGGACATGCCATTTTTTTGGCATTTTCGCCTTACTATAGCCTTGCTTTTTGGGTCACTTTTCCAAAGGACGTTTTATGGTGTTTTTGGCTATTTTTGCAACATTCTTTGCTATGGCGTGTCTCGGCACGCTATTTTATGCTGTTTTCAGCTGTTTAGAGCTGTTTTTGGACATGCCATTTTTTCACATTTTTGCCTTACTATAGCCTTGCTTTTTGGGTCATTTTTTCCACATGCCGCTTTATGGTGTTTTGGCCATTTTGCAACTTTCTTTGCTACTGCGTGTCTAAGCACGCTATTTTATGCAGTTTTCAGCTGTTTTGAGCTGTTTTTGGGACATGCCATTTTTTCACATTTTTGCCTTACTATAGCCTTGCTTTTTGGGTCATTTTTCCACATGCCGTTTTTGTTCTTTTTGGCCATTTTTGCAACTTTCTTTGCTATGGCGTGTCTCAGCACGCTATTTTATGCAGTTTTCAGCTGTTTTGAGCTGGTTTTGGGACATACCATTTTTTCACATTTTTGCCTTACTATAGCCTTGCTTTTTGGGTCATTTTTTCCACATGCCGTTTTATGGTGTTTTTGGCCATTTTTGCAACTTTCTTTGCTATGGCGTGTCTCAGCACGCTATTTTATGCAGTTTTCAACTGTTTTGAGCTGTTTTTGGGACGTGCCATTTTTTCACATTTTTGCCTTACTATAGCCTTGCTTTTTGGGTCATTTTTTCCACATGCCGCTTTTTTGTTCTTTTTTGGCCATTTTGCAACTTTCTTTGCTATGGCGTGTCTCAGCACGCTATTTTATGCAGTTTTCAGCTGTTTTGAGCTGTTTTTGGGACATGCCATTTTTTTCACATTTTGCCTTACTATAGCCTTGCTTTTTGGGTCATTTTTTCCACATGCCGTTTTTTTGTTCTTTTTGGCCATTTTGCAACTTTCTTTGCTATATGGCGTGGCTTAGCACGCTATTTTATGCAGTTTTCAGCTGTTTTGAGCTGTTTTTGGGACATGCCATTTTTCACATTTTTGCCTTACTATAGCCTTGCTTTTTGGGTCATTTTTTCCACATGCCGTTTTATGGTGTTTTGGCCCATTTTTGCAACTTTCTTTGCTATGGCGTGTCTCAGCACGCTATTTAATGCAGTTTTCAACTGTTTTGAGCTGTTTTTGGGACATGTCATTTTTTCACATTTTTGCCTTACTATAGCCTTGCTTTTTGGGTCATTTTTTCCACATGCCGTTTTTTGTTCTTTTTGGCCATTTTTGCAACTTTCTTTTGCTATATGGCGTGTCTCAGCACGCTTATTTTATGCAGTTTTCAGCTGTTTTGAGCTGTTTTTGGGACATGCCATTTTTCACATTTTGCCTTACTATAGCCTTGCTTTTTGGGTCATTTTTCCACATGCCGTTTTTGTTCTTTTTGGCCATTTTTGCAACTTTCTTTGCTATGGCGTGTCTCAGCACGCTTATTTTATGCAGTTTTCAACTGTTTTAAGCTGTTTTTGGGACATGCCATTTTTTCACATTTTTGCCTTACTATAGCCTTGCTTTTTGGGTCATTTTTTCCACATGCCGTTTTATGGTGTTTTGGGCCATTTTTGCAACTTTCTTTGCTATGGCGTGTCTCAGCACGCTATTTTATGCAGTTTTCAACTATTTTGAGCTGTTTTTGGGACATGCCATTTTTTCACATTTTTGCCTTACTATAGCCTTGCTTTTTGGGTCATTTTTTCCACATGCCGTTTTTTGTTCTTTTTGGCCATTTTTGCAACTTTCTTTGCTATGGCGTGTCTCAGCACGCTATTTTATGCAGTTTTCAGCTGTTTTGAGCTGTTTTTGGGACATGCCATTTTTTCACATTTTTGCCTTACTATAGCCTTGCTTTTTGGGTCATTTTTTCCACATGCCGTTTTATGGTGTTTTGGGCCATTTTTGCAACTTTCTTTGCTATGGCGTGTCTCAGCATCGCTATTTTATGCAGTTTTCAACTGTTTTGAGCTGTTTTGGGACATGCCATTTTTCACATTTTGCCTTACTATAGCCTTGCTTTTTGGGTCATTTTTTCCACATGCCGTTTTTGGTGTTTTTGGCCATTTTTGCAACTTTCTTTGCTATGGCGTGTCTCAGCACGCTATTTTATGCAGTTTTCAGCTGTTTTGAGCTGTTTTTGGGACATGTCATTTTTTCACATTTTTGCCTTACTATAGCCTTGCTTTTTGGGTCATTTTTTCCACATGCCGTTTTTTGTTCTTTTTGGCCATTTTTGCAACTTTCTTTGCTATGGCGTGTCTTAGCACGCTATTTTATGCAGTTTTCAGCTGTTTTGAGCTGTTTTTGGGACATGCCATTTTTTCACATTTTTGCCTTACTATAGCCTTGCTTTTTGGGTCATTTTTTCCACATGCCGTTTTATGGTGTTTTAGGTCCATTTTTGCAACTTTCTTTGCTATGGCGTGTCTCAGCACGCTATTTTATGCAGTTTTCAACTGTTTTAAGCTGTTTTTGGGACATGCCATTTTTTCACATTTTTGCCTTACTATAGCCTTGCTTTTTGGGTCATTTTTTCCACATGCCGCTTTTTTGTTCTTTTGGCCATTTTGCAACTTTCTTTGCTATGGCGTGTCTCAGCACGCTTATTTTATGCAGTTTTCAGCTGTTTTGAGCTGTTTTTGGGACATGCCATTTTTTCACATTTTGCCTTACTATAGCCTTGCTTTTTGGGTCATTTTTCCACATGCTGCTTTGTTCTTTTTGGCCATTTTGCAACTTTCTTTGCTATATGGCGTGTCTCATGCAGCTATTTTATGCAGTTTTCAGCTGTTTTGAGCTGTTTTTGGGACATACCATTTTTTCACATTTTTGCCTTACTATAGCCTTGCTTTTTGGGTCATTTTTTCCACATGCCGTTTTATGGTGTTTTGGCCCATTTTTGCAACATTCTTTGCTATGGCGTGTCTCAGCACGCTATTTTATGCAGTTTTCAACTATTTTGAGCTATTTTTGGGACATGTCATTTTTTGGCATTTTTGCCTTAGTATAGCCTTGCTTTGTGGGTCATTTTTTCCACATGCCGTTTGTTATTTTTGGCCATTTTTGCAACATTCTTTGCTATGGCGTGTCTTATGCCGCTTATTTTATGCAGTTTTCAGCTGTTTTGAGCTGTTTTTGGGACATGCCATTTTTTCACATTTTGCCTTACTATAGCCTTGCTTTTTTGGGTCATTTTTCCACATGCCGCTTTATGGTGTTTTGGGCCATTTTGCAACTTTCTTTGCTATGGCGTGTCTCAGCATCGCTATTTTATGCAGTTTTCAACTGTTTTAAGCTGTTTTGGGACATGCCATTTTTCACATTTTTGCCTTACTATAGCCTTGCTTTTTGGGTCATTTTTCCACATGCCGTTTTTTGTTCTTTTTGGCCATTTTTGCAACTTTCTTTGCTATGGCGTGTCTCAGCACGCTATTTTATGCAGTTTTCAGCTGTTTTGAGCTGTTTTTGGGACATGCCATTTTTTCACATTTTTGCCTTACTATAGCCTTGCTTTTTGGCTCATTTTTTCCACATGCCGTTTTATGGTGTTTTGGCCCATTTTTGCAACTTTCTTTGCTATGGCGTGTCTCAGCACGCTATTTAATGGAGTTTTTAACTGTTTTGAGCTGTTTTGGGACATGCCATTTTTCACATTTTTGCCTTACTATAGCCTTGCTTTTTGGGTCATTTTTTCCACATGCCGTTTTATGGTGTTTTTGGCCATTTTTGCAACTTTCTTTGCTATGGCGTGTCTCAGCACGCTATTTTATGCAGTTTTCAGCTGTTTTGAGCTGTTTTTGGGACATGCCATTTTTTCACATTTTTGCCTTACTATAGCCTTGCTTTTTTGGTCATTTTTTCCACATGCCGTTTTTTGTTCTTTTTGGCCATTTTTGCAACTTTCTTTGCTATGGCGTGTCTTATGCACGCTTATTTTATGCAGTTTTCAGCTGTTTTGAGCTGTTTTTGGGACATGCCATTTTTCACATTTTTGCCTTACTATAGCCTTGCTTTTTGGCTCATTTTTTCCACATGCCGTTTTATGGTGTTTTGGGCCATTTTTGCAACTTTCTTTGCTATGGCGTGTCTCAGCATGCTATTTTATGCAGTTTTCAACTGTTTTAAGCTGTTTTTGGGACATGTCATTTTTTCACATTTTTGCCTTACTATAGCCTTGCTTTTTGGGTCATTTTTTCCACATGCCGTTTTTTGTTCTTTTTGGCCATTTTTTCAACTTTTTTTGCTATGGCGTGTCTCAGCACGCTTATTTTATGCAGTTTTCAGCTGTTTTGAGCTGTTTTGGGACATGCCATTTTTCACATTTTTGCCTTACTATAGCCTTGCTTTTTGGGTCATTTTTTCCACATGCCGTTTTTTGTTCTTTTTGGCCATTTTTGCAACTTTCTTTGCTATGGCGTGTCTCAGCACGCTATTTTATGCAGTTTTCAGCTGTTTTGAGCTGTTTTTGGGACATACCATTTTTTCACATTTTTGCCTTACTATAGCCTTGCTTTTTGGCTCATTTTTTCCACATGCCGTTTTATGGTGTTTTGGCCATTTTGCAACTTTCTTTGCTATGGCGTGTCTCAGCATCGCTAGTTTTTGCAGTTTTCAACTGTTTTGAGCTGTTTTTGGGACATGTCATTTTTTCACATTTTTGCCTTACTATAGCCTTGCTTTTTGGGTCATTTTTTCCACATGCCGTTTTTTGTTCTTTTTGGCCATTTTTGCAACTTTCTTTGCTATGGCGTGTCTTAGCACGCTATTTTATGCAGTTTTCAGCTGTTTTGAGCTGTTTTTGGGACATGCCATTTTTTCACATTTTTGCCTTACTATAGCCTTGCTTTTTGGCTCATTTTTCCACATGCCGTTTTATGGTGTTTTTGGCCATTTTGCAACTTTCTTTTGCTATGGCGTGTCTCAGCATCGCTTATTTTATGCAGTTTTCAACTGTTTTGAGCTGTTTTTGGGACATGTCATTCATTTTTCACATTTTTGCCTTACTATAGCCTTTGCTTTTTGGGTCATTTTTTCCACATGCCGTTTTATGGTGTTTTTGGCCATTTTGCAACTTTCTTTGCTATGGCGTGTCTCAGCACGCTTATTTTATGCAGTTTTCAACTGTTTTGAGCTGTTTTTAGGACATGCCATTTTTTCACATTTTGCCTTACTATAGCCTTGCTTTTTGGTCATTTTTCCACATGCCGTTTTTGTTCTTTTTTGGCCATTTTGCAACTTTCTTTGCTATGGCGTGTCTCAGCACGCTATTTTATGCAGTTTTCAACTGTTTTGAGCTGTTTTTTGGGACATGCCATTCATTTTTTCACATTTTTGCCTTACTATAGCCTTGCTTTTTGGGTCATTTTTTCCACATGCTGTTTTTTGTTCTTTTTGGCCATTTTTGCAACTTTCTTTGCTATGGCGTGTCTCAGCACGCTATTTTATGCAGTTTTCAGCTGTTTTGAGCTGTTTTTGGGACATGCCATTTTTTCACATTTTTGCCTTACTATAGCCTTGCTTTTTGGCTCATTTTTTCCACATGCCGTTTTATGGTGTTTTTGGCCATTTTTGCAACTTTCTTTGCTATGGCGTGTCTCAGCACGCTATTTTATGCAGTTTTCAGCTGTTTTGAGCTGTTTTTGGGACATGCCATTTTTCACATTTTTGCCTTACTATAGCCTTGCTTTTTGGGTCATTTTTCCACATGCCGTTTTTTTGTTCTTTTTGGCCATTTTGCAACTTTCTTTGCTATGGCGTGTCTCAGCACGCTATTTTATGCAGTTTTCAGCTGTTTTGAGCTGTTTTGGGACATACCATTTTTTCACATTTTTGCCTTACTATAGCCTTTGCTTTTTGGGTCATTTTTTCCACATGCCGTTTATGGTGTTTTGGGCCATTTTGCAACTTTCTTTGCTATATGGCGTGTCTTATGCACGCTTATTTTATGCAGTTTTCAGCTGTTTTGAGCTGTTTTTGGGACATGCCTTTTTTCACATTTTTGCCTTACTATAGCCTTGCTTTTTGGCTCATTTTTTCCACATGCCGTTTTATGGTGTTTTGGGCCATTTTTGCAACTTTCTTTGCTATGGCGTGTCTCAGCACGCTATTTTATGCAGTTTTCAACTGTTTTGAGCTGTTTTTGGGACATGTCATTTTTTCGCATTTTGCCTTACTATAGCCTTGCTTTTTGGGTCATTTTTTCCACATGCCGTTTTTTGTTCTTTTTGGCCATTTTTGCAACTTTCTTTGCTACTGCGTGTCTAAGCACGCTATTTCATGCAGTTTTCAGCTGTTTTGAGCTGTTTTTGGGACATGCCATTTTTTCACATTTTTGCCTTACTATAGCCTTGCTTTTTGGGTCATTTTTTCCACATGCCGTTTTTTTTTCTTTTTGGCCATTTTGCAACTTTCTTTGCTATTATGTGTCTCAGCACGCTATTTTATGCAGTTTTCAGCTGTTTTGAGCTGTTTTTGGGACATGCCATTTTTTCACATTTTGCCTTACTATAGCCTTGCTTTTTGGGTCATTTTTTCCACATGCCGTTTTATGGTGTTTTGGGACATTTTTGCAACATTCTTTGCTATGGCGTGTCTCAGCACGCTAGTTTATGCAGTTTTCAACTGTTTTGAGCTGTTTTTGGGACATGTCATTTTTTCACATTTTTGCCTTACTATAGCCTTGCTTTTTTGGTCATTTTTTCCACATGCCGTTTTTTGTTCTTTTTGGCCATTTTTGCAACTTTCTTTGCTATGGCGTGTCTCAGCACGCTATTTCATGCAGTTTTCAGCTGTTTTAAGCTGTTTTTGGGACATGCCATTTTTTCACATTTTTGCCTTACTATAGCCTTGCTTTTTTGGGTCATTTTTTCCACATGCCGTTTTTTGTTCTTTTGGCCATTTTGCAACTTTCTTTGCTATTGTGTCTTAGCACGCTATTTTATGCAGTTTTCAGCTGTTTTGAGCTGTTTTTGGGACATGCCATTTTTTCACATTTTTGCCTTACTATAGCCTTGCTTTTTGGGTCATTTTTTCCACATGCCGTTTTATGGTGTTTTGGGCCATTTTGCAACATTCTTTGCTATGGCGTGTCTCAGCATCGCTTATTTTATGCAGTTTTCAACTGTTTTGAGCTGTTTTGGGACATGTCATTTTTTCACATTTTGCCTTACTATAGCCTTGCTTTTTGGGTCATTTTTTCCACATGCCGTTTTTTGTTCTTTTTGGCCATTTTTGCAACTTTCTTTGCTATTGCGTGTCTCAGCACGCTATTTTATGCAGTTTTCAGCTGTTTTGAGCTGTTTTTGGGACATGCCATTTTTTCACATTTTTGCCTTACTATAGCCTTGCTTTTTGGGTCATTTTTTCCACATGCCGTTTTTTGTTCTTTTTGGCCATTTTTGCAACTTTCTTTGCTATGGCGTGTCTCAGCACGCTATTTTATGCAGTTTTCAGCTGTTTTGAGCTGTTTTTGGGACATGCCATTTTTCACATTTTGCCTTACTATAGCCTTGCTTTTTGGGTCATTTTTTCCACATGCCGTTTTATGGTGTTTTGGGCCATTTTTGCAACATTCTTTGCTATGGCGTGTCTCAGCACGCTAGTTTATGCAGTTTTCAACTGTTTTGAGCTGTTTTTGGGACATGTCATTTTTTCACATTTTTGCCTTACTATAGCCTTGCTTTTTGGGTCATTTTTTCCACATGCCGTTTTTTGCTCTTTTTGGCCATTTTTGCAATTTTCTTTGCTATGGCGTGTCTTAGCACGCTATTTTATGCAGTTTTCAGCTGTTTTGAGCTATTTTTGGGACATGCCATTTTTTCACATTTTTGCCTTACTATAGCCTTGCTTTTTGGGTCATTTTTTCCACATGCCGTTTTTTGTTCTTTTTGGCCATTTTTGCAACTTTCTTTGCTATTGCGTGTCTTACCACGCTTATTTTATGCAGTTTTCAGCTGTTTTGAGCTGTTTTTGGGACATGCCATTTTTCACATTTTGCCTTACTATAGCCTTGCTTTTTGGCTCATTTTTTCCACATGCCGTTTTTATTCTTTTTTGGCTGTTTTTGCAACTTTCTTTGCTATGGCGTGTCTCAGCACGCTTATTTTATGCAGTTTTCTGCTGTTTTGTGCTGTTTTTGGGACACGCCTTTTTTCTCCACATTTTTGCCTTACTATAGCCTTGCTTTTTGGGTCATTTTTTCCACATGCCGTTTTTGTTCTTTTTGGCCATTTTGCAACTTTTCTTTGCTATGGCGTGTCTTATACGCTATTTTATGCAGTTTTCAGCTGTTTTGAGCTGTTTTTTGGGACATGCCTTTTTTCACATTTTTGCCTTACTATAGCCTTGCTTTTTGGCTCATTTTTTCCACATGCCGTTTTATGGTGTTTTGGGCCATTTTTGCAACATTCTTTGCTATGGCGTGTCTCAGCACGCTAGTCTATGCAGTTTTCAACTGTTTTGAGCTGTTTTTGGGACATGTCATTTTTTCACATTTTGCCTTACTATAGCCTTGCTTTTTGGGTCATTTTTTTCACATTCCGTTTTTTGTTCTTTTTGGCCATTTTGCAACTTTCTTTGCTATTATGCGTGTCTAACACGCTATTTCATGCAGTTTTCAGCTGTTTTGAGCTGTTTTTGGGACATGCCATTTTTTCACATTTTTGCCTTACTATAGCCTTGCTTTTTGGGTCATTTTTTCCACATGCCGTTTTTTGTTCTTTTTGGCCATTTTGCAACTTTCTTTGCTATGGCGTGTCTTAGCATGCTATTTTATGCAGTTTTCAGCTGTTTTGAGCTGTTTTTGGGACATGTCATTTTTCACATTTTTGCCTTACTATTGCCTTGCTTTTTGGGTCATTTTTCCACATGCCGTTTTATGGTGTTTTGGACATTTTGCAACTTTCTTTGCTATGGCGTGTCTCAGCATCGCTTATTTTATGCAGTTTTCAACTGTTTTGAGCTGTTTTTGGGACATGTCATTCATTTTCACATTTTTGCCTTACTATAGCCTTGCTTTTTGGGTCATTTTTCCACATGCCGTTTTTTGTTCTTTTTGGCCATTTTTGCAACTTTCTTTGCTATGGCGTGTCTTAGCACGCTATTTTATGCAGTTTTCAGCTGTTTTAGGCTGTTTTTGGGACATGCCATTTTTTCACATTTTTGCCTTACTATAGCCTTGCTTTTTGGGTCATTTTTTCCGCATGCCGTTTTATGGTGTTTTGGGCCATTTGTGCAACTTTCTTTGCTATGGCGTGTCTTAGCACACTATTTTATGCAGTTTTCAACTGTTTTGAGCTGTTTTTGGGACATGCCATTTTTTCACATTTTTGCCTTACTATAGCCTTGCTTTTTGGCTCATTTTTTCCGCATGCCGTTTTTATGGTGTTTTGGGCCATTTTTGCAACATTCTTTGCTATGGCGTGTCTCAGTACGCTATTTTATGCAGTTTTCAGCTGTTTTGAGCTGTTTTTGGGACATGTCATTCATTTTTTCACATTTTTGCCTTACTATAGCCTTGCTTTTTGGGTCATGTTTTCCACATGCCGTTTTTTGTTCTTTTGGCCATTTTGCAACTTTCTTTGCTATGGCGTGTCTCAGCACGCTTATTTTATGCAGTTTTCAGCGGTTTTGAGCTGTTTTTGGGACATGCCATTTTTTCACATTTTCGCCTTACTATAGCCTTGCTTTTTGGGTCATTTTTTCCACATGCCGTTTTTTGTTCTTTTTGGCCATTTTTGCAACATTCCTTGCTATGGTGTGTCTCAGCACGCTATTTTATGCAGTTTTCAGCTGTTTTGAGCTGTTTTTGGGACATGCCATTTTTTCACATTTTTGCCTTACTATAGCCTTGCTTTTTGGGTCATTTTTTCCACATGCCGTTTTTTGTTCTTTTGGGCCATTTTTGCAACTTTCTTTGCTATGGCGTGTCTTAGCACGCTATTTTATTCAGTTTTCAGCTGTTTTGAGCTGTTTTTGGGACATGCCATTTTTTCACATTTTTGCCTTACTATAGCCTTGCTTTTTGGCTCATTTTTTCCACATGCCGTTTTATGGTGTTTTGGGCCATTTTTGCAACATTCTTTGCTATGGCGTGTCTCAGCACGCTAGTCTATGCAGTTTTCAACTGTTTTGAGCTGTTTTTGGGACATGTCATTTTTTCGCATTTTGCCTTACTATAGCCTTGCTTTTTGGGTCATTTTTTCCACATGCCGTTTTTTGTTCTTTTTGGCCATTTTTGCAACTTTCTTTGCTATTGCGTGTCTAAGCACGCTATTTCATGCAGTTTTCAGCTGTTTTGAGCTGTTTTTGGGACATGCCATTTTTTCACATTTTTGCCTTACTATAGCCTTGCTTTTTGGGTCATTTTTTCCACATGCCGTTTTTTGTTCTTTTTGGCCATTTTTGCAACTTTCTTTGCTATTGCGTGTCTCAGCACGCTATTTAATGCAGTTTTCAGCTGTTTTGAGCTGTTTTTGGGACATGCCATTTTTTCACATTTTTGCCTTACTATAGCCTTGCTTTTTGGGTCATTTTTTCCACATGCCGTTTTATGGTGTTTTGGGTCATTTTTGCAACATTCTTTGCTATGGCGTGTCTCAGAACGCTAGTTTATGCAGTTTTCAACTGTTTTGAGCTGTTTTTGGGACATGTCATTTTTTCACATTTTTGCCTTACTATAGCCTTGCTTTTTGGGTCATTTTTTCCACATGCCGTTTTTTGCTCTTTTTGGCCATTTTTGCAATTTTCTTTGCTATGGCGTGTCTTAGCACGCTATTTTATGCAGTTTTCAGCTGTTTTGAGCTATTTTTGGGACATGCCATTTTTTCACATTTTTGCCTTACTATAGCCTTGCTTTTTGGGTCATTTTTTCCACATGCCGTTTTTTGTTCTTTTTGGCCATTTTTGCAACTTTCTTTGCTATGGCATGTCTTACCACGCTATTTTATGCAGTTTTCAGCGGTTTTGAGCTGTTTTTGGGACATGCCATTTTTTCACATTTTCGCCTTACTATAGCCTTGCTTTTTGGGTCATTTTTCCACATGCCGTTTTATGGTTCTTTTTGGGCCATTTTGCAACTTTCTTTTCTATGGCGTGTCTCAGCACGCTATTTTATGCAGTTTTCAGCTGTTTTGAGCTGTTTTTGGGACATGTCATTCATTTTTTCACATTTTTGCCTTACTATAGCCTTGCTTTTTGGGTCATTTTTTCCACATGCCGTTTTTTGTTATTTTTGGCCATTTTTGCAACATTCTTTGCTATGGCGTGTCTTAGCACGCTAGTTTATGCAGTTTTCAACTGTTTTGAGCTGTTTTTGGGACATGTCATTTTTTCACATTTTTGCCTTTATAGCCTTGCTTTTTGGGTCATTTTTTTCACATGCCGTTTTTTGTTCTTTTTGGCCATTTTTGCAGTTTTCTTTGCTATGGCGTGTCTTAGCACGCTATTTTATGCAGTTTTCAGCTGTTTTGAGCTGTTTTTGGGACATGCCATTTTTTCACATTTTTGCCTTACTATAGCCTTGCTTTTTGGGTCATTTTTTCCACATGCCGTTTTTTGTTCTTTTTGGCCATTTTTGCAACTTTCTTTGCTATGGCGTGTCTTAGCACGCTATTTTATGCAGTTTTCAGCTGTTTTAGGCTGTTTTTGGGACATGCCATTTTTTCACTTTTTTTCCTTACTATAGCCTTGCTTTTTGGGGCATTTTTCCACATGCCGCTTTTATGGTGTTTTTGGGCCATTTTTGCAACATTCTTTGCTATGGCGTGTCTCAGCACGCTAGTTTATGCAGTTTTCAACTGTTTTGAGCTGTTTTTGGGACATGTCATTTTTTCACATTTTTGCCTTACTATAGCCTTGCTTTTTGGGTCATTTTTTCCACATGCCGTTTTTTGTTCTTTTTGGCCATTTTTGCAACTTTCTTTGCTATGGCGTGTCTTAGCATGCTATTTTATGCAGTTTTCAGCTGTTTTGAGCTGTTTTTGGGACATGCCATTTTTTCACATTTTTGCCTTACTATTGCCTTGCTTTTTGGGTCATTTTTTCCACATGCCGTTTTATGGTGTTTTGGGACATTTTTGCAACTTTCTTTGCTATGGCGTGTCTCAGCACGCTATTTTATGCAGTTTTCAACTGTTTTGTGCTATTTTTGGGACATGCCATTCATTTTTTCACTTTTTTGCCTTACTACAGCCTTGCTTTTTGGGTCATTTTTTCCACATGCCATTTTATGGTGTTTTGGGCCATTTTTGCAACTTTCTTTGCTATGGCGTGTCTTAGCACCCTATTTTATGCAGTTTTCAGCTGTTTTGAGCTGTTTTTGGGACATGCCTTTTTTCTCCACATTTTTGCCTTACTATAGCCTTGCTTTTTGGGTCATTTTTTCCACATGCCGTTTTATGGTGTTTTGGGCCATTTTTGCAACTTTCTTTGCTATGGCGTGTCTTAGCACACTATTTTATGCAGTTTTCAGTTGTTTTGAGCTGTTTTTGGGACATGCCATTTTTTCACATTTTTGCCTTACTATAGCCTTGCTTTTTGGGTCATTTTTTTCACATGCCGTTTTATGGTGTTTTGGGCCATTTTTGCAACATTCTTTGCTATGGTGTGTCTTATCACGCTAGTTTATGCAGTTTTCAACTGTTTTGAGCTGTTTTTGGGACATGTCATTCATTTTTTCACATTTTTGCCTTACTATAGCCTTGCTTTTTGGGTCATGTTTTCCACATGCCGTTTTTTGTTCTTTTTGGCCATTTTTGCAACTTTCTTTGCTATGGCGTGTCTTAGCATGCTATTTTATGCAGTTTTCAACTGTTTTGAGCTGTTTTTGGGACATGTCATTTTTTCACATTTTTGCCTTACTATAGCCTTGCTTTTTTGGTCATTTTTTCCACATGCTGTTTTTTGTTCTTTTTGGCCATTTTTGCAACTTTCTTTGCTATGGCGTGTCTCAGCACGCTATTTTATGCAGTTTTCAACTGTTTTGTGCTATTTTTGGGACATGCCATTCATTTTTTCACTTTTTTGCCTTACTATAGCCTTGCTTTTTGGGTCATTTTTTCCACATGCCATTTTATGGTGTTTTGGGCCATTTTTGCAACTTTCTTTGCTATGGCGTGTCTTAGCACGCTATTTTATGCAGTTTTCAGCTGTTTTGAGCTGTTTTTGGGACATGCCTTTTTTCTCCACATTTTTGCCTTACTATAGCCTTGCTTTTTGGGTCATTTTTTTCACATGCCGTTTTATGGTGTTTTGGGCCATTTTTGCAACATTCTTTGCTATGGCGTGTCTTATCACGCTAGTTTATGCAGTTTTCAACTGTTTTGAGCTGTTTTTGGGACATGCCATTCATTTTTTCACATTTTTGCCTTACTATAGCCTTGCTTTTTGGGTCATTTTTTCCACATGCCGTTTTTTGTTCTTTTTGGCCATTTTTGTAACTTTCTTTGCTATGGCATGTCTTATCACGCTAGTTTATGCAGTTTTCAGCTGTTTTGAGCTGTTTTTGGGACATGCCATTCATTTTTTCACATTTTTGCCTTACTATAGCTTTGCTTTTTGGGTCATTTTTTCCACATGCCGTTTTTTGTGTTTTTTGGGCCATTTTTGCAACTTTCTTTGCTATGGCGTGTCTCAGCACGCTATTTTATGCAGTTTTCAACTGTTTTGAGCTGTTTTTGGGACATGTCATTCATTTTTTCACATTTTTGCCTTACTATAGCCTTGCTTTTTGGGTCATGTTTTCCACATGCCGTTTTTTGTTCTTTTTGGCCATTTTTGCAACTTTCTTTGCTATGGCGTGTCTCAGCATGCTATTTTATGCAGTTTTGAACTGTTTTGAGTTGTTTTTGGGACATGCCAATTTTTCACATTTTTGCCTTACTATAGCCTTGCTTTTTGGGTCATTTTTTCCACATGCCGTTTTTTGTTCTTTTTGGCCATTTTTGCAACATTCTTTGCTATGGTGTGTCTCAGCACGCTATTTTATGCAGTTTTCAGCTGTTTTGAGCTGTTTTTGGGACATGCCATTTTTTCACATTTTTGCCTTACTATAGCCTTGCTTTTTGGGTCATTTTTTCCACATGCCGTTTTTTGTTCTTTTTGGCCATTTTTGCAACTTTCTTTGCTATGGCGTGTCTTAGCACGCTATTTTATGCAGTTTTCAGCTGTTTTGAGCTGTTTTTGGGACATGTCATTCATGTTTTCACATTTTTGTCTCACTATAGCCTTGCTTTTTGAGTCTTTTTTTCCACATGCCGTTTTAAGGTGTTTTGGGCCATTTTTGCAACTTTCTTTGCTATGGCGTGTCTTAGCACGCTATTTTTTTGTAGTTTTCAGCTGTTTTGAGCTGTTGTTGTGACATGCCATTTTTTCGCATTTTTGCCTTACTATAGCCTTGCTTTTTGGGTCATTTTTTCCACATGCCGTTTTATGGTGTTTTGGGCCATTTTTGCAACAGTCTTTGCTATGGCGTGTCTCAGCACGCTATTTTATGCAGTCTTTAGCTGTTTTTGGGACATGTCATTTTTTCGCATTTTTGCCTTACTATAGCCTTGCTTTGTGGGTCATTTTTTCCACATGCCGTTTTATGGTGTTTTGGGCCATTTATGCAACAGTCTTTGCTATGGCATGTCTTATCACGCTAGTTTATGCAGTTTTCAACTGTTTTGAGCTGTTTTTGGGACGTCATTCATTTTTTCACATTTTTGCCTTACTATAGCCTTGCTTTTTGGGTCATGTTTTCCACATGCCGTTTTTTGTTCTTTTTGGCCATTTTTGCAACTTTCTTTGCTATGGCGTGTCTTAGCACGCTATTTTATGCAGTTTTCAGCTGTTTTGAGCTGTTTTTGGGACATGTCATTCATGTTTTCACATTTTTGCCTCACTATAGCCTTGCTTTTTGAGTCTTTTTTTTCCACATGCCGTTTTAAGGTGTTTTGGGCCATTTTTGCACCTTTCTTTGCTATGGCGTGTCTTAGCACGCTATTTTTTTGTAGTTTTCAGCTGTTTTGAGCTGTTGTTGGGACATGCCATTTTTTCACATTTTTGCCTTACTATAGCCTTGCTTTTTGGGTCATTTTTTCCACATGCCGTTTTTTGTTCTTTTTGGCTGTTTTTGCAACTTTCTTTGCTATGGCGTGTCTCAGCACAGTATTTCATGCAGTTTTTAACTGTTTTGAGCTGTTTTTGGGACATGTCATTTTTTCACATTTTCGTCTTACTATAGCCTTGCTTTTTGGGTCATTTTTTCCACATGCCGTTTTTTGTTCTTCTTGGCCATTTTTGCAACTTTCTTTTGCTATGGCGTATCTTAGCACGCTATTTTATGCAGTTTTCAGCTGTTTTGAGCTGTTTTTGGGACATGTCATTCATTTTTTCACATTTTCGCCTTACTATAGCCTTGCTTTTTGGGTCATTTTTTCCATATGCCGTTTTATGGTGTTTTGGGCCATTTTTGCAACTTTCTTTGCTATGGCGTGTCTTATCACGCTATTTTATGCAGTTTTCAACTGTTTTGAGCTGTTTTTGGGACATGTCATTCATTTTTTCACATTTTTGCCTTACTATAGCCTTGCTTTTTGGGTCATTTTTTCTACATGCCGTTTTTTGTTCTTTTTGGCCATTTTTGCAACTTTCTTTGCTATGGCGTGTCTTATCACGCTATTTTATGCAGTTTTCAACTGTTTTGAGCTGTTTTTGGGACATGTCATTCATTTTTTCACATTTTTGCCTTACTATAGCCTTGCTTTTTGGGTCATTTTTTCCACATGCCTTTTTCTGGTGTTTTTGGCCATTTTTTTCAACATTCTATGCGATTGCATGTCTCAGCACGCTATTTTTAGCAGTTTTCAGTTGTTTTTGGGACATTGTTTTTTACATTTTTCAGCATACTATAGCATGGCAATTTTGGGTCGTTTTTTTCGCCACAATATATTTAATCAATATCACACTCAAGGTCATGTGTTGTGCTGAACACAACACCTCAAGTGTGATATTGCTTTTATACAACAGTTCTATAAGCGTGTTTTATTTGTTTTTTGTAACAGGCAACAAAAGATTATGATTCGTTTGTTTAATTAATTCAATTTAATAATTATTTTTTCTGGCTGGAAGTGAAAGCCGTTGCCTAGCAACACATACACATTTTCCTGCATGCTGCTTGCTAATCAGTGTTAGCTAGGTCTTCATGTTATGCACAGACCAGCTGCTTATTAGCATGAACATTTGTCTCTGTTTGTTCAGTGAAATAAGAGTCTGTTAAGACACTTTGGCAGCCTGTGAGATTCAGATGAGTTAATTTGATCTGACAGTTTTTCGCTGCAGCGTGTGTCCACTCACTGCTGTGATCTCCGTCACATCGAGTCCCGTATCAGACAGCGTGTGTGTGTATCGGTGCCTCTCAGGCTGTGGATAGTGTCAGACAAGTGTGTCCCTGTCTCACTGCACATCTTTGTAACATCTGTGACAGCTGGTTTACTCCCTGTGAACGGCGGATTACCAAAACCCGTCCGTCACAGCTGCTCCCTCCTGGGTTCCCTCATAACGTTTGGTAACTCCAGTACAGTCAGCTCAAGACACACTTCAAAATTGCAGTCCTTGCTCGCCCCCACTCCTCTCGCTCTCCTGTCTTCTTCTCTCCTCCCTCAACCTGACCAACTGACAGCTACGTGAACAGCGCCAACTAGCTGTTTGAACCTATGCTTACACCATACCATAAACATATCCCACTTTCACTCTTACACTAATTAACGGATTCTGAACAACTGTGAAGCGGAGTGATACACACAGTGTTGAAAGTTAACAGCCCCAGTAATGTTGTAGTCATGGAATACCTCTCTACCAATCAAACTGCTTGGTTGGAACTAACTGTTGTATAATATAATTCTATGCTATCATGTGTCTCAGCACGCTATTTTTTGTGTTTTTCAGCAGTTTTTTTGAACATGACATATTTTGACATTTTTTCCATATGGCTTTTTCGGCCGTTATTTTGACATGCTGCATTATGATGTTTTTGGACGTTTGTTCAACATTTTATGCTATGATGTGTCTCGACTTGTTATTTTAATTGGTTTTCAGCTGTTTTTGGGTTATGTCATATTTTGACATTTTTTGCCATACTATAGTTTGGCATTTTTGGTCATTTTTTGGACATGCTACATTATGATGTTTTTGGACGTTTTTCATCATTCTATACAATGACGTGTCTTTGACATGCTATTTTAATTTGTTTTCAGCTGTTTTTAGACATTTTTCGACATACTATACTATGACTGTCACAAACACTGTACCACAGGCTTGGACCCAAATGCAGACACAGACACTGTGTGGGACGAATAAACTATCAGTCCTTTAATAGCCAAAAAAAAGATGTTGGCACCAAAATCTAAACAGGTAGTAATAGGCAAAGGTACAAAATTGTTTGGCAAAGGGCAGAGTGTAAAAACAGAAAAAAGGTCAAACTCTCAAAAAGGCTCACAATACCCACACAAGGATGGCTAAGACACTGACAGAAGATCAAGACAGAAGGAAGGGAGCACAGACACTATATACTAAAGGGGGAGGGGAGACAGTTAGACACAGGTGCAACACATCAGGGCTGGGCAGGTAATAGGACAGGGGGGAAACACAGTGGCAGGAAGTGCAGGAACGGGACAAGATGTGAGTGTACAAAAAAAAAAGATCATCAGGATGTCAAGCTATATTATGAGGTTTTGGCCCTTTTTTTGGCATTCTATAGTATGATGTGTTTCGACAAACTATTTTATGTGGTTTTCAGCTATTTTTTGGGACATTTCATATTTTGAAATTTTTCACCTTACTGTAGTATGGCGTTCTGGTCGTTTTTTTGACATGCTATTTTATTACGTTTTGGGCTGTTTTTCGACAATCTATATTATGACGTGTCTCGACATGTTTTAATATTTTAATTGGTTTTCAGCTGTTTTTTGGACATGTCATATTTTGACATTTTTCGACATACTAAACTACTAATCTATGACGTTACGGGTCATTTACGTTATATTATTATGTTTCTGGCTGTTTTTCTGACACTTTACTATGACGTGTTTCGTATTTTGACATTTTACTTTTTCGACACGCTATATTATGATGATAAACCTAACTGTTGAACACAGCAGTCAAATAATGGCAAAAAGGGAATAAATGTAATGGAAATTGCCTCATCAAGAGTCTGGTCTAATTTGGCTGCTCTGTTCAACAGGTAGGTACCTTTTCAGTTTTAAAAACATGTTACCCAACTGTCCTAAATTGATGTCGTTGGCCTGAATGAACTGCCAAGATACACATATGTCCATGCAGCTGTGGCTAGAGGGGGACACGGTTCGTTCACTTTGGTTGAAACAGATCGATACCTACATGATCACGCACCACCATTGTATGCTGTGTTCATGTACATATGAACCTGCTTTACTCTACAGAAGCTGTCAGACCTCCAAGCCTACCAACTCTGTCCCTACTCAGCTGAATAATATTCCTGTGACTCTTGTTTGATTTATCTTCTCTATTAAAATACTTTATCCTGAAACTTGGTTGTATTCTAACTCTTCTTTCTACAACTGTGGCACATGTATGGCTCATAGTTGCCAGGAGTCGGGTTGGATCTGCCTCTGCCGCGCCCCGGGGTTTGATTTGCAAATCTGTTGAACATGGTCTGCCGTGCATCTTACAGCTTTCTTTTTCTGCTCTGCTTCTTCTGCTCCTCATGTCTGTGTAACTCATCCTCAGCATGTTCAGCATGCTGTAGGATATCTGCAAGCGGGTAGGTTTTCCAGGTCACACAGGATCTCTTCACCATTTTTGCAAGTTCAGGTTCCATTCGGCTCAGGAAATATTCTTTAAGGTTGACTTCGTAAGGCTGTAGAGGCAGTGTGCCCATGGCATCAGGTCTGCTAAGGCCACTGTGAATATCAAAGGCTGAAGTCAGGCATGCCAGGAACGAGCTGCATGTTTCCTGGGAGCCTTGCGTCATAGAGGTGATAGATGACAAGTTCAGTCTTTGGGGAAACTGCCTTTTTGACTTTGGCAACAAGAGCGTTCACTGCACCTCCAAAGTCCAGACTACTAGTGTGTCCATATTCTGGATCTCCCAGACAGTATGTCATTCTCTCAGGTGTGAACACATTTACAGAGATTGTCTTTGGGATGGAGATGTGGTTCATTGCTTCAGCGACATTTGCTTTCGACCAGGGCCTGAGTACCAGGATTGGCCCCTGTGTCCCTGCCACCTCTAACACTGGCGTAGTGTGGACTGGAGTAGGAGGGGTTTTCATTGTATCTCACATCTGGGTCAACCTCCATTGGGCTTGGGCACAGGTCGACACAGGAGAGAAGGTCGAGGGGTCAGCACCAGCCTTGTTGTCATATGGCGAAGCAGCACCTTGCACTGGCTGAGGTAGTTGCTGCATGGCATACGGTGGGGGAGCAACGGGAGGAGCGGAGTCAAGGTCAAAGTCCATCGGTCTCCTCAGTACCTCAGTGAGACAAGGATAGTGTTTTAGCAGGTTTGTCAACCTTCTGTAGGTCTTGAACTTTTGATTTCTGTCCTTCCCTTTTCACTGGCTCATCTTTCCACATCCTAAATGCCTTCCAGTCTGCTTTAAATGGCTCACTCTTGTTCCTAGCTGTATTGGACAGGGCCGCATGCTGCGCTACACTGCTCTCTTCCTGTTGCCTTAGTTAGCTTTTTAGATGTTTTAATTGATTTTCACAGAAACTCCCATTTTGTGGAAACCCCAATTCAACCCATTTTTGCATCTGATTCAAACAGCCAAGATAACGTTCTGACATGAACTTGCATTGTAGTGACAGAGCCTTGGTATCAGGTTTTTCGTACATCTTCCTCTTACTGAGGACTTTTCCCATCTCTAGTCTTTTCTGTTTACTCTGTTGAATAAAGTCTGGTCCGATAAATTGCCAGGATTTACCAGATACAACAAACTTGAGAAAATACTACAGAAATAACTGACATGTCTTTCAACAACTCTCAACAGTGGTGAGATGTTATCCCTTGCTTTAACAACCTTTAACTATGACTCTGTTTGCTTTAAAATAGTTTTATTTTCTCACCGCATGGTTTCTTTATCCTGTCGATTGGATCAGCAAACCTGGCTCTGCTGGCTGGCAGCTTCTCACCCTCTGGAAGGAATCACCTATTTCAGTGGGGCCCTCTCTCAGTCCAACAGAGTCCAGAATATGTGTCCAATCCCATCCTTGTTGCCAAATTTGTGGTGGAATTACTAAAACAATCCCCTTGGTGAAAAAAAAAGAAGAGTTAGAATAAAAACAGATTTCAGGACTAAGTATTTTAATAGAGAAGATAAATCAAACAAGAGTCACAGGAATATTATTCAGCTGAGTAGGGACAGAGTTGGTACACCAAGTGTCGGCTCAGAAGTCTGACAGCTTCTGCAGAGTACAGCAGGTTCATATGTACATGAACACAGCATACAATGGTGGTGCGTGATCACGTAGATATCGATCTGTTTCAGCCAAAGTGAACAAACCGTGTCCCCCTCTAGCCACAGCTGCATGGACATATGTGTATCTTGGCAGTTCATTCAGGCCAACGACATTAATTTAGGAAAGTTCGGGAACATATTTAAAACTGTGAAAAGGTACCTACCTGTTGAACACATGTCAGACTCTTAATATGACAATTTCCATCCCAGTTTTCAGCTGTTTTTTTGAATATGCCGAATTTTGATATTTTTCTCCATATAATAGTATGACTTTCCGGCTGTCTTTTTCAACATGCTATATTAATGATGTTTTTGGATGTTTTTCAACACGCTATACTATGATATGTCTGGGCGTGCTATTTCATGTGGTTTTCAGCTGTTTTTTGGTCATGTCATATATTGATATTTTTCACCATACTATAACATTTGTTTGTGGGGTCCATGTGAGTCCCATGCAGACTACCGTATGGGTTTCACACAAGATTACAATGGGTGTTGGGCAAGGCCCAACTGGGCAAAATACACAAGATCAATCTCCGTTCCAGCTTTAAATTCTATGCGGGTACTACATGGCGATTACATGTATCGAAATACGTGTTGTACTTGGGATTGTACATGGGTCCCATATTGGCCCCATGCCCATTGCCCATATGGGTTTCATGCAGGATTACAATGGGTCTTACATGAGGCCCAACTGGGAAACATATTGAAGACCCATCTCAGTCCCAGCTTAAAGTTCTATGTGGGTTCTACATGGGGGCTACGTGTGTTGAAATACGGGTTGTACTTGGGATTGTACATACTGGCACCATATCAATTGCCTTTATTGG
Organism: Plectropomus leopardus; assembly: GCF_026936395.1. NCBI lineage: Eukaryota > Metazoa > Chordata > Actinopteri > Perciformes > Serranidae > Plectropomus > Plectropomus leopardus. Next base: position 21,664,728 of record NC_142185.1, on the reverse strand, counting down.
TTTCATGCAGGGTTATACTGGGTGTTAGCTGGGGTCCAACTGGGTCACATACTCACATACGCAAGACACAATTTTTTTTTTTTTAATTCTCAATAAAATCATACAAATTTTTAAATTTCGTTTATCCCCTTTTGACCGTGAAAAAAAAAGTGTAACCAGTGTTTGCTACTATAAAGGAAAATACTAGAAAAAAACAGTAAATGGTAACTGTAGCGTTTGGACTAGATCAGAAGAACTAAGGAATGACAGGAGTCAAGAAGAGGGCAACCCCAGTGAAATTGAGCACAGGACACTGCTGTATATTTTAACAGATTGTATTGAACAAACAAGGAGGTATTTAACAGTTTGGGTCCCAAGGAAAGTACAAATCCACAAATGTACAGTATGTACAAAATCAGTTTCCAGGATCAATTGAAATTAATTAACTAAAATAACAAACTGTGCCTACAAACTGTGCCAACTGTACAAACTGGCTATGTTGTCTCCCTGTGACAATCACAGTTCCAGCTCGTGATCCGCCTTGGAATCAGGATGAAGCAAGGAGGGTATGCTGTCGTGGGAATGGTGTGCGTGTGTGTACAGTTCAGTCCTACTGCACTTGAAGAAAGGGTGGCATACAAGAGTGTTCCTCAGTTTGCAGCCTTTTACTGCTGGCTGGTGGTTTGTTTTTTTCTTGGGGGGGGGGGTGGGGGCAAAAGCCCAAAGTCCAAAAGCGCAAAAACCAAAAAGCCAAAAAAGCCAAAAAAAAAATTTTCAACTTCACTGGGGTTATTACTCCTGTGAAAAAAAATAAGGGGTGTGGTGCTTGACCATCAAAGCGGGAAAAATACACTCCTCCCTTGAATCACTTCTACTGTTTTAACTGTCCAGATCTACTATTTTCCTCAAGTGTTGACAAAGTTCACTACAGGCCTTCTGTAGTCACCCTCACATCTTTCCTTGATGTTTTCTGTGGAGAAGACGGAAAAGTGGAAAGGAGATTATTTGAACTTTTTGACCGCAGCCAAACACTCTCTACCACTCTAAATAGAGAGCATTTGCAGTCCCTACTGTGCAATCAAGTCAGTTTTATTTTTAAAGCCCATTAAAACAAAACATGGTTTGCCTCAGAGGGCTTTACAGCATACAACATCTCTCAGCCCTTAGACCCTCACATCACCTAAGGAAAAACTCCTAAAAAGAACCCCTTTAACGGGGGAAGAAAAAGGAAGAAACCTCAGGAAGAGCGGCAGAGGATGGTGAGGGATCCCTCTTCCAGGACGGACAAGCGTGCAATAGATGTCGTCACAGTCTTATCAGATCCAGATTAAATGAAACAAAAGCTAATAAAAGTCTAGAGACTCTCCCCTAGAGGGTAGATAGATAGATTGATACATTAATTCTTTATTGTCTGTCTCAAGTAAAAACAGAAATTCATCATTAAAACAAATGAATTTCTGTAACCTGTGCCATTTACTGCCTTTTATTCAAGGCCAGGTAACAGGGACAACAGGCGGAGCAGAGCACTCCAGACGTCCCTCTCCCCAGCAACACTTTCGTCCTTCATAGCCCCCTGAATACCCGAGTTTTTGCTTTGGCGACTGCCTCAGCTGCAGCCCTTCAGGCTAACCAGTGCAGTCTAGGAAAACACCTCTCTGTTGGGTTTCCACCAGCAGATGTGTAGGTTGCTGTCAGACGCCTGACAGCTTCCCGCACCCAACTGGTGACTATCCGCAGTACCTAAAACAAAGTATTTGTTTTGGTAGTTGAGGCTGCTTGCAAAGACAGGCACCGGCGACCTTCGGACCACAGCTTTTAGCAGCCGCTTTCACAATGGAGGTACTGAACATGGACCACTTGGATTCCATGTCCACATCCTCCCTCTGGATGCATGGGATATAGCCCCTCAGGAGGAATCAGCACACCCAGGGCACCCTCCCCTTCATGCTGCCCAGCTGCCCAGCCCTGATTCCGAGCCTGCAGGCCACTGGCCCACTGGGTGGTGACAGCATTTTACTTATTCAGGGTAAGCCCGACTGGGCCCTATGGCCCTTCAGCTAATCACAAAAGATACTGCAGAAGTAGAGAAGCGTCTTTCAACCTACCGTTGAAGCTGACGCTGCAGATGTAATTGAGCAGTTTCCTCCCTCCTGTCAGGTCCATCTCGGGGCAGATGCTGGAGTTTTTAGGACACAGGTCCCTCTGCATGTTGTGGAGAGCGTGGGCCATGGCACACATCACATCAATCACAAACTGGACCTTCGCCTCCTGTTTGTACTGGTAATCAATGCCGATATGCTCCTGACCTGAGAGACACACACAGAGAGGACAGACAGAGGTTTTATTTATAGGGAAAATTCACTTTTCCTCATTCCTATGGAGCCCCCCAACCCCCCAGACAAAATATTGACAAAAAGTTGATACTGAGAAAGGAGTGGAAATAAATTGTCATATAAAAAAAATAAATAAATGAATAATAGTGACATGAAGATTGTCATCGACTTCTGGAAAACCTCCCACTCAGCCTGCCTGGCTCTGAGGGCTCACTTGTTGAGACGGTAAGGTGCTACAACTAGCCAAGAACAGCGACTGACACCCTGAACTTTTACTGTTTTTTTTTTTAATTAAAAAAAAAAACAGTAAAAGTTCAAACAAAAATGTAATTATACCTTCAGTAAACAAGTATCTAAACAAATGGCGGCCCATGTGTTTACCGAAACAAAAGACAGCAGTGTGCCCAAGGAGTTTTACATGAAGAATTTGGAGCTCGGTCAGAAGTTTGATTTAAAGGCAGTCTTGTAATTCTAACATGAGGTTTGTGCTTTTTGTTTTTCAGTCAATTTTCTTTTAGAAAAATATCACAAAATTTGTTATCAACTCCCAAGAAACTTCAGAAACTGTCAATTTTTCAACTATTTTTCCTGCTCAGTTTATAAGACACATCATGCTTCATCAACATCAACGGGCCATGCATTCACACATTAGACTGTAATGTCTTTTTTATTTTTTTCCAGTATTTTGTTTGCATTGCGATGAATGTTTGATATCAAAGTGATGGTCAACAGGCTGTGGAAATAGTTTTTATCTTTCAACTTTTGAGCATGTAAGGTTATAATAATTTCCCCCTCTACTGCAAAACACTGGCATTCAATGCTAATCTACAGACAAACAGTAAAAGTTTTGCACTGACTTTCGATAGCTTTTAGAAATATCTAAAAAGTCCTAAGATATTTACTGTTTCAGTGACCTGATGTAATTTTGACAATAACAGGTATTTTAAATTGTTAAATGAAAAAAAAAAATCCAACTTCCATTAGATATTCAGAATCAGAAATACTTTACTGATCCCCAGGGGGGAAATTGTGGCTCGTTACTGTCGCTCTGATGCCAGCATAGAGAACAATAGCAAGAAGAAATATGAACAAGCACAAGCATGTAAAAATATAAATGTAAATATAAAAATACAGTAGTATACAGTTGGTACAATATGTAAATATTTACAAAACAAATAATAAATGTATAAATATTGTGTGTATCGAGTATTTTTTTTTCTCAGCAAACACATAGCAAAAACAGAAACAATGCAAAAAAACTAAAAACCCCAAAACAAAAAGCTGCATATTCAGTCAACACAAAACAACATAACATTTGGGGCAAAAATCAAGTTGAATCACTTATAACCCATATGATGTGAGAAGCAGCTGACCCTCAGGGATTTTCCCAATATCTAATATGGCCCCCAATTAAAAAAGTTTGGGCACCCCTGTCAGAGACTGAAACAGGAGGAAACAACTCATATCAGCTTAATTCTGTCCATACACTGGTACCTGCTGATATTTAGGCAGCACAATTGCTGAAAGGCTATTTTAGAATCATGGCAGGTGTTTTGGGTTTTACCAAATTACTCAAAACCTCAGTGCAATAAAGGATTTAAAAAATAAGAGCTGCATCTAGCAGGGCTTGCAACCAAGGACTGAAGGCAAATAAGTATACAGTTTCATATCCGAAGATGTCAGAGGCCCAAAAGTTACAACCATACAGCCATAAAGCTCAAACAATCAAAACACACCACGACAACATCAACAACAACCAGCTTTGAAAGTGACATTGTTAACCCTTAGGGACCACTTAAATATCACGCGCACTTATATCGCTTTGAGCACAAAAGGCGCTTTTAAAAATCAAGCTTTAAAAAATATTATACATTAATATTATTTTCTAATTTTATTAAGTTTATTATTTTTTTTACCAACATCAATTCTAATCATAAATATCAAATATTCATTACTTTTCATATTTTTTTTTTTTTAAATGCCAGGTTTTTGTCACTATTTTTTAATAAGGAAAAAATCAAACACAAAAACTGAATTACTTTTAAATGTCCCATATGCAAAGTAGCTTTTTTTTGTTTTTCTTTTTATCACAGCCTGGAATATGTCAATAATTTGCAGGAACATTTACTGTGTCTAAAATACACTGTGTAAACAAAATGTGTAAACTGCAATTATAAAATATAAAATATGAGGAGTATTAAAATGCAATAAAAGGAGGCGTGTCCTGACCAGCCAGTGTAGTTATATGATCCAGCACTGATTTTGATTCTATTGGTCACATGACCTGGAAGCTGTCAAAATTTTGAAAATAACATTGACCTTGTGTCAAAGTAATTTGTTGATGGTCCCCGAGTGAAAACCCTGCGTTGCGTAGGAGAGCTGGCTGCCCTGTACAGCCGTTCAAAGCGACGCTGCTGGATCGGAGCGAACGTCTGTCAAATATCCAACCTAAAACTAACCACCGCGGTGATTATTTTTTTAATAACCTACATGCAGAGTAGCTTTTCTTGTTGTTGTTTTTCAGCACAGCCTGGAATATGTCAGTGATTTGCAGCAACATTTATTGTGACAGTACACCTAGTGGAAATAGCATGTATTTTGTCCATGTGCAAAACATGGTTAAAAAGACCTTATCAGGTGGAAAATAGTAAAAAAAAAAAAAAAAAATTCAAGGCAAAGGCCCAGAATGACACTCAGAAGTAATGCAATGCAATGTTTTTATGCTTTAATGGCTGTGATTTCAAAAATTGCAGATGAATGGGTTTCAAATGTTTGTTTGTTTTGCACTTATGGGTATGATTTTTAACCATTTTGTTTACACAGTGTAATTTAGACGTTTGGAGCTGAGCTGGAAATACCAAGATTATACAAACGTACATAATCTTCCCAAAATGTAACCAAAATGCATAAACAAAGCCAAAATTATCAAAAAAAAATGAAGAATGACAAGCGCATTACATGCACAGAGCAGTCCCTAAGGGATTGACACAATACCCAAGCAGACACAGCGGTCTGAAACACAAGCACCAACAAACACCAACATCTATAACAAGCCTTTATCTAGACAAATAATTAATATGACACAACTTACCAACGATGTTTTCATCCGGCGGCTATTAGCTTTAATCCATTCCAGCAAAAATGACACCAAGTCCACTGGAGCCCGTGTGAAATGTCCACAATGTCCAATGTTTGAACACAAAAACTCAAAAAAAAAAAAATATTCCCCAAACTGTCCATGGCGATGTCCTCTTCTCTCTGCTTTAGCGCACTTCAAAGCGTCCAACTTGAACTTTTTCGTCATGTTAGCTAACACACGGCTAACGTTAGCTAGCTTACCTGCTACATAAAACACATCCAACCGCGCTTCAAGTTCCCCTGACACGACCCGGACTGACGTCGGTGATGATAATTTTGCCTCCGTTAGATTTTAAATCGACTTTGGACATTAATTTTTGGCGTTTTTACCGAGTAGCAGCACCGAAGCAAACGGACAAAACCAGAATCAGGTCAGGCCTTTGAGATTTGAAAACTTCCGTTGGTCGCGTCGACACGTCACAAGGGGGCGGGGCCCGTTTAAGAGGGTACTCCCGCGCTGGAATAAGCCAAAAGTTAAGGAAGCATGGATCTATTCAGGAACTTTGAGATATTTTAAGTTTAAGAACTAAACAATAAATATATGTTCAGTCAGACTTTGAGTCACTCGGAGAAAATGCATGAAGTGTTCGTCCCACATGATATGTTCAAGGACCGTTGGAAATTTGAAAATTTAACGATATTTTCTTGTTTTTACAGTCTCTGGCTTTTATAAATGGTATAATTTTGGCGAGTTTAAAAATGTTGCGCGGGTCCGCAGGTTTGGAAAACATGACCTTAGAAAAATATCCAAAACATTAAAAAAAAAAAAAAAATCACTAAAAATTGTGATGGAAATCAAATTGCTATTTTTTTAAATCACAAAAAAGAAAGAAAAATATAAATATATGTATATAATGTTTAAACAAAAAATATCAAAACAATTTCAAGAAAAAAGATTGCCAGTTTCTTTTTTAAAAATTCCAAATCTCTATACATTTCAAAGGGGAAAAAAACTTCCCATAAATTTTATATATTGAAAATATCATAGTATTTCATGTCCACAAAACTGTTCGAAAAGCCATGGTAAAGCATGTCAAAATATAGTTATCTTTCAAGTTGAGGCTTGTGGTCCTTCCAGAAAAAAAGAAAATTTCCTGTTTGGACCTCAACAGTTAATACATTTCGCCAACCATGGATATGTTACATCTGTACATTTCATTCAAATTATATCGACATCTCAAAATTCACATAGTTCTGATTTCAAGTATATGAGCTGAGTTTCTCCTAATTAACAGGGGGACAGGTGTGACGCCTATGAGAACAGCAAAAGTGGGTATTCTAAACAAGATGTTGGGGCATTTGTGGGGTTAAAGCGGGTATTTGTTAAAAAAAAAAAAAAAAAAAAGATGTGAGGATATTTCTCACCCGTTTGAGCTCTCCAAGCCGAGTATTTTTCAACGAGACATTGGGACATTCATGGTATTTTTTAACAAGAAGTTGGGACAACAGCGCTATTTGTGGAGACAAAGCCAGGTATGATTCAATGAGATGTTAGAATATATGCAGCAGTGTTTGTTGCGACCAAACTTTGTATTTTTTTCTACATTTCCAGTCTTATTTGTGGCAACAAAACTGGGGTGAATTTAACAGCTGTGTTTATTGCAACCAAACAGAGTAATTTTCAATGAGATGTTCGAACACTTCCACTGGATTTATGGGCACCAAATATGTTTTTTTTTCATTGGCACGAAATATTTTCAGCAGTGTTGTGGCTGGAAATTATTGGAAAAAATATTTGCTTATTGTGACATCAAATAGCTCTTTGTTGCTGCAATGCAGAGTTAGAAAAAAACACTGCCATATGATTTACAATGCATAACTGAACTTTGACAGCAGTTAAAGCAGACATGGTGTCTACTGTGCCTTTAGAGATGGTAAGTAGCAATCTAGACATTATGCAAGTTGTAGTGAAAGGAATAAAAATGACCAAACCTTTAAAACAGAGAGCACAAGGTTTGGTTTCTTTGGAAAAAGTCTGAAGTTCAAAAGTGCCCCAAAGCCAGAATCCTCCTCTGTTAATGATTGCTAGAAAACTGAATCTAACTGCGTCAAAGTTCTTCAAAGAGTCGACTGATGCTGAGGATACATGACTGGATTTCATGTGACCAAGTGTGTGCCAAGTGTCTCATTCAACACCGACGGCAATATAGATTTGAAACTGAATTTGGAAAGGTGGACACACAGTTTGAGTGTGAGAGTCCCTGTTGTATTGTTATCTGTTTGTTTATTAATATTTTTTTATTCATTTATTTATTTATTCAGTAATTTTTCTCTTTGTTTTGTTTTTATATAGCCTTTGCACCCTCCTACTAATTAATTTTTCTTTTGAAAAATTAAGTCGAACTCAACTTGAATTGGAGCAATAGGGTCAGGAGGAGAAATCAGTAATTTACTTTAAAAAAAATAAAAATGTTATTATCAAAAACCTACCAAAAAATGAGTAAACTCACCAAGTATTCCTTTCTCGCGTCTTTTTGTTTGTTGTTAACACTTCCCACACACTCACACTTGAGCATCCATGAGGCTGTACTTGTGACTAAAAGCAAAATAATCACTTGCTCATGTGCTTTCGTCGAATCATGATGGTAGGGAATGATCTTGGTGTATGGACATGATTTTTTTTTTGCTGCCCTTAAGATAAAAATGATTCAGCTCAAGTTTTCTTTAAGCAGCCTTTGTTCAGAAGCAGGAGCTCCACGCCCTTCAAAGAAGCTTTATAGTGGGAAAACCTCCTGATGCTTTGTCTCTTTGACTCCACACTCCTGATGCATTCCAGTGGTCAGGCATGTGACTGCTGATAGCTTAAGTACAGTTAAGGGGAGTCTGTATTCCACCACAAAGACAAAGCTATGGAGTGTGTTCTTATGTGTTGTACTTATTAATGTTAAACCTATTAATGAATAAGCTGTGTGCATATCATAACTTAAGAGACAGATAAACAAGTGTAACTTCCTCTCCTCAATGAATTTGAAAAATTACCATTTGTTGACAGCATTTTTTTTGAGTCCTTTCATTACTGATAAATCTTTCTTAACAGTTATACTTGAATCTCACAAATGTATTGTGTGTTGAGCATAGTCAGTTTGTTTGCTTACATGTTATGTATAAGTATATGATTTCACTGTAAATGCATGAAAATAAAACAGTTGAGCCTTGTTTTAATTATAATAATTAAAAATCAAATCCTAGGGACACATTAAAATGTTCTTGTAAATCTTGCTTTTGGGCCATTACAAAAAAAGTGGCAGTTTAAAAATCAGTGTCTGAGTCCAAACTACCTTTAAAGTATCAGATAAACATGAGAGTCCGTGCACAGAGCTGACATAAACATGGCCTCATGAGAAAACTCATGTGTGACCGCTGAGTCTTTTACACAACAAGCCCTGTGAGGTTCACTGCACTCAACAGGATTAGTGAGCAGAATTCCTGGAAGGAGTCGGATGGAATGTCTCTATAGAAATTATTTCACATTTATATCAGTAAAAAAAAAAAAAAAGTCAGCAAGCATGTTAGAGAAAGGGAAATCATTGCTCAGGCCCAGGGTGTATGTGATCCTAATGAATTTGACTTAATTGTTGCTTATCACAGTCATGGCATGACATGTTATGGAAAATTGTATGTTTTGCGTGCGAAAAGCAGAATCAAAAATCAAATTAAAGACAAGATAAGATCAAATGTTGTCAAATGAAAATAAGATTTAGATTTAGCCAAAAAAAAAAAGAGGAAAAATTAAAATACGAGGAAATTACATAAATAAGCACCATGAACACAAGCTCTGTGGTGCATATAAAGATATACATGGTGCAGGTCAAACGTCAGTGGAATTTAAAATGTATTCCTTATATTTTAGCATTTTCATGTTAAATATTAGCAGCTGAATTTCATCATTATGTTTAAAAATACTGACAATTAGAACAGAGCCAGGAATTTAAGTAAACATAGTTTACTAACATTAATAAGTAAGAAGAGGTGTAGATTGAAACCCAGAACCTTGCTAACAGAAAAACATTGCACGTAAAATAACAAGACATCCTCCACTGATGGAGAATAAAAACAAGATTCCATCCACTGACCACATTTGCTGTAGTATTTTAACATTTCTGTACACGAAGATTAGCTAAGGAGCGATGTATCATTTGGCAATGATGCCACTGTTAGTCACAGCAAGTCTGCAGAATTTGACTGCTACACCACAATATTATAATACAGGGTGTGAATCCCAAATCAAGCTTTTCACACAATAATCCTGTTAAAATGTAAAAAAAAAAAAAAAGAAAAGAAAAACAATCCCTGTGAAACCTACACCCCTGTAGGAAAGTAAGTCAAACTTATTTGTGTAACATTTTTCACAGACATAGCGTGCTTTAGTGCTTTAAAGAGGTATTAAACAATAAACAAACAACGTACAAGAAAGAAATCATAAAAGATGAAGTTACTACCTGAGTCGTGTATTTAAAAAGAGCAAAACATAATGAGAACACACAATATATAAATAAAATGAAGACCTACAGGTTACCTCAGTCATATTAAAAGATACTGCTTCAAAATGTTGTTTTTTATTATTTAATCATTTTGACCTTCTAAGATTAATTTATTATTATTATCATTATTATTATTATCATTATCATTATCATTATTATTATCATTATTATTATTATTATTATTATTATTATCATCATCATTATTATTATTATTATTATTATTATTATTATTATTATTATTATTATACCAATAACACTGAATTAAAGAGTCGTCTGATGGACCCTTAATGAAATAATAATCATCATCATCATCATAATAATAATAGTAAAACTGCAGTGTGTTGCATAAATGTCCATGCAATGTTAAATTATCTGAACACAGTTTTTCTTATTTTCTCAGATACTTTTGCTTGAAACTTTTAAACTGATTATTGGGAATTTCCCTCACCCAAAACTGACTTCTTCAAAAATTGTGTAAATAAACAAAATCCATTATTCCTACTGAAACACAGGATGGTGCCAGAGAGCCATGAAGAAACAAGCTACCACATATAATAGCATAACAGATATGTTTGTGTGAGTAACAATTATTTTCAATGAAAGAGAGATGAGTCTACACAAAAGATATATATAATAACTGTTACCTTCTGCTGATAAATTTAAGATATTACTAGAATAACTGTCAACATATTTTTTCAATTATCTAAGAATGTTTTGAGGTGACGTCATGGAAATATTTATAACAAAAAACAAAGGAACAGTGGAAAGCACAGATTTTGGATTTGCATATCACTTAGTCGTAATAAAACTCATCTCACCTATTCACTGTCTTTTCATATGGAGTTCCTCTTCTGAGGTTCAATATAAGGATGTGCATAATAGTCCATAATGCATCTTTGAAGAGGGACAAATGAAACCATTCTGTTAATAGTCTTTCAAAGAGAATCACAGACGGAGGCGTTTATTCATTTGAAATTATCTACTTGTTACCATGTGGATGGAGAAATGCATCCATTTTCTTGGATGCTTTGTGAATATTGCACTTAACACCTAACCCACTCTGCATACTTTTTACAGGAATATGTCCTAAATAGGAGAAGGCCTTTTAAATTTTTAATCGAGCCCACTTCAGTTGCATTTACAGACAACGGAGCTCAGGGTCTTAGACACTGGTGAAAAACAGCCGATTTGCATGTTTTTCCTTGTTTTTATTTGGTGCTATTTCATTAATGATGTGTAATGTGAGGAGCCACTCGACAGCCTCTGGAGGGTCCTTGGGTTTCTTCTCAATATTCATATTACTTTTTTAAAATGACTATATACAGAATCGAATGTGTTTCCACACTTGCACATAAACTAAACTTTAAAAGAAAAAAATGAATAGACAAGAGGTCATGTAATGTTATGGTTCACTTCTAACGTAGAATGTTATGTGTACACAAATAAAATTATTATAAATCAAACTGATAAAACAATATAGTCATTTTCAAAATAAAAGCTTCCTGAGTTAATTAGCTTGAAAACATGCCATGTGGTCACTTGTAAATTATATAATGTCATATAATACTTTTATGACAGCTTTCTCTAACTAACTGATTAGTTAAAGAAATACCATGGCCATAGCCATGGAGTCACCTCACTGTAACAGTACATACAGTCAAGTTGCTCTGACAAATTACTAAAATGTGATGGTGGCTGTAGTTGCCAGTATCCTACCATTGTTTTACAGTGATCACTACTGTTTATAACATTATAAGTATATTACAGTTTTGTTTTTTGTTTTTTTTATAGTATTCTACCATAGAAAGTTTACAGTGTAAAATTGGCTCCAAGAAGCATTAGGATTAACAGTGGTTTACTGTATTTTTGAAAGACTGCACATTACTGGTTGGCAGTATTTTTACAACTTGTTACAGTGAATGTTTAAAATTATTTCAAAACTGAGATAAAACTCTGCATTTCAAAATGTCCTGGCATGCCTATTTAATTTCCACATTTGTCTCCACTTTTAAAAATTATTCTATTCCATTTTAAAACATTAAATTGCACTTTGTCTGGTATTAAACATACAAGAAATAAATCATAGAAGATGAAGTGACAAACTGAGCCATGTATTTTTAAAAGAAGTGCAAACTAAAAACACAATAAATAATTGTGATGAATATTGTGGAAAAAAACAATTCAAGATGAAAATACAAACTGTGTAACTCTCAAAAGTTGTCTGAAAGATTTGTTTTTCTCTTTTATGTGCATGATTAAACCACAAATTTCAAGCAGATGGTTTTTAAAGAAATGCGTTATACAAATATTACCAGTAGTTGTGGTAGCATGTCTCCTTCAGCTTCACTCTGACAGTATATTGTGGTGTGTGAGGAGGAGTGATCCTGTGTACACAGAGGGGGAGATGCAGTGTCTGCAGACAATAGCAGGGGGGCAGTGTTGCTGTTTCTGGTGGCCCCGGTTCACTGCAATGACTGGTCCTAACAGTTTGCATTTCCTTCAGGATGCTCCAAGAAATATGCCATGAAATAGTCTAGGATTGGACATCTTTGTACTTTAACTGTCACCATTTCAAATCTCAACCATGCCAAGCGGTGACTGACAGTATATACAGTGGGCTGGGTGGTATGCAGCCGTATGAAATGACTAGCCTGCATAGAGTTTTAATCCTCTTTAAGACTCCTATCCATCTCCAAATTAATATCTAGGGGCCACATATCCTTCTGCACTAGTTTGTACTTGTATAACCCACTTCTCTGGCAAAGTGATCAAATTATCCGCTGGAAAATAAGATTAATAGTTATGCTGCAAACACGCTGGAGGTCAATTTATTGGGAGATTCCAATGATATACTCATTACACTATAAAGCCAATTCAAGGACAGGCAGCATGAAGAACTGTGTTGTAGATTAATATCCATTAAAGGTCAACACGCGTTCAAATTGACGAAGATGCTATCCGTTTTCATCCGTATGAAGTGCACAGTATATGGGAAACCTATAATGCTCATTACATGCGTTTAAATGAGTCTGTCCTAATTACTAATCAGTCTCTTGTACCATTAGAGATGGAAATTAGAAATACAAAACAGACCCTTGGGCATTATTCACTCAGAATATATTAGTTTCCTTTAATACTAGTGTTTGAAAATGAAAACCTTGATCTTTTAAAATATGTTAAAATGTTATTTCAAAGTCTCACTTTGTGTAACACTTTAAGAACTATTGTTTGTGACTATAACAGAGTAGTGTGATAGAATTTTGTCCATAAACAACAACAAAAACTTAACATCTGGCTTTTAAAAAAACAAAACTATACTGTTTATTTTGCTATGCCCCAATCAGAATATTGGCTAGACCCTTCAGTGATTCTTTCTTCAGTGATTCCCGCCCACCTCCCTGGCAGCTTACCGATTTACATTTGAGCATAATGCAAGCATTAGAGGAGGCACAAGGCAGCCCTGATAAGTTACAAAGTGCTCCAGGGGTAAACCTCGTAAGAGAGGGTTTGGAGTTATTTACAGCGTTCAAATCCTTCAAAAATTCATGTCTGGAGGATGAGATTGGTTTTGCAGTTGATGCTTTGCACACAAAGCAAACACAATGCATACGGAGGGTGTTTAGCCGTAAATGACCAGATGACATTAATTCTAATTGACTGATCTCATCCCATGCTTAGGACCAGTGTGTATGATACTGCTCGGGACACAAGGGTCCTGTCAAGGCACAATGTTACACACAAAGCAACAAAACAGAAACACTAAGATTGGCTTAAGGAACGAGGAACACAGAGGACTAAAAATGATTTTTAAATGCAATTTAATTTTCAATGAAGCAATACTTAAGTTGTATGGCATTTTCTATTCAAAGATATGTTTTGATTGTGCAATTCTCATAATAAGAGTGCTCAGAAATTGCAAAGGCATTACAAAGGAGGTTAAAGGCAATGGAATTCCTTCTTATCACAAATGCTTTCTGTACAGTTGTTCCATTTGAAATGCATTTAATTGCAAATAGAAAAGAAGAGAGAGAAAGCCAACAATGCGCGGGTCTGAAGCATTTTTCTCGTCTGCTTTGAGTGAGCGTATTCAAATCTAAGCGGGCAGACAATGAAGGAAAGGAATCGTGCTCTGAATAGCCTCTCTCTCTCTCTCTCTCTCTCTCCTTTTCATTCCCAGGCCAATTCACAGCCTTCCTCTCCTCTGCTGTTAGGGGCGGGCTTTCCACTCACAGCTCAAACTTCCTCTGTAGAACAACACATGCACCTGATAGCAGTAGCCGCACACATGTAGTCACTATTCATCGTGTCACCCTGAGAGACCTGCGTGGGGTCTTTTGTAAATATGACTCCATATATGAGTCCAGAGCTGTTCAGCCACTTGTTTGACAAGGATGCCATTCCTTGCTCCCGTCAGCCTCTGCCAGGCCCTTCCTCTAAAGCCATGGCCAAGCCTTGACCCGGGATCCCTCTCCCCACTCGTTCCACTGAGGGGAGGAGCATCTGGGGATCATGGGGCACAAAGTGCTTGAAGCCTGTGTCTTTGTTGGGGCAAGCAGGGAGAGAGCACCCCCAGCAGATATGCTGACAGTCTCATGGGAGCAAGAGAAGAAGTTGAAGCAAGAAAGTGCACCCTTCAAACTTTCCAGTGCAGTGCTAGGAATTCTATTTTTTCTCAACAAAGATTTATACATATTTATACAAGCCCAAATACTGATAGGAAGGTGGTAGAAAAAAATCTTGGAATTGCAGAGGTAAACTATATGTAAATGCCATAAAGTAATAGACTTGTAGTGCAAATCACACCATTTTATCTTTAATTTTGCTTTCGTACCCTCCCCACTCCCCCCCCATCCTCTTTCCTCTGGCTTAAAGGTGCATCAGAGATATGCATTTAAGCATATTCAGAACACGGGGCGTGAAATTAAATGTGTGGCAGAGTGAGAAAAATATACAGACGCTGGAGATGCCTTAAAAATAGTCATTTATGCAGATGGAGAGGAGTGAAATCATTTGCAATGGGATGACCCTCTCTCCAAGCATTTCTCCCCTCACTGTTCTTTCCTAATCTTGCACTGTATCTTCATTTTTCATTGAACTCGCCAGTTTGCTGCTAAGCAGCCTTGTAGATAAGGCAAAGTGCTAAAAGGAGACGACAGAAGGAGCTCAGTGGGCCCGTTTCTATTGCACTTTCACCCAAGGCAATGGGCAGAATTTAACGGATTCCTTCCAACATATGTTTTTGCCAGATAAGTAAACAGTGTGTGTCGGAAATGAAAAAAAAGCATTTGCAATTTAATGACATTACAGCTCCCAGCTTAGCCCGCCGTGCTGCGAGGCGAGGAGCAGAGAAAGGGGAGAGCGGAAGAATGGAACCGGGTGTCATCAATGTTTTTTTTTTCTTTTCCCTTGCAAGAAGCAGCACTGAATTCTTCTTATTCTTTTCAAACCCCTTCCCTTCTCCATCCCTTCCTGCTATTTTGTTCTCTTGCCCATAGTTTCCTCGCCTTTGTCGGAATGAAATTATCTATTATTTTATTCAGAAAACTTGCCATCCCCTGCCATTCTACCCTCTCCAACATCTGATTCTCTCAGATTTTCTGAGCTAAAAAAAACACATCTACCCTGGCCATGGGTGCTCTCTCTCTCTTTCTCCCTCTCCCTCTCTCCTCCACCCTCCTTACCCTCCTTTGTCTGGCTTCATCAAAGTGCAATAGATGCTTGGCACAATAAAGAATAGCAAGCCTCCATGTTGTCATAACGTTCAGAGCTAATGTGAGGACCAGCAGTAGGTGATGAGTTGGAGAGAGAATCGCCTCAGAGTCTAAATTTCAGTGGCAGTAAACGATCCATCCATCCTATGTGAAACTCAGTGATTTTCCTCTTTTCTCCCTGCCGGCTGTCAGGCAGCTGCCTTATTATAGAAGGCTAATTGTGCAGGAAAGCAGATTATGAGAGTGGTAGGATGTACTCCTTGACCATGTGCTAATGTGATGACAAGTTTGGGGACCCTCTAAGCAAAAGGCGTCGCACGCCAGGGCACTTTTGGCACTGGCTATAATCTGCCTTTGGTATTAACTCAGCAAACCGGCTTGTTTGAGTATGGATCAATCGCTCGCTCATTATTTTTACAAGAAAGCTTTATATTCAAGGCGCTTTCCTGGTGTTGATCTCTCATTAACCATGCTATGTAAATGCACTGGCAATCCCTGTGTAAGGGATACGTCACCCCAGGGCCCAGGCTTGCAGAAGCATGTTAAGGAGAAGAAGGGGCAGGAAATTTGGGTCAGTTGCCTTCGCCAAAACTTGAATTTCAGGTTTTGCTTAAAGCCCCCTGCTCAGCTTTTCTCTTTTAATGTGTTTTTGTTTGGTGATGTTATGTTTTAAATGTCAGCCCCGGAGCTGTCCAGCAATTTAGGAGGCACAAAAAGCCCTGTCTCAGTATCGCTTCCAAGTGTTCATGTTACCTCTGTAATCGCTGCTGGCTGCAACATTACACACACTCCATTCACTCATGGTCTTTTATCACCTCTGAGTGTATTGACTGTACAGGTAAAAGGTTAGATAGGGTCAGAACCAGGTGATAATATTACAGGACAAACAGAAACGCCTGATTTGCCGCATTGAGTGGTGATACGTAGTTATTAGCCACCTGCCACTAAACTAACTTATTTATCTGAGCAGAAAGGACCTGACATGTGACACTGAATCTTAAATCTACATGAATTGAATTAGCTGTCAGGATGCATTGTGCATCAAATTAAGAGGGAAATATTTCAACTTGTTTACTCATTTCTTACATGCATATACAAACATCCAACAATCCATGGTGCTCCGACATCTGTTTGCCTGACAAGAGATCATGATGCACGTGGTATGAGAAATAGAGGATTCTGCCATATTTGGCTTCAATGTGCGCTGGCACGGTGAATGACGCAACAGGAAAATGAACCTGACAGCAGCAGGCAACGGCTCGGCATTTCCTTTGCGCCCTACATACATAAATCTCTTATTATTGCTGTGTTAGCTATGTGTATTTTTACACCTGTCTGCACTAATATCAAAGTGCAGAGGTCTGCTTTTAGACATTCAAGTTCATTTGTGTCTCCTGTGAGAGTTTGTATGGGTGCCATCCCTTTGCTGCTATTCCCAGGTTTCATTCCTTTTTGAAAGGGACTGTCAAAGGGCACTGTTCCACTTGACCTATTTTATTTTGCACACAAACAACTTCAGTGTGCTTGCATTAAAAGTGCTGAAAGTTCCAGACTTTTCCATACATCTGTCACATTATTATTATACCAGGAGTCTTCAATATTTTTCAGGCCAAGGACCATTTATCATCTGGATCTTCAACAGAGGGTCTGCAACCCCCAGTGCAGGGATGGCCAAGCTACTGCCAGTGGGCTCACTGGAGTCAGCTGCCAATGTTTAAATTAAATGGCCAGCGGCACATTTTTAAAACTAAACTAGAATATGGCTTGAGAATATTACTAATGATTCCACTGTACCTCTTACAGTCTAGTTTAAACACAATGTCGCTGTCATCTTGAACAACTACGACTGGCAAGTCCTGCCATTGCACTTATAATTTGAACACCAGATATCACTTCACAGACAATAATTGATTGCTAGTTACCTGAGTACACCTGGTGGTGGATCTGAAAAGATGGAGGTGAGAGAATTAAATTTTGGCACACCAGTTAATTTAACAAATGTTAAACTGTTTAGTAGTGTTGTGTAGTCATTTTGATTTGAAATATGAATTTTCTATGGTAAATAAGATTTTCTGGTCTCAAAACTGATTTTCAGCCTGTAAAACTGGTTGAAAATTATGCATTTGCTGTTGTTATGCCTGTGTCTCCTTTTAATTTTCTGCATTGCCCACAATCAAAAACATTTGGCCACACCTGCCCTAGAGTTACTATACAGGGGGGCTGCGAAACTACTGCTTGATCATTTTATTTAAATGATAATTTAAGGTTGTCTGATTTTTTGTTTGTTTGGTTGTTTGTTTAAAAAATAAAACATGTAACACAGATTTACAAAAAATCCAACATATTATTACTGAAGATAAATTGTGCTATTAATTAGGGGGTTTCAAAACCTCTAGAGTGTCCTCTGAGTTCCTGCAGGGGTGGCTGAAAATTTAAGTTTTTTTTTGTTGTTTTTTCCAAAAATTAAAATGTGTTTGTAAAAAACACATAAACATGAACCTAATTAGCAAATATAAGTTTGCTTATTCATGAAACCCATTTAATTAACAGTACCCAACATTAATGATGATGAACTGTTACCAATTCGTCCTTGTGCAATCATGGGAGTTAGCTAATGATAAATCACTGTGCGGCACCTTTTCTTGTTTTTACTGTTCAGCACTCATCCATAACTTTGAGGTGAACTAATTCCAAGTGTACAAACATTTTTGTGAGCCACAACAGATCGTTTTGCATCTTTTGGCATAGACTTACTGTCTACCTCAGAAACCACCAGTGAGGAGGTAATGCAACTAGCCATGCTAAAATTGCCTCTGACCTCTCATCTACAGAAAAGCACAAACAAGAGAGGGCATTAAAATATCCAGAGAATAATATCACCTCTGTTTTATACAATATATGTAGTTGTGGTCCCTGTTATGTCTCTCTTTCATCTAAAGGGTCCTTGATCTGAAAAACATTGAAGACCCCTGCCTTAGCTAAGAATAATGCTGGCAATTGGCCAGTATGGTTCAGCAGAATGTTAGCTCACTAGTTCACACCCCTGTTATGGATAGGGGCCGCACAGTAAAAAAGAAAAAAGTGCCGCCATATACTGTCAAAATATTGGACTACCATGACATCACCCACTGGTTTATGGACTCCAGTTTTGAAGCTTCAAGTTTGGCATTTTGGCCATTGCCATCTCGATGTTTTTGGAGCCAGAAGTGATATTATAGGCCTATATACATGTATATATACTGTACATATCCTATTTGGACGCAAGGTTGGACCTGTAAAGGAGTGAGGGGTGGATCTGACTGAGAAGCCGAGGATACAATCAACAAACGGCCTTTCAGTCAAAGCAGTCTCACCTTTTGTTAATTATATGTAACTTTAAGCCCAAAATGTAAATGAGTGAGTTATAGAAAAATTCAGCCCTCGTGCAGATGTCATGAATGTTGAAATTAGCCATAAGGACCAAAACCTTTTTTTGTCCCTGGCTGTAAAAATGGATATTTCTGCTGTAAAGTTGAGCATTTTAGCATGAATATCTATAGGGATGGATGACTTTGTGAGCCAGCCTCAAGTGGCCGTTTAAAGAACTGCAGTTTTGGCACTTTATGTTGGCTTCATGTTTCAGCCCTGGAGGTTGCTGCTTGGGTGCCGCTCAGTGATTTAGTGTTAGCTAGCTCACATGATTGCACAAGGACGCATGGCTAACAGTCTGCTTACCATTAAATGGGTTTAATAAACAGGCTGATTTATCTTTGCATATAATGAGTTGGGTTCATGTTGTTGTGTATTTTCAGGTACATTTTAATTTTTGAAAAACAAAAATTAAATTGTCAAAAATAATTTTACACCTCCCTTTTTTTTACAGATGCCCTGACTCAGGATTTATAGCATACTAATAATTCTATTGGTAACTTGGGCAGCTATTTGCTTTGCAGAAGAAGAGGCTGAATACAACCATGTATCTTACATGTGGAACAATAAAGGGAAAAATGTAGAGAGGAGGACCTCTCAGTGGCTCAAAATAGAGAGACAGAGAGAGACAGAGATGTCTCTCTGTCTGCAGGTACTTCAGCAGCTTCTAGCCTTGTAACATTTTTGTTAGCAGCACAGTGAGAGTGAAGGCCAGACTTTTGATTGCTTTTCCTGTTTCACATCCCTTTATAGATCCATTTTCTTCCCACACACAAGCAAACAAAGAAAGTATAAATACAATGTTCAAAAGCCATTACCTTCAATGTAACCCTTTTTGTGGTAACAAAGAACATTGAACATTTTCACTACACAATATAACCTGGAACAGCATGATGATGTGGCTAAAGAGTACAAGATGCCTGACGGACCCCTGCATGTGATGTGTGGTAGGACCATTCATAATAGATTTGTTCTGAGGACCTTCACATTACTTCACAATTAAGGTATGAAGTCATGCTCCTTCATCAGTATAACTAATGGTACGTTTCATGAACCATCCATGTTCTGAGATTAAAGACGTGTTGGATTTTCTGCTGAATATGATAAGGTGCCCGTACAAATTATTGCTTTGCTGTCATCGAGGTATATGCACTTGCATTCTTTATATCGTCATTACCGAGGCATCTATATGGTTGTTCCAGTGCATTACACCATGGCTGCAGAACTGTGTGTGTGAAGGAAAGCAGCAAGACATGAGATAAATGTCAGCTCTATTAAACACTACTACACCTGATGCTTTAAAAATCAATAACGTAAACAGCTACAGAGAAATCACTGTCTGCAAACAGACAAACATGGGTGTAGATTTGGGGTGGGGGGACAGGGGATACATCCGTCTTAATATTTAGAAAATGTGCATCTGTCCCCACCAATTAACCCTTAAAACCCTGTGTAAATTGGCTTGAGTTCTTTCAAAAACATGGAATAAAGGGCAATGAGCAACATGGTAAGAAATGTTCCACAAACTGACAGAAATGAGTGAATTTAGCAAATTATTTTGAAAAAGTTGAAATTGTCTATGGAAAAAACTATATCTGTAATTATCACACACAGAGATTTTAAATTATGTTACAAATGTATTCGAATTTTTAAGCACTTTTCCAGTTTGTTTCCTTGTTTGGGTTGTTTTTTTTTACTTTTGTTTTTGTTGTGTTTTTGTACCATTTTCATGCTGTTTTCTTGTGGTTTTTAGTAAATTATTGCTCATTTTTGGGTCGTCTCTTCTTTTGTTACCTTCTTGCCGTGTTTTTAAAAGAAATCAAGCCAATTTGCGCAGGTTTCAAAGGGTTAAAATATGAGGTAGCAGGGGACTTTTACTTTGAAAAAAATAAACATTTACACCATATATTGTAGAGGAAAAAAAGGCATAAATTGGTGCATAAAAATTCACCATAATGCAGGAAATTATTTGTTTGGTGCGCAAAATTTTTCTGCTGAAGGACCCCCCCTCGTATGTGTCCCCCTGATGTTGAAACGAAACCTCCGTCCTTGCTAACAGAAAAGCACTGCACGCAGAATGACAAGCCGCCCTCCACTGACAGAGACCAAATCCGAGTTTCCATCCACTGAGCCCATTCTCCATAGTATTCCAACATTTCCGTACACAAAGATTAGCTATGGATCGACATATCATTTGGCAATGATCTATTTTGCCACTGTTAATTACAACAAGTCTACAGAATTTGACTGCTAAACCACGATATCACAATACAGGGTGTGAATCCCAAATCAAGCTTTGCACACCATAATCCTGTTAAAATGTAATAAATAATCCCTGTGAATTAATGTTGGCAATATTTCATTTTAATAAGTTCTTGAAAAAAAATTTGAGAGAGAGAGGGGGAAATTGATGGCATTACAGTTCACTTTAAGTGTGGTTGTGAGTGTGCAGGAGGAAATCATTCCTTCTCATTAAAGGTGCAATCTTCGAGCCCCCCAGATCTTTGTTGTAATAACTGGGGAAAATAATCTCTTTTATTGATAGGCACATGTAGCAGAGAGTATGCCAACTGACAGGTACTTATCTTTCGCCTGTGTCCTGTGTTATAGAAAGATATAATTCTTTGTGACTGCTCCTCGGGGCATCAGCTCTTCAACTTCATTATTTCTACTTATGATAGATATATTTTTTTCCTTGAAAACCTGAGAATTAATACGAGAGCCAGCAATCTCTGCCAGCGGTCATTTGGAAATGGAACAAAAAATGTCATGTCAGTTTTAAGAACATTTTTTAAGGCTGCTCACTGACATTATTCTAATTTATTGATGGATTCATAGAGTAATCCTATGCCTCATGTTTTGGGTTATTAACTTAATGATTTCAGTGACTACCTAGCAGCTATAGGATCTTTTGAAAAAGTCTAATCGCATCAAAAATTCAATTGTGTCACCTAAAACATCTGTGCTCCTTTATGTCCCACAAGTGCAAATATGTGTGCTTGTCTATGGTATTCTCATATATTTCAAACCAGCCTTTGTAATGTCTAAACATGGCTTGCAAAATATTGCTCCTTCCTATAATACCGAATACAAATGTAAACTTATTAGTGCAGTGAGTTACTTTAGACAGCAGTGGGAGCTTTAGAGTCTCCTTTTCACTTATCACATTTCCCTCTGTTTTAAATCTGACTCGGATGAAACACCCTCATGTTGGTCTTTGTAACACCCCTCAAAAATGCTTTTGTCTTGTGTGTGCAGGAAGACTACAGATTATTGTGTTTACATATATATTTCAAAATATACATTGTCCATTAACTTCAACAGTCTGATGAAAAAAAATGTGTTTTGACATTGACTTCACTTTGTTTTGGGGGTGGGGGGGTCCAGAGATCCCACTGCTATGTATATGTCAAAAAGTAATATTAAAGATTGCTCAATCCTTTTTTTAAATTATTATTATTAATGCTTTTATTTACTTCTGACCCATTAAAACCATGTGGAAAAATATCAAAAACCATATCTCTTCCTTTTGTCGAAAACAAGGATTGAACTTTTGATGAGGAGAAAACAATACAGAAATTGTATCATTTTATGTAATATATGTGTAATGTATTAAGGATTTCTTCTGAAGAAAAAAACAGGGATTGTTGCACTTGGTCAAAAAAATAGGTGTTGGTGACCATTTAAAAAAAATATATCTTGTGCTCTTCACAGATATGTCATCACATAGAAACAAAAACAATTACTTTTACTTTGTGTGGAAGGTAATGGTATAGGTCGGCAGTCTGAAAAGCATCCGAGGCGCTCTGATTGCAAGTAAAAATCCTTTCTTAATACATGGACGCAGGGGTGTAGCATAAAAAACTCTGTCCTGTACAGAAGCAAGTCTCTGCAGGCCCCCTCGCCCTTCCTAACTTGATCCATGTCAGTTTAACACACCTTTTAAATTTTTTTAATTTATTTTTTACATTAGTTTGCCTTCTTTTTCTTTTCTCAGAACCCCGTTTTCTGTTTCTCGGGTAAAAACATGACAGTCTGCGTTGGTGCTCCAGCAACATAAGCAGTCACTCGGCTCTAGCTGCATTTCGAGACAAATCCTAGGGCAGGGGTGCATTAAAGTATTTGTGTCTTAAAGGGGTGAGAGGGCCCTCAGAGAACTTTCACTATTTTTTTTTTTTTATAAAAAGTTCAGTCTTTATATTGATTTATTAAGCCACGTTTGATTTAGTAATGACACTAACTAATTAGAAATAAAACTGCAAACAAAACCAAACTCTTCATGCCAGGCTTTGTGAGCCCCCCCTCCCATTGGGGCCCTGGTTAATCAGTCCCACCCAAATAAGACGCCCCTGCATGGATGACCAGTGTGTTGATACTCTGATGAAGACGGTTTCAGTCAAAATGTGTTGGTCATCGTGTATTAAGATTTTGGGTTTTTTTTTACTTACAATCAAAGTGCCTCGTACTGACAACTTATATCATGGGCTTCTACATTAAGTAAGCTAAACAGTCATTTATGCTTACACATATTTCTTTTGTTTGCCAAAAAGTCACTGACATACAGAAAAATGTACAGTATGTTATCCTACATAGCAATTTATATTTGCAGTTATGCCAAAACTCGCTGTGAGACCTCATATGAACAAACTGTTAAAAATCTGCAAAAACAGAAATATAGACTACTGTATTAATATATGTAAAAGGCTACTGACGGGTGTTCATGAACGCACATATTTAGGATTTTGTAGAGAGATTTCTGCACAAAAAGAACAGATATAGAGCACATTTTACAGCTGAGACTACGACGAGAATTAATATCTTCATTTTTGTTGCAGACTTTTGAAACATGTCATCTCAAAAAAAAAAATGTCAGAAAATTAGGGAAAAATATGACAAGCTGATGAAGCAATATGTTTTTGTTTTTTTTCTTTCAATAGATTTAAATCATATGCAGTGTCCAAAAACAGCTTATTCTCACATCAGCACTGCATGTTTCCACGCCGAGAGTGAGATTTCATCAGCTACGATCAGCGTCTAAATATTAAAGACATTTTCTACTGATACAAGAAGTGTTCTTAAATGCATTTAACATGGCGTGATAAATAACAGCAGGGCTATGATATTGCTGCTATCACTCGGGGATGCCAAACAATCTGGTAGACAACTATAAGGGCAGTTCACTCGTCTCACCTGCAAAACTCATGATTATACCTCAACCCCCAACCCATCACCCCCCTGCCTCCACCCACCTGCCCCCAACCTAATTCAAGCGTTGCCTCTCTGAACTCCAGCAGGGGTCCATCGACTTATTGCATTATGTACTCTTAAACAAACTTGGACTTCTTAAAAGCAGAGTCAGACTTCAGAGGCTGTGTGGCATGTTTATAGGGATGGACTGTACAGTACACAGAGATTTCTCATTTCTCCCGGTGACCTTGGGCACAGTGACATGTACGGTTTTGAGGCTTTGATTTGCCACGTCGAGGGGTTGCGGAAAAGGTGCAATGCAAGATAATTTTGGCATTTTTTCCCTCCTGGGAGCATAGAGAAGTAAGAAATACAGCACTTCATACTCTGGAGATTACAGGTAATATGGCACACAGCCTTCATAAACATTCTTGACCCAACCTGATGATGGAGATATTGCTTCAGGAGAGACTTTTCACACTTTGATTTGCCTAAAATGAGATGGAGAAGTCAGTGATCAAGACTCTTTGAGGTTCCTCACAGAGAAGCCAGCAACTGGTTTTATATCTCCCAGCGTTACACACAGCACATACACACACACACGCACACACTATGACAACCAGGTGAGCTAGAACTCCTGCAAACAAATAGAGGAAAATATCCTCAAAGAGATGATATTAATGTATTATTCATGCCAGGAAAAAAAAAAGATCCATCTCAAGCCATTGAAGCCAGGTGATAATCCACATGCTTGTAGGGCAGCCCTGGGCGAATTAGGGATGAGGAAACCATTGTACGTCCCTCTAAGGTCAACATGGTTGAACCGGTGATACATATGTATGTTAATTTGCCTAATCTCACTTCTACAAATGTCTTACAGGCACATAAAGGGTTTAACACTAAAACATAATGATATCAGGGCATCAGATGGGGGGCTTATGAAAACATGAGGCGGCCAAATCTTCTGTAGAAGTCTTTTTATCAGCTGTCAGTGTAGCTAAATACCAAGGCAAGTGTTGCCAGAATTTAAATGTTCTTATTATAATATGAACTAACTTTCTAAATTATTATTATCTGCATTATATCTTAAAACACACATGGCGTTTGAATGAGTGTGTTAAATTTAAAATATTTTATCCTCAGCCTGCTCTGCATATTGTACCTTAAAATAATATAAGTAAAGGTTTAATTAACACTGTTATCATTTCTGAACTGAACTTCCTGTTTGTCCTAAATTTAACAGACACCAGTGTAACTAATATTAATACACAGGCTGCTTCTGAGTCTTTATCTCACATAAACACTCACTAAAGATATAACTCTACGAAATGCCACTGAAAAAAGGCATTCTAACTAACACATGACTGCTCCTACAGAAGCTGACTAGCTTTGTTTCAGGGTGTTAAATTGAATAAAGTCGTCTCTTAAAGTCTTCTTTTCGCTGCTTGAGTTTATCTGCCAAGCGTTCACATTGTTCAGCACCTTCACAGCTTTTAAACATCAGGGCCAAATGCTTATCACATTGTAGCCATTTACACCCATCATCTATTTAACCAAACTTATTCTCACTATCTAGTTAGTTAGGTTGAGAATATTTAGTTAAGTGGACCACACGTACATTAATTTGAAATATGTTGTGCCTTAATTATAAAAACCTATTTAGTTATTATTCAGTTATTTAATTTGAGATGAGTAAAGAAAGTTGAACTCAAAGGGTGAAACCCAAAGTCATTAGGGTAATAATTTAATTTAGTTTTTTTTAACAATATTTTTTTTTAAATGATCTTATCCTTATAATAAAAAAACATATCTTACACTACCTCTGATTTACTGAGGATCTTGGACTAAAGATTGAAAAACATTTATAAGAAAAAGTTTTCCCCCACTTATTTCCATAGTTGCATCTCCACCTTTCCCATTCAGTCCCCGTCTTAGACAGAAAAAAAAAACATAGGCTATCTATTCAAAAGGCATTTAGTCCATTTCTTTCTTGGCCGGTAAACCTATTCATCAATTGTTCTGGCTTGTAGATTGCATTCTAATGCTAATCTAGCGTGTTAAATATCTTTTTGTTCCCCTTTCACCGTTTTGTCATTCAGTTTATCCAGTTTTGGCCACCCATTTTATTTATTTATGCGCCTGCTTCTATTCATGCGCTCATGTATTTTTTATTATGTTGTTTCACTGTCATGCAGTGTCAACTCACTCTATTCAATGTGGGCTACTTGAAGGGCTTGGAGGGACAAAGCGTGTACACATTGCAGTGCTATTCACTCCGGCCAGCTGGATCGGCTGAAAAAAACCTTGTGAAAAGAAATCCTCCACAACGGACACAGAAGAAGTGCACAATGCTAACAGTTTTCCAAATACCACTGATTGCTTTCATCACAATGAGGGAAAGCAGCCGCTTTTGCTGAGCTCCACTTCAACAAACAACACTCTCACAAAACCTCCCAACCCACGTTTTGTTCCCAGACAAAACCTCCTCGACCGTCTAAACGCTCCCAGAGCAGAAAAAAAAGTTCTTTCAGCTTTCTTCTCTTTTTCCTTAAGAAAAAAGAATATAATAAAAAAGGCCAGAGAAAGAGAAAGAAATGGCCACTGAACTCGTAATGCAAGTTCTTTTTACAGACATGACGACCTTCTGTGTTTTGATCACACAGCTCTGGCTTGCCCTATTTTTGTCCCTCAGAAAAACAAAATCACACATTATTCAGTTTTGTGGCATAAAAAAAATAACAGTAAAAAAATTCAATACAAAATAAAACTGCACACGCTTGGCCTCAAAGTCTGTTAAATTCTTCTGTTAAAAATAATATTTTTTTAAAAATTGCTTTTTTTTTCCTCCACACTGTAAATGAAACACGAGGTCACTTTGCGCGTTATTTTCGGGGCCAAGAAGGAAGTTCCGTGGAGAGAAGTGATCGGGGTGTCACAATGGAGAACATAGTGGTGAAAGGGTTTAATTAACCGTGACGGAGATAATTATCCCTGGACTGTCCAAATTAGTTTTGCATAATCGCTCTGATCCTTATGAATTAATCTCTCGGTGTAACCTAGGAGGGGCAGTTTTCTTGAACAACATACATTACACGTTAGAGATCTGATATGACTTCAAATATGATGCGGTCAATAACACACACACACCTGCCACACACACACACGAAAGCATATAGGGCAGGTGATCAGCTTTTTAATTCATATTAAATGTGTTTTTTTTTTGCGCACACACACTCAGCTCAGGTTTAAGCCTCAAAGACGAGCTTGTTCTGCAGCCTAAAGGCACCCTCTCTCTTTTTTTCTGTCCCTGCATGGGAAAAGACAAGCTCAGAGTACCACACAGTTTTATCTTCCCTCCTATTCACGATTAAAATTGTGATAAATAAGGTTTTGGCTCCTGATTACAATGGGCTGATTTAGATTCCCCCCCAGTAATGCCATTGAAAACGCGGACAAAAGCGGCCTTTGGAGGATACCTTACACTTCACCTGGACTGAGGAGCAGGAAGAAAAAAAAAGAAAAAGAAAAGATAACAATCTTGTTCATCTCATCAAGAACTACAGCCGCTATTCCCTTCCGTTTAATCCGAATACGCTTTATTGTAGTCCTTTTGCTCAACAAGTGAACAGTAGCAATAGGTTGAAGTACATAACGGAGGTTAAAGAAAAACACAAAACATACAAATTCCATAAGAGTTAGTTAAAAATGTTTTTTTTCTGCTGCACATGATACGAGGAGTGGGGGGTGAGGGATGCATAAACTTCCACCTGCGTTTAATTTTTTGGAGGGGAGGGAAAAAAAGGGTTTGAGGAATCAAACCACCTTCAAAATAAATTACATCCTCTACGTTTCATGTGCAAATATTACAGAACTAGTCTTGTCCTTTTTAAAATTGTCTGGGGGTCACCATAGATTCCACTAAACAATAAATATTACAGACATCTATAAAACGGTTTAAAAACTCAAAATATACACCGCATCTCAAGTGAAATGCCTGGCCCCTATCTCAAACACTAAGCCTATAACGGCAAATAAACTAGAGTCATTTTTATCTGTACACATTTACAGTCATTCAAGAAGGGGAGAAATGTTGTGATAAATCCTCCTTGATCCATGAATTACCAACCCATTAGCCTTCAACTGATCTGAGAGGATTAATATGCTCGTTGAATATGCTGCCCTTGATTCCAACAGGTTAGTCTATGCAGGTGCAACTTGCAAAAAGATAGAAATACCTTTTTCAAAATGGGGTTTTCACAAATTGCTCTGTGCATTTGTGCCATCCTTTTAGTCCTTCGCCTCTGGGCTGTGAGAGGTGATGGCTGCGTAATAATAGATTAGAGAGTTCTCTAAATAAGCATTACCTTAGATAAAGGCATTTATCAATATACATACACATGTGATATCTGAGACGACGAGCACTTCATCACATGTACAAGTTTGTGCATGCATAATAAAACTCTTGCATGAATAGCTTTTTTTTGTTTGTTTGTTTTTGTTTTTCACAGTTTCTCAGAAGTCCACAGCGGGCCTTATCATAACGCTGCAGCGTATGCAGGGTACGGTTCAAGTTGAGGTTTTCCCATCCCGGGGAGCAGGATGTATGCTAAGGGCGGCTGGAGTCCTGCTGAGGGCCAGCCCGTACAGTTACAAGGGATCATGTAGCCTGGGTTTCCCGGGGACGGGTGTGAGTGAGTGTGGGTGTGCGTCCCGCCGCTGACGCTGCCAGTCCCGGTGAAAGCCGTGGCGCCTCCCGGTGGGTAGCCCAGCGGGGACGCGTAAGGAAACGAAGGTGGGGAGAGCTCAGTCATCTTGGATCCCAGGTCGAAAAAGGAATATGGGTTCGCAGACATGGACGGGTTGAAGAATACCCTGGCTGCTGCGGCCGCCGCAGCCGCTGCAGCCTTATCAGGGTTCCCAATGATGGACTCGGAAAGTGCTCCAGCGGAAAGCCCGTTAACTTTGAGCGCGTCGTGCTCCCCGAGATTGTAGGGCACCGGGAAAGAAAACTTATCTTTCTTCATCAGAGTCTTGGGCTTCCGCCTCGGTCTGTATTTATAGTCTGGGTGTTCCTTCATGTGCATCGCTCGCAGTCGTTTGGCTTCGTCGATGAATGGCCTTTTCTCAGACTCGGTGAGAAGTTTCCACTCCGCTCCTAATCTCTTGCTGATCTCGGAGTTGTGCATTTTCGGGTTCTCCTGAGCCATTTTTCTGCGCTGGGCTCTGGACCAAACCATGAAAGCATTCATCGGGCGTTTGACGTGATCCATTGGTTTAGACATGTTGGCACAAACTCTAGCTGGAAAAATAATAATAATAATACCATGAAAAATAAGCTCAAGTAGAACTAACTTCAAAAACAAAAACAAGGAGCTTATCATTAAAAAAAAAGTTAACAATACATTTTGATGCAGCTCATGTATTGGCTACTTACTTAAGACTTCAGTTCTTCATCCCACCGATGGATATCTTCAGTAAAGTACAAGTGGCAGCCTCCTTATGAATGCTCTACTTATGTTTTCTGCTTCATGGTGGCATCCGCCACTGATACGCCTTTAGCAAAGAAGAGTAGAAGAAGAAAAAATCCGCTGTCTTGTTTTCCTCTTGTCGCCTGAGACTGTCAACCACCACTCAGCAGCAGCAGCAGCGTTTACGCAAGTGGATGAGAACTCCCGCTTGCCCCATGTGAAATACAGGATTGTGTGGCAGGTAGTGAAAGTGCCACTGGCGCATGCGCAATGGACACCGAGCGCGCAGACGGACTTGATTTTTTGAAGAAAAAAAAAAAACCCACCCTGTTTGAAACGCATCTCCTATTATATATCTTTATTTATTATGTGAGAGTGTGTTTGTCCTCGGTGCTGTTGCGACTCATTAGTTTCATATTCTGAACCACATATTAATTCCAATGATCAGAATTGTTCGGCTGAATTAAAGTAATTAAACTTAAAAAAAAACAAAAAAAAAAAACTTACGGATACACCTGAGATACCTGAGGGTGGCAGCATGTATGAGCCTCTCACCGAGACACATTTCTGCAGCAGACAGGTGCATGTTGAATCAAACATTTGAGGAAGAAGAAGAAGCAGAAGAAGAAAAAGAAGAAAAAAGCGCGCTCCCTCTCTCTTTTATTTACATTTATCTTTACACGCCTAATCGCCTCTTCCTCCCTGTCCCATTTGTTTAATTGACAATCAAATCAGCTTGGTGTCACTCAACTTTCTCACCTTTCATCCTCACCCTTGTGTCTCCCTTCCCCTTCCCTTCCCCATGGGTGGCACTGCCATTGAAAAAGTAGTGTGTTAGACGACAAGAGAGGTAAAGAATGTCTTCTTTAATTTTCTGATATTGTGGCATTTTGTCGTAAATACGCAAATGCCGAGGAGGTCTCAAGTGTTTCTAATCGCGCTTGGTGAAAATTAATTACTTTCCTGAAATCCCCCTTTTCACTTTCACTTCAAAGGACTTTCCCAAGGGCAGCGAATCGACAACTGAAATTAGGTTGTCGAATATTCAACTAAGCAATTACAGTTATCTGCGGGACTTGTTGAGTAAATTGTAGGTTTAAGTGGTTTGTTCTCGCACCTTCTCCGTTGTACATAATTATATATGTACAAAAAAGGGGAAATAGAGAAGGAGTGTATCGAATAATATTATAAATGAGGAATTAGGCTGTAGGTCGAGCGTTTAAATTAGGATATAAATGGGTGTCAAATTCAATTCACTGTGCTGTTGTTCTTTTTTAACGGTTTAGCCTAATCTAAGGACAGTTTACACAATTTATAGTGTGGAATTATTATTTGTATTATTATTAAATAAAAACATTGGACAAATAATTGCTTTTATTATTGAGAGGGTGAAAGAGAAGTGATCCCAAAGCACAATTTCCAAGAGCGCACCTTTGATTAAATTTTCTGTTAACAAGGATTGTTTTATTGAACCGTGGTAAAATTAAAAAATAATAATAATTGAAAAATAAAAAAAATCTCACTGAGGGATCGCTCTTTTGTCTCAAGTAGGAAACCTGACAAGGTGAGGATGATCCGCGCCAAGAGAGGACCAGCTGAGAGACAAACCTGCTGCCTAAACTGAGTCGCAGCATCTCTCAACACCGGTGCGCCCCTTTTGTCGGCTTGTCATTCACCTCGATAACATTACAGCAATGAAGCGCTCCACTCACTCCGCACGAGCACATAGCCTCTCGTGACACAAACGGGCAAAAAATTGCTATGAATTATATGAATAAGTTACTGTGGAAAGTTCTTATCGCGGAGTTGACGGTTTCAGATGTGTGCAAATCAGTGCTTTTCACATGGCAGCCTGCAGATTATCATTTTTTTATTCCTCTCTACACTTTTATTTAATTTTATTATGTTATTTGGGGTTTAGAAACGTAAAGAAATACCTGTCCTCATTGCTTAAATCGTGTTTTTTTTAATAACATGTGTTGGAGGATTTTCAGATGATGCCAGGGCCTAGTTGAGCCTGTATTAACGGGAGCAGTCATGCAACATGTTTTCCACTCATCAAAATGTCAAAATTCGTTGTATCTGTTTCACAAAACATCTCATTATTTTTGCAGACTGAGAGAACATTAATTTACTCAATTTAGTAATTTAATGACAATCAGATAAAAAGGGGGAAAAAAACAATCCAGTTTGTGTTTTTCTTCCCCCTCTCTTTTTTTTCTAACCTCAGCCTGAGTCCTGGAAATAACACTTAAATAATTCAAGATGAGTTAGTGAGAGTGGGAGAATTACCTGCCGATAAAGCCCGGGTCCAGCCTCTGAGACGGAGCCAGCACTCCCACCTCACAGCACACTGATGATAAGACTGAATAGAAAAATATCATGCAAATAGAAGGCAGACAGCAGCAACAACAAGCCCATGGGGACATATTCCTACCCGGAGAGATCGCACACAGTTCACTCTAAAGTGCTAAAGCCATCACTCTGAAATAGGAGCCCCTGGAGGTGCAGGAATCTTCATGATAGCACCAAACAGTTTATTCTGCTCAACACTCCACTAACTCTGAGAAAGCAACAACAAATTATGAAGAGAGTTGATGAGGATCCCTGGATAATCCCAGTTTGCATAAAAAAAGTCCTCATCTATAAAGATAATTGTTGGATGTATACCTCCTTTTTTGTTTACTGTTATTCTCCCAAGTTGAAGGTGGAGGGAGGGGAGTCTTTAAATAAATTGATTTCAAGGGAACACAAGCTGACCTCTTGCTATCAGATGGCTTTTCTTTGACTGGTAAAAAAAAAAAGAAAAAAAAAAAAAAGCGAGCAGGGTAAACAACAATATCTTCTGTTTGCCACTTCAAACCCCACAGAGTGGGGAGTATTTACAGCCACATGAAAGTTTGCTCATTATCGGGGAGGTTTGAAGAAAAGGAGAGGGAGGGGTCCTGATTGTGTACCTGATGTGGTTTCTTTCTGCTTGTCTGATCACAGCTCTGCCTGAATCTTCCCCTTCCCTTTTTAGCTGCTACCATGCAGCAGGCCGGGGCCAAGGCAGAATGCACCTCACAGGAAAAAGGTAGTCATTTTCATCCGAGGATTTTTCATAGGAGCACGGCAATTGCTCCACTTTTTACAGCTGATTTTCAGATTAAGGATTCAGATAAATAGCACAAATCTGGGCCAAAATATTTCATTAGTTTTGCTAGAAACCCATTTAAAACCATGTTATTACTGGGGCTTTAAGGAGGGAGAAATATGATATTGTTTTAAATATAATTACTGTGTATTTTCAGTTAAGTCATTTCATCATACAACCTACTTTTATTAATCATTTGATGAGATAAATTGTGGAAGATTAAGACAAAGGTATTCATATCACCGAGGGTGTAGGTTGCTTTTCGGCATTGGAGGGACACCAAATTTTCCCCGAGCTTATTCCTAAAAAAATTGAAAAAGTAGCATATCTTTAGTCTTCAAAGAGGAACAAAGAGAGGACAAAATACTCACATTTTACGTGTTTTTTTTGGCTCACATCACCAAATAAATACGTGAAATGTTAGTATTTTGTCCTCCTTGACTTGAAGACTTGAGATACTTTTTCTGTTTTTTGGAATAAACTCACTGGATTTTGGGTTTATCACTCCACTGAGAATTGTTGAAGTGCAACCTCTTTCTCTAAATGCACTTAATTTTCTGCATTCTAGTGAATTTTATTTTTTATGCACCAATTCGTGCATTTTCTGCATCGATTTGTGACCTTTTTTATTTTGTCGAAGTAAAAGTCCTCTGCTACTTTTAATGTTTTTATTAGGAGATACAAGTGCAGATCTTCTAATTATTAAGAAGAACTTCTCCCCTGAAATCTACACCTATGCATGTCGCATACATTTTTAAACACAAAATCTAAAAATTGTAATCAAGCAAAGCAAACATGTCACATACACACACCGAGGGATGACAGCATTCCCTGCGTGACGTGGAGAGTATTGAAAGTCAATTTGTCACTATCACACACCATTAGCTGCAGAATCTTATCTTAAGTGAGCTTTTGATTAAGTGCTAATGACAAACAGTTTAGCCTTGTAAGGAATCCAATTGATTACTATTTAAAGACGATTGCATTTAGATTAAAAGTCATTTTGTCTAATGAGGTTTCTTTTACATCTTTCCACAATACATAGAAAATATGCTTAAGCGCAGAGCAACATAATGATCGGATTGGTAAAGAGACAATGCCGACTTCAGCATCACTTCTAATGAGTCACACACAAGGTCTGAATAAATGCATAATTAATGTGAATAAAGTTGAGATTTTTTTGTGGTGTAAATATGTGACCTATTTTAAACGTTGTGTTCTCAAAATATATTCAATAAGTGCCAAATTAGTTGTGCAGTTCTTTTAATCATTCTAATTATACAGTCTTTATTGCTCCTTAGGGCAGACTTTCGTGTCTTTGTCTCAGTGGGAATTATTTTGGTGAAGAACCAAAATATTTACTCAACCACAACCTAAATATTACGCATATCAAGAGGAATTGAGAAATAATCCTCTCATAGAGCACAGTATTAACTTAATCACATTAGTGGAAATACTATTGATAGTGGTCATGATCCCCAGTGAGGGAATCTGTAATTCACAATAAAACTGCCATACAAGATAGAACACACTGCAGTGTGTGTATTAAAGACTGGGGAGTGGAACAGGCAAATGGCCCTGAGGATTTGAGTGCGTGTGTGTGTGTGTGTGTGTGCTTGAATGATGGTAAAGAGGGAGGAAAGAGGAGTGATTGTCAGTTCAATCTTCGAGGACCTGAACTGACAGATACAACAAACTTTGAAAGCACATTATGGGAGGAGAATGGCTACACAGAAGGATGTGGAGTCCGCAAGGTTGATAAGACCTTCATCTTTAAACCGCCGCTTGTCAAAGTATTATACGTAATCTCACACTGCAGAATATCTCCACACCCTGAGGGGCAAACAAAATAGTAGCGGCAATCAAACGACTTCCCCGATCATTAAAAAAAAAAAAAACAACTATCCTACCCTTTGTGAAAAGTCAGATTTTTGAACTCTGATTGCTGCTACCTCCCACAGGGTGTATGTTTAGCTTCCACATATTCTGTCGCACAGCCCTGTGGTTCAAATCCACAGATACTTGTTTCCCCTCCAGGCACCGAGATGACTTTTCCCATGATAGACTATTTTGAACCATTTAGCGGATACATTATCGCTGGCCTTTCTTTCTCATTATATTCCCCTTATCGCCACAGCATCGCTGCAAAGCCCCAAATAGAGAGTTGTAATTACCCAGACTGCCACCTGATAGCGGCCCCTCTATCAGCTTTATCACTCCAGGTCCTGCTAACTCATCATAGGGACAGAGGGAAGAAAAGGCCCTGCTTGTGGCACATCCCGCCACAGATAGCTCATCTCTCAGATACATTTATAGTTCCAGTTGGGATCAGAGAAAACTGATGCACCAAGGCAATTTTTTTATCCACCCTTTCCCTTCAACCCCACAAAGACTGCTCTCTCTCAGTCCTCTCCTAGTCTCTCGCTCTTTATGTGAAAGCTGAATTGAGGCCGCCTCGCAAACAAAAAGTGATCCAATCTCCTTGAACCTGTGGCATTGCAGCAACATGCTGTTTGGGGCTTTCATAGCGTGCCATCGTCCTTCAGAGCAGAGTTAAAAAAAAAAAAAAATCCAGAGGGTGACCTGTTCATCTTTAACATTGCATACAACATCAAACGCACTTGTTTAAAAGTTGACAGTTTAGTGCTCCCAGCTTATTAACCACCTTTGACCCGTATTGCATGTTTCCCTGATGTTATGAATAGCAGCTGAAGAAGTGAATCTGTGGATTTGTGTTTGCCTGGGTTGAATGAACAGAAGGTGAAAACACTATAAAAGTGAGGGGTCAAGATTTATTCAAATTAACAGCCTTTTCAATGCACAGGTCTGTAAAAATGAAAAGTAAAAGTTAAATATGATCAAATCAAATTGCAAAACTGTTAAAGTATTCTGGGGTCTGCTATGGAAGATGACCTTCTGTGGTCTATTTTGGCTTTTGTGTAAATCATCATCTATTGTCTGTTTTAGACCTCACAGTCTAGCCGAAAGTGATTTATGAAAAACAGGCTAAATAAAATTACACCAAAGAAAGGGGTGATAATTTAATTAAGCCTGCACAAGAACACTGGCCTTGGCAGAGGGACCAAACGATGTTGTGAAGGAATATGTCTTTCAGCGAACGCTACAGTACTTATCACAACGGTGTGTGTTGAATTTTGGTGGACTCCTATTGAAATGACAAGTCTTATTGATTTATCTCAAGTATCTTAAAAACACACAGGGGTCCAAAATGTTAACGTGTTATTCCTGTCTTTGTCTTGCTTACTTTTAATCACCTGTTAATGTCAGCATAAAGACAATGGATCGAGCTATAAAAGTTCTTTAAAAATAATTGCACCACTCCAGTTGATTATTTTTTAAGTATATAATTATCTGACAATTCAGGGTGCGTGTCTGCATTTGCATGACACATTCACAACCATGCATCTCTTCCTGTCGCGTATTGTGCATGTCGCCGTGCTTCTCTCTATCACTTGTAACAATGAAAGGGCCTTTGTGCGTCAACTCATCAGTATGTCAAAGAAGCAGCCTGAGTGACTGTGACCTCCATCAAATGGGAAAATTGTGGGGATGCATTGGAACTCTATGGTTCCCATGGCCTGAGCGCCTTCTGACAGAGGCACTCTAACACAGCCTGAAAGGACAAATCAATCCTATTTGAGGAGATTAAGTGACCAAGATAATAACCATGTCATTGAGAGAGGGAGAGGAGAAAAAGAAGCCCCACTTTTCATAGGAATGAAATAAGTGAATTCCTGCAGATGGCTCATTGTTGCGGGTGCATGTCACACATCGCTCTAGGTGAGCCCTTTATAGCGGTGTTGTCTAACATACTGCCGGGACAAAACATGTGGCTGTTCCAAACTTGACTTCATTATACACATAAAACAGGAAAAGATGAGTGATATTTGCGCCACATTTTTGTAACCGAGCACATGTGTGAATGTGTACACGTGTTTCCTGAGCACCGGCTTGAATGACAATATGATCAATGGGAGGGCAAGTGTCCTGTCAGCACGTCCTGTTCGGGGGTGGGTGGGGAGAGGGAGGGTGGTGACAGTGGCTGTCTCAGGTGATCTCATTATTTGATGGACACAGCAGTGGAGAAGCCGCGTTCACACTAGCCCCCTCTCTCTCGTGTTGCTCGCGTAATCAGGCCATTACTCATGCAGAGCAGCGGGGGCACTTATAGGAATTATTGATCATATTTTGACAGAGTATTCTCCCCTCTCCATAATCAGCAATGCATTACTGCCACGATTCTGTGAACACAGCACACGCGACGCCATCATTAGACGCTATTGCAGACGAGTTACAATTATCAGCATTCCAAAGCAGGCAGCCTGTGTTTGTGTGTTAAGATGTTTGCCTAATGATTTTAACTAATCTGTTTATTTCCAATGTTTATCTAAACAGCCTGTGAGGGGAGGGATAGTTAAGCAAGAAGCACGGCTTTTCAAAATCAAAGACTTCAAAGCGCTAATCGCCTGCGTGAAGATTAATGAATTACTCTTAGGAATGCTCCTCAGTTTTTACTCGTGCAGTTTTTTTTTTTTTGTTGTTGTTGTTTTATGTTTAGCTAAAGTCAATCCCCGTGCAGAGCTACACTCTGAATAGATAGCCAACCCAAAGGCCAGGACCCCTTTATGAGTCAGATCATCGTCCCATGGGACGTTTGCTAAAGATGCTGTGACACGCTTAAAGAGCAAAGCTCCAGCGGCCCCCCCTCCCTCAGCCTGAGGGGTGCTTGCATTTGGCAGCAGAAGCCAAAAGTATCTCCTCTGTCCAAATTAAGCCTTGGCAAGGGTCAAGTGAAATCAATATGTTAATCCATAAATTGTCCAGGGTGATAATTACAAAGAGGAACTGTAATTACAAAAGACATTAATTTACTTCTTAGATTTTGTGCCAGGGGAGAGTTTCACCCTGCCTCAATTCATCTGGAGGCAAACAATTCACGGAGGAAGCGTCCCTTTTTTTAAAGCAGTGGTCGATTCTTTTAAGGAACAGTAGGTGCACACAAGCTCTCGGTCAAAGCACCTTTGGATATGCTATAAGGGATTGTTTGAAGGTCTTCGAACCCCTGTGTAGTCAGCTCCAGGGTTCTTACATTGATCAGTCAGCGATGACAAAGGTTTCACAAAATACACACTTGTTCTCCTCGACAATGTGTCTTGCACATTTGCATAATAATAATATAAAAAATCTATACGGGCTGTTAAGGGATAAAACCTTGATGTCCTCGGCTAAAGACACATGGAGTGCCACACAAAAGCCACAGTGCTATAATAGGGCGACAACCTGTATACATTTTGATCTTTTTCTTCCCAGCCACTTTGAGGCATGGCACAAACATTGCACAGGCATTCTTTTCTAAACCCCAGGTTGCAGCTGGTCTGCCACTCGCTGTGCACTGCCAAGTGCAAGAAATGGGTCTCTTTTATCAGGATGGAGCAAATCTGGGCTAATGTGTCTGGTAGAGAGTGTCCCAGGGAGCCTCGCTCTCCCATTCTTTGGCCATTCTTTCCACTTTTCTCCTCTCCTGCACTTGGGATAATTGCAGTTTAATTGGGTGACAAGAAATGAAAACTGTGTCCACATTATCTAGGATTATCTCTTTTTCCTCCAGCCTGCCATCAATTCAAAGAAGCCCATTTATCAGCACAGGGAAGCTGATGCTTGGTCAGCGGAGGAGAGGCTTTGAGCACCAGTTAGCAAAATGAAGAGAGAAAGGGGCTGGGAGCGATGGGAGGGGGGCTGACAGCTAAGAAAAATACTCTTTGTATCTTATCGCAACCATACATTCATCTTCGAGATGCATATCTTTTGTGTACTCTAAATCAATAAGAGTACAATACTATTCTAAAGAATGAATTCTCCCCAAAAAGAAATATACATTTAAAAAATATCAGTTCTGCCGCTCAGTCCTCCAACTCAAATTCAACAGCAATACTTTGCAGCTTTGAATACTTGAGTTTAATTATCCTGAACCATTTCACTAAAATCTCCAACACATCACATCACTTTAGCAACCTGGACAAAGCGTGTTAATGAATACCAATAAGTTTCCCAGCATTGTGGCTTGGATGTGCTTTATAGCCGGCTTCATTCATTTCCTCAGCATTCTTGAATTCTGCACGGCAAGGTTATAAACATTGAGTCATACTCAGTCCAGCCGCAGCTCACCTTCCTTTTTGTTTGAGCTGTACTCAACCTTAAAAGCCTCTTTCAGGATGCATGAATGCACTTCATTTTCTCTCGGAGAACTTTGCTCTGATAGCAGAAAAAAAGGAAGGTTGTTTAGAGAAGGAAGGAGAGACAATGAGGGAAAAAATGAAAGCTTTCAGATTCCATTATGAGCATTGCCCTCTATTCTTTTCAGCTGTTTATACTGTACATTTTCTTCACAATAATTCCCCTTTGCCTTAATATGCCTCACAGTCGCTCGAACACTATTCTAAATGGGCCTTGCATCAGGGTTATGGTAATACAGTAAATACTAGAAAGATGATAGAGAGCCATTCTGGGGGAGGATCAGGGTAAAAGGAGCAGATCAGAAAACGGTTTCATTAATACTTTGCTAGCCTCTGCACAGAAGTAGATGAAAGAAAAGAGACCTTGCCAATGCACTACATACGTTCCTATTCAGTCTCAGGTGCAACATTTAAGATGGCCTGATCATTTGGTGGAAAGAGCAGGCTTTGTGTAGCACTAAAGCATGAAAATCTGCTGTACAATGACCGAGCTGGAGTGCCTTCCACTCTGAATGCAACAGGGGACCTACTCTAAACACAATACGTTTGAAGGTTACAGGATGTATTGTCTGCTCTTTGGAGTGTATGAATGTGTGTCTCTGTGTGTGTGCATATGCATGGGCTGCACATAGGGGTTAGATAAAATACAATGTATATAATAGTGTCATAAATAATACAAAAAAATCTCATAATTTAAACTTCATCTTGCTAAGTGTGTGGAAAAATTTGAAGTAACAACTTTAAAATTATAAACACTGACGTAAAGTTAGGTCATATTAGCATGAATGCTTGTTTGTCTTATTTGTCAAACCCCAATCATTGCTATTGTTGGCTTTGTGGTGATTTTACATGCTGCTCTCTTCAAGTATTAATCAAATAAGCAGATTTTGACCAGCGCTTTCTGGGCAGAGGATTTGGGCTTTGTTATTGATGTGCAGGCTTTGAAAAACAAAGTGCTACATGCTAGTGTAGAACATACAGACAATGTATAAAACAATGAAAGTGGCCACTGTGGCGTCACCTATTGACACATACATACATACAAACATACATATATACACACACACACACACACACACACACATATATATATACACACACACACTCACGTACACTTGTTTATTTCTGTTCTGTTACATTTTAACATGGGGTTTTATAAGGATTTCCTCGCTTTTGGAGTCAGCCTCAAGTGGCCATTTGAGGTTCTGCAGTTTTTGGCACACGGTGTTGGCCTAATATTTCAGCCATGGAGGTTGCTCTTTCATTCTGCAAACTGAGTTTTAACTTAACATAACTGACCTTATAGCTTGTCTCCACATTTATGGGTATATTTGAAAAGTTAGCTTTTTCTATGGATTTTTGGCCTTTTGTTGCCGCCAAATGCTGACATTGTGTACAATAGTGGACACAGTCAAAATTGTGCTGGCTCCACCATGCTTACAGGGCTTTTTGCATGTTTCCAGAAAGAATAAGCAGTTACTCTTCCACTGTAGGGAGAGGATCAGAAATGTCCTAATGCAGCAGCAACCTCCAAGGCTGAAAAATGAAGCCAACACGGAAGTGCCAAAAACTGTTATAATCTGAGTGGCCACGTGAGGCTGGCTCCAATAGCCGCTTAATCCCGCATTGACCACCATTTAAAATGCCCAACTTTTACAGCACAAACATCTTAACAGCCAGGTACAAAAAAACGGTTTGGTTCTCTATAGCTAATTTCCATTCTCAATAAAACTTTACAGGGGTCCATTTTTTAAAAATAATTTATTAAGGCTTAAATTACGCATATTTAAGGTTGGGCTGCACTGAGTGCAAAACTGTCTGCCAAAAGTGTCCCTGCTTCTCTGTCAGATCTGCCCCTCACTCATTCACAGCTCCTCCCTCTTGCCCAAATATGGTCACTTCTGGCTCAAAAAAACTAAGATAGCGACGACGAAAAACAAACAAAACAAGCTTCAAAACAAGAATTCACTAACGCAATTGGTGCTGTCATGGTAGCAACATCTATTATTTTTACAGTCTGTGGTCAGAATGCACTACAGTCACTGTGGCCAAGTAGCCTTTCGGTAACAGCTTTTCTAAGGGCTCTGATCAGCCAACATCATCTTTGCGTAGATTAAGGGTTACGGTTATATTGCCACCTGTAGGGTGGCATGCTTGTAGCTGCAAATCAGTTGTGTTTTGCATTTCCATTTGGATGGGGATTTAAAAAACAACAAAAAAAACAGTGCTTGTGTGGATGGGATTTTTAAGAATGAAGGAGGGATTTTTTTTCCCCAAAATATCCTTGTCCCTGTGGACGAGGGTTAAGTGACTTCAAGGCTCAAGTACCTATTAAGCAGGTGTTCTGCAATACTTCGTCTAACCCCTCCATATTAAAAAATGTGCATGTCATGCTGTCTTCTGTATTCTATTTTAGAATTTAAAATATTATTTCTGCATGAATGACTGAAGATACATCCAAGATCTTCTGGTCACAATTAAAAAAAAACCCTGATATTCACACACTGGTTGTTTTAGGCTAAAATCTCATTTAAACCTCACCTAGCAAACAGAGATATGATCAATTCGTCTGAAAGATACTGAGAGGTGAATTACAGAAGTTTTCTTTTTACTGAATCAGCCAGACATACCAAAGGAAATATGCGTTGACAATAAATGGTAATGCCTCTTTGCTTACTCTGTTGTGACCAATTGTAGACACAGTGTAAGTTCTGTGATTACTTCCATAAGGTTTTAATGAATATTAAGTGCCTTTTCATAGCTGTGATTATAATAGTTGGCTTATAGCAGTGGGACTGATACCTGCATCAGAATCAAGGCTGTGCAGGAATATGTCTGCGGTGAATGGCTGCCACATTTATCCAGGCAGTGTTAATCATTTTTACGCAGGGCAGCAGTATAAAATTGCTAAAGGAGAATTGCTTCAGCCTGGTCAGTGCAGGGAGCAGTTTGTCTAATCAGAGTGCAAATAAGGTTTGATCACTGTCCAGCTTAATCTGGCCCACAAGCAGCATTTACAGCACTAAATCAAGCGTCGGGGAAGCTGCAGGTGCTGCCTCACAGACAGGCCTCCCCCTGGGGGCCCTGTGCTGGGGAATAAACAGCAAATAAATGGCAGTGCTGGGAGAGCGATGAGCTGATTAACTCACTGCAGGGCAGTTTCTCATTATCCCCTTAACCCAGACGGAGACCTACCCAATCTTACACCCTGTCTCACTTACAGTAAGGCGCTGTCCTGCGTCAGCCTGGCTGACATTGTCTGGGTTATACTTTCAGTGAGATAGAGTCTGTATAGATGATGTATAAAAAGTGAGAATATGTGTGTGTGTGTGTGTGTGTGTGTGTGTATGTGTGGATATTCTGGTGTGTGTGTGTGTGTGCTGTGTGGTCCATCTCTGGGGAGACTGCTAATGTGTCAGCTCCATGGCTCATTTCTTTCAATTACAGCGGCTGGACTAGTAGAGCCCACCAGCGGTCCACTGACAGCTCCATATGGGTCCCTTCAGTGCTTATCACGGGCCACTCGTGGATAATTCATTTACCCTTCATTGAATATGACATATTGCCATCAACAAAAGCAGTTATATATCACACAATTCACACATTGTTAATTAAGAGCAGGTTATCGTGACAGTCATTTTGGATGCAAAATTATTCTATTCAAACTGAGGTGGGATTATTTATCGGAGCTGCAGAAGAGCTTTTTACAATTTACCACAAAACAGAAAAAAAACATAATGGGATTTTTGAAATAATGACTTTCCAATATAAAGTTTACTTAAGTGAAAACTGTATTTAAATAAATAAAAAGTCACTTTTTGATTGTTTCTGGTGCTCGAGAGAAAAATGTGATTTTTCTATTGTAAAATGTTGATTTGGCATGTCACCTGAATATAAAGCATCTGCAGAAATACTTTGAAATGAGCTGCACTGTTTCTCCATTGTGCCTCCCCCTGTGGTTTCAAAGCGAATTAATTAACATGATACAGAAATAGGTAGAATGCAAATGTTGGAGCCCTCACTTTATGCCTGGGTATCCTTTTGTTCCCCTTTATTGTACCAAATTATTTAATTGGGTCTCTCTGATTGTGCACAGACACAGGAAGGAACACAGGCCATTGTTAGCTTCCATACAAGCCACAATACAGTATCAAATTCAATTCCCATCAAAACGGCAGGCTGCTGTAGAGCCCACAGCGGCCCCGGAGATTAATGAAGATCTGCATCAAGGCAAAGCGCTGGTCTGAGATGGGAGATTTCTCCCAAATAAAAGACCCCTTCACCAAGAACAAAGGGGGCCCTGAAAAGCAACGGGATGTTCTGAGAGGATGAAATAAATCAAAACAAAGACAAGAGTTTGGCGTGGGGAGGGGGAAAGCGCTGAAAAAAAAGGATTTTTTTTCTTGTCATTTGATTTACTTAATTCAGTCAACAAGTTGAAATACTCGATACACGCCTGATGTCTCTGTGGGAGATTAAATAAATACTTATTTACATGCATAAGCAGAAAATTCAAATCTACAAATGAAGGGAATAATTTCAGAATTATTTCAGCGTACAATCATTCCTCTACAATCACATTTTGGTTTTTAAATGGCATTGTGTAGGTTTGAATGGGTTGTGAAGAAAAACATGTTACTCACTGCCTTAAAAAAAAAAAAAAACAAGTCACGGTTCACCTTGATTGCTGTGTGTTCATCAAAGCGTGAGGGACTAACAGAGGAGTGAAAGCATTGACTGACAGGGTCTGAAGTGAATTAATACACAGCCTTTCTCTGTTTTGTTCTTTCAAATAACAGTCATCTGAGGAGAGACACACTTCAACTGTATTCAGAGTGTGTGAATGGATTTCTTCTCTTCACTCGCTTTGTATAAACTGCAACAACTGG
Source organism: Plectropomus leopardus (assembly GCF_026936395.1). NCBI lineage: Eukaryota > Metazoa > Chordata > Actinopteri > Perciformes > Serranidae > Plectropomus > Plectropomus leopardus. Next base: position 21,620,744 of record NC_142185.1, on the reverse strand, counting down.
ATGACTTGTTCTCTGAATGCGGCGTGTCGACAGGTGGGCTCTTTCAACTCAACTTAGCACAACACTTGTTTTGTTTTTGCCTGATAGATTCCAGGCTCCATGTTAAACTCTCGTCATCTTTTCAGACGTTTGACAACCACAAAAGAAAAAACATATTCAATTTATATTTCCTAACAAATCTGATCTTTATCTGCACTATATGCACTCAAAGCACTTTTAAGCAAACAGCTCTTATAAAATCCTGAATGGATACATATGTAAATTTTATAATAACTGCTGCAGCATTTCACGAGTACGCTATTCCAAAAGAGACTGAAAAACAGCGACAAAGGACAGATTTTAAGTTTTTGGTCAGTGCCACCTAAACGCTGCACTCCACTCTTTCACATTCTGCACATGGTGTGTCCCAGCCAGCCATATTTACTTCATTTCCCCCGATTCATAGATGCTGCTCGCTGGACCAGAACATTCCAGCTGCCACCTCAACATCTCATTATTTTTTTGAAATATCAAGCTTGTATCTTCTTGATAAATAATTCGCAGTAGTATAATGTATCGGACTAAAACATATTTTCAGGGGGGCATGGAGGTTAAAGTGCCAATCTCACCTTTTTAATTTTTTTTCGCCCTGAAGACAGAGATTTCCATATATAGAGTGACCATGGTTTGTGTTGAACATGAGCAATCGGGATGAAGCGCACAGCGACACATATTGCTGTCAGAGATTGGAAATGAGGCCTGCTAACCTGTAGGCAGCCTCCCCAGACCAATCAGCTTTACACATTGCCAATGCATTTGCCGCCTCTAAAAAGAATTGTGACTGTGAAGTTTTTATCGCAGTAGTTGACAAACATTACTCTTTAATGCAGTTTTGTAGAAATGCATTCTTATCCCTCTTGGAAAGCATTTATCTACTTGAAACCTGCAAAATGGTTGCCACAGGGAAGGATTTCTTTTAATAGACTACAATAGGCTCAGTATGGGACACATTCTGATTTCTGTGATAGATAGGGGGCCCAGCCATATATTCATGGGAAATTGTTTATCTTCAAGCAGGAGGAGTGAAAGGCCATTTTACAATAGCATTTCAACTTTCATCTGAAACGATTATTTTGACTCATATAAATTGTTCTGTAGAATTTCAGACAGGTGCTTTTCATAAAAAATATCAATCTGCAAAAGGAGATGTCACAAAACATGAATACAAACCACCCTGAGAGAAGAAAAAAACGCGTGTGTATGTATAGATATAGCACTGACACATACACATACGAATATATATACACATATATGTATACACACATAGATACATATATATAAATACACACACACACACACACGTATATATACACATATATGTATACATATGTGTGTGTGTGTATATATAATATAGAAATATAGTATAGAAACTTTTCTGATATGTTTAAATTGACGTCTCATGTAAAAATCTCAACAGATTAAAAATGCAGTAGAGAAAAAGCCCTCTGTGGGAGGCAAATGTCCCACGACGTCTGCTATTCAGACGGCGCTACATTGTACTGCTGTGCTGTCTCTCAGGCCTTCGTGCGGCTGAGGCTTTTTTTTTCTGTGGGGTCCTTGTGATGCTCGGGCAAGGCCTTTCCCTGGCCTGTCTCTGTAACAGAAGCTAGCAACCAGGCAACACAATGTAAGAGCAGGGCCTGAAGACGTGGGTGGGGGGGGCTTGCGCACTCTTAACGGCACTCTCAGGAAGCGGGGACAATAAATCAATAGACTGTCCCTCTCCAGTAGGGGCCAAATGTAAACAAATTGAAAGGGACGGAGAACAAAACAGATTGGTGACTGAAACAGACATACTCAATAGGGGCGCTGCTACAAATGAAATGCCTTTGTGGTTGTTTCCTTCCAGCCTTCACCATGATGTGTGCCATTCAGGGCAACATGACATGCGATAGCAAGTGTGACCAACTTCAAATTTTGACTCAAAAACAACAGGTGCAAAGAACGCTTCAGAAAACCTTATAGGTAGCTTATTCTAACATCAGTACATGCATCAAAAAGAACATCTGCAATGCAATGAGAGATGCATTCAGCGTTGGAGGTACTTTAATTTGTCAGCGCACTTCTCAGAGACCTGTGCAGACGACAAGCCCCAGCAACATCTTACACCGTATAACATACAGCGCTCAAGGGCACAAGCACAGAACTCTGTGCATGTCAGAGCTGCATGCCACAAGTTAAATTAATGAATCTTTAAAAGGTTTAGGTTTTTTTAATGAGAGAATCTGTTGTAGCTTTTTATCAAACCTCTTCATATTTCACTGAGGTGGAATGGTGCACCACATTTGCGAGGCAGAACTAATGCTATATAAATCTCAAGTAATAAGCAGGCCCTGGGGACATCATCTAAATGAAGATTTTACACCAATTTAAACCTGCCTGCAATTTGATTCCTGCCTTAAGTGCATTTGTTTAACAGGTGCTGGAGATGCAAGCATTTCCCTCCAAAGTGTCGCTATGTCTCCTTTATTAATTTCTGGATTGCAAGTGGGCGGGGGAGTATGAAGAGAAAGGGGAGTTGACAAACACTAATCAAAGGTTCAGAGTGGGCTGATTCTACCATAGAACCAATGTACTTTTGCTTCATTTGCAAACTAATGATTTTAAACCCCCACAATCTGTTTGAGGTCAGCTCCTGTGTATTTTGGATACGCTTGGCTATTAGCATCACTGAAAGCTTCAGATGTGTCAAGCCTGCTCCCCCTCCAGTGATAGTCACCTACTTTAATTTCCCTGCAGGCCTCAGAGGGGGATGAATTCAACTAAAATCACAAGCTGTTTTGTTGGCAATCCTTTGTGGCCTATAATGAATCTAATGAATATAAAGAGAGGAGAAGGGAGGGAGGTGGAGGGGGGAGAAAGGGATGGAGGCGAATACATTTCAACCACGCTGTGTTGCTTTTACTTGACGATTTGTGACCCTCAACAATGGGACAATGGCGAGTGTTTTTGTACCCTTAATTTGCCTTTGTGTTTCAGCTTCATCTCTTTCACCGCAGAGCATTGAAAGTCGTCAGTTGGAGAATAACTGCTGACTCCACGGTCTGTCAGACAAAGGGGAGGTTTTAAGATGTATCCCTAACTATCAGCCAGCCAGAGGAGCAGAAAGGGAAAGGGGCTCAAAGACAACAACAGGCAAGTCAAAAGGTAGAATTAGCCAGGGTTCCCAAACAGGGCCTGGAGCACTTCCTCTCTCGTCCAACAGTGTTTCCACCTCTTAAAAGCTGCTGTGCATTTGTATTCGTCCTCAGAGAGGTGTTTGGCACATGAATTAAAGTGGCTCATCTGATAAGAGCAGAGGCTAGTGAAGCTAGAGGCCCAGTGGAGCTGTGGCGCTGCTGTTAAAGCTGGCATGTTTCTGATTTCACACGCCCCTCAGGTGGCGGGATCGTATTAACAGCGTTGTTCTCCAAACCCACATTCAGGTTAGGACTTAAAGTTACACCCCCTTCCCACCAAAATTAGCCCATGCATGTGCTTTTTATAAACATGGGTAAACCTGCAAAATATAGGTTATACGCTGTTTTACCAATGCCAGTAGAGCAGAGCCGTACACACAGCTCAGACGAGTGTGCCTTTTGTGTGTGTGTGTTTAAGTGCTGCTTAGGAGGAGACGAACAGTAATTAGTGGCAGCATGTCATTGCATCTTGCCAGTTAAGAAGCTGAAATTTGCACGTTCAATGCCAAACGGAGCCAAAAGCTCATTTGAACCGGGTGTGAATGCCGATTGTACACATTCTCATTGTGTTAAAAAGCCAGAAGTTAGCGGGTGTTGGCAGGTTTTTGTGCAATGGGAATAAGGCTTTAGATAGACTTTTCTTAACACTTGCATGTACTCAACAGGCAAAAAAAGCCCAAAATGACCACAGCTCAACTAATGCAACACTAAACATTTAAGCACATGAACTTTTAAGTGCTGTAGTGAACGCCGGATAGATGATAAAAAAAAAAGTTCTGTGTCACTGGTCCATGCCGGTATGCTCCCCAGTCCCTGTAATGATTTCTATTCATAAACATGCAGTGTGCTATCCTCCACCTGGCAGCTGCCTCTGTGCATATGAGATTACTATTATGCATCTTCCAATCCCAAGGATAAACATCTCTCCACTTTTGAAGTTTGCAAGCATGAGGCATATTTTAGTGCCATACGACTTAAGCATCCCTTCAGGTATCACTTGCAATCTTTTCTCATTCTATATACATTGTTCAACTTTAATGGGTATCTAATTTGTGTTATCAGCTTACAGGGCAGTAAGTAATAATTTGCATGGCTGCCCTAAGCAAATATGCTTCCATAAGCATCCCCATAGTATAGACACTAGAATGGATTAACCTCCATATTGGCTATGCCCCGACGGTCAATGCTTTTTTAGAAACAAGTAGAACAGATAGTTTAGTTTGGTGGCACTGTAAAAAAAAAAAGAAAAAAATGACTACAAAACCCTTCTACCTTCAGATGCTATGCTGGATATAATCCTTGAACCCAACGGTGAAATGACATCTGCATTTTGAGCAATGTCAATGATGGTTAAGACCCCGTGCACATGAGTTTGTACTTGAATTATTCCTTTTCCTCTGATGACAGACAACATGTCATAAGTGGCCCTTTTTCCTTCTTGTAAATCCAGTTACCCTTTAACCTTACTCACCATAAGAACGCCTGGATGTTGTATGCGTGGCCTTTCTTTGCTCTTATCTAAGAATCTGTCTTTGTAGGTATTCAACTTATTTTTTCCTGTCTTAAACAGGAAAAACGAAGCCAGGGCAGTGTGAAGGTCAGCATGAGTTTAGCATGTGAGCAGTAGAGGTGCTTGTAGTTCCAGTAGATTCACTTCTTAAGACACAGAAAAGCCTTTTGAATTTGTGCGACAGACTCTTTTCACCCTGACAAAGTCTTGCTAGTCCCTAACATGGACGACATCTCTCTCTCTCTCTCTATCTATCTGCAGTGAATTTTAAATGCAAGTTGCACTCCGATGCCAAACCCGTATCAACACTGATGAGGTTGGAGATCCTTGGTCCGGAATTTGAAATTACCCTGCACATGTGCACTGCGTGTTCGCAGCGGCACCACAGGGTAAACGGGGATACATCTAGCAGCTTGATATTCTACTGGCTTGCATCAGGCATGTGTGTTACGCTTGTTAGCTTAGTAGACAGTTAATTGCCATGGTGGGTGGTTAGAGTGCTAGGAGCCTGATCTTAGGAATATGTCATATTTGTTAATCGGACATGCAGATGCAAATAATGTGTGACAGACTGTGACCAACACTACCGGAACATAAATACTGTTAACTTCAGAAATGTTCTTGGCTCAGAAATATCACTGCATAAAGGCTATAAAGACAACCCACTGTTTATCTATTTATTTATTTTGTTTAGCTATTTCTGTTCACGGGCCAATGTGACAAAAGAAGTGTGAGGACAAAAAAAAAATCCTACTGGAATAGAAGCATGCCAGATTATGCTTTGTTGTAGGGTCTGTGTACTACTATCCCACGCTATAGTTGGGAATTGTTGGCCTGATTATTTTAGCACTAAGAATTCATGTAAAGTGAAACTGTGTGCAGCATGAATGGAAGTTGTGCAAAACCTAATTCATATTCCTAGAAGGATTTGTAATTTGCAAAACACATCAGACATCTGACAGGAGGGCACAGCCTCTTTAAAACGACGCTATTCAAACTTGCATACAGTTTGAAAAGCTCGTCCATAAAGATTGATTAAAGTTGTAAAGATTTTGCATCAAAAGGAGGGCTCTGATTAAAGCTCTCTCGCCATCGAGATGCTACTCTTTTGCATCCGTCCAGTAATATCTCCCTGAAATTGTTGTTAATGCAGAAATAATATCAATGCAAACTATATTAATAACCATGCTGCGAGAAGCCGGAGCAATGTCACTTAATCAATGAAAACAAATCATGCACACCTTGCTATGATTATCTGGAGGAGTGTGAATATTAATGTCTCGCTTGGAATCAATGTTGGGGTTGCATATATTGCCTCCTGTGTTTACTCATGGTTAAGACATTTCTTTCTTTTATATTTCCGTTGCATCCCCGAGAGCGATCAATGAAATACTAAATAGAGATATGATACTGGCTATTATAGTAATTCAACAACAGTAACAAAACACGAGCGATTGTGTTATTGTAAACTATGAAGATGGGATGTTCAAATTTCAATTAACTTTGGTTTGTATTTGCTGGTATTAATTAAGAGGGTTTGCGGAAGGACACAAAAGAGACAGGTTTATTGTCTCAGATTATTCTCATGAAAGCAGCATTAGTATGTAGCACAACGCTGCCTAATTAACTGGCATGGGAGGCAAGACATTACACTGGAAACCTTTTGATTTGTGGGAGGTAATAGCATTGGGCAAGAAACAGATTCTTTATTTCATTATTTGATAAGAGGGCCTTTAATGAAAATATCAGCCCAGGAGCAACGCGAGTCAACATCACTACTTTGGTGTGAGAGAAAAAAAACTTGCTTCAAGGAGTATTGTTGCCGGCACTGACTACAGTTCATTAAATAAAATGTGAAACACACCTGGTGGGCTAATGGAGGTCAAATGTATAAGCGGCAGCATGAGCGTAAGGGGATGTGGCAATCAGAGACAAAGCAACATCTAGCCTCTCTTTGACAGGTTAATGAAACGCCCGCTGCTAAGTGTTCGTGCAGTGAGACTCATCTCAGTCACGCTGAAGCCTCTCCTGTAGTCTGGAGTCAGCCGTGTGACAGCGTTGTATCAGTGTCACCCACAGCAATCATAACATTCCTTTCCTCCGAGTCCAAAGGTTGTTTTAAATTCCCTTGGCAGCAGAATGCTTCAGGGGGTCAAACACACCAAATCTGAACAATAACGGGCCAACTATCAGTTACATCACTCGCCTGTAATCACTGGCCGGCATTAAAAGCATCTCTTTTTTCTCTGTTCTGCATACTTGACTGTGAATGCTTTTGAAATGAGTATAATGTAATCTGTGCTGCAGATATCTTCTGCTTTTGTGCATCTATCCAAGAAGTGAATGGTTGGGCCTATCAGTTACTCTCTGGAGGTGATGTATATGCTCTCTAGGACAATGCCACAAAACAGATGATGGCTATAATATGCTGCTCGTTCCTGCTCTCTCAATTTTCAGGGTGATTTTGTTTTCTTTTGGAAAAACATTTTAGGTGCTGCCAACTTTTTTCCCCTCCTCGAGGAAGAGATAGATAAATCAAACTTAACTGATGGTGAAAAATACCATTTTCCAGCTGCCCTAAGGTAACTAAACAGTTAAAGGGATAGTTCAGGTTTTTTGAAGTCGGGTTGCATTGGGGTACTTATCTGTAGTCAATGTATTACACACAATAGATGTCAGTTTGAATGCCACCAGTTTGGAGAAGCAGGCTGGAATCTGACACAAAAGCTAAGCAATGTACTGCTGCAGATGGGGGCCAGCAACAAAACATATTTTAGCAACCCCAAAAAAGTCCGATCAAAAAAAATTAATATCAGCTTAGGTGTACATTATATTGTAAGTATTTTCACCACTCTACGTTTCTGTCAGACAGCCCATTTGGACATGGAAGCCCTTACCAACTTCGGTTTCCCATCTTTAAAGCCACCAGACTCCATTAAGAAAAACAGTAATTTTAGCTAATTAAACACAGGAGCTGCTGGTCTGCTGCTGCTTTGATCAGTTACTTAGTTTGTGTCTTAGGTAACTCAGAAGTAACCCTTTTAAATGCCAAAGTCACACAGTAACTCAAACAAAATAACTGTTCATGGAATCAGTTGATCAGCAGCTTTTGTGCTCAGCAATGTTAAATCGCTGTTTTTCTAAATGGAGTAAGGCTTTGAGGAGAGCAACTTAACGGCTTAATTCTTATGTTGAAAATTACTGTCTGGCATTAAGGTAAAGTAGTGAAAATACTCTCAACACAGTATAGACGTTAAGTGATATTTATTATTTTAGGTGGGACTTTTTTAGGAGGCTAAAATACATTTTGTTGCCAACCCTCTTATGTAGACTGCTTAGCTTTTGTGATGGGTTTTGAGCCTGCTTCTCCAAACTGAAAATGTGCCAACTGACTTCTAATGTTTTTATACTGTTTGTGAATACACACCCAATACAACCTCACTTAAAATAAATCTGAGCTATCCCTTAAAGATGTAGAGCAGGAATTGTGGGCCACAAACAGAAAATGTAGTTATACTAGTACAAAGCAAAATGTATCTAAACTGAATCAAATGAACAATGTGTAAGGTCTTGCTTCTTATCTTTTCCCAAATCATTTAAATCAATAAAGTTGTGGTACAAACACACAGAAATCCATGTTGAAGTAACTGATGGGAGTCACGAGACATAAAATTTCCATTACAAGACATATCGGTTTGACGTTATCTCCAAGATTTAAAAGTTTTTATTCTTTGACGGTGATGTGTGTCAGATTATCCACCTGGCTGTCTGTCTGTATTACTCTTTCATTTTCACCCTGACAGTCTGGAGAATAAAGACACAGGGTTTAAATACATCTCCCCACTGAATGGACATTCTTCACCAGATGTGCAACAGATAGTGTCAGTCTAATTTCGCAAAGCAACAGTATCAACTTTACTATGTATTTATTGGGGGGAAAAAAAGAATCCTCACAGTTGACGATTTAAAACCAGCTATGAGTTTGACTCTTTTCCAAACTTTTTAATTATTTTCTGTCTTTAATATTTTTGGGCATCTATGTGGACACTGCTTTATCCTGAAGTGCACATATGGATAATTGTAGTAAGGTAAAATAACACATACACTGCCTAGGAGCAGTGGTGGGTGTGAATCCTGAAAGCCATATTTGTGTAAAAGTAAAAGTAGTCAGGGCACCTAGTACAGATATCCTACCGGATAATGACTTTGGTAGAAGTTATAGTCACCTTTTAAAATGCCAATTCAATTAAATTTTATAATTTGTCCCAGACGGCAATTTGTTTTGCAGCATGTGTGAAAAACAAACACATAAAAGCACAATATGAGAAAAAGCTTTGAAGTATCTGATATTTACTGTATCAAAAGTCATTTTATTATATTTAATGTAATAAAGTACTGAAACTAAAAGTACATGTTAATGCTGGTAAATAATAATAATACAGCATACGGTCAATGAAATGTAGACGTTATTATGTCGCATCTGATCTGACATTCAGCCTGAGCTTGAATGGAAATCGAAACTTAACTGCAGCTTCAAGAGGACTTGTTTGCACTTTTCCCTTGTGTCATCTAACTTGCAAGCTCAGCCACTGATGTGCCAAACCTTCTGATTTTATTTTGCAGTAACAAAGTCACAAAAATGCTTAGGACATAGAAATACTTTGATACTGGTGTAAAACTGGAGTAAAATATATATAGAAATGTCATGGAGTAAAACTACACATTATTTAGGAAATGTAGTGAAGTAAAAGTGAAAGTTGACAGAAATGTTTTAAAAAATATAAAGTACAGATTTAAAAAAACAACTATGTAATAAAGTATTATTACTTTGTTACATAGTTGTTTTTGAGGAACTCATTTTTGTGTTATCTGTGTTCAAACCGATTAAAAAGTAATATGGCTTCTAAGTAGCCTTGAAAACTGAATGTAATAGGAATGATTATTTTGTTGCACTGCATCTACTTTTCATGGTCTGTGTATCATCCGTTCATTCATTATTCAATTCAATCTTGATAACTGTAACTAAAAAAAACAACAAAAAAGAGTGAAAATTTCGTTTATTTGATTTTCTGTAGCCTATAAACCAAATATTGAAAAAGCTGTTTGTCTTTCAAAAGCAAAAAATCAAATAACAATGAAACAAAAACAAAATAACAAGTCAAATTTACGTTCTTTACGTTCTTTATTTTTGTTATTTTATTTTCTTATCTGATGGTGTCATTCTGCTGTGGCTCCGCACTTCAGGCATGCGCCATCAGAGGAGTGACGCTCATAGTTAAGGACATGATGATGGAAAAGATTTCAAAAATATTTCAGGTCATTCAGTCATCAGAGCCGAGTGAACAAACTGGACGTATGCCTGGCTGTAACGTTCGACTAGAGTTACGACTGAGTTTTGACTGGTGCACCAGTTAGACCAAAGGCTTGTGTGTGTTACGCCTTGCTGTAACTTTTACGCACTGTATGGAGCAGAAAGTGAAAGTATTCATGGTAATGAAAGCAGCACACAACCAAAGCACGAAGCCTGTTAAAGCTGTATCGCCCAGTATTCACGTCTTCACGTTAATACACATAACTTTATGCCCGTGGTAAGTGCATAGGTATGACTTTGTGAAACTTGAATGTTTCTTGAAACCCAATTGTCACGTGTTTGCGATTTTTACAGGCATGATATTTATGTGATTATAGACAATATTGTTGTTCCCATTGTTTGTATGTGTTTAATATGTCTAAAATCTTGTCATCATACTTTACGGATGGGTAATGTACAAATTAAGGTATTATTTGTTATTATCCTTATGAGCCTGCATTATTTTACCTGCTCTGTGCCCAAGATTATAACCACTCCAGTCCTTTTTACCTCCTTTTACCAGGATAGCAGCTGCAATCACTTTCTGGTGAGTTAAGTATCACATTTTATGCATTGCATTGGCCCTTAAAAGGTATTTACGCAGGTAAGAATGACTGGAGTGATTACAATTAGTCAAACAAAACCCCCAAGAATTGAATCTGGCAATTTTGAGGCAGAAACAATCTTTCAGTAGCAAGATTGCAGCTGCAATCACTTTTTGGCAAATTGCTTTTTATTTGTTGCATTGGTCTTTTAAAGGTATTTACACAGGTAAAAAGGGCCTGGGTGATCTATAATCTGTCAAATATAATCACTATGAATGAAATCAAGTCATTTTGAGGCAGAAGCAGCATTTCAGTGGTAAGATAACAGCTGCAATCACTTTTTGGCAAATTTAAATTACCCATCCGGAAAGTATGATAGACCACTTTCCAAATGTAAAGATGTAAGATTTTACACATATTAAAGGCATACAAAGAACAGGAACAACAATATTGTCTATAACTGGCCTTTCTCATATAGCCCCACATCAAAAATCCACAAAGATCCAACAATGAGATACACAAGACGTGCTGCCATCCTCTTCAGCTTTGGTTGTGTGCTACTTTTCTTAGCATTAATACTTATTTCACTTTACAGCTTACGGCTGCGCCAAACTGTGCATAAAAGTTACACCCAGGCGTACGCAAAGTTGGTGACCTCGGCTCTGGTAATACCGCAAATGTTTTTGAAATCTTTTCCATCATCATTTCCTTAATTCTGAGCGTCACTCCTCTGATGGAGCATGCAAAAAGCGCAGAGCGGCAGCAGAATGACTCAGAATTAAGAAAATAAAGAAAAACATAAGAACAATGTAAATTTGACTACTTATTTTGTTTTTGTTTCCTGAAAAAAACAAGCATCTTTTTTCAATATGTGGTTTATAGGCTACAGAAAAACAAATAAATGACATTTTCACTTGTTTCTTTGTTTTTTGTTTTTCAAAAAGGAATTGAATAATGAATGAATGGATGATACACAGACCTTTTCATGATGTTTGATGTGATTTGTAGTGTGAGGGTGGGGAGTCTGGGGGTGGGGGTGGGGTTTCTGGTGCTGTAGTTAATGTAGGAGCTGTGTTCATGTGTCACGTTATGTGTCTGCGTCCTTTATGATCATGATCACATTATGTTAAGGAGAGAAATAACCTTTGTATTAGAATAGATAGGAGGTGTTAGGGGAGGTTTTTCACTATAATTCCCTTCAGGTTTCTTTCGTCTCGTGCACATTTCCTGCTATGTCTGTTTTTATTTACTTGTTTTTATCACAACTTGTGTGCTAATAAAATTCAAATTCAAATATTTTGGCTTTCATGTTAAACAGATGATGTCGAGGGATGCAAAAAAAAAATTCAATTTTTTTTAAACAAAAAAATTGAATCAAAGCAAATTATTACATTTCCAAGTGGAAAAAAATACAAGAAAACTGCTTAAACATCTTTAAAAATTAAATTAGAGAGGTGCAACTTTTTCACACGATGGAACCACAAAGTTTAAAATGGCAAAGGAAGAAGCCGTTTGAGTAATTACAGAGGGACATTTAGTATACTCTGCCCCTCTTTATCAGGCATCTCCAGCATTGTCCATAGGGAGTTAACTTTTAGACTGTTTACTGGCTCAAAGGCCAGGCATGCATCTGAAGCCACATAAGCAAGATAATGTATCCCAGGCTACAAAAGCAGGCAAATCACTGTGCATTAAGACTGGGCACACAATAGACAACAATGGCTTGCATAAACACTATTTAGAACTATTCACATGGCATTGAAGAGATGGGCGTCGACTCACTATTGCTGCAAAGCCGGCGCATTGTGCGGAGGTGAAAAGAAGTCTAATGAACAGGAAGCCTTATTTGAGAGAGCTGACAGTAACCATACAACAGCTGCATTGTGCGCTTGCCACCAACCCTGTGGGTCTCTACATTAGGAGAAATGATGAGAAAGTAACCCGAAAAGACACAGTGGGCCCTTGGACCCACGTAAATGCAACCAGACAATAATGGGGGACACAAGCTGTCCCCACCTTTACCCAAAGCTGCACGTTTACATGCACAGAACATCAACCGCTCTCATGGGCAAGGATAAAAGCCCCCTGGCCAGATGGAACTTTGAAGTACATTTGGGTTAGTTTACCTCCAAAGACTGCAATTTTAGTCCAGCAGCAGTTAAAATATATGTCATACATTTTAAATTATATCAAACTCTGCAGGGGAAAGTTAGAAACTCTTGAGCGTGGTGCACCAGGCCTCCTCCTCCTTCTCCACACTCATACACATTCACACTCACATTATGCCCCCTGCCTCAAGCTTCATCAATCTTCCACAAAGGGATGACATCACCAATAAGCACAGCCTTTTATAGCTTTAAGCAATAAGCCTTATTTACTGATGAGATAAGCCCTTTGCTATTGTCTCGCCCTCCACTTTGCTGCTTTCTCTCGCAGTTGAAGAATCAAACAGCACTTTTGGAAGGTGACAGAGCATGCCAGGGATTTAAGGCTAAAGCATGCAAAGAGGTTTCCTATCTGGTGGCCTTTCAAAAGGCCACATTAGGCAGTTTAGTTCAAAGCAGCAGGGGCAGGTGAAATTACAAAAATACAGGAATCTTTGAGACCCCCTGTTCTGTTTCTTTAAGTTTTATTTTCAGTAAATAAGAGGATACGGTTTCAGGATTCCTACAGCTTAAGAGAAGTTAGATTTCAGACTTTTTAATACCATTTGAATCAAATTTAAGAACAACTGTCACAATAACCAAAATGAAAGGAAGAAACACATGAACCGACATCAATTAATTATGGATTAGGGACAATTTTGCCATTTTTTCTATGATACCATAAAATGTGACATGTTTGGGCCGATAGAGCAGGTGCATTAGAGATTTCTTAAAAATATATCTTTTTAAATATATAACTTTTTAAGTAACTTTGGTATATGTTTTTTTTTTTATAATATCAGTATGTGTATGGTATGGTGACTGTGATATGCTGCAAACTAAAGGGATCAAAGTCTAATGGGAAAAGTTCATTTCACAGGGGTTGTGATCCTCAAAAAATAATGCGCTGATTTTCAGATGTCTCTTTCACAGGGTAAGTCTATGTAAAATAAAGTCTCTTTGCAACCGATGGCGTCATGTGACAGAGTTGGAAGTTATAATTACATTTTTTGGCTACCACAAAAACTGGCATAAAAGCTAAGCGCACTTCCTGGGGACTTGATAGTGGGAGCCTCTTCTCTGAGTATCCCAGGCGGAAACAAAATATGAGTGTTGTTGGTTCCGCTGTCCTGACCTGATGATGTCAATGCATGAGGCATTCAACAAATTATTTCTAAAATAACAGATATTACCAGTTAGTTTGATATTTTACTGTGCAATGTCAAAAAAAAAGATTAATTAAAATCATTTCAAAAAATCATTCATTTCTCATTTCTTTGCATTTTAAAGACTTTTAAAAGACTGATTTTGGGACATTTTCATACCAGTTAAGCCCTAATTTTTAGATTAAATAATTAAATACATTTTAAGACTTTTTAAGTGGGGGAAAACCTGTCTTTATAATTTCAAAATGTCAATAGACTTTCATTGTTGTGTAAACGTGTATAAAAACTTGTGAAATGTATGTGAAATTTTCCACTGGATGTTAAATATATCACACCCTACAGAGTCTGAAACAAACTACAGCCTGGAGAGTTTACGGAGCACAATCATCCATTACACGAGTGACCTATAATTACTGTTTGTAGCAGTATTAGTCTGCCAGTCGCGGGTGGTCACTAAACTGCTGAGGCACCATGATGCAGTGCGGCTTATTAAACCTCACATGTGCATGATGGGAAGAACTCCTTGCAGTTGGATTTTTTGGTGATGCAAGATCAAACAGAAGTTAGTTATAAGCCCTCATATATTTGGTAGATTCTACTTTTCAAAAACTTGGAGAAACTAGGTCTAACAAGGTTGTTGCAACAATCTAGAAAATCCAGCATCAACATATTCCGAATTGAGAACCTATTTTTAACAAGATAAAAAGCCATTTTCTAACACACTGCAGCCAGTGTCACTACATGTATCTTAAAAAACGTGCCATTTGTTGTTTGTTTTTCTTCGCTCCACACAGAGTCATGTCAGGCCTTGGGAACTTGTCAGATATTCAGTTTGTAGTCACTTTAGAAAGGCTGAGCGCAGAGTCTCTGGGGAATCGCTCCAGTCTCCCCATCTCCCCCCACCCCATGTCACCAGCCAGGAACAAAGCCGCCATAGTCAATTCTCCTAATTTCACTGCAGCCTGTCGAAATCCTGTTCTCCTTTTCTCCTTCTCTTCAACAAGTACTTTATGCTGGGATCAGTCAGGTCTGAGTCGCCCACAAAAACCTGAGGCTCTCGCTTCATCGTCTTTCAGCGCCGAGTTTGACACTCCCCAACTCCCTGCCATTCAGGCGCCTGCACCGTGCAATTTGTTTCCATTTGTCAAACAGCAGTATCCGTCACAAAAGAAAATGCTGGCACAACAGAAAGTTTGTGAAAAACATTGTCTCCTCAACCCAAAATGGCCTTGAGACTTCTTATTTATTGGCCCGCAACAAAACAACCTTAAACAATTTACACCACTTTCCGTTGTTGTGGATACTTTATACATTATTCTTCTCTCAACTGACAATAAAACATCTTTAACTGAATGGGACATGTATCACATCCTCAAATCGGCACCAACGTATCACTCCTCTCTTAAAGTGGACTAAATGCATCATTTTATTCACCGCCTCCACATTGTGCTGACTCTTATTTTGTGTTTTATTTCTTTGGGATTAAACTTCATTGTGTGGACAGCCAGGTTTCTCACACATTGATTTATTAAAGCTATATCAGCACTATGTTGACGGCATTGCTATTTGCACACCTATTCAGATATGTCTTAAAATGGTGCTATTATTGCCCAACGTAGGAAGGTATCCGGTTAATAATACTTATTGTGCAAACTTTGTTGTCGCCATTCTTGTGTTGGCTGTTATCGAGGGGAGAGCAGAGAGGATATATGCTGACTCTGATGTAGATAGTGCTGTGAGTATTCCTATTGTGGCAGCTGCCGTGTGGTGCAGTCCCTGATAGGGTTTCCAATGCTGTCAATGCTGTGTCAGGTGCATTAGCACCTCAGAGACCCATGATGCTCCAGCTGCTATGTGCCGGCGTCTCCCCGGGCCCTGGCCGCCAGCCTGACACCCGACACAAAGTAATCACAGATCACAGCGTTTAATCACTGAAACAAGCACTCCAGAGGACCTCTCTGTCAATATCCCACTCTCTCATTATCTGTTTGGATTGCACATCCACACTGTCAGATAAACAGAGTGGAAAATTAAGATTAAAAATATGGTAATTTCATTTCAGGCAGCAGGCTCCTCTCACTGGCCCATTATGCTATTGATTACCTCTGAATTCAATTTCTCTTTTCAATGTAAACTTTAATCTATTCGCAAGCCAACAATTCCACTCCCGAGGGGCTATTTGAGAGTAAGTAACCATTTAATATGACGCTGGCTGAAGATTCACTGGCTTTAATGAATTGTGTAAATCACTCAGCTTTTAAAGGAACTGATGTCCCGCAGTTCACGACCCAAATCTGGGCCTGGTTAAATACAGCCTTTTATAGCAAGCTAAGTGTTTACTGACAGCCATCGCTGAATGTGTAATCACCGGCTTTGCTCTTTTCTGTATGAAGGCGAATTAAACAGCTCCTCTCTAATTGAGCTGGTGATGACAAAATTACATTTTAATTGGGGACTTAATTGTCATATTGCACTACCAGCGTGCCAAAATAATAAGAGTGAATAGCTACACCACTTTACCACCGTGAAACGGAATTTCAAAAATCACTTGACTCAACATGATAATCACCAGGTTGTTCTCCCGTAACCACTCACCAATTTGTAGCATCTTGGTCAAGACCAGTTGTAACCGCTGACCTGAAGCAAACACACCATGCAGACACCTGAATATCGGATGAGCAACAGCGGGAGGAAGTGAGTCAGTGTAATATGAGATAAGATGTTTTAAACACAAAATAAAGACAGCACTGAAACTGCTTAAGCAATACTGTTTTATTATATATCTTTTGAATTGTTTTTGCTGTAACTTGAAAGTGATTCTCGATATCACTTGTTTAGGACTGCAAAATGAAGTGCAAACTCCCTGAAATATTTTCTTAACAAACCATATGCAAAGATAAACAAAACAAACAATAAATACATAGCTAGAAATAGTACTTCAACTCAGGTAAAGTAAAATCAGATTTCTTTCTAAATAAATTATACATGTCAGAAAAAATAAACCTAAAAATATGGAAAACTAACATGTAAAACTATAAAGTATAACTATACAGTACTACAATGTGAAGTTTGACCATGACACTGTTTAGAATTTTTGTGTCCAGGAATTTTTGGGGTGTGCCTGAAATCATGGCTCAATGTAGCTCTCTTAGCTCCTTCAGTCTAATAAAAACACCAGTAAACAACTTTGTTTAAGGTCCAGAGTGTAGGATTTAGGGGGATACACAGGCAGACATGGAATAAAGAGTATTTTTTTTATTGAATAACAAACTGAAAATAAGAATTGCTGTGTTTTCATTACCGTGCAATGAGCTATTAATATCTAAGATAAGGAGCAGGCTCCCACCTGCAGAGATCACCGTGTTCACCGCCACGTCTCTACAGCAGCCCAAAAACGGACAAATCCAACATTGGCTCTAGATGGGGACATTTGCTTTTTCATGACAGCCAATGTAGTTAGCAGCCCTTCACTTTCGAGACTTTCAATAAAACGCTGATTGGTAACTTGATACTGGTTTATTCAGCATTATTTACGGTTTAAATCCCCAATTCCATTTGTTTTGGAGAGGAGACCTCTGCAGATAATTCAGCTCGTGGTGAAAAACCTCCTAAACGTCTGGATCGTAAGTTATCAGAGAAAAAAGATGAGCACACATTAGCAGGTGCTGGGCTAGCAGCCTGTCTGCAATGTGCCAAACAGCATTGGAGGAACACTGATTTGTGGCATAAAATGACTATATTTTGTGTTTTAACGGTTTAAGTCACCTGGTCTGTTTGTTTTGGAGAGGAAGAGACCTCTGCAGATAATTTGGCACCAAGTAACAACGAAAGCTGAATGAATTCTAACCGGGAGAAGTTTTAGCTCTTGTAATCTGCAACTCCCGCCCAAGATGCCGCTCAGTCCCTGTTTGTTTAAACGCCACAATCATATAAACACAAGCGAAATAGTCGTCACAAGCCAGATGCGTGCTTCATGCTAACGATTGCTGCTGTTGCGAGAGTCTGCCGTTGCCATGGTCGCTGCGCGGTGGCTCAGGGAAAGTGTGCACTCTGTGCTAATGTGCTACTGTGAAGTGCGCTACAGGGTTTGGTGCTAACAAATGCAGCGGCTCATTCTTCATGTCAGCACCTTGAACGGACACGCCCCAACATCTCAGAACAGACAATACTGTACTGCTCATTTTTCACCATTTTGAAGCCTAATTTTCAATACTTTTATTTTTTCAATAATCCACATTTGGCTGCATGGTTAGTGACACACTCTTCTGTGGTATGACAAACTCATGACACATTTATTTTTGCTTTGCCCGTACTTTAATGTCATGTTATTGCCAAAGTAATAAGTGCTATGTTTTTAAAGCATCAATAGCCCATCTATCAAATGAGTTGAGAGATATTACTCTGGAGAAAAATATTCAGAGGCAATAACTTCTGTCTCACATTTCACTTGTTAGTCATAACCATTGCCAGTACATGGTAGGTTACATTAAAACTTTACTGTTTGTTCCTGACAAGATCTGAGGTGGACATAAAACCACTATCACCAAAGTGCTGGAAGACTACTTAATTAAAACAGTGCAATTAAAAAAAGAATCAATAGTCTGATTAAGGCACAATAATTACTGAAAACATTGGTGTCTCCTCTCAGGTTCCTCTTGTCTGTTCAAGCATTTTCCAAATACAAATAGAAGGATCTCAGTCCTACCAAACAATGTTTGCCTTAATAGAATAA
The DNA here is from genome assembly GCF_026936395.1 of Plectropomus leopardus. Taxonomy (NCBI): domain Eukaryota; kingdom Metazoa; phylum Chordata; class Actinopteri; order Perciformes; family Serranidae; genus Plectropomus; species Plectropomus leopardus. The sequence continues at coordinate 21,602,079 of NC_142185.1, read as the reverse complement.
TTTAAGCCACCAATAATTTATTGCACCAGGATAAACACATCCAATATCTGCACTTCTTTGAGCACAGAAGCAGGATTGAAGCTACCCAAGAGGCCAGAACACACATACATAAACATAGCAGGTGTGTAATCAATAAACAGCCATGCAGTAATATGCTGTCAATAAAGGCACACCCTGCCTCAGACACTTGCCTCTTTTCTGTTCGACACCACAACGCCAATCAAATGCAGCACACAATATACTCCGCCAGCTACGAGATTTAACACACAGGAAGGAATCTATCTGGCAAAAGATTTTGGTCAGCGACAGCCAGTGCAAAGGGCCACAGGGACTCTCCAAACTGTCAAAGAGACGTCTCAAAGATGACACGGATGTCCTTGGCACGGCGCACGTCTGTCACTCGCTTTTTGTTCATGTAAACCTGGAAGTGCATCAGGGAAGCAGTGTCACAGAACACAAGCACACAGTCACAATCTAAGCTACGATCTGTTAAGGTGTGATTCATGACAGATCCAGTCGGAGCTGGGTGAAGGGATTTGTCACCCGCTGAAGCATGCAAAAGTGGCTTATTTAGCCTCTGTGAAATTCATGGGGGGAAACATCGGGAGATAATCACTGAAATTGTTTCATTTGATTTAAGTTTTGCCTGTGTGTTTGCTGAAAGTGTCGACAAAATGCTCGATTTCTTAACACAAAGAGGCTCTGACAGACCAATTCAATTACAGAAAGTTTGAGGCAAAAGAGGTAAAACAGGTGAAAACTGGCCGGCGTGAGATACACCGTCTGGGATTCTCTTTCAACGCGAACAAAGAAGCAAGAGGTTGATATCAGATTATTGAATGTATTTAAACCTTGACGGGCAACTATAGAAACTTGACATACAACATGTGGACCATCTCAGTATTTAATAAGTGGTGCTAGACAGTTATGGATGCCGCAGTAATCTGATCTAAGGACAGCACCCAACAATAAAGAAAGGAAAACGTAAGGGCTTGAACAATGTCACTACCAATCCGCCAGTGTGCAGGGTAAGACGATACCAAATAATGCCACAGTGTGCTGAGTCTTTGAAATCAGTATTTTACTCATTTCACTCCTCTGGCTGAGAAGATACAGTTCCGCTGATAAATTTGTGCGAGGGACAGAGAGAAAATGAAATGATGCCTACTTTTTCTTATTTCACAAAGACCTGTTTGAAGTTGCAATATGGTATCTGTAGTCCCAGACAGATGCACATAAAATGGAATTGAACAATGAATAGCCGGCTCTTATCTGTTCAGTGTCTGAAGGGGAAATACATCACAAATGAATTTCACAGGGGAAAAAATATGGACATTCTCTATTACAGTAATCCCCATAGAAAGTTTATCCCAAATCGCGATGAAGTTAAACCCAATATTTCCAAATAGATACAGCGCAAAGAAAGCTGCTTTTCTAGAATCATCTCTAAAATGATCTCAAAATTACATTATGGAAGGAAAGAAAGATTATACTGACAGTTTTTGTGATAAAAATCAGAGGATGTAAATCTACAAAGGGGACAATTTCTCTCTTGAAATTAATGTTATGGTGTTGCAATGCTCCAAGTAGGCACTTTAAATTAAAATGGTAATCAAGTGTCTTTGCATTGTCAGGGTAATGCACATCTTCTCTCGCCTAACTGTGTCATTTTGAAGGTGAGCAACCAAGTCTGGAGTTAAAGGGAAAGTCTGGGATTAGTGTGCCACGGCTGGACTCTATTTAGCGACAGCCCCGTACTGGGACAAAAGTGGGTGTGGTTACCTGTTTGGCTGCGTGCAGCAGGGAGGCAGCCTCGGCTCTGCCTGTCTGTTGGACCATCTGGTAAAAGAGCCCTTCCCGGTTCTGGAGCAGCACATACGGCTCGTCATACTCCCGGATCCTGCCGGCGTCCAACACCTGCAATCACACACACAATGCTGGGTGTGAGTGTGTGTCACCGCCTGTATACTTTACTTTGGGGAAAACTGACATTTCAGCTGTTTCCCTGCTGAGTGATGCATGCAGACGGTGCAAGATGAATGGGGGAAACAGCAGTTCTCTGCACATTAGGAACCATCCATTTTATGTGACTCATGCAAACAGCAAACACGGGGGCCTGTTTGTGCCACGGACAATATGAGCGCAGCCTGTTAGCAGCGTGAAAGTCGAGCACGCTGACTCTGACAGACTGAAGATCAGGGATTTATCCATGTATTTATCCTGGCATTTCAGCAGCTCAGGGGTGGTCCTCAGTCAAATCCAACAATCACACCTTAAGGACACTTTAGAAAATCACCATCATTTCTGTGTCATCACATGCCATGTAAACCACACAAAGAATACTGCCAGTTCAAGCAGTTTGGGAAGGACTACAATTATATCACAGACAAATTTTAACAAGCTCGATCCCCTTACAGCGGTAATGAGCAGTTTGTTATCGCTAAAGCCCAGTTTCAGGGAGTGTTTAGTGTGAAAGGGAGACTTCTGCAGCTGCTGTCATAATCGACAGGATACCAGGAGATGGAGTTTGTTTGGAGTTTGAATGGTTCAAGGACTTCACTGTGTTTGAGGAGAAGGAAAAACCCATGTTAATTTTTATTGCAAAAGCTTTACTAGGTTTACTGACATATTACTCCAGCAGCGATAACATTAGGTCATCAGAAAAAAATTCTCCTCATGGTACCAAACACTCATACAGTGCTTGGTAAATCTGCCTTTTCCTTTCACGCCCTGCAAGCTTGGAATGAAATGCAAGGCGTACTAAACTAAACTTTAACCCTTCCTTGATGTGTTAAAAAGTATTTTGAAATCAGTTTATACAGAGCAATGTTATTGCTTTTAACAAGTGCCATTATTTGCCATGATTCTTCTCAGACTCTGGCTCAATATGTTTGTCCAATCATGTTTTTATCACCTTAGAAACATTGCAGAAAAATATCTGTCTTAAATTTTAGAGATGCAGAAAATGTTGGGGGTGCTGTTATCTCTTCGCTCCTTGATTTTAACAACAGGCTTTATTCTTATCTTGACCAAAAAAATTTAAAACGACTACATATTGCCAAGGACTGCTTGGCTTTTAACCAGAACCAAAAAGTACAATCACATCACAGCGGTTTTAGCATCTTTACATTTGCTCCCTGTTTGTTTTAGGAAGGACTTTAAGATATTTTGATATTTACTTTAATGCCATCTTTAGCTGGAGATGCTTTTAATTTGGTGACATTTTATGACATTTTAGTTTATTTCATCCTTCTCCTGTTATAAATGGTTGATTGTGGTGACAGTAGCTCAGTCCCTGGGGACTTGGCTTGTGAACTGGAGGGGCATCGTCCCTGTGTAGACCGAGTATGTAATGTGGACTAGAAGCTCTACAGGTGCCAATTCGCCTCCAGGGCACTGCTGGCGCCCTTGAGCAAGTCCCCTAACCCCCCCCCACTGTTTGGGGTGCCTGTCAATGAGCAGCCCCCTCGCTCCAACATCTCTCCATCTAATTCATGTCTATAGGTCCTGTTTGTGCATGTGTGTGTAGCATGAACAAACAACAGATTGAAAAAATTGAATGTTTTCACGAGGACTAATAAGTATGTCTTCTTGAGTTTTATTTAGAGTTTGTTATTATTATCATCATCATCATCACGTTTGTATGTATGTCTGTTGTGTTTTGATATGTTTGCTGCAATGTGCTTGTTTATACCTGTATCTCAAACGGTTTAATTTTGCAGCTTATCTTGACCAGGACAAGACACAAGAGATACTGTATGCCAAAGGGACCTGGTCAAATGAAGTATAAATTAAAAAATAATTTTCTAAAACATTTTGCATCTGAATATGGCACATTTAAGATCTGGACAAGGCAACTCAGGTGAGCCCAAATTTAGTTCTCCCAGAGAGCGCAACAATCTGGGGGCGTTTAACACGAGTGTAGGTGTGAAACAGTCCCCGCTGTGTGATATCTGGCTTTTCTCAGCAACCCTCTCAGTGACCGAGCGACCACCAGGTCGTGCCCTGCCCTCCGTAGACGCTTAACAAATGCTGCCACAAATGGCACTAATTGGCACCTCTGCAGGCAGTAGCAGGAAAGGGCCAAAGATCAAGTGGCCCGGGCGCACGGCTCAATGAGAGGGAACGCTGTGAGGGAGAAATCAGCCCAGCTGTTGTAAAATACGGTGGGTGAATTAAAACTCTGTAAAGATTGTGCAGCAAATAAAGGGAGAGGTGTTTCTAAGCTCTGAATCTCAGGTGTGTCTGATGTACAGCAGAGGAGTGAATATGAGGTGCATTTATCTGATGGGTGTTTTACATTCTTACCACATCCTTTACTTAACTGGAGCTCCGTTTATCATAACTGATAAGAAAAAACAAGTTTGTGTGGCGGTGTAACAACTACACTAAACTTCTTGCTGGATATTTGGAGGTGAACCCCATTTTTCTGTCTGTTCACTATTAACTGATAATAAGATTTAAAGGGACAGTTCACCACAAAAACAAAAATACATATTTAGCAGTCTAGATTGTTTTTGTGCGAGTTGCTGAGTGTTTGTGATATTGGCCGTAGAGATATCAGTCTTCTTTCAAATAAAATGTAGAGAGCACTCTGCTTGTGGTGCTCAAAGTGCCACAAATATCATTTGAAAAACATAACAGCAATGTCTCTTCCCAGAAATTATGACCTGTTTTCTCAAGATAATCCACAGACGTTGAGTATTTAGTATTTAGTTTCTACCAACACCTGCCTACACCTGCCACCATATCGCTACGTAGAAGGAAGCGTGCATCTACTGCTAGCTCAGTTAGCAGCTAGTTTATGTTACAGCTAAACTGAGAAGGACGCCATTTATGTTTACATTTCATGCCGTCACAAGCATGAGCCTCATGTCAGTGACTAGATGCAGGCTTCATTCTACGCAGTGAAGGTTGGCAGGTGTAGTTCTGTAGGAAGAAAATAGTTCTGACCTGAAACTGCTTAAAACAAAGTCTGTGGATTATCTTGAGTACACAGGTCGTGATTTCTGGAAAGAGACATTGCTGTGGAGTTTATCAAATGTATTTTTTTGGCACTTTGAGCACCACAAGCCGAGTGCCATCTAGTTCCATTATATTTAAAGGAAGGCAGGAATCTCTACAGCTGATATCTCTAGCACTCTGCAACTCACACCGAAACAATCTAAACTGATAAGTAGCATTACAGGTAAAATGAATAATATGTGTTTTTGATTTTGAGGTGATCTGTCCCTTTAAAACACTGATTCAATTGAAATTTACCACATTCTTACTTACCAGTATTCTGTCACAGTCAATGATCGTGTTGAGCCTGTGAGCTATGGTGAGCACTGTACACTCTTGAAACTTGTCCCGGATGGTCTGCTGGATGAGGCTGTCGGTTCTAAAAGGAGCAGGGAACACAACACCTCAGCACAAAAAAAGAAAAACTCTCTTCCTAAAGACCCTTGGGCAGGGATTTTTACTTAACACTGAACAATGGCTCATCAGCAGTAAGGAATGTGCGGTAGAAGGCAGAAAAAATAAAGGACAGCAGCGCTCCTTATGAGAACAAAGAGAGGTTCAGTTTATTCTGACTTTTATAAGGAATTATTATGTTTTAGGTATAATTTGTCCTATGTCTCATAAATTTATGATACTTAAATTCCATACTGTTTTACCATCATGTTTTGCATTTTTAAAGTCACCCTGACAGAATAAATGTTAGATATACCATGCAGGATGTTCCTAAAAAACAATGTATAGACTCAAGCAGAAGTAATCTCGCTCAATCATCACATAAGACTCTCAGTGTGTTGTAGTATATTTTTTTGCATACTCTGCACCTTAACTGTATTTACTTATTTTCTGTGTTCTGGACGTTTATTGGCTTGTACCCCACAGTGCTCAGGAGAGGCCGGAGCTTCATAAAAAAGTAGCAACCAGGTCTCAGACTGTAAGCAGTAGGAGCCAGATACATAAACAATGTGTACGCACAAAAACCATTCATACACCTTTTCCCAACCATAAACTGTTATTTATAAAGGAGGAAAGCACAGTGAGAATGTGTGTACCTCACGCATTCTTCAGACCAAGCATACACAGTTTTAGCTGTGATAGCTGCAGGCGATATGAAAAGGACGAGATTACACTGTTTTTAGGCTGTTTGCCAAGTTCACTGATTGTACTATTATTTTTGCAGCTTACATGGCGTTCTGTAAAATATCAAAGGCACATTTATAAATTTAATCAAAAAAAATGTGTAAGTGATTAATTTCATCGTCATTTTTATTTACATTTATCTCCCTGTTAGTGATCGTTTAATTTTATCCTGTGAAGCATTTGTAAAGTCAGTTTCAACATGAGCTCTATGAATGAATCATTGGTCATTTTTATGAAGTTTTAATAATCATAATGATTGAGATTTTACTGTAATAATGGTTTGAAGAAACGTGATAAATTAGTAGTACAGACACCACAACTTGACACAGCCGCATGTAATTACAGCTGTCCTGGTACTGTTGGAGAACCTCGATGCAGCGACACAATCGGTGAATTTGCTCTTTTTTTATCTTATTTCTCATTAAGTCTCATGAGGGGTGGAGGGGCACAAGTACTGATACGAAAACAGAAATTTAGGGCATTTCTACATCCGTTTATGGCAAATTATGGGTTTGAAAATAAGTCTTGTGCCTGTGCGCCCAGCACCACAATAATCAAGATCTAGAAAACAGAATCAGGTGTGTGCACAGTTTTATAGCTCTGACGAAAAGAATGTATAAGCATATTTCCACCTTTGTGCACACACACATTTGAATCTGAGGTTGGTTTTACTGTCACCTTCACTGACAAGCGTGTTTACAAACAGTGACAATCCTGCATAGCATACCTTTAAATTTTGACTTGGATGACTTGGAAAAAAACTCAATTGGGACATCCCAAAAAAAATAATCAGCTGACTGAAACTGGTCTGCTCTAATGCTCCAATCACACAATTTAAGAAATAAATCCTTTTGATACAAACTCAATTTACCACTTACCAGTGTGCATTATAGTTGGTAAGTGTTTTTTGAGCATATTTTCATGAGGGTTTCGCCTTTATGCTATTGATCTATTTGCAAATTTTCCCAAAACTATGAATAACTTTGTATAACATTAGTTGTGCTGGTGTTTTATTTAACCTAGCTAAAAATACACACCTGGAGCATCACTAGCTTACAATAAACAAGCAACATGTGGAGGACTGTTCAAGCACTGATGTGAAATGCTTCATTTTTAGACTCAAGTGTCCTCTGACCTTGGGTCCACATTGGCTGTGGCCTCATCAATGATGAGGATGCGGTTTTTCCGGAGGATGGCCCTGGCCAGGCACACCAGCTGCCTCTGGCCCACGCTGAAGTTTGAGCCGGACTCTGTCAGCACCGTCTCCAGCTTATTGGGCAGGTCCTCCACCACGACCTTCATCTGCACCTGCAGAGAGGGAGAGCAGAGCCCCAACCCTTCATTACCCCTTCATAAAGGCTTCCTGTGGGGATGTCTTTAAAGAGCTATCCAAACACACCCATTAACCGCCTGGCACAATGCAGGGCCAGGTCCACTGATGACCTTGGCCAGTGCTCTCTTGTGGCCAGCCTCTAGCTTTAATCCAGGCCACCAAACCCATTCAGAGGCAGGACCAGGAGCTGAAGCCCTTCACTGTGGGGGGAGCCTTCATCCTGGTTGGCCTGACTGCCCAAACACATCTCCCCCAGCACTTTCAATGGTTCCCAGTTACAAGCCGCACATTGAGCTGGGCCCCATGGCCCTAATGGGATTTCCCCCCATGACTTGTGGCGAGCAGGGAGGCTGAATGGCAGCATTGTACAGGGGGACAGAGGGATCCCCCCCTGGGCCGGCGAGGGGGAATCATTCAGAGCCACGCTGGAGTACCTCTTGGAGTGCATTCCACAGGTCCTCATCTGTGTGCTGCCTGAAAGGGTCCAGATTCTTCCTCATGGTGCCCGTGAAGAGAACTGGGTCCTGTGGATAGATGGATATAGAAAGAGAAGGCCGTGGCCAGTTAAGACAATGACAAGGGGGAAGATGTATGAAAGGGTTAAGACAAGCTTTATAGAGCGCCGGTAGGCAATGTTTGAGGGGAAGATGTTCACAAAGGGCTTGCTCCACTCAGGAGCTCCATTCAGCGCTCTGGCCAACTAGGCTTCAATAAGTTGATCTTTTTACTTGGAAAACCAGAGCCTGTGTGCTGGTGTTGCTGGAGAATCAATGCGCAACCTTGTCTCAATATGTAACGTGGCCGAAAAAGTGCCATCTCGTCACTGTATTAGATATGATAATCTCAAAACGTCCGCCAAAATTAACAGCTTTACTCTGTCAAATGCCAAAATTAACAGCTTTACTCTGTCAAATGCCCCAGCATCTGTCGTGAGGGATTATCGCATCACTTGACTACCCTCATGAAAGGACAGCCTCAGATCTCAGACAGCTCGGATGTCCAAGATATGTATTTCCGGTGAGCCACACACCTGTATCGAGGTTCAGTCACACAGCTGTCTTTAAGAGAGTAAATAAAGCTCTTTATTACGGTGCAGAGGAACGAGCCCGCGAGTCCACAGGCACTGTTCCAACACGCCACTCTTGTTTGTGGCAAACCTGATAAACAGGAGCAAGGCGGCATCTTCTTGTGGCAGGTCAGATATTTATTCATAAATCCTGCTCCAATGTCGCAGTGATTTACTTTCTGGGACTCTCCCAGGCGTTCATACAGAGACCGTCTTATAGTACAGAGCTGCTGTAGATAAGCTTCTTTTTTATTATCAGCGAACAAATACAGCTGCGCTTTTCAATGAAACATAACACTGCATTTATGACACTTAAATGTCATAATGACCATTTGAAAAAAAAAAGCTTTAATGTGTCACAGCAATAGAAGTGACGCAGAGCCAATAACAGAAACCAATAGACTTCAACTGTATCCTCCTCACAGTCAAGGCAATGTGATAACACTGGTTTACTCAAGATACCAATCTAACCTCAAATCGAGATAGTAATTGTTCACCTGGCAAGACCAGGAGCAAGAGTAAAGTACACAATGGCTTTAAAAGGCTGAGCGTCCAGCGTTAAGATTACACTACTTCTAGTGTGACTCCCTTATCCACGCCTTCATCGCTGCTCTCGTACAGGTCAGCTTCACAGCCAGAGCGAGCAGCAACCTAAAGGGCTGAAAAATGCCAATACGGAAGTACAGAAACCTGCGGTTCCCCTTTGCAGTTCCTAATGGTCATTTGAGGATGGCTCCAAAACAAAGTCAATCCCCATAAACCCCCATGTTAAAACACCCAACTTCACAGCAGAAATAAACATGTTTACTGACTGGAAGAAAAAACAGTTTTGGTCTTTATAGCTAATTTCAACATCCATGACAACTGTACAGGGGTTGAATTTTAATATTCACATCCCTCTGTCCTTACACCCTCACATCGATGAAGGAAAAACTCCCCCCAAAAAAACCTACCTTACCTACCCTAGCTATGTCCATTATTTTACACAGTCCATGGTAACAGAGAAAAATCCAGCATGCAGTCAGATATGTAAGCACACAAATGTCTGAATGTGGACACACACGCACAAACACACACACACACGCACAAAACACACTTCAAAAACAAAATCATGTCCTGACAAACCTCCATGTAGGTCAGAAGACCCAGGACTAACTGCTCAATTTTCATCCAGAAAAAAAGATACAGCTTTCAGGACTTCATCCCTGCTACCTGTGCCTTAGAAAATGTTCCACCTCTTTACTTCCAATGAGCTTTTCCTTCTGTCACCAAAATACCGCCTTGTCATTAAGCCAGCTGAAGTCCCAATTCAAACTAGTTTTGTGACACACTTTAATTGAGGATTCAATGTTAGGTCGGAAAAACTGCTTTTCAAGCACAGCTTTCCATAGACCGATTATGTGCTCCACCAATTCTAAGCCCTCTGTTTGCCACAGAATTCATTTTTTACTAAGTCATTCCTGAGAATTCAATAGAAACTGAAATGGATCCTTTTTTAATGCCATATGCTAATAAAAGCTTATCATAATCAAATCTGTGGGTGGCAAATAATGAAACTCCTCACCAGCAATGTATAGTATACATATCACACTCTCGAAATTCCACATGAAAAGGTAAGGCAACGAGCAATTTATATCAAGATTTCTTTCCATGTGAAAGGCTGACTGAATATCACTTTATCTCTGACGTCTAGCGGGAGAATAAAAAGGCTTTCAGATGGATTTGTGTAAGGCTTCTCTCTATATAACTTTGTAAAACTAAGAGCGTGATACAGAGAAACTCCACCGCTAAGACTTCAGATCATGAAAATGCCATCCAGCATGTGATACAGATAGGCGTGCAGTTAAAGTTCTGACTCGTAACCTGCCACTTTGTGCAAGTCTCTCCCTCTAGGAGAGGCAGAGAGTAAACAAAATCACATCAAACACATCACATCCATCTCAAACTAGTTTGGACTGGGAAGTAAAACTTTATCTGAAGTAGTCGCAATGCCAGGAACCTATCAAATCCACAGAAAAGCATTAATGAAACTGTTTTTGGGCATCTTGGCTGCACCCTAGAAATGTTTGGGCTAAGTGACGGTGTACAAGGGGACTCTGACTGTGAGGATGGGGGAGACTTCTTCTAAGCAGCTTTCCCATGTTTGGGGGGTAGAGGGCTAATCCTCTGTCAGGGATGGGGAACTGCTCTCTTCACAGCACAGGCCGTGGGAGTCTTCTCCCCTCCCTCCACTCTGCTGACACTCACCCGCAGGCTGGCATTTTCTTAATGCCGTATCAGTTTCAACAAGCGGAAATAAAGTTAAACTGTCTCAAGGCATCCGTTTGTCTCACTTTCAGAAATCCCCTAAGAGACGACTGTAAATTTCCTCACTTGTTTTAGCTTTTAAAAAGCCAGGCGTATTTAAAAAAAAAAATAAGGGGGGGGGGCAAAGCATGAAGGTGTCAGCAGTGTTCATTTGACATTTCTGATATTTCTTAATCATGAGGATTCAAAAAGGCAAAGCAAAAGTCCAGCAGTTTTACAAAAGGACAAAGACATTAAAGCGAAACATAATATAATGCTAAAAGGACTGCTGTCAGCAAATTGTAACATATTATAGGATCAGTTGCACATGATAACACCACTGTAGTTTTGTCTAATTAAGTTTCATAACTTCAGTACTTAATGCTATCACTGACACACTTTCTATAATTTATAATTGATTTGTATTGGGAGGGGTTTGTTTGCTTTTTGTCCTTTTTTTATTGTCACTGCTGTTCATTTATTTTTGCCATATTTGGTATTGTTTTATTACTGAATCCTGAATCAACATCAGTTTTCTTGTGCTGCATTCAGACGCTTTTCACAAGCTATTTAAGCTATTTAATGAGCAACTTAGTCCCACAAAATGCAAGAAATTAGTAAAAGGTGAAAAGAAAATGACATGAAAATTATTTTTTTTATTAGAATTTATTAGACAACTATATTTCTAATTATTATAACTATATATACTGAAATTATGTTATATAGGAAAAATCTGGGATTTTATTCAATTTTCAGATTTTTTTTCCAGTCATTTTCTCATTTGTTTATGTTTTTTTTTTTACTGTTTTTTACTGTTTTGGCTTATTTCCAGGTAATTTCATTCTACTTTTTTAGCTAATGTCTGTCTTATTTTTGGGCTGTGTCTTGTTAAGTTGCTCACTGCCTTCTCTCCATGTTTTTGAATGAAATTAATAATCAATAACCAATTTGCTCAAGTTTCAAAGGGTTGGATGTTTTATGTGCTTTTATTGATGATACATCTCAAAAATCTATATATGATGATTAAATATTTTATATATATATAATTTTTTTTTAAATATAAATAATCCATCCAGATTTATCAATTAGTTACTGTATGCAGTTTCGAGTCAAGGCAATAGCTGAGACTGAGGGCAATATAAAAAGGGCACCTGTGGGATGATGGACATTTTCTGGCGCAGGGTGTGCAGGCCGATCTCTGAAGTCAGAAAACCATCGATCATTATTCGTCCTTCAGGTTCTGCCAGCCGGAACAAGGCAGACATCAGAGAGCTTTTACCAGCACCAGTGCGTCCAACGATGCCAACCTGAAGTGGAGACATGAGAACTATTTTTATATCTGTTAAAAACGCACACACAGACACACACAGACACACACACACACACACACACACACACAGACACACACAGACACACACATTAACCAAAAAGAAAGACAATATTTTCATGCTCCTTCAGGCTATTAATCATACTTGTGCTTATTGTGTCATGTCACAGAGGGAACATGTCATGTGAGGAAGTACAATGGAATCACTCCTGAAGAGATAAAGACACAGAGGTAAAACATTTTCTACAACAAGCAGGCAAAACAAATCTCTTTTTTTGACAGCAGATAGTAGAGAAAAGGCCGGATTTTTAAAGAACGTTTTAAGCCTCTGTTGATCTTAGTTGTATCTTTATATAAGCTTATTCACATGGCACCGTGTGAACCCACATTTATGCCATCAACTCATTCTGTGTTGGACCTTTTTGCATGTTTAAGATTCAAGGCAGCTATTTTAAAGTGTGCTATATTTCATAAAAGTGCTTATTTCATCATCCAACTGTTTCATGCATTGCATATGCCAAAGTCTGTAGGTTGGAAATGTGTAGTTACTCATTATAACTCCAGTTCTATGCTAACAGGTGAAGCTATGTAGCAACGCTCTATAAGCTTTACAGGCTTAACCACCCATCTCTTCCTTTTTGTGTTTTTCATGTACTGTACACATCATCCAATCTGGATGTGAGATTATAAACGCTATGTTTAGACTGACAGTAACCCTGCATGGAAAAATGCAGTGCGCTCATTATTTTAGTTGAATTATCCCTGAACTTGGTTCAAGTGTAGTTCAACCAATGTGACATCATTCAGCAAGATGGTGTGTTGGTCCGAATACAAATCTGCAAGAGCACATTATCTGTGGATTACTTTGTACTGAACACCTTATCTTCACACACCTCAAAATTGTTGTGACGAAAGACTAAATTGTTAACCTAGAAACCAGACAAATCTGGATGATCTAGCTGTTCTCCCTTCTGTTTAAATAAATTCCCAATTGACAGCCCAATTACAACTATACATTGAAAAAGGGGTGTGTCTGATACACTGCCTGAAAACTTGCAGAGCCTTCGCCCGTCCACACCTAACATAAACCTAGTTTAACATAAACATAGCTTCTTATAAATGAAGGCTGGGGAAGGTATTTTCAAAAACAACAAAGTTGGCTGTAGTTCATGTGGAACCTTTTGTTGAGGTACAGTTGTCAAAGTCTGTTGGCAAAAACGGCAAAACTCGTTCACAGATGCAACATCACAGCTAATCTCTGCACGTTTTGGTCTGTTTACGTCATGGATGTAAAAAGAGTGCTATGTCGCATGTTGCGTGGCTCTGATTAATTGTAGGTCTATACAGTTGTGTCTGGAGGGACTTTGATCTCCGACTGTTAATAATGCCCCTTGGAAACTGAAAATTAACGGATAGGTTCCAGACTAACTTGGATTTGTGAATTAATCTGATGCCAATTCTGTGAATAAACTACTGTACTTTTTTTTGCATCTGGAAATCTTTTAATTCACAGATATGTTACTCAAACTCAAATATATTACTTCACGGATTGCATTTTATGTCTCACCAGAATCTGAAGTAATATGCCCACACCTGTATGTACCAACTTTCTGCATTGTTTTAATTCACGGTGGATTTCAGCATGAAAACGTGCTATGAATCTATAGCCATGCTAGCTTCTCTGTGAGGCTGTTTATAGGTACAGTGGTGCTTTGCACTGAATGCTAATGTGAGCATGCCATCATCTTCACAATGGCAAGTTAACAGGCTGATTTTTAGAGGCTTTAATGTTTACCATGTCTATTTTTTTTTATCATGTTAGCATGCTAATATCTGTTAATAAGTGCTAAACACAAAGTCAAGGTGAGGTTGAAGGGAATGTCATTAGTTTGGCAGGTATTTAGTCATAAATCAAAGTTTTGGACAAATTAAAATTTCCACCTGGATGCTGGATGAAACGTTAACCCTCTGTGTCAAGTGGAAAAGTGGTGAGGTGCTCTCAAATTAATATTGAGAGGATAAAAAAATTAGATTTTCATTAATGAATGAACGAATGCACAGCTGGTACTGATGCATCATTACTATGGAAAATGAGTACTGAAAAACATTCAAATATTAGGAAATTAGCATGTATTGATAATTTTTCGATAACACTACATCACTGCCTCCTCTGTAAGACCCTTACATATCAAAATCATGCCATGCATGTGCACCACTGTGTTAAAGACAGACCTACAGAGGACACTCAGGATGTGACCTGTCTAGATCAAATTTCAATGCCCACCCACGCCCACACCCTAATGCAACCAAAAAACAAATGTAATTGTTGACAAGGCAAACCATTTCTTATTCCACACGCTGCTGCCTGCCAACACATAGCTTGCTACATACATAGCCATTTGGTGACCTTTTTTGTTTAGCCAGAGATTGACCAACATTTTTTCTCCCCATTTACCCATTTAGATGAGGGGTAGGAAGGATCAATTTCTATGATCCAGGATCTCAATGAACTCTAAACATTGTTAGACGTACAGGAAGGTGTTTGTTTAAAGCACAACACTTGGGTGTACTGAAAGGACACAATAACTTTTTCTCTGAGCCAAGGTAAAGGCAAAAAGTAATGCTATCTAAATTTACAACAAACAGAGAGAGCTGTGCAGCGGACTGTGACAGTCCCACTGAAAGGGCCTCAAGAAACAGAGGCGATTATCACATGAGGGGCGCAGGAACACACCACTGGATGCCTTTACCTGGTCCTTGTTGGAAACACTTCAGGAAAGAAAAAAATCTTTCCCCAAACCTTTTGTGTGACCTCATGTCAAGAGGATGTCGCCGTCACATTTACTGTGACAGAATATGACAGACCTCTCTTCTGCAGAAGCTGCAGCAAAGAGTGCACAGACCTGATTGAACTGCTGACAGAATAAGCACCCTCCTTGCATAACAGCAATGGAGTACTGTGGATGTTTGCATTTTAAAGGCTTCACACAATGCCAAAATATACCAGACACACAAACCTCTAGTGTCAAGGCAGAGGCATTTTACTCAGGTGGTAGAAGAGGTTCAGATGTTTTTAATGAACAAAGATGAACAAAAATTTTCACACCTTGAATGTTTTCAATGAGGAAGTAGAAGAAAGCATAGTTGGAATCACTGACTCAAACATGGGAGCTGTTGAATAAGATATACACACACTGGGTCATCATTTCATAGCAGAGGTCACCTCACTGTGTCCCACTCAACAGGCAGGTTCACCATCACATGTATTCAGTCTGTTATGTGCTTTTTTCTGACTGCAAGACTCTTTGTATCTTTGTTTTGAAAAGTGCTGCACAAAGAAATATTCTCATCCGCAACTAACCACTCTGCTCTCCAGAGCGTGATGCCCAAGGCTGGAGAAATGTGCCTTGTATATCACACCGAGAATTTCAACACATAGGGCACTCTCATGCCACACAGACGGACACCAGGAAGAGCCACATGCCCCCGGCCACAGCCACAACTCCAGCTCTGGCTGCTGGAAAAGACACTGTTTGAAAGAAACTAAGTTGGTAGCCACTGCTAACCTGCAGAGGGCAGGCAGTGGGAGTACGATCCTTTCCCAGCCATATACCAGATTACACTGACAGCCCAAATGGTCCGATCTCAACAAAAGGATTCTGAGAGTGCTGGTAAGATGTTTGCAGATGGATAGAGGGGATTGCTAGAAAAAAGCAACTGCTGTCAAAGAGTATACTTGTTACACATATTGTATATATTCATATTCTTACTCATGTATATATCTGTTGCACATTGTAGCATCACATGTGTTTTATATCTTTACATACTCGTTTTATATATTGCATTGCAGCATAAGGCACAGTTCAATATTTGTACACACTCAGCACATTATACATACTTATAATTTTTCACATACTAGTGCTTATTGTTTATTATTACTGTATTTCTATTTTTTATTCTTTTTTTTATTTTTCACACACTTTACATACTCAGCACATTATAGATACTTATCTGTTTTTTTAAATGACATACTACTGCTTATTATTTTATTATTACTGTACGTCCATTTTATATTTTATTTATATATTTTTTTATATTTTATATATTTAACATACTTTGTGCTTATTTCTAATTTCTATAATTCTCCATGCTTGTCATCGGAGCGACTATGACGAAAAACAATTTCCCCCCTGAGATCAGTTAAGTATTTCTGATTCTGATTTTTTGTTTCTGACTTTAGCATATATTGAATGCTAACAGTAGTTAGCAACTAAGCTTAGCTCAAAAGATGCGGATCACTTCTTCACTTATTTCGTAGGAACAACCCCCATCGTCTTTAAAGGCTCTATTTGGATCTGACTAATGCTTTACACATATTCTATTTTAGCGTAAAGATACACAAGAACAGGTGGCTCAGCCAACAGACATTACAGAACCTTAAATAAATAGTTAAGCCTAGACATAGACAACATTTCAAAACTTTTCCATAACTTTTAAAGGACCAATGACATAAAAAATCTTGCCACACTTCTTTAAACGCTTGAAACTATTCAATTTTCCATGACTTTTCAAGGACCAATAATTTAAAAAAGAATTTGCTGCACTTTTTTGAAAATATCAAATTTAAACTATTCAAACATAATTTCTGCTGGCTGAAATTTGTGTTGGAAAAAAAAAACTTTGACAGCTACAGTAAAACACATTTGTTATTGTATGTGGAAGGTTATCCACAGAAAAATACTTTTGCAGTTTCATTACACACAACAAAACTCCAAGGCTTTTCCAAAACATTTGACTATTTTTACCTTGAGTTATTTTAACATGACCTCTTCCGGTTCTCCCTGACTGCCCTCATATGAGTGCACTGCAAAGTGGCAGTATACACACATCCATACACGGCCAGAGCGGCTTATCACAACAAACCACCAAGAAGCTAAGATTACAACAAGAACAGAGGTAACATGACTTCAGTCTCTGCTCAGGACACCATCACTCCACTATATCCTTACGTGGAAAATATTGGTTTGCTGGTCTGCTGCTATTAATTCTCTGAATGTCACACATAGAACCACTAAACGGACCGATTACAACACTTAACATTATTTTTCTTGACTTTAGAAAGTCAAAGGTCCTTCTGCTTATCCTGTTTGCTCCGATATGCAACTTGTTAAATTTGTGTATTTTTAGCATATCTGCAAAACATCCATTCATATATACTGTGCGATGTCTCCAAAACTGCAAAATATTTTTTACCAGATAAATAGAGACTTTACCTTAATGACACTTTTCCACAATGCTACTGTGTTCTTCAACAGTAATGATTGCTTTCCTAATAAAAACTCATCCATAATCATAATAACTATGGGCAGTTTTTCACAGCAGACATCTTGACTTTTCAAAGCAGAAAAGGCGAGAAAATAAAAACATGAATGGTTGCTCCATTCCATTTGGTGTCACAGTGAGCTAAGTCCTAAGTTCACGCACATAATATCAGTCATGGAACTGACTCACCTAAATGGTATGCAGCCTCATTTATGCTATGAATTCTAACTGTGCTTTTCATGCTTTTAAAAGGCAAAATGTCAGCGGTCAAAAATGTCTATTAAAAATGTCTAGATTTTTTATAATGCCACAATTTTCAAAGCACAGGTTTAAGGCGCAATAAACACAGCTCAAAAAGTCTTATCCCTAAATAATAATGTAGGTTCTTTGTAGGCTTCTTCCAAATTGACGTGTGAATTTCGTAAACAACAAACAAGGGGGAAGATGTAATCCCAAAGGCTTTTTATACCTCTCCATCCACATCAAGCTGCACTATAAGCACACCACACTACTTCCTGATGATGGTAGTGACTGTAAACAGGTCAGTTTAAGCTATTTGAACAAATGATCAGTTATCAATAATACCTTTCAAACCGTGTTGAGCTTAGATCAGGGTCACTTTCCTAGACCTTCATTTATTAAACTATGATATCTACTGTTATCAGCTACCTTTCAACTATACTTGAAACACTTTAGAAACCTTAGTGTGCCGTTACAGTTATCTACAGCATAATGAAATGTAAAAAGCTGTGCATCCTTGATCTTGGTTTTCTAAGTCTTGGAGATGTGTAAAAAGTCCTTCCTGAGCTATTTCTCTCCAAACAAAGGGAGGTCAACTATGGCGTTGCAGTGTGGTGTGTGTTTTTATATGATTATGTACAGTAGCTGAGGGCCAGAGTGAATGGATCTTGTACTGTAGGTGGTAGGTTTCCTTGTGAAAGGGTGTCAGGGGAACTGTCATGATGCACAAAGCCTTTCACCCCCATGGCATGTGGCAGAGATCCCTCCCATGGGCTGTCAGAGCCAGGGCCTCTGCACTTATCAACCCATCCATTGTGAAATCAGCCGCCCTGGCCAACCATAGCCATGCAAAATACACCCCCTGCATTAAACACAATTTCAATCATCCTCAACCATCTCCTTCTGCTTCCCTCTCTCTCTCCGCCCTCGCCCCTCTCCCTCGGCCTCTCCTCTCTCTTATAGTGAATAAACAGTTGTCACCGTCAGGTAGCTCAAAATGCAAATGGGGAACAAATGGATCCACTTGAACAGTCTTAATTACATGATATGTATTCCATGAATCACAAATGGTATAGTCCTGAAGATTCAGCAGCACAATATGGTGTCCCTTTAATAATTGATTTGGAAATAATGCCACATAAAAAAGAATCACATCGCGCCTCCTACACTAGCTGCATATCAAGCTATGTCACGGCCGGTGCACACCAGCGAGCATGCACAGGTGGGAATAAAGACAAGCACCTTTTCTCTGGATGTGAAGACGACAGTCAGGTTCTTCAGGACCAAACGCTCGCTGGCGCTGTAAGAGAAGTTGACTCTGTCAAAGGTGATGGAGCCGGCGTTGGGCCAATCATGCGGAGGCTGTTTGTCCGTCTCCCAGGGTGCTTCACTCTCCAGCTCTGCATACTCAACCACTCTCTCCACTGATGTCATCTACGAAAAATAATATAAGTACAAACAACTGTTAATAGAGATAGAAATACAAGAGACAGAGTTGTTAAAGCACACCAGCTTTCTTAAGTCCCAAACAGTAAAGTCACAACTAAAGCTCTTCAAGGGAACTTTAAATATGAAGCCTGCATTAGTAAATATTAAACAAGAGACCTTATGTCTTTAAACTCCCCAAAACATCATGACTTTGTCACTAATAAAACAAATTTGGTTGTATGATACAGTATCCATGTCAGTGTCCTTTAATGTATTTTAGCACAAATGTATGTCACTGGTCTTTATGGCTCTCTCTGTGTGATTGTTTTATTATGTGTTTTGTTTTACCTGGCTGCAAAACAAATTTCCTTTAGAGGACAATAAAGTTGAATTTGGAAAAAATTCTATGTCAGACAGACATAGGTGAGACACCCTGTTTCCTTAAAGAGTGTATTAATGAACCTCTGAGCTTAGGGAGCTCCATAATGCCGAATAATGTAACTGATCCAGCTGCAAGACATTTTAATGATAAGCAACATCACATTTCATCTTATTTTTTTAGGCAAAGTGGAGTTTAAGTCCAGCCAAAAAGGCAGTAATGTCAGTTTTCTCCAGAAAAGAGAGACTGTCAATTTCAAGAATGAATGAATTTTTACTTTTTATTATGTATATATATATACACACACATATATATTGTTTATGTCAGCTGTGAAAAAGGTCTAATCAATAGAGCAAAACTTCAGTGTCAGTAAACTGACAAGAGGTGATAACACATCCTAGTATTTCTAATTTAACAATTTAAAAGAATTATATTTACCCAGTGAAAAAGTGTTTTAAAGCACTCTGGCAATATTGCACACAACAATGCACAGAGAGATTACTTTTTTAAAAAAAGGAAATATGAATGGAAAACTGAAGCAGAGATATGCTGACTTGTGGTTTCTGGGATGAGTCTCAAAATACAGGGATCCTACATTTCCCACGATGCAATTCAAAAGTCTTTCCTCAGATCCTCTGTGAAAGACTTTTGACATGGCCAATTTAAATGCCATTAACCCTCCTGTTCACACCTTTGTTTACTAAATTTAACAGTTAATTTTTTTCTAATGAGTTTGCTGACCTCATGCACAACCTTCATTTGTGGTTGTTTTATGATTGCCCATTGCTTATTTAGTATTGTTAACAGTACAATAGTTTCTACTTGCAGTGAACACATTTAGTTAACAGTACAGTCAAACTTTTGTTTGTCTCTAGATAAGTTTGACACGTTTTCAATCTAATTTCTCTTTCTTTGAGTTACCAGTGCTGAGGGTGCTGCTGCTGCTGCTGGTGCTGCTGGAGGGACATCTTGTCAGGCCTGAGCAAAAACTGCACACCTACAAGCCATGGACGTATTATAAGGCTTTAGGCCAACATGAGGCCAAGGATGTATTATAAGGAAGTCAGAAAAAGCTCTTTTTCCGGGTTTAAAAATGCGTAAAATACCCGGATGTAATGGCCCGTAGAGCACCCGTAGCAGAGGTTACCGGCAGCCGAACGTGACCGAGTCTGACCGAGTGCGGCCGAGCGTGACCGAGTGCGGCCGAGCGGGTAACAGCGACCGACATCCAGATTAGCGCCTCGGCTAGCTTGCATGGCGGTCTAAAAAAATTAATTTCCGGCTCTTTTAGATTTTCCAAATGATATCGAACTGGATGGTTTACATCTAGATAGGGATAGAAGACGTTTCGCGGGGGTTTTGGCGCTCACAAAAAAATATTTACTGATTTACAGACGCCTCTTTCCCCATGTTAGTCAGCGTGTCTTTCTGGGCCAATGTCATCCATGGATGTGTCACCGCGTAACCGACCCAAACAGTGTAATTCCGCTTTCGGCCACTATAAATAAACTTTGCATCAAAGCATGGCGCACTTCCTGGCGGCTTGCTAGAGCTCTTTCACACAGGAAGTGGCCACTCAGAATGTACCAAGTGTGTAGTGTACTCCACATCATGAGGGGTATTTCTAATTTGAAGTTTTTTTCGATTTGTCTTATAAGTTTTTTTAGTTTGTTGGTGCTTTTGCTTTGGTTAATTGCTATAATATTTATACTGATAGGGGCAACTTGTGCTGGTCTGTTTTATATGTAGTTTAGGTGTTAATCTTTGTGTTACCCCCGTGTTCATATAAATGGTACAATCCACTGTTATATTTAGTCCCTTTTATGTTCTTTTAGTTAGTTTAATTTGTTCAGTTTTCTAAGTTTATGTTAAAGTATTACAGACTAAGTAAAACTGTGTTGTGTATATTGTTTCATTTTCGACTAAATAAAGCCCTCTTTCATGAATGGGCTTGGTGATGTTTACTAAATAAATTAAATTAAGCATTAAAGTGTCCAAATGTTCTCACCATGTTCTCGATCTCTGCACTCTGTCTGACGCCCCACTGGAACATGCCTGTAAGTGTCACTGCATAAGACAAGGCCAGACCCACTGCACCTGGTTCCAGCCCTGTAATAGCAAATTAAAAAAACATATAGTCCTACAGTCATTTGCTTATCATTATGGTTTCATTTATGATGACTGACATGTCAATAATGTGTCACGTGCTTTATCCAAAGCCCATACAGTACCATCCCTGAGGTAAAGGCAGCCAAAGGCAGTGATGGCGACAAAAACTGAGCAAATTCCATCGAGACGCACAGCAAACCAGCGAGAAGTGGTCAGGAATAAGAACCAGGCCTCTGTTAAAAAACACACAGATAAGATAATACATCTAATTTCTACAGCCCACATTTAGTTGATATTAAAAAAATGTTACATTAGTACGGTGGCCCTCAAGGGTTGCAGATTTTTATTTTTTTATTTTTGCATTCCCTTGCAACATCAGTATATCATGTTAGGTGCCCTGGTGTTGAATTACACATATATGTTGCAGTAAAGCGGCCCACATAACAATCAAATGTCACCCAAAATTTTGTTTAATGTCTTTTGAATGATATAATGAGCTACACAAAATGGGATGACATTGGGAACAAGGTGGCTAACATAGTTACTGTTCGCAATAAAAGGTACAATGTTTCACTGCAGTGGATAAGGTGAAAACAGCTACTTAAATTAATTTAAAAGATTTTTTAAAACATTTTCAACCCTCTATTTATAGAGGTTTTACACAAAAATAAAACAAGACAAATCATATTTAAATCAAGTGGATAAAGACAGTACCATAAATAAAGAAATAACAGCTATCATAACAATACTAAAATAAAACCATCCCACCCACTCCCTTGTGATGAATAAGATTTAAAAAAAAAAAACCTTGGGAGTGGGGAGCTCAGTAGCTCAGTTGGTGGAGCCGGTCTCCCATGTACAAAGGCTACGTCCTCACCACAGTGCTCGCAGGTTCGATTTCAGACTCGGCCCTTTGCTGTATGTCATCCTCTCTCTCGCCCTTTCACGCTTAAGCTTTCCTATCTCCACTAAAGTCCAGTGCCAAAAAATATATCTTTAAAAAATAAAAAATAATGAAAAAAACCCTTCAGAAATGGATGTTATATACAGGTATATACATGCTGCAGGTAACAACAAAAAAATGATGTGACCTTGTGGGACTCTGAACTTCAGTCTGAATGGGTATGACAAAAAGTTAAAATCTTTAACTGAAATGTGTTCTTTTACCCTCACCTGAGTGAATATCTTGATATTCATCAAACATTTGCTGAAACCTCTGCTGAACCTTGAAGGCACGGATGGTGCTCAGGCCTTGGAGAGAAGAAGAAAGGTGGGAGAAAACGGGACTCCGAGCTGTAAGAAACATATCCACACCACATCTGTTAGCTTTTGAACCAACATGCATCGATAAAACAAACCATCCATTGAAAGCTTCAGTGAAAGCTTGGGGAAGTCATGGAATAAGTAAGTCATTGAAAGCTTTGGAAAAGTCATTGAATTATTAACCCTTTAAATCCTGGGCAAACTGGATTGATTTCTTTATTTAAATGGGAAGAACCCCCCCCCATGCCAATATCTGTCCTATCAAATAAAGGCAAAAAGCCCAAAAAAGAGAAGAACTGATGCCGATCCAAATTTCAAAGGGTTAAAAATTATTTTAATCTTGTATAAATCTTTTTAAATAATCTTCTGTTGACAATATTCCATGTAATGTAACTTAACAGCAAAATATATCCTCTGTAGCTGTTGAGGTAACGTAACTCTAATATGTAACGATGTGACATTTTGTTTTCCATCACATATGTTTCTTCATTTTTTCTCCACATTCCAAATCTCCATTTATGTATCTGCATCACTGATCATGGATCCTTGATAGTCATGGAAAAGTTTGACATTTTTGTCCATTAATTTGTTTGGGAATTATGGATATTGAAAGAGAAAGTGTAATGGATTATTAAAATATAATGCACGCACTTCATGTCATACTTGGGGGCTGCGCAAAAATTGTTCCAAGGGCCGCCATTGGAGCAGGGTCTGCACTATGAGCAACAATGTTTTTAACTGTTAACACAGTTCCAGAAAATTTGTAGCCCTCGCGATACCGTAACAAATGACTGCCTCTATTAAATTAGTTTTTAAGGGAGTGGTGTCCAAACTTCTTTGAACAGGGGCCAGATTAGATCATGTGAAAACACCTGGGGGGCAGCTGCTTGTTGCATTATACGTGTTCTTGCATCACACGGGTTATTAAAAAATTCACATACAAATAGCACCAATGCAGCGTTCATCTTTAAGTAAAAAAAAAAAAATCAACTTTTCACCGCTCCTGAAAGCAGCCCTCGCTCTTGACTATGCGTCTTTTTTGTGGCCCTGTCTGTTACCTAGTAAGAAATATCTGGTGTTAAGTATTTTGTTTGTGTGTTTACGGAGTTCAGCTCTGCCTGTATAATTCTTACTTGGTGAATATCCACAAACTATGTGATAGTCTTGCCATCGAAAATCAATGAAAAAAACGCAAATGTTGATTAACCAATATTGTGTTAAGCGTATAGTATGTTTTGAAAGAAAAGCCAAGAGCCATTTAAGATTGTTCTGCAGACCACAATTGGCCCCCTGGACCAGACTTTGGATATGGACATTTAAGGTTTTCTTCATAACAGATTGACAATCAGAGGGTGTAGACAAAGAAAATGTTATTTGGTAATCAATAGAGAAATATGTACTGCGTCATTCACACATTTAATGTGCCCCTGATGCCAAAGAGTTTTAATTTAAGGAAAGGTTGCAATTGATTGGTCTTTTGTTTCCATTTGTTCAGCTTACAAAACCAAAGACAAAACCTAAATGTTTCCTCTGGGATTCTTAAGAGAACTTTTGTTCTTTAAGATGATGGAACCTAATGGCCAATGTGCGTTTGGGCTCTCAGCCCAGAATAAAATAGATGAACTAAAGCCTGCAATGGCCTAGTCATGCCCACTTGGCATTTTTCCCATTGTACGTGATGTCATGAACTCCCGTCTCTTGAGGAAACTGCGTGTGGCCGAGCCATAGGCCACCGCCACCTTTAGCCTTTATGCTAATGACCATGGCTTTCTTGAATGGTCTATTAGCATTCCTGTGGTCTGCTTTTGTCTCTTACCACAAATGGACATGCCCCCCCCCCAAAAAAAAGAAAAAAATTACTGGTAGACTCTAGGCGCTTGATATCTCTGGAGGTCTCCAGGAAGTAGCATCGCAGAAACAGGAACACAGCAAGAAGGGGAGCAACGGGAATAAGGATCCAGGGGATGATGACGGCAGCTACTGCAATCACTCCAATGACTTGGAGAAATACCTGCGACAGAAAGAGAAATAGAAAGGAGCACAATATTACCCAAACAGAGTCAAAAGCTCCACCGCTGCTGTGTGGGCCGCCACCGGGGCAGTGAGGCCTATTTCTTTCAAGAGAAACTCTTTCACTTGTATTTGTGAGAGACCGTCACAGACATACAGTAAGGTAACAGCAGGTTGTGGGACTGAGGTTATGTGACTCACAGTGTGAAAGGAAAACGACCACAGCGCTAATTCTCACTTAGTAGCAGGTGAGAATTTACCACTTGGCCACTGCAGCTCATATCCCTGGCTCCCTCGGGCTTTCCCTTCAACACTTCTGGCCTGTAAGCTTCCCTGGCAGAGCAGCCAGCCAACAGGCATGGCCACAGTGACTGGCAGAGGGCTCTGGGAACCACAATGTGGGTGTCTGATACATCGCACTCAAGCCGCACAGCCCTCAACAACACAGTGACTCATCACCCGTGTTAATGGCTCTGTGACACATCTAGACCAGGATACCAGAGCTGCCTAAACAGGATTGAGGGCAATGAGCTGGACAACAACAAAGCACCCACACCTGCACTGTGTTTGGAGACTGAAGTAAGAATCTGATAAAGTATCAGATTAAATAAAATGCTTTTACCAAAGCCCATCTGTGGCGGTTATTATCAAGTACTCCAGAACTGTACTGTATTTTTCATTACAGACTACATTTCACAGGCATATATTCAACCTTTTTTGTAAACTGTTTATCAAGTAAAGTGTGGTATTGGAATGTATAAAGTATAATTCTTGAATATATGAAGGCTAATTAAAGCACAGCGTGAGGTATGTGTACTTTCCTTGAGTATTTTGGTTTTAAAGTTTAAACATTGTACTTTTGAGTTTGTACCTTAAGTTTGGAATTTTGACAGTCACCATCTTGGATTTTAGGAGCCAAAAGTGAACTTAGGTGACCTTACTGTATTTGGACAAATTCACATAGATGAGTTAATTAGAAATTTAATACATGCGTTGTCATCTTAAAATAAAGTTTCATTTTTACAAGAAATGTACAGTTTCCCCATGTTTAATGCAAACTTTTTTTTTCAAAATAGACCAGGTTTATCTCCATAGAGTAAGGCAACAAAAGCACATAGTTAGGTTAATAAAATAAATACATTTGTTACTAACATAAAATCACATCACCTCACATACATCACAAGTATAGCATGCAAAACATACTAGCACACTACACTGTTATCTAAATAACACAATTAACTTTTGGTTTTACATGAGACACAAACAGCAGTCTCTTTGGTGAAAGTCCAGAGTTTGTTTGACCCATCCACCTCCCCTCTTTTGTCAGAAATCTGGCTGCCTAGTGTGTCTCATACCGCTGTTAAAGAGTGCCAATTACCAATCATCAGTATTTGACAAGTTGAGAGGGAGACCAGGTTGATACCTACAGTTATATAAAGTAAAATATCTATTTGTAGTAATAATGATAATATATCAGCAACAGGGGGCCATTTTGTTGAGGTTGAATACTTGTACTTTTAATACTGCTGTTATTATCTCTACACTTTTACTTAAGTAGGATTTTGAATGCAGGACTTTTAATGAAGTGTGTTTACTGCGTGATATGATACTTATTCCTCCACCACTGAATATGTGAGACCATTTCTTCTTAACTGAAAGGTATACTGTGTTACATATTTCATATTCGATTGATAGATGATAAAATTGAAACCTCACACCCTGAAATTAGACACATCCTAAGAGACGAGTCCTAGGACGCGGAGATTAGGATCGTACTGCTACCTTCAGTGGTCTCAGACTGGCCCAGAGAGATGAAAATTTAATTTAGCACCTTAATTACGGATGTTATCTGCCACTTAAGCACACATTTAAGCATGATCACTTTCAGTGTAGTTTCATGATGAAAAGCTACTCAATTCCATTTGCAGTTCAGATAAGAGGGTATTACTAGTCTAACCATTGCTGTAGTGGAGCCCACACAATCAAACAGTGAGTGGAAGCTACTGAGCACAACTGATCCCAAGAATTTCACAGTACATAAGTTTCAATCTTAGCCTTGATGGAAGGCTACCAGACTGCAAAGTGAGATGGTGGCACACGAGCCATTACTGCACGTTATCCAGCCTTCCCTTGAGGGGGATCAAATATTAACTGAACAAATGTCTTATCAAATTTGTCTTTCACTCTCCTGCCGCTGATTGGTTACACACTGCTCATTCATGTTTGCCTATTGGTTCATTTAAATTCTAATTGGGCCCATTTCAGTCAGGGGGGGGCCACATAGGTCCGAGACAGGCTTATCTGACAGTGGGGTCATCTGAGGGGACAGAGGAGGAACAGGAAGCATTAGATAGGAGTCTTGCCTCCTCCTGCTCCCCAGGGCCCGCTGTCGCCAAGGTCCTGTTTGATGTGATCCATTTGCGTGGTCTGCCGCTTATCATGTCAGCATCGGGAACACCGTGGCCCCCCACCCACACTACACACAGATGACTCCGATAAGCGATCCCACAAGCATACACCTCACCCCCTCAGACCACATCCATATCTCCTATGAAACCACACAGGAACAGAAAACTCCCAAAGCCACATCCCGCTGCACATAAAAGTGGATAAAAGGATGAAAGGTTTTGTATACAAACAGTTTAAATAAAGAATTACTGCTAATTGCTCTTTAGCAAGAAAAGAAAGCTACCGCACGCATGTGATTCAGTCATTCAAGCAAACTGGGCGCGCTGCTGTGTCCAAAGACCATTGAGATCTCTGCTGACCCTAATTGCTTTATTTTCTCAATGATTCTATCAGCTCTTTGATGTCCAAATAAATGCAGAAAATTGAAGTTAATTGCTATATTTGTGCTCAGCAATGATAGCGACTGTTGTTCCGCAGCAGAAAATAAACACTTGCCTTTAATTAAACATCCCTCCGGACACAAGGAATCAGTACGCTTCTTACAACCCCTTTTTCATCCTCCCTTTATTTACTGACAGTGTGCAATATTTGCCACTGGGAGGGAGAGAGAGAGAGAGAGAGAGAGAGAGAAAAGTGCAAACAAAACAGGAAATGAGGGGAAAGCATGGCAAAGAAAATTCCTCAAAAGAAGTCCTCTGTCATCGCTGGAATTTTTTTTTTCACTCCACACTTTTCCGTGACAGCGCGGCACAATAAGTTGCAAGGGTCAGTGGTACTGAAACAAAACAGGGCTGTTCCACTCGGGCGCTGGAACAATAGACGTGACCCAATCCATTCTGCTCCGTCTTTGGGCTTTATTTTAGCATTAAATGCCCAGATGCTATGGCTTTTCTTTGGGAGAAATGACTGTGGACACCTCCTTCACATTTTCTCTTTCTGGGCCATTTTCACTTCATAAAGCTGCAGTCAATGTGTTTTGTGTGTGGTGAGGAGGGTCTGACACATACTGTGGTGGTCTCAGTCGCTGTCTACATTGGTGGCTCAAGTAGTCCTAGGATTAGGCCTTTGTGTGCTGTGAAAAGGTAAAAGAAGTCACTTATTTGGGCTCAGTCAAGCTGCTGATTTCCAACCCCATTTTGGGAATAAGAGAAAGGCTTTGAAATGCAGCCTCTCTCACTCTCTGTCGCTACTATAAATCACTTGTGTCCGGCAAATTCATTCATTCAGCCATCGCTCCTTTCTCTTGAAACAACACAAAAACATTTCAAAATGTGTACGAAAACAGCAACTCGTGAACACAAAAGTCACTCACAGAAAGCGGAGAATTCATTGTGTTTGTCATGTTGACGTGAGGTAAGATTCTAGATTAGATTGGGACTTTGTTATGTAAGTTCCCAGGGCTCAAAGGACCCCGGGTCTGGCCTGTGTGTCTGAGTCAGAGCAGCTGAGGTGCTGGACCGCAGCATCATGGGAGACCACACATACACACACTGGAAGCTTTTGCTGGCCGGTGCTCGCCATCAAATGACCATGTGTGGTATTGCTGAGTGGCCAGTTAGGCACACCCAAATGTTCACAAACACACACACACACACACACACACACAATGTTGCTGTCTATTTCTAACACAAATCTTATAAATAAGTGCTTAAAAAAGTTCATCTTTTCCCTTTTTTTGTGTCATTTTTGTTTTTTTTCTCCATGTGCAGGAACTCAATGGCACTGTCACAAAACAATACTCAGAGGGGGATTTATGGAACAGCCTATATATTTCCACACAGGACTATCTCCTGTGTTTCTCAGGTTAACCTGTGTTAACGCCTGGAGCCAGTGCATTCTTCACTTCTTCTGTCACCGTGCGCAGTAAAGAAGCAGAGAAAGCCGGTGAAATCCCATCCTACAGCACTCATGGTTACGTCAGCAGTTCTCATATCCCACAAAGCCACTGAAAGGGCCTGACACACAATGTGCCACAATATACAGACTCACACAACGATCCACCCGCCAGTGTTTTTACACAATAGGGCCATCTTTGCTGCGTGTTTGTGTGTTTCTTCGGTGCTGGGTTTGTGTCTGCATACCACACACACACACTCTCTGTGTCCAGATGACTGTTTGGTTTACTGCTGTAATTTATGATTTAGGAGCCAGTGTTTATGTATGTTTATATGACACTAACATTGATGAGACCAGGCTAAGTCCCACTTAAATTAAAGCAACTATCAGCTGGTGTTTTAGCATGCACATGCCGACAAACTGAATTTGTGTGGCTGGTTAAGGGGATACTTTGCCAATTTTCAACCAGCTTTGTATCATAACAATGTGGGTAATACACGTAAATAAACTGTGGTAAACTTTCCTCCGTCCTACCAGAGCCCAGATCTCCTTGCTCATCTCCCAGCTTAAATCCCACATCATCCAATGAATATCTGCTGGCTCTAGGGCTGTTGCTTGGACTAAAGATTATACTTCCTCTCAGAAACTAAGCAGCACTGATCAAATACAAATCAAGATTATGTTACTGCACTGCCTATTTCTTACCTAAAATTTTCCCAGAAACATATTCTGGTGCACTGCTTGGCTGTAGGAAATTGTGGACAGAAAGTGGGCACCATATTGTTTCCTGAGGCTGAAAAACTGACATCATGTGGTAAAACTAACTGTGCATCTCTTTTGTACGCACAAGTTGGACTTTTCAAGTACCTAATCGCAATTTTCAACTGGAACGCCCCCTGAAATCAGATTTCCAACTCAGAAAGTCAGAGGAACCTCACCAACTCTGATCTCAAAATGTAAGATGGCTGCTTGCACATCAACAGTAGTCAAAGCTCTAGTATTGTACTGATTATTAATATTTCTGTCTTATTTGTCTCGATAAAAAAGTTGTACACTATTCCTGTTTTACTTCTATCTTTGCACATGTTGCTACAGTGTTTGTATGCACAAAATACAGTATAATGCGTTGTTATCAACTGGTATTTCTAACAATGGCTCACTTGACTTGAACTAGAATTGCTAACAACATTTTGGTTTTCCGTCTTGTTGTACTGGAACATGATCAACTCAGGTGTGACACCACCTCCGACTTCCAAAGTAAATGGACCACAGCCTAAACATTGCTCATAAAAATATGAACAAAGATTCCGTTACTGCGTTGCCTATTTCTCACCTTAAATCTCTTTAAAAGACATACTTTACTGCATTGTTTGGCTGTAAGACAAGAATTTGTAAACAGGAAGTGGGTGTCATACTGTTTTCTGTATTGTAAAAATGAAGGGTAAAAAAAATTGAGATCAAAGGGTAAAACTAAGTAGCGCTGATAAAATCAGAACCAAGAGTCTGTTATTGCTTTGCCTATTTATCACCTAAATGCTTTCAGCAACATATTCTAGTGTGCTGTTTAACTGTAGGTTGTGGTCGTTTTTTACCAGCTGGCCACCATGTTGTTTCCTGTGTCAAAATGGCCCAACCTCACATGTTTATTGGTTGGGTGCAGCGCACTGCATTCTGGTAGTTGTAGGTTTTCTACCTCGAGTCAAAGCAAATGCCACAGTGCTTTTTCTGTTTTCTTTGCTCCAAACTGAAAAGTATCTGCATCTTTCCACTGCATGGACAGCCTCGTTTTATCAAAAGACCATCTTTCCAGCTGCGAAATACTTCTTTAAGAATACCTATGAATGTAGCTATGGACCCCACAGTTAGCAGCGTGACTTGGTCAAGAGCCTTTACACAAAATCCTCCACTGCAAGACCCCTGTATTCACCCCTTATTGTCTTGCCCTCCTCCTCTGTCCCCTCTGTGAAAATAGAGGCAACCCAGGATTTAAAGGTCAAGTCTACACAAAAGCAGACAGTCCCCAAAGCCTGAGGTGTTTTTAATTGACATTTCTGTCTTTGTCCCCTGACCATAAAGAGAGAAGAGAAAGAGCCTTTTTCACCAATACACTAAATTACTACTAAATGAGACCTGTGAAAAAAAATAGGGCTCTGGGGTGTAACCAGGTTCCCCCGGCTTGAGGGAATCCCCTTGTTAGGCGGGTATGGGGGCAGTGCTGAGGGGTTGTGAAGTGCTTACTCCACCATAAAGGGGGGGGGGGCTCTGGTGCAAATCCCCGCACAGAAGCGGCCTCTCCCCATAGAGAGAGATAAACCAGTTAGGGCATTGTTTATGAAGTTTCACTTTATTCCCCCCTGACAACCATTTAAACAATGACTATGGGGAAATGTCCCTCCGCGAATGAGCAACAATAGTCAGGATCAGCAGCTTTTCTGCGTGGCTAATACTTTGATAAAAAGAGCGAAAATCTTCCTTCCTGAAAGCATTAAAGGCTGCTCCATGAAAGACACCTGCAAACAAGAGCAGAGAGCAGCACAAACAAAAGTGTTCGGTCCAAAGGAGGCCATTTTTGTTCGCTATCACGATCACTTCCCACTTTCTGCTGAAGCAAAACAATGTGCACATGATTCAGTCTTTTTTTGACAGATTACTCTTTTGTTTTTAAAAGCTAGCTGTCCTTGCTACATAGACTCATGATAACACAAGTGATTTAACCAATTCGGTGCCCCAGGGATGACGTTTTTCTGTGGGCCAACCAGGAGGATAACGTCCCTCTGATTCCCTCGTCAAAAAGCATATGGGATTTTTCAATTGAATTTTGATCAATGCAGAAAGTAAGCTCTGTGGTAAACAAATATTTATGATACTTACACATTTTGCTCAGCAGAATACGTGTTACAAATGAACACCACTTCAGGATTTTTGAAGCCTAAAAAGAATCGCCAGAAGTGAAAAGCTACAGCTAGGCTAAAACAAACTACACGACAGTCATGTCACCACTGCTGCCATGCTGTAAAGCCATGTTCAGTGCAGTTCAGCATTATGACAGTCTGCACTCTCATTTAGCCACTTGTTAGCAAAACTTCACATTTTGTGTGTGGGGTATCTACTGACATATTTTATGTCACAGAGCAAAACTTGAAAGTCTCTTCAGCTTGTGTTAACCACAGACCTTATTCAAGGATTCAAATCAAAAACCCATTCAAAAAAACCCATTGACTTTGAAAAGGAGGGATGCTGAGGTGCTAAAATGCTAATTCATTTTGTTTCAGTACTGAGATACTCTATAAGGGAGTTGATGTCATACTTTAAGTACAGTGAAGTCTGTCTTTAGTCATGACCTAGTCTACTTTCACTGTTTTCAGTTAAACCTTTGCGCCTTCTACAAACTTATTATTTTACTCCAGCCATTATTCACCTTATTATCAAAATGAGGGAAACTATAGCGGACAAAAAGCTTTTGTGCGTATGATCTTTTGTGCTTTCAGCATTTAAGATGGCTTTTGTCTACTGTGAGATGGGTATCTGCCACAAACATCACTCAGGCATTGTGGAGGGGGGATTCGTTTTCAGCGCGCCTTTGTTCTATTCTTTGGCCCTAACCAAAGAGCCACGCCTGCTCCTCTACCTCGAATTGTGCAGCGAACATTCCCTTCTTTGTGGTGCTAGGTGCATGAGCTGGCTCATCTCCGCAGGCTTTCGTGGGAGATGGCTGTCACGGCGGCAGGGTGGCATTTTGTAACCTAACCTGGTTATGCACCGGGGTGGCCCTTTGGCTACCAGGCCTTTAAGACTGTAGAGCATTAGGTGAATTGCGCTGAGAGGGGCAAGTCCCGTTCTGGATCTGTTCCAACTGACCTGTCCCCTTTCCCCTCTACCACGCTTCCAGCTCCACTCCTGCAAGCACATCTTACGCCTGCTGCTCACACTTTTTCTCTTTGCCACTCAACACATCATCCTTGTCACCCCCCTCCTCACCTCCCCACTGTTTTACCTCTACATGGGACCCATCATCCTGTGGCCTTTATTTCCCCTTTGCTACCTTTCTCTCTCCCAATCACTTGCTTAGTCTCCAAACGCATTCTCTGAAGATGCCGCTTCTGTTGTGTCACACTGAGGGAGCCACGCCCTCAGCCTATGTGCACACTTTTATTAAATCTGTGCAGGCGCTGGGCCGCGCTGGCGGGTAATCCTACAGTAATTGTTTCCAGATTAGGGGACCCGGACCACAAAGCAGGTTTAGCCAGGCATGAAATGGCCTTCCCATGCTGCAGCGCCAGCGACCAAACCTGCCGAGGTGAGACTCACCTGGATAAAGTCCACAAACGTCCATGGGAGCAGTGAGTCCAGGTAACCGATGTCCTTCGAAAACCTGTTGAGGATTCTTCCTGGGAAACAACACAACACAAAAGCACAGATTGGATGACATTAGAGTCGATGTATGTGAGAGAGTCACACAGTTGATGGCAGAATTTTGTTTCATTGGTTAGAAAAAGTGTGTATTTGTACAACCAGATGTAATATTGTGATATTAGTTGAAAATGTGTAATTGTATAGTCTGAAAGAACACTTGGAGTATTTATTAAGATGGTCACTAACTGCTACTAGCTGCTTTTTAAACCTTCCATGGTGGGTTGCTCGCATAATACATCATTGAAAAATCGCATCCATCCGCCCAGCCATCTTGTTTATACAGACACTGTTTTGGGCTGTTACTACCTCCCTTGGTGGTTAAAAGGCAAAAAACTCTGACACCCATTCTGCAATCGAACCTTTTATACAGAACATAAAAGCTGCTTAACAGCATGATATCCCCTTCTTGAATAGGCAGGGGCTACAGACTGTAAAAAATGCCTCAGAGACAGACTGTCACTCAAACCCATCGTTTAATAGGTGCAACTCTAAGCCTTAAAAAAAAGTTCAACACCCAACAGTTGTCATACATGATGAAATTAGCTGTAGATAAAGCATATATATTTCTGCTGTAAAGTTGGGCATTTTAACATGGGGGTCTTGACTCTGTTTAGGAGCCAGCCTCAAGTGGCCAGTCAATGAACTGCAGTTTTTGACGCCTCCACATTGACTTCATTTTTCAGCCTTGGGGGTTGCAGCTTGCAATTAACACTTAATTTCCTGCATTCTGATGAATTTTTATGCACCCATTTTTTGCCTTTTATGCATCAGTTTATCATGTAAATGTCTTACACTTTGTCAAAATAGTGTAGTGTCCTATGCTACTTTCATGATTTTTTTTGAAATTAAATTGAATTATTTTGGGGCATTTTTGCCTTTATTTGTCAAGGCAGAATGTAAGCATCAAATGGGGAGAGAGAGGGGATGAAATGCAGCAGAGGGCCATGAGCTAGAAGGCCGCTGCAGCAAGGACATTGCCTTTGTACATGGGGCACCCACTCTATCCTGAACCCCTGCATTCATATTTTTATTGGGGTGGAACAAATGCATATGTTCACCATACTGAAGGGCATGTGTCCCCTGCATGAAATCTACACCTATGACTTTGCAACTCTAACTTTACATATTCTTATACGACAGTTGGAATAACAAATCTTTATCCATCAGCAACTCTGCACCCATAAAAAAAACATTATTTAGTTTGTTTCAATTTCCTTCAGTCTCCCTAGACTATTGAGCAACTGTTATCAAAGTCCCCTCCAATTTAATAGAAAAGAGCTTACACACTGAGTGTGATATCAGATGAAAAACATAGGCCTATCTAGATTAAACAATGAATCATTATTTGTCTAGCATTTCATAAAGACTGCCCTACTCTTGGCTGAATACATGAGGGAACCTTTTGTTTGGAGACAAAAGGGCAACAGAAGCTGCGTACCTGCCTTTATGTTCTGACTGGCAGTGTCAGTGACGTTAATTGAGTTGCCTCCAATCTGCTCAGGTGTTCATTATTTTGGCTGGTGCTCTGCAGGTGCTGTGGCAGCCCCCTTCATTGTGACTCTTTTAGTAACTTTGCTCCCCTATTCTGATCCCACAGCACATAAGATTACACTCCAGCTGCTTTCACACACTGTTTACTGCAGGGTCAGTGATAGCAAATCCCCACACTACACTACCTAAAGGCAGGCAAGACAGAAAAGGCTTTCTCTATCTCTGTCCCTGAAGGAAGCCCTCAGACTCACAGAGGCAGACAAAAAGTGACAGAGCAGTGCCAGCGTCGCCACTACAGGAGCTGGGCTCACGTAAGAAAGATATGAACAAGCTGTTGTGTGTAGTCTAGTCCAGTGGTTCCCAACTGGTCGAGCCGCAGCGTCCAGATTTCTCCTTAGTTAATAGTTCAAGGCAGTGGTGTAATGTAACAGAGTACTATTCATTTGTTACAGTACTTAAGTATTGCAGTACTTTGCTTGGGCTTTTATATTTCTGTCAACTTTCACTTTTACTTCACTACATTCCCTAAATAAAATGTATACTTTCACTCCATTACATGTCCCCTGTGCATTTTAGTTACATTCTACAAAACAGGGAAAGAAGGAGGAAGGGATGAAGGGACGAACAGACAAATGGACAAACAGACGAGTACGAAAATAGGAGGGAAGGAAAAATTGCATTTTGTTCATAAGGGCCTTTAAGTAGTTGTCAAAAAAGACACTCCATTTTTAAGGTGGTGTATATTTAAAACAAATAAACTTAATAATTCTCAAAATTCTGACACTTGCTTTTTTGTTCATATAATTTAATTGTACTTTTACTTTTGATACTTAAGTACTTTTAGTATCATTAAATTACTTTTGATTCTTAAGTACAGCAAACATCAGATACTTAAATACTTTTACTTTTAAGTAATATTCTAATGGGTGACTTTTACTTCTACCAAAGTCGTCTTCTGGAAATAAATAAATCTGTATTTTTTGGCGTATGTATAAGTATGGCTCTCAGGTACTTCATCCACCACTGGTTCAAGGTCCACTCGTGAAATAAATCAACACATATTGAATTGGATTTCACAAAATGTTAACAACACTTGGGCTTAAAACACAATGAAATAAAACTTATTGCCAAAACAAAGTCCAACTACTTAAAACTTAAATCTAAACTACTAAAAACATAAATAAAATGAAGTGCAATTACTTACAACTTAAATAAAAAGCACTGCAACCAAAAATGTTCATATAATTGCTCCAAGACCAATGACAAAAACGCTGCAAAGGTACAGCATGCTAATAAGCCAAATCATTCCAAAAACAAGGCATTAGCTGTTATATACGGAAAGAACTCTACAGCAGGAAACGGCAATTCAAAATAAAAGCTCTGTGCTGGAAAATCACTGTAATTCTATTTAGAATGGACCCGTGACCTACAAGTTGGGAACCACAAGTGCGGTCTTGTCAAAACATTTCGAGAATGCTGTCATAATGTTTAATAATGTACCAATTGTCTCTCACTGTGACACATCACCAAGCAAACAATAATATCTATCATGTAAATAAAGCAGCACACATATGTTTAGGGTACCACCCCGTTCAAGCATGCAGATGAGTTTATCTAGCCTCACAGAATGGGCCATGAAACAAGGTGGGACTTGGTACAAGCCTGAGCGAGGGAGCGGCTGAGCGGCACATTGGCAGAATGTGGCGGTATGGCACTCCGGAGGCGTGGCAGAGCCATGGCACCACTGACCTAAAAGTTGCCTCCCAGCCTCCCAGTCAGTCCTACGGAGGTGGGCCCTGTAATCACCTCTCTCCACGGCCGTAAGCAGCTTACAGCTTTATCCAAAATGCCGCTCCCGCCTAAAAACATGCATGCAGACGAGGCCGGGCTCCCCATAACAGCCATTGCATAAACCCAGCCAGAGCATTATTCCCCGCAACAACCCAGCAATGCTTCCAAATCAGTACTGATTCAAAGTCAAGTGGCGTAAGCATGTTGTACACTTGGAGGCAGACTAATCTTATTCACAGTGTGAGTGCCCCTTTAGCATACAGACATCCCGAGGGGAGGGTTCATGCAAGGGGGTAGAGCTGCGACTATACTAGTGGAGAATATCGCTGCTTTAGTCTGGGGAATGGGGGGAGTACTTGTCAAAGTGTGTTTGCAGAAGATCCAATAATATTTTATGTAATTTTACTGTCTAAGCCATAGATGACCTAAATTCATGCATATCTGACAAACAATGCCAATAAGAAAAGGATAGGTTTCTCTGGGTTACATCATACCATGGTTAGAGGGTGTTAGAGCAGAGAACATCAGTCAGCTATCAGCTGTTTGACAAGCGGCTCAGTTAACAGAGAGTTTCAGAGGGGATGAAGTAAAGACCCTTCTCCATCCTGCGCAGACTATAGAGGGGATACATTACAGTGATGCAGTTACACAAAGACATTCACTGCATGGAAATGCCTATGAGGTAAGATCGGCATGGGACAATGGCTTCAATCACTATGGGTGGTTGTCAACAATATCACCTATTGTGTCGAGAGGGGTATAGACGTTTCAGGATATCAGCAGCATTAGTATCAAACAATTTCTCATGGTTTAAGACTCCAGGGGTGATTTGCACCACTTTTTCAGGGCTCAGGAAATATCAAGCCCTCCCAACTAAGGTGGCCCCTTAGGTGGAGATATTAGGTGAGCAGGGCCCCCAATCACACTTAAAGAAGTGGAACAGTGGGGTCCGGCTAGAGCAGGGCGTGTGGCAAATCGCTGTTCCCTGTAAACATCAAGATAAGGCGGCGACTCCGAGCCGCTCCATGTGTGGGCCCCAGTGCAGTTGGAGGGGCCTTTCAGTCAGGCAAGTGCGATAATGAAGGAATACTGGGGAGGGGGGCTGCCAAGGCTGGAGGTGGCACAGCTCACCTGCACTTCCATGAAGGGCCTCGGGGCCTGGGGCAGCCTCCCACCGCCGGCGCCTTGCTGCCAATACTAATACATTCTAAATCCATTCTCTTCGCTCACACCGCCAGGCTCCTGCAATCTCCTCTGCTTCCCTTTCATGCAATTAAATAGTGGAAGTGCCGAGCGAGGGGGAGCCCTATCAGCCACACTGCACACACACACACGGCTCCATCTCCACATTCAATTTACACACCTCGATATCATCATCCTCTCTGCAGTACTTCCTCCACTTCGCTCTTAACACTCTTGCATCCCAGACCTGAAATACAGACATTAAAAACATTGCCTCTGTAGACACAATTAGAATCTCACATCACTGACGACAGAAGATCTAATGTTCCCCGCGTCAACAGCGACTGAGTGACACCTAGCACTGAGATGGTCCACTATACCGATGTGAGAGGGGGACGGTGGAAGTGTGTGCGTGCGTGTGTGTGTGTGTGTTGACTGAAACTCCACTCCTTGACTGTGCTGATGAGCTGGAGCCCTGGCCTGCAGTCTCTGAGGGGATTAGCCCACTCAATGACACTAAATTACAGGGATCAACATCAGCTCAACACATCCACCGCTGTCTGTGCTGCTCTAACTGGATCACATTTGGATGAACAGCTGTAATAAGACTGTACATATTGCTGAAATTGAGCAACAACACGAATATATGAAGTTATATAAATTCATGTAGTAAAGGAAATACGGAACGTTTTCATCAAGATATCGTCTTATCAAATAGATTCGTTACAAAATATAAAAGGATTTAATCACCAAAAGCTCCAACTTAGAAACTATTCCTACACAGCACAAAAGATAACACAGACATGATTCAAATGGCATTCAGTGGCTGATACAGAAGAGCTACAAAGCCTCTCCATCAATCATAATTCACCACCGCTGTACTCTATTGTTACAAACCACATTCACAGAATAACAAATAAGACCTTTGTGCAGCGACGCTTGAAATGGTAACCTTTAACTCCGTGGACGGCTTTCAAACAGCGGGGCCTGTTAAGCAGCAGTAGCGCACCTATCACTTACACATGTAAACAGTTGTCAAATCCTTAAGAACACGGTTACAAATTGCTCACCCTCATTGCATGAGAGTGGTGGATGTGGAAGCAGCAGTGATGGAAGTGGCAGGTATTATAGAAAAAGGGAAGAAAATGTTTTAGACAGAAGCAAAACATTAAGAAAGAAGCGGCGGAGCTCAACAGCCGTCTTTGTCCTGTTCGGTTTCACTCCAGTGAGTGAATCAAAAAAACAGGAGAAGCAAATAAAAAAAAGTAAATGAGTGCAACTTATTTATATTGTTAGAAAATGTCGTACTTAGTCTACTTCACTGGACAAAGGACAAAAGAAACTCACTCTCCGGGACAGTTGTCTATAAATCCAGTCAGACACACAGTGTTGTTTGCCAGCCTGGAGGCCGAGCTGTAATGACTGGACTGGTCACACAATGGTTACTGATAGCAGCACAACAGCAATCAGATAGCAGTGTCTGTTAAGCCTCTCCTTTGCTGCGCTATTAAACAGATTATTACATTATTCAAAGTGTTTGTCCTCCTCCCGTGCATAGATTACCAAGCAAGGCACACCCAGATAAGCCGTCAGGTAGTCCAATACGCAACACAACGGCAGCAGTAAAAACAAAAGCCAAAGATTAAGACCTTTGGTGTTTGCTCCAAACACAGCTCTGCAAAGGAAAGCTTTGTCGCTGCGCCCACTGCTAATGCCAGGAGAAACCGCAAGCTCCTGAACACCCTCAAATCATATTTAGACTTGTGTTAGCAGCTTATTATGACTCATTATACAGATACAAGTTCCCTTCTTGTTGAGAATTCCCACCCGAGCTGATTGTGTTGTACATGCGTGTCACTATGAAGAGATTAGGCTGAGTAATTACCTGCTGACAGGTGAACAATGCTGCAGAAAAATTAAAGTTATCAAAGTGGGCCACTTGACAGTTGACTTTGAAGATGAATGGCACACTGTAGTGACATTACTTCATTTAATTAAAAGGAGATCTTTTAATTAATA
This sequence comes from Plectropomus leopardus, assembly GCF_026936395.1. Taxonomy (NCBI): domain Eukaryota; kingdom Metazoa; phylum Chordata; class Actinopteri; order Perciformes; family Serranidae; genus Plectropomus; species Plectropomus leopardus. The sequence continues at coordinate 21,562,034 of NC_142185.1, read as the reverse complement.
CTGCAAAATCATACAGATAAAATAAAAACATTTTGCAAATGACTAAAACAAATCTTGAAAATGTATTCATAGTTTTAAAAAGGTGGTGCAAAAACACGCCGGAAGAAAAACCAGCAGTCCTCCCTGAGTAAAGTCAGACGCATTTGTAGTGTTTGCACACTTTTAAAATCGTGTCCATCTGCCCACTCCGTTGACCCAGCAGCTACAGCCTACAAAGCTAATGAAATAATCGAAGATTTCTGATACAGCGCACAAGACAAACAATGTCTGTATTTGCACAGCTCTGTAGTCCAAACACAACACTGTCCAAGATCTAGTGCAAACAGCTTTTATTCAATATGATTGTTTACTTCTGGTTCCAACTCACAATAAAAAAAGATAGCACTCTCTTTAGTCACTTTTAAATACATTATGGCTATAAATTAAGTCATATCAAGGGGATTTTTTGACTGAATTGGCCTTCTGGTTACTGCACTTTACTACATCAGTCAATTTTTGATGCCAGTTTATGTTAAATCCCACAAACAATATTTTAACTTGTGTGACTAAATGTAGACTCTTTATCTTATAGTTCATATTAGATCCTATGATTATTATTTATCAGTTATTAATTCTACTTAGAGAAAAAAAAATCCAAACACATTTCAATAAAATGGTAATAAATTGAAATCTTTCAATACAAAAAAATATAATTTTCATATAAAAGTGTTAAAAATTAAAAACACAAGTTATTATATGCTATAGAACTTAACAGTAATGACAAACTATGGAGTTTAAGGGCACGCATATGGGTGTTTGCAAAGTGGTTTGCAACATGACAAAGTAAGTAACAGTCTGCTCTCTAGTGGCGAGATGTTAGAACAATAACTTATGCTGCAGCAGCTCCCGCTGGACGTTCACATCTCATAATCATCTCATCATTCCCATGCAACCTTGACCTCTCATAAATAAGTTATAAGTCCCCTAAATGAGACCTTGATGAGGAGGTGAGCCACTTACCAATTGGATTGATATCAAAGAAGTGCACCGGGGTCCGGAGGATGGCATTAAACATGCTGTTGTGCAGGGTTTGGGCCGAGTTCACCAGGACGTTAAAGAAGACGAGGCTGCGAAGGAAGCCAAACAGTACTGAAGTGGCTGTTAAACCTGACAAAAGCACAGGAAAAAAAATCCATCAGCACATTACAATGCCATCCTTGTACCTGTTCCAAGGTCAGTTGTGCATTCAAGGTGCCATAATTAAGCATGCTGAATGGCACAAAAAAAGCAGATATATTCCACTTAAGTTTTTCCCTTCAATTATATTTATTTTTGTCTTGAATGCTGATCTATCACTGTGAGTACAAAGCCTGAAAGAGTGAAGAGGCTAGGAGTCACAGGGAGACAATCAGAGCAATCCAACAGCAGAGAACAAGAAAAGCACTGCTATCTCCCTGTACAGCTGAGGCCCATGTACACATACACTGGGCCTTGAAGGCCTTGGGCCACAGCCAAAGAACTGTGGATCTGTTCATTGAATGGCTGGCGTATTCAGAGCCTCAACAGTACACAAAAAGCAATGTGCGCTTAGTGAGCTTCACCTGCGTAAACACCTAGGTACAGGTCAAGGTCCAGCTGCTGAGGGAAGCTGCCATTGAGGTGCTCTGTCACATTGATGTGCTTCCGTTCAGAGGCCCTATGAGTCAGCCACAAAAGAACCAAAAATCCACAAGGACAAATAAACACAATGAAGAAAGAACGCTGCAGCACCAAGGCACTATACAGAACACATTCCTCCTATCTTGTAGCACAAGGTCAGTTTCAACAAGTGACAAATAATGCCAAGAAAAACAGTTTGGTTCAGTCGTCTTCTATCAAATCATCAACCATTTCCAGCCTCACAAAACCTGCTGTTCTCCTTTTTTTTTTTTTCTTCAAGCATTCGTGTTTTTCACAGGATGTAAAAGTAACAAAATCTCACCAGCAAGCGAGCCACCAGTCCTGGAGAACAAATGTGATCTGAGCGAACACACGCAAAAAAAATTAAATGTCACAAATAAACATCACGAAGACAATTTATTACATCATTTATTTCTGTCTAAAAATCACTTAAGATAAATTACGTGTTATATTTTTCCACAATTTGAAAGAAAACACAGCAAATGAATGAAAGAAACTGACTCACATGTGCTAGGGCATTGAGTAAAATGAGGACCAAGAGGACCAGGAAGTTGGCGCCTGCCCTAAAATACTTCACATACATACGCAGGCCGACGTTTCCCTCTGAGCGTTCCTCCTCCGCTGGCTGCACTACCTACAGATAGACACTAGTGTCAATGCCAGTCATCCAGCAACACTTCATATCAGGCTGCAAGGAAAATATGAGCACCTTCTGCCCTCTAGTGTCTGACATGATGCACAACAAGCCTTTTTCTCAAAATAAGATTGCTGTTTAAAGCTTGATGGAAACAGCTTTTTACAAATAAGTTTTAGTAATTTAATGTTTCAGATATACCTACCTCTGCTCCCTCTATCAAAGAGTACCGAGAGGAGGCGAGAGAGGACCTAGAGGACGTGGAGTTGTCAGAGAGCGTATGAGGGAAGCAGGAGACAGTCCCAGGGATGGGGGTCGCTCCTTGCCTCTCCTCCTCCTGGCCCTCCTCCTCCTTAAGCAGGGAGGTGAAGTCAAGTCCAGAGCCCTGCAGCTCGCTGTAGGTCCCCTGTGCCACCATCTGACCCTGACAGTGACAGAGAGGAGATGCAGTGAACAATACGAGAACTCACACAAAGAGTCATGGACATTTCAGCATCTGTTCATGACATGATTTACCAATAAATAGAGCATTTTTACAAGGGTGGGTTGTTACTTATAAATGTTACTTTCAAGTTATTTTAAACAAATCCACCCTGACATAGGAATTCCTCAAATGTGTCTGGGTTTTAAGGTGGTTCTACAGTGTGGTGTCGCAAAATTCAAGGTTACACTTTGATTCAATTGGATTTAAGAAGTAATTCTTGTTGGTGCAGCCCAGCCTTACTAACATTGGGCTCACTCCTACTGTGAAGTAAAGAGTAAAAATAAACTAAAAACATTATTGAGTGAAATTAAACATTTTTCCTGTTTTTTACTCGTGCTACCATTGCATATAAACTATATTGTGTTTTGGGGATTTGTTCTTTTTAGTTTTTTTGCTTTGTTTTTTTGCTCAACGAACCTGTGGTAGAAGCTGATAATAAATATTATTAATCTATTATATATCAAAGCGTTAAAATGTGTTTGTGCATTTTGGAAGGGGTACTCATAGTGAGTAAACCAAAGAGAATATTTCTGTTGAACTTCTTCTTTAAAAGCTATGCTATGTAGGATTGTCGCTTACTGTTTGTAAATACGATTGCCAGAAAAAGTGAAATGACAAGCCAACCCCAGATTAAATGTCACAATATTTGTGTTTTTCAGCACTGTGTCTGTTTTGTTGCCTGTCTTTTGATTGTCTAATCTTGTTTGTTGTGTTACTTTTTTTTAAATTGTGAGTCGCTTTGAGCTTCATTCCTTGAATGAAAAGTGCTCTATAAATAAAGTTTATTATAATTGTTGTTGTTATTATTATTATCATCATTATTATTATTAAAAGGCCAGTGACTATTTTAATTTACTTGTCAAGCAGCTAGACACTCTGTTCAGTGAGATGATACTGTAAGTACTGTTTGCAGTTGTTTGCTAACACATTAATTGTATCATTCAATTGTCAGCTTGTTTTTTAGTTATTCTGCTGCCTGTATATCAGTTAGTGATGCTTTAACACATAAGAGATACAGTTGTCTGCTCTGTCATAGCCCTGGTTAGAGGTCACTCTGCATCTTCTATTTGAAAAAAGCTGTTTTGACCAATAAAGGAGTAGGACACACACACGCACACGCACATGCACACGCACACGCGCACACGCACACGCACACGCACATACACTCTCTGTTTTCTTTTTGCCGTGAAACTGGGTCATCTTTGGAATCCGCTGTAAACGATGTGAAGCCAAGCTGGCTAAAGCTGATGCCTTCTGCTAAATTACACACTTTATCAAGCAACCTAAAGGTCAACAGGGGGTGAGTGTTTGATGCTCAAAAGATACATTCGGGTGTAATGTTGCTGAAAAGTTATTGTGCTGAGAAATGCAATAAAAGTGATGCTACAAGACTGTGTAAACAGAATTTTACACAATATAAGACATCATGATTAAAACTATTTAAAAAGCAAATATTTAGAGTACATGCAGCACAAGAGCAACACTTGTATTGGCTTACTTGATGCATTATAAATACAAAAATAAACACACACCTGCTTTAAGACGACAATTTGATCTGCAGCCTTCAGATACTGTAGCTGATGAGTAACCAGGATACGAGGCTTCTTCTTCAGAAGTCCACAAATGCACCTGACGAAAAAAGAAAATGATGAATACATAGAAAAACTGCAAACATATTTTCATCACTTCGATTAACTGGTAAGTACATTTGACTGGATATCTCCAAGGAAAACAATGGGGAGATGCTTATAGACTTACTCTTCAAAGAGGTGCCTTCCCACCTCAGCATCCACAGCACTGAGAGGATCATCCAGCAAGTAGATGTCTGCATCCTGATACGCTGCTCTAAAAACACACATATACTGTATGGAGGTTATCTCTGTCACTGATACCAAATAAATATGTGCATTGTTGCATAGTTATCCAGCACACCTTGCCAAGCTGACCCTTGCTTTCTGTCCTCCACTGAGGTTTGACCCTCTGTCCCCGACCATTGCCAAGTCACCACCTGGCAACAGCTCCATGTCCTAAACCGAGCCAAAATGCAACCATTACCAGTCATTCACATCACACTGGACTCACTACAAACTTTTCTAATAGCTAGACTACAGAGTATGAAAATGTCGCGGGGCGACATCAACAGCGATTCTCACTCTCTTGAGGGCGCAGGCTCTCAGAACTCTATCATACTTCTGGGGGTTGAGCTCTTTGCCAAAAAGGATGTTGCTTCGAATCGTACCAGGTAAAATCCAGGGCTGCTGAGACGTGTACGTCAGCTCTCCTTTGACCTTGACCAAACCACTTTCCTGACTCAGTTCTCCCAGGATGGCATTGAGGAGCGAGGACTGACAGGCATAAACACAAAACAAAAACTAGAATTTAAAAAACAATTTTGATAAAGAAATGCATTTCATATCATTTTCTTGCCAAGAGTAAGATGAAGAGATCGATACCACTATAGACCTAAATCAAGGAGGCAATCAAAACACACCAAAGTCCCCCCTTCTGCCAGTCTTTATACTAAGCTAAGCTAAGATGAACTAAGCCAAACAAAGCTACTGGCTAATTTATCATTTGGTCCTCAGCACTTTCGAAAAGTAAAGCTGAATAGTAATTACTTTTTTTGATACAAAATTGTGTCATTTGGCTCTTTGCTTTCATGTTGCACACCTTGATTATTTTAAGACGCGTACAACATCATATTTTGTCGCGCAATGTGATTGGTAGTGCTACTATTGACACGATAGAAACAGCAGGTGAAGATTCTCAATCATCCAGGTAATAATAAGTACTATATCATTGGCAACTGAACTTCCCCGAATATCTTGAAGATGTTTCACCTCTTATCCGAGAAGTTTCTTCAGTTCCTCACTTCAGAACTGAAGAAGCCTCTTGTTTGAGAAATCAAACATCTTCAAGAAACTCAATCAAGTCCAGTTGCCTCCGACATAGCACTTATAACATGGGAATGGCAGATTTAAATCCACTCTGACTCCGACCTGCATTCTGCATCTCTGTCCCCAAGAGCAGCCATATGTCAGCAGCAGCTCATGGGGAACCGAGAGGACAGCAGCCGGTCAATTTAATAATTTAATTTCTGTTAAGCTACACTTTTCAAAAGTGTCAGGTGCCCAATCATAAATCAGATGCAATTGTTTTCATATGCTAGCTTCATACCTACCACACAATCACAAGAGAGATATCAATTTTCTCATCAAACACAAGTAATAGGAATTTCTCATTAATAAGTGTCATTTCAGTCAACCAAAGCACTAGCACTACTGTCATACAACAACAGGGTTAATTTATGGTAAAACAAAGGATTCTTGGCATTTCCTGAACATTGAATTATTTTGCCTTTATTGTGCATGGCTGTAAAAGAGGCACTGGATACAGCGTTGAAGGTGGGGCCGCATTCATTCCTATGAATGAATATGTTTGTGCGCAAACGAGAAAATGATTTAATCATGCAGCTCTTTAAGACTTAAAGACATTACTGGACCGAATGGATCAAATTATGAAAGTAAAATGAGTCATTCTAATGGGGTTGTGGCACTAAAAAAAACATTGATTTACAGACATCTCTTTCACAATATCAGTTGATTGGAAAAAAAAGTCTCTTGGGCCCGGTGGCATCACGTGATTGACTCGGCAGTTATAATTTAACTGTTTGAGAACTAATCAAATTTTTCGGGTCATATAATCCCCAGCTCAATATCAGCTCAGCTCAACATCCTCTTATTATGACCAGTTAAGTAGATCTGTCAAAGGTTTTAATGTTCTCAGCAATGTTTTTCTGGGTCAAAAGTTCAGTGTTTCTTTGTGCCAGTATATTGAAATAACCCACCTACAGCTTACAGCCTACTGATGTTATACTCTTTGAAACCTATGCCCTTAAAGTCGCAGGCAAGTCAGTTTTCTTAAGTTTGGTCAATGATATCTGCATAGTGGCTGAACAAATTTTTACCATATAAATTCTATTTGTAACACCCATCTGGATTTGTTTTTTTGAGATTTGAACTGCAAAAATAGCCTACACCTAACCTACAATGTTTGTTTAAATCAAGAGACATGTACCCTCTTTCCATTACCATTTTTGGCCACGGCGAGTCAAACCATACAGAGCCAACTTGTCTTTTCAGTTAAGATGCGCCAAAGATGGACCTTGACTGGAGTAAGGCCAAAGCATACCCGACCGCCTCCAAGCAGGTGGTAGCGACATCACATTTTCAGGAGCCAAGCGCTGACCACCCCCCTTCTCCCCCTGAAATAAGTGTGCGTTGTGCGACTCAGCTGACGTGTTTGTGCAGGAAACCAGAGAGAAAGACATTTTCCGAAAGTCTCTGTGTTCAGCTCTCAGTTTTCTGTAGCATCTAACTGAATCTCTGTGGTTTAGACTTCAGTTTCTCTCCAATGTCTTATTTTTACTTTAGATTTCCGTTTTATTTTACTGTTTCATGTTTACTGTCAGTCATATAGGAGTCCTGTTAAGTTACTGCTGATGAAAACCCAACATTTCCTTATTTTTATGCTTCACGATAAAAGCCTTTGTATAAAAAAATAACCATCCATAAGAAATAAAATGTGTTTATCATTTGTTAGCAGCTTTTATTTAATAAAATCGAGTCCACTTATGTCGCAGAAAGGAGAGATCAAGAAGAAACAGCCACAGTGAGATGTCAGATGAAGAGCTGCAGACAACAGGCTCTTACTACACCTCTGCAAACTTTACCTGTCATGCTATGTGATGGAAAAACACTTACAGCAAAAGAAGAAAAAAAAACGGGTTCTTAGGCCATGGATCAGCCTGCTGCTTTTAAACATCATCACTCAACACAAGCCGTCATCAGTTAAAGACACACTTTCAAGCGTGTAGGCCTGTTGTTATGGAGATGCAAAGCCCTGCAGAGCTGGGCTGACATGCTGAGTCAAACCAAACCAAGCCAAGCCAGCACGAGTGTGGAAAAAGGGTAGTGTCTGCTCAAAACTCAACACAAGGATAGACTAGGCCCTTGGGAACAAAGGACCCTGGGAACATTGGGATGACTCTGTGTCAGTCAAATCTAAAGGCCTTTGTGACATTTTATATGGCATTTACCTGCTGGTAAAAAAAATAAATAAATAAAACCTCAGTGCTGACTCAATGCTCTAATGCTACAATTGATAATATTATTAAAGATTTTGAGTCACTTAACAAGTCTTGGGTTTATCATTGTGTGTGTACATTACTATAAACCCGAGACCATGAACCAGATCTGACCTTTCCAGCCCCAACTGGTCCAATTACTGCCAGCAGCTGCTCTGGCCTCACTGTGAAAGACAAATTCTGTAAAGTCGGAGCCTCCAGCATCTGTAAGAAAAAATAAATGAGCTGAAACACTGTCATGTAGTCAATATTCAGTGAGCCTAAAAATGTTGGGTTTACTGATATAGCTCAAAATCACAAGTTTGTCCCAGAGGCTTTACAATCTGTGTAGCGACACTCTCTATCCTTTGACCTTCAAGGGGTGTAAGGATTGTTGCATGTGAGAGTTGTACAGATAGAAAGGAGAGACACGCTGCCCACATTAATTCTCACCTTATCCCAGTAGCATATCAAATCCTGAATCTTCACCATACAGTCCCTCTTCTCTGCCACAGGAAGCCCCAGATGCTGAGGAGCGACTTCATCCAGCAGAAGAAAATTCTTAGAAGAATCAAATACAGAGTTTCAGTTTCCTCAGACAGTAATAAGCACACGCTGGGTATAAATATGTCCTCTGTCTGTGATGTATTTACTTGGATCCTCCTAATGCTGATGAGAGCCTCAGAGAGCTTCTCTATGGCATAAGGAAAGAAGAGCGTGATGGTGAGTCTGACAGCGCCATAGAGGGTAACCGCCATGAACACTTTGCTGGCTGACAACTGGTTTCCTGACAGTACATAGACACAGACGGTGATGAAGACGATGATCTTGCTGGCCACAAAGAAAGATGCCATGTTCAGGCCGCGCAGGTAGGAGCTTTTCATGACCTTGGAGATTTCCATTCTGTACAATAACAAGAAATGACGTACATTATCATTATCATTTTTTGTTTATTTTTTATATAAACTGTATGCTTGTTGATTAAGAAGATATTACAAAAACATAATAGATTTCATTTAGTTTTTGGTAAAAGGGAAGGTAGTTTAGTTTTTGGTGTACCTTCTGACCTCATTGACCAATGCTGCGAAAGGCTTCTCCCACCCATACATCTTTATGACACGGATCCCAGATATGACTTCATTCATTGTCCGTATTCTGTCATCTGTTAGGACTGCAGTTTCATCCCTGAAACAATAGATACAACAAGATACAAACAATAAATAAATGGCTTCAATGCCACAAATTGCGTAAACTTAAAGGAAAAGTGTGTAGGATTTAGTGGCATCTAGTGGTGAGGACTGCAGATTGCATTCAGTGTTCATTGGTCAGGAGGTTTTTACCAGGAACCAAACTATCCACAGAGGTTTCCTCCTCTCCAAAACAAACAAACCAAATTATTTTAACTGCTAACACGCTCAATAAGCAGTTTCATAGTCAAAATGCTGATCAGCTTCTCGCAGACAGGCCACAAGCCCAGCAGCTGCTAATATGAGCTCAGCTTATTTCTGATCCAGACCAGAGACTGTATTAAGTAATGCATGGAGCTACCACGTCATCCATTGCTCGAGTTTAGCATTTTGGTCGTCACCATTCATTCTTTGGGGCAAGAAGTGACCATGTTTGCTGTAGAGGAGCGAGAGGTCGCTCTAACTCAAAGACTGTGCACCCCACAGACAGCCTGTCAATCAAAGTGCCTCAAGTTGGCATAATTTAGGGCCTTGATAAAATGTAAGTTAGTGCATTATAAAGAAATTCATGCCTTTAAGTTGTCACGTCAATTCAAGTCAACTTAATTTTATTTATAAAGCCCATTATCATAAATCTATCATATGCTAAAATTAGCAATAGAGACCAATGCCATTTTTTGAACCAGGCTGTAAACATGTTTATTTCTGCTGTAAAGTTAGGCCTTTTAGCATGGGGGTCTGTGGGGGTCTGTTTTTTGAGCCAGCCTCAAGTGGCTATTCAAAGAACTGCATTGGCTTCATTTTACTGCTTGAACAGACATTAAGGTTTTTCACGGGAGCCAAATTATCTGCAGAAATCTCTTCCACTCCAAAATAAACAAACCCATTGATTAAAACGGGTTACAATAATGAGTTACACAGCTTTGAGCCACAGATCAGTGTTTCTTCGATACTGTTTGACTCATAGCAGACATGATGCTAGCCTAGCACCTCCCTATTTGTGCTCATCTTTTTTCTCTGATAACTTAAGATCCAGACATTCAAAAGGTTTTTACCAAGAGCCAAATTATTCGCAGAGGTCTTTTCCTCTCCAAAACAAACAGACAAGTTAACTGAATCTGTTAAAACACTGAACATAGTAGTTTAACGTTAAAAACTCGGCTGCTAACTAGAGTGGCTGCCATGGAAACATGAATAACTCTATTTAGAGCCAGTGTTTAGTTTGTCTGCTCTGGGCTACTGTAGAAACATCGCAGTGACCCACTCCATATGGAGGGTTGAACGGCTCAATCTCAGGTATTGAAAACTCACTAAGTCTTTTTTTCTGGTGATTATACACAAAAGAAACATGCTTATTATATTATGTTCTATTTCTGCAAATATAACCCCCTATATCCTACACACTTGACCTTTAAAGTAGAGAAAATTATTGTTTCTATATTTGATCAACCTGGCAAATAACTTCAAACCTGAGAGTAGAGAACAAGTGTCCGAACATAGACTGTACTGGTATCAGGATGAAGAAGACAGCCATTCCCGCAAAGCATGATGGGCCAATCACATACATCAACAATAACATCACAGTTGCTGCTTGTAGAGGACTAATCCACAAAAAGTGCAGATATAAGGTTACCTGTAATAAAACAATGAAGAGGAATGAATAACTCAATTTTTGAAAGTAACATGTAAAATATCTATATATCTAAGATATACGCGTGAAATGCTTTATGATAATTACCTCATCAAATTTGTTCACATCATTGGATAAGAGGTTCACAATTTGTCCTGTGGTAGTTTTGGCAAATGCTTTGCTATCGAGACAAAGAGCCTTTGCAGAACAAAGGTGTTAAATCAACACAAACCAGGAGAAAATTACATTAGTACATACGTGTCTCACAATGACTGACCTTCCGATAGATCATGTGGCACATGGCCACACGAATCTTCATGCCTGCTCGCTGGACGTGGTAGAAGTAGAGATGGTGAAGGGCAGCCAGGCTGACTGTTGACAGGGAGATGCCTGCAGCATAGCTGTAGGCCTCATAGACTGCAGCTGTGTTGGTAGGGTCATAATTCTCAAAGTACTCAATCATCTTCCCAAGTAGCAAAGGCTGAGTGACTTTAACAATTTCCTGATAGAAAAACAGATGTAAAGCTGATGTTAGGGTGTCCTGCATTGAAAAGAATAATAAGTCTTAAAGCATCGTTTTCTGTAGTTGTTTGGTTTTACTGTGAGATTTCACTGTACCTGTAAAAAGATGTGTATTCCAAAGAGTGCATATGATCGCCAATAGCACTGAATGAGAGCTTTGGCAAGTCTGGGCGGGCGCAGATCTTTTACTGCCTGTTGAAGCTCTCTGTCCCAGTACCTTCGACAAGAGAAAAGAAAAGCAATGGTTACTCCAAGTCAGTGATCTACATTATTATTGAGTGCTGCAGGGATCACATTTATTTGTAGGCCAACCCCGAGGTTAGCTTCGCTATTGACAAATAGCTAATGGGATTTTTCCAATGGATTTTGGATCATTGCAGGAAATACACTTTGTGGCAATTTAGCCACATGTTGGCAACCGCCTTTTTAAAGACAGGTAGAACCATCAAAATTCATGATTGAGGTATTTATTGACATATTTTATGTCGTAGAACAAAACATGAAAATCTTTAAAGCTTGTGTTAACCACAGACCTTATTTAAGTCATCTGTTTAAAACCCAATTTAAAAAACCCACTGACTTTGAAAAAAGGGGACCAGAAGAGCAAAATACCAACTAATTTCCAGGTTTTAGGATTAAGTCCTGCAGCATCTATATGACTTTTTTGAATACTTGATCCTAATTTCAGCTTTCTTTGGTGTGTTATTTCTGAATATCAGACCACTGCTATTAATAACAGACCACTGCTATGAAAGCAGTTCTGTTCATAGACTCTGGAGGAAGCGATAACATATTTTTAAAGGATGATAACTGTTGTAGAAAATAATTATTTCATGGAGTGGTAGGATTCAGTAATGTCATGAGGACCTTAGGGTCTTTCGCTGTCTCCAGTAAGTCTCTGTGTTAAGATACTGCAAGGGCAAGACTTTGTAGATGTTTTGACTACACTGATAGGCACAGCTGTGTGACATGTGAAATGCACTGCTTAAAGATAAGTGATTCTCCTGTCACTATCAGATATGTAATAAACACATATTTGAGTGAGGACAACTGAGGCTCACCAAGCTATTTCACTGCTTACTGAGTTTATTTCACTACTCCTTCACTTTAATTATTCATCAAGTTTTTATTATTCATCGAGCTTACTTTATCGTTCCTCGGTTCATCAAGAGTACAAGATTTTTCAACAATAACTAAGTATGCATCTTGTCCTACTGCAGATTTTAGTGTGTGGTTGTCTACTTACATATTTCTGCACGATAGCTTATTTGCTAAGGAATAGTAATTTATTGATAGCATTGCATCATAATGAAAAAATAATAATGACAAGACTTTAATTTGGGCTTTTGCATTACATTGTACTGAATTTGCACCTGAATTATGAAAAAGAGCGCTGCTAAGTTGATCTCTTTTACTATCAAAGTGTAATAGAAACCTGTGTGTGTCATCATCCATCATTAGCCTTAGCTGTGGTCTTTGAACACCCCTTTACTAGATGGTACAGGCGACCTCTTTCTCGCCCTGAATGGGGGAGGTACTGACATCACACTCAGCTGTGAATTGCTAAAGTACATAATGATTATAATTCAGTAAGGCCAGAAAAGAGTATCATCTGTCCAGAGCAGGGATGCCCATCATGGCACTTAACTGGGCAACTTATAGTCCAGTACTGATAGTTAAAATTGTCCCAAAATGCAGAGCAAGAAAACCAAGCTCTTAACTCAAAGAGTTCCTAAAAGTGTCAGCCACTGTTAGAGTTATGCATGAGAGGGGAGGACTATGCTCTCATGTGATACTACTGAGAAATATTGTCTATATATAGGTGGGCTTCCCTCCAAGCATAAAGTGAACTCTGATGCCAAACTCTGTCGAGGGGGTGGTCTATCCCATATTTAAAAGATGTCAAGGTGAGAGGTGCCAAGCAGTGGTGGGGGACATCCATGAGGGTCTGGTTGGCTACTAAACACTTGGATTTTCTGCCAGCGTAGAAGTAGGTCATTTCAATATGACTGCTGCTTAGTATGAGAATAAAGTTCTGATTGTTTGCTATCATAGTCTTGAGTACTATGCCTTTGCCTAGGTGGCAGATCAGGTCTTAAAAAATGCCCAAATGTCAAGAATAAGAATCAGATCTAACAGAGCAGTGTTTTAGTGAACAACTGTGGTAGTCATGGAGAGTGTATATGCAATATATTTTGTACCAGAACACCACAGCAACAAATTATAGTAATAAAAAAATAATGATAATAACTGGTAGTTTGTTTCATCAGTCCAGAGGCAACATGTTCTGGATGCTTAACAAGAGAAACTACTGTGTTGAGGGATCACTATATGATGGGTAATTTCATTCCTGCACCTCAGAAACTATTTAAAAGATGGCAGACACTTTTTATACTGAAAACAGATTCCAAAAGAACTGGCAATAAATGCTGTTAAGGAAGGAGGTTAATCAAACTAAAGAGGGAATTCAGGCCTGCTTTCAAACATTGGTCATGGGGTAACTTCTGGATAGACTCTGTGTCCCATATGGGCTGAGTCTTTTGCAATGGCCCAGGTTTGCAGGTTTGATTCCCACCCGTAGCCCTTTGCTGCATGTAACCCCCACTCTGACCAATCTGTACAAAAAAAATCCCAATGTCAATCAATTATTTTCATTGTGAATTCGAAAATGGTCGGTGGGCCACGCAGCACTAAGTTGAGTACCTCTGACATACAGTGATACATCAATGTCGAACCTGTTATTTCTAGAATCTAAGCCTATTTATCTACTTTGAATTTGGTTGAATCACAGCAAGTTATTATTTTCCACAATGATAAAAGGAAATGAAAATAAGCATTATTAAACTCAACTAAGAGAGAACTGATTCAGTGTCTCACCACTGTAGCTCCTCTCCGAGTCTATCGGACGCATCTTCTGGGAGAACTTTATACATGTCATCTTCCTCCAACTTCCTCTTGTACCCGATTCTGAACAAGGGGTTCAGCCAGCTGGAGATAAAATAAATGAGAATAAGCTAAGTAGTTGAAATAACTATTTAAATTACTGATCAAGGCATCTTTAAACAGAGAAGGTTTACACTAAAAGACAGAAATGTAAATCTACTTTATATTATGGAAGTACTTCATCTGTATGAGCTTAAATATTAAATACCACTTGTTTTGGTAACACATACTAAAGGTCCACTCACCTGGCCGCTAATTTTGTTAGACATTGATATTTGGTTGAATTATGGTTGTGACGTCACAGGTAAATAATTCAATGTCAGGACAATATCCAATGGCAACGACAATTTGATGTAGACAAATGACAACATATGATGTTGATATTTTGTTGGTTTTAAGTTGTGTCGTTAAGTAACTATTATCCAACGTCTTCCAAATGTTCATACCTATGTCATCTTGACGGAGAATAAGAACAGTAAGTCATAAGGCATGGAGAACAAAACCCAACGTCTGCAAAGCATCATAATGTTAACGTCAACATAACTTGATAATCTAACATTGTCAGACATGTAATATACTGTTTAACAGATTTTCATTCCAACAGCTGTCCAACATAAGACTCCAAAGTCTCTCTTTTGTCATATTGACATCCAGTGCCAGTTTGGCAGTGTAGGATTAAGGGGCATTTACTTGCAGAAATGAAATATAATATCCATAACATAATATCCATGGTGTGTTTGTTTATATCTACGTACTGAGCGAGTCCTCTTCCAAAAAGTCTGCCATGTTGTTTCTACATTAGTCAAGAAAGGACAAAACAACAAAAACACAAAAAAACACTGGCTCTAGATCGGGCAATTAGATTTTTTGTGCCAGCAGCCGTAGCTCTCCTACATGCTTAGGGCGCAGTTTCAGTTCTGAGACCTCACCACAAGATGTCACTAAATCCTACACACTGAACCTTTAAGTGAAACAGTCCATTCCTCAGTATAATCTGTTTATTTATCTGACAGTAGCACACTCCCATAATTTGATAACTTAACGATGATTGAGTGTAACACTGTCTTTTATGATGGTTACTTTAGCACTTTGTCTCCTCTGATAAGAAAAGGGCAAAACAAATAAAGTTATTTTAGCTACTTTTGTTTCACAATTAAAATAACAGTAGCTCACTTTTTAATGCTCCATGTTATTCAAGAATCACTCTGCACGTTTGCGTAAAACTACACAGATAAACTCTCGCTCTCTCCTCCATGTGGTTTGGTTTACGCATGAACGGATGCTCAGCAGCTACCTGCTATCATATCCAGGGGACAGCCTGTCTTTAGAGTGGTCACAAACTGTCACACGGGAGAGCTCTCCATTCAATTAATGTCAAACACGGCTGTCACTGCGAGCTGCTTTTCTTACCAGAAGAAAATCTTGGAGAGAAGATTAGCTGAAGCCGACGGATTATCCTTCGCCTCCTTCCGCAGCGGTTCCATGCCCCCCAACAGGAAAAGCAACCTGAGGACTTTCTCTGCGGGCTGTGTGGTAGCGGGGGGTATCGACAAAGGCTCAGAGGAGGAAAAACCTCGAGATGACAGCTGCTGCACACTCCAATGTCTGTCAATATTGCACCTACAGACATTCAGGACAGGATTACTACAGGTCAGGAGGCGCACAGCCTGGCTTGGCTGTCAGGTGAGCGGGGCGCTGCGTAACCCCGCCCACTGCCTGATGATTGGCTGACACGAGTGTCCATCACCTCCCAAACTACTTCATGCCATGTCATGAACTCTGCCCTTTCTCACTCAATCGGTGTGCGCAAAATCACTACCGCTAAGGGACTGTAGTTTATTTATCAGAGTAGAGGGGTGGTTAGGGTGTGACTTTTGTTTTTTATATCATAACTCTCCTCAAATGCATTTCCTTTAAAACACACGACCCTCCCTCCACTATAAATAACTATCATTTCAAATAAAACATGCCATGTAAAGTGGTTTGGATGATAGACGCAAAACAGTAGTTTCTCAACAATTTCTGGCAATGATACACTGTATAATGTGGGTGATTTTTAAGAAAAACATGTCTTTCATCAACAGGATTTGGGGTTCAGAAGGTATTTAAAATAGTACAAAGTAACCAAATACTATTTATGGTCACATGTCCCTTCCTGTAAACCAAAATGATGAATGAAATGAATGACACAAGTCCCTTCCCAGTAAAAAAATATTTGACATGCCTCCCTCATTTTGTACTTGAGGCTGGCTCCAGAAACAAGCCTATCTGACTAGCACAGGATGTCCACAAACCAATGGGAGATTTCATGATAGCTACATCAATTTCTTGTCTGTCTATGGTAATAATCAGTTTTTAAAAAAGCCAGTGTAGTGATTATACTATTTAAAAAATTCTAATAGCAATCAGCTTACACAAGGATTTTTTTCAGCTCAAGAATTTTAAAGAAATAAGTGCAATAATTTTTAAAATATGTAATTTTGGAAAGTAAAACAATAGTAGTTACACTCAACAATTGTAGTGAAATTAAAAGTCACAATTTATTGTTGATTGTATTGACACTCAATTTACATCACTTTCAGAGAATGTATGGTGTGGATTAACAGAATATGAATTCTTGCTCCTAATTTTACCTTATTACTTCAACTATTAGTTTGACCTATATTTATAAGTCATATCTATTGATCTATTGACTGATCTATTGTATTTATTTCAAACAATGCATTTGAACTAGTTTTATTAGCCACTGGACATCTGTTTAAATATATAGCAAATGTAAGCTTTAAAGGATTTTCATTTACCATTGTTTTTGTGTTTTGTCCTCCCCCCCCCCCCGCTGTGTTTGTATAGTATAATTGATTGTAACTAAGCTTCCAACTGAGACTTTGC
Organism: Plectropomus leopardus; assembly: GCF_026936395.1. NCBI lineage: Eukaryota > Metazoa > Chordata > Actinopteri > Perciformes > Serranidae > Plectropomus > Plectropomus leopardus. The sequence continues at coordinate 21,544,961 of NC_142185.1, read as the reverse complement.
TCTCAGACACTTCCCTAGTAATTGTTTGTTTATGAACCAGAAAAAGTAATCATACGCTGAGTCAATTAGACAGAAAAGGCAGTGTTTTATTCTGTAAACAATTCATGGATAGTTAAGATTGTCCAATTTCACTTCATCCTTTTTCTGTAACTACTTAGAAACCTCTTAAGGGTTGTGGGGGGCTGGAGTCTATCACAGCTGACTTTAGGCAAGAGGCAGTGTACACCCTGTACAGGTCATCAGACTATCACTGGGCTGATACAAAGACATAGACAACCATTCATGCTCACATTCACATCCTTAAAGTCACAAATTAACCCGAACCTGCACCGTGGGAGGAAACCTACGTTAATAGAACATGCAAATTATGCACAAGCCGGCCATAAGGTTCAAACTTTCTGTAAGGCGACAGTGTTGATCACTGCACCACCGTGCCACCCTCCTCATATGAATTTGACCCATTTAATTCTGTTTTGGGAGGACTTCCTTGGGGCCTCACCCAGTTAGTTAAGTGTTGCAAATGGATGCATGTTAATATTCAATAGATGTCAAGTCACAGAGGAAAACAAAATACATATCTCTTTATTTTTTAGATTAAAGTGACACCAGTGGAGCTCTTTTTCATGACCTGCTGACAGACATGCTTCAAGTTGTGTCTGTAAAAAAGTATAGCCAAACTATAATGAAGAAACCCAAGTAAAAACTCTGTCATATTAATCTGTCTTATTTGTAAATCATGAAAACTACAGACATTTGCTGTTCTAACACCATTTCCTGAATGTTTTCACAAAAAAATAACTCCATGTACTCCTTAAATCATTTTCTGTGTTACACAAACAATATATATAATATTGATACTAAAAATAATGTTTACATTTTTCCTTTTCTGTAAAAGAAAAAATAATACAAAAAAGGTCAAAAATGGCCAGATTTGCAATCTTTCTGATAAGGTTTTAGCTTCACTAATTATCACTTAATTGAGGTTCACATTACAGCTGATTAAGTTCTAATGTCACCATCTTTTTTTTATATATATAGTTTTTATACTTTAGGATAAAAAAAACAAAAAACTGTCAGTCTTAATACTTTTGGAACAGTGACCATAAAAAGAACATACATGTTGACATATAAGCTAGCAATCATAAGTCATTCAGTTGCTAATATTGTGTGCAGAAATAGATCAACCAGTAACTGGACTTTGTCACATTTCTTCTTCTTTTGTGTTTTTTTATGTTAATATGACACTCAACCTTATTTGTAGACCAAAACATGCCTCGACAAAACTTAATAACTAACTGCCAGCTCATGCCTCCCTCCTACTATTTCACTTTCAGGCAGCTGTGTCCGTCCCCTGCCACTAGAGAGACAGGCAAGATGTCCAGTCTGTAAATCATCTCAATGAAACACATGTCCACAGTGTAATTTGCATGCCTGCGGCGATTTTATTTTTTCTTCATTTTCTTTAATCTGCCAAAAACTGTATATATATATATATATATATAAAAAAATATATATATATATATATCTTAAAACTCCAAATGTCAGGCTGGCAGATTGTGGCTTTTCTTAGCGGCCTGGCCGGGCTTGGTGCCACTATCGGTGCCACAGTGTCCAATGAATGGAGACAGACCAGCCGGGCATCCTCAGTCATCACAGCGACCTGGGTGCTCCAGGGTCTCTGGAACAACTGTGCTGGGAATGCCATCGGAGCTCTGCACTGCAGACCACACCATACTATCCTTCAGCTGGAAGGTAAGCTCACAGGGTTTTACAGTGACCACATAACGGTCTGTTCTCTCATGGCTGCATTTGTCTCTGCTCATATCATGGCTGGAAACACATCAAGTGTGTGAACATATGCACTAACTTATGGCAAGATATTGTGTATATACCGTGCTTTATTAAATGTTCCCATGGTGCAATAACACAGTGTAACCTAAAGCTTCTTCACTGCAGAAACAAATGTATCACCTTGGTTTCACAAGCATGTATCTGTGATGTATTAAGCCGCTGACTTTTTTTTTTTTGAAACTCAAGCTAGCAGTGCATTCATTTTTAGCTGATCTTTTGCTATGGTATTGCAGAGAAATTCACCGCACAGTCTGACTTGCAAAAGAAATAAATCAATTGTAACGTTTCAATAACAATACGTTCATCAGGCAAATTACAGTGAGACTATAGTGCAAATTACCACTATTGCAATGTGTTTGACATATAAAGTATTCTTTGGTCTTCTGTAGTATTAAAGGTCACTGGGAGGTAAAATGTTTAAGTAATAGGTTTTGCAAAGAAATCTCAACCTACATTAAGCATTACTCGCAGAAGAAACAGTCTGACTGTGTTATGTCACGTTTCAGATTATCTTTGTCTCAAAATTGGCCAAAATTTAGATTTTAGAAAATTTAATATTGAGTCTCAGATTGTCATTTTTGACACCTTAAAAAATGGCATATCACCATCATGTTTTACTTCGGTCATATTTCCTGATAAAGTCACAAATGACTTGTTACCTTGTCAAAACTCAAAGGAAAGAAAATAAAGTGATAAACAACTAAAAAAAACAAGTTATGAATGTCATTGTGAGTAAAAGTTTACAGTTTTGTTTTGGGACATTTTGGATAAAGAGCACATATATTGTTTTTCATGTTTCTTTCATTTCCATTAAATAAATGTAAAGACAACAGTACAAAACACTTTCTGTAAAAAAGGGTCCAATAAGGAAGGACTTCAGTCTTTACCTTTCAGTCCGCATAACTTGGTTTGTCAAAAGTAATGACTTATTATTGTTTGGTGTTGTTGTTGTTGTTGTTGTTGTTGTTGTTGTTGTTGTTGTTGTTTTTGAGCAGTAGTTGGAAAACGGTCAACATAAACTAAACTAAAAAATATTGTTTTGGATTCAGCAAAAATGAAATTCATGCTGAGAAAACAAATATGTTAATAAGAATTTGTGTTTCAGATGGATCATGTGTCAGATGTGGCAAATGTGTATTCTTGTGCTGGAAATATCAAACTGAGAGTGTCTGAGTCACAGAAGCTTCTATAGAGGATATAAACAAAGACCTGTAATGTCAAAAGACAGGGAAAAGACAGTCAGAGTCTGCTCAATTCAAAGCTTGATATTTAATTAACCCTTTCTGACCCTTATTTTCTGAAGTGGAGTTCCATTTTTATTCTATATTATACTTAGATTATCTACATTACACTTTTATTGTCTATATGCACAATGTTTTTCCAGTTAACTATTAATAAGTTATATACTAGTTACATTTTTTAGATTATAATTACACTGTGGTTCTTGGTCACCCTAAACCAACCTCAACCACCCTATTACCTGTTGTTTTTTCCACTTGCTGAATTTAATTCAGCTCAGCACAGTGTTTAACACTGAATGGGAAGATAAACTACAGTTAATTTAATTCAATTCAATTCAAGTCAGAAATATTATATATATATATATATATATATATATATATATATTTATTTATTTATTTATTTATTTCTAAAAAATACCATGTGCTTTGCTCCGTCTGAAGGTGGCAGCAGTGTGTTTACAGACACATTATTACCTTGCATGCATCCGCCAGATGGAGCTCTATTTCACATTATGAAGATGAATAAATTCCTGATTTGGCTGTCATTACCACCTTTTTACCCTTTATCTGTGACACATATATATTTACATATCATGTTCAAAATTAATTAATACATTGCTCTGCAATGCCTCAAACAGTTTGTCTCTTCTGCGTATTCTGTCACATCATAGTGAGTGACATGCTGTTAATAAGTTATCAAAATCCTGTTTTAGGGCAGTGAGGAAGTTGCACCACTCTTGTTGTGCATTAATCATAGGTCGCAGTGCAGGTAAAAGGTAGAAGGTGACTAATATTCAAAATATGCCATATAAAGTCAAAGCAACTTTTGTTTAGCTTTATGTTACTTTTTTTCTGTGCTGGTTCACTTTTCACAGCTTGTGGTGTGTATGGACAAAATAACAGGAACCTTACAATTGACTGGTCTCTAAAAACCATGAAATACTGTATAATGCTTGTTACCTAAATCTACTCTGGAGCAGAAATAGTTAGACCACTGACATTTTATAGGTTGAAATATAAATATAATATAACTCAACTGCCTTACCATGGGCAGTACCCTGGCTCTGACATCTCTCCATGTAATGTGTGTATAGGTTAGGGTTAAAAAACACAAAAATTGAATATATTTCTCTACTTAGTCATATTGCAAAACCATTTTTCTTTTGCTTATGCACCACAGTAGAGCAGCGGTCCTATTTTTGTCATATGCAGTGCCATGACAATAAAGGCTTACTTCTCCTCTTTTAATACATTAAAAATGCGGAACTTAGAATTAAATTTATGTGTTCCACACATCAGTGCATCCACTTTTACACCAAAATCTGAGTGCTAAAATTCTGTTTTTAACAGTTTCCCATTATAGTATTATTACTTTTACTTAATCAATTAACTTAAGTGCTCAACTTCATGACAATCACAGTGTCTATATGTTGATGAAAAAATAAAAAAGCATGCCAACAGTTGCTTTAATTTAAAGTTTAGTTTAGTTTAATTTAGTTGCTTTAACCAGCCCCTTCAGTCCATATTTACTACGGTTGTGAGTCACAGTGACATGTACTGGATGAGGGGGTGGAAGATGCAGTAATAGACTATTGGTCACTTGTTAATGTTGAAGGAAAACTCCTCCCAAAAGAATATAACAGTCCACAACACATTAACTATCGATCACAGCCATTGAACTTACTAGTGCAGCGCATTGCTACATTTCTAACAAGCCTAACTAGCCAGGAAACCATTAAACGATTCCAGGTCTTACCGTAATTGGCCGTTGTGTAGAGGAGTCCTCTCTGCAGCATGTATCAAGAGATCTTTGCCTTTGTTTTAAGCACTTCGGGTTGGGTGTTGGTGTCTTCCACCTTGCCAACGGACTACTGGAAGGTGTCTTCACTTGATGGAACAGTCATCACTACAGTTACCATCTGGTCCAATCTGTGGAAGGCCTGTGTCGCAGATTCAGCCGGAGTCACTAACTGCAAAGACTTTCCCTCGATGCTGGCACTGGAGGGTCAGCTTGTGGTTTCCTTCTTCTTGGATTCTGTTTTTTTCTGCCTTTTTTTGATCAATCATGTCAAATGTTTGCTCTTCAGTTAAAAAGCATGTTAATGCCTGACAGTGTTGTTTCCTTATAAATGTTGAAGCTCAGCTTCTTCTCTGTCTAAATTTTGCAAGAAAATCAGGCTCAGGCTCATTACTGCTTGGGGCTAATATAGATATCCTAGGGCCTAATGCAAGAAACTGTTCAAGGAACAACTCATTTGCCTTCATATATGTCAATGTTTAGCCTTTGTTCTCTGAGCTTGGAACCAATAGAGGAGATTTACTGGGACCCTCGGGCGGTTTCTCCCATGGCTGACTAGTTTCAGGGGTTAACTTCTGAGGTAATGTTTGCCTCAAAATTGTATCTGAATGAGAGATTTCATACTGACAAAGTCGGCTACGAAGTGCTTGAAAACAACTAGGGTTATTTGTGACAAATTTTATTTCTCTCTTTATGTCTAAAATGGTCACAAGGTCAGTAACCCAATGACCTTGCATTGTGCAGATGTGAGAGTGAGGAGAAGGCAAAACCACAGAATGGAGCCACAGAAAGAAACACGCTTTCCATTGCATATAAGTTGACAGTGACTGTATTTTTTTGTTTTTAGGCTACATCCAAGCATGCAGGGGACTGATGATTGCAGCCATCTGTCTGGGTTTTTTTGGTTCTATTTTTGCCCTTGTTGGAATGAAATGCACCAAAATCGGAGGAACAGACAAAAACAAAGCCAGGATTGCCTGCATTGCTGGCGTGAATTTCCTACTAAGTGGTAAGCATAGTGGAACTATCAGTGTTGTATCTGAAATTTAGGTGTAATCTAATAAAATTCCATGTTTCTTGTTCTTCCAGGCCTCTGCTCACTTTCAGCATGTTCCATCTATGCGCAGCAGATAACAGCAGAGTTTTTTGACCCAACATATATCGCACAGAAGTAAGAACTGTCTGATTGTAGTGGTTCCCAACTTTTTCCTCCATGGGACCCCTTTTCTATACTTGAGTAATCTGACGACTCCTGACTAAGTGACTCATTTTACGGATGTTTCCTATTATTTACAATGCATTACAACAACAGGGCAAAATAACTGATGAACTGTACAATTAACCCAAACAGTAAATGCAGTAACTGCATTAAGTTTGTTTAATAAGCCTTAAATTTTGAGGTGATTCTTTTCTGCGATTAATACAGCAGCTTTTTACTTATATTTTTAGGATTTAAAAAAAATCCTCAATTTGTCGATCATGCATGCTTAACAGACTTCTTTTTTGATAATATCCAGAGTTTTATTCACCCTAAAGCCGGGCCTTTGCTCTATCAACTTTTTGGTTCTTTTAACTGCGTACTTTCCTATCGAGAGGCAAAGCTGTTTAGCAAAGAGTGAAGGCTCTGTGAATTTATCTTGAGCACAGGTCATCACCGTGCCCTAATCTTGTGAGATTTTTTAAGGTTTATATTTTAAACAGTCTTGCCTTAAAAAACAACAATTTAATTTAATTTTACTCATAAAAATAAATACAATTCCGATATAAAGCCTTACTGTATATTCTTACACCCCTTAAAATCGAGAAGGCCTTGCAAACCTCCATAGAGCTTTGGGGACCCCTAGTTGGGGTTGGGACCCCCAAGTTGAGAACCACTGCTTTAATTAGACAAAATATTGTAATGATGTATTGGTCTTTGCCTGTAGGTATGAACTGGGAGCTGCGCTTTTTATCGGCTGGGCAGGTTCTATCCTCTGTATCCTCGGAGGCATCATACTCTGCTTCTCCATCGCAGGTTCTTTTAGCAAAAGGTTTGTTTGAGTAGCTATGTTTACATTATCCAGCAGATGCATGTGTGAATCAATTTTGTTGAGTCATAGGTGTTTGATTCCTTAAATGTTCTGTTTCTTACAGCCACAGTCAGACAAACTATATCTACAAAGGTGCTGCCTCACATTCTCATATCTCCTCCTACCCAAGAGGGCAAGCAAAGTCTGTAAACCAGAGGCCGCCTCCAGACTACAGCAACTCCTCCAGGATGCAGCACTTTGATAAGAATGCATATGTGTGAGAGATGTGAATATAAAACACTTTTAGTCGAAGTCACTGGTGAGTCTTTAAAGATCTACTGGGTCTTAAAGGTACAGTATGCTGTATGAAACTTGATAGTTTCTGTGGAATAGCAGCAGAATTCAGAATATAAAAAAGCTTCTTCCAGGAGTCCAGTCTCAAAGTTGTTATGCTGATCTCTGATCTTGAGGAATTTCTATTTTCTATACAGTAAAGCCATTGTATATACCAAAGTGCACTGAATGTTAGGATAGAAATTATACTTAAAAAGCAAAATAGAAAAAAAAGGTCAAAAATTGACTTTTTTAATCTAATTTTTGCATCATTTTCTTTTTTATGCATTTGGCAGTGTTTAATATTGTGTCAGACATTTCCTTTATTTGGTTGTATTCTTAAACTGTTTGTACACATGTTGTTAATCTTTGATCACAAACACTTAAAACTGTGTCAAACACATATTCTCTTGTTTTCTGTAACCTGTAACTATTTTATACTGAGCAAATTTTAAAAAGGACTGCATTTATAGACTGCAGAGATGTGATTAAAATGCATAGTGAATTATAAAGTGGCTCTGTTGTTTTTTTTTAAATATTTGAGCAGGAATAAAACTGATGAAATCAAGTTTCAGCAGTCTTTTTCATTTTTCTTGTTTTGCCAGCAGATTATGTCTTATCTGCTCAGTGGTGATCACAGCAGGTCTGAGGAGGGCAGCAGTTTGCACTTTCTGTTTTAATCTCTCAAAGCGATCTGTCAGAGGCACACTTTTCTATCCTAATAATATGTGTGATAGTCAAAAAAAGCCAAATATATGAAGGTGGTTATAAGCATTACAAGCTCTCTTACTGAAAATACATATTCAAATGTATTTTTGCTACAAACTGATAAGTACAAAAAATAGATATAAAACTAAAGAAGTAACTTGAGTTGGTGTGCGTTATCTCAAGGCGGTGGCACACTCCAGAATGTTAACAGTAAACATCTCACACAGTTGCACACAGCCCCCATCAACACAAATGGCACACAGCAGACACACAATGTCAACCTGTCCTGAAACAGGAAACAACTCGTCATCCTGCTTTGAGCAGACATTTAGTGTGTTTTATGCTTAAAACCTTCTCAGCAGACACCAACGGGTTTAATCAAGTGATTTCAGAAATGAGGAAACGTCTGATCCAAATACTTGGCTTCTTGATTTCATCACTGGGATGGCTGTTTGTGCTGTGCACAATGGCTATGGACTATTGGAGGATCACCCAAATAGGAGGACAAGGAGGCTCCTTTATAATCAAGGTGGCCTGGTACTGGTCTAACCTGTGGAAGGACTGTTTCACTGATTCCACGGCTGTCACCAACTGTAGAGACTTCCCTGTGCTCTGGAGTGTCACCCGTAAGTGTTTCACTTATTGTACATAGGCTGACCTCAGTAATGATGTTCCCAATACTGTCACTGTCTCTCAAGTCCTTCGCTCTGAATCAATAGAAAGATTTGCAGAGCTGTAAATGAACAGGCAGAGCACAGCACAGTAATGGATAGGTGTTTAAAGAGGCACAGTTTAAGATGGGCGGAAATATTTTTCACAAGAAACTGAATCTGATATCATTAATATTTGGATTTAAAGAACTCAACTTAAATAATTACATTAAAATGAATGTAAATGATAATTAATCTGGAACTGAATTTAAATGAACTTCAAACTAAATGTTATGTGAAATTTAAGTCATTTGTTCTGAAAATTGAACTCTGTATGCTTCCAGATTAGGTTCTTAAAATTCAATGCTGCAGGAATGAACCCTAAAAATGAAAATTAGTTTGCATTTTTGCACTTTCAGTTCCCCCATCTTGAAGTCAATGTTTTTTTTTTGTGGGTTTTTTTTCTTTTTTAATGGGATTTTGATTAACCATCTGAAAGCTGAAACCTTCTGTGGTTAACACAAGCTTAAAAGACTTTCATGTTTTGTTTTACAAAATAAAATATTTGAGCACCCCTCTTTTAAATTTTAAAGTTTTACATGTCTTAAGAAAGATGGTTGCTAACAAGTGGTTAATGTTGGATGCAAACACCTAGTGATGGTGACAATGAAATCATGTGACAGTGGTCAGGGTTGTGAAGTAACTGAATACAAGTAACTAAGTTACTTTTTTAAACACAGAATTAGGGCAACTGCATCACAGATGGGTGATATTCTGAAAGCAGTTAGCTACTGTCTTAAATAATTGGAAATTAAAATAAAATGGAAAGAAAAACCCACTGCCTTTTTAAAAGCCTAATGCATTTTCTTTGTTCTATATCAAAACTGTATGTAATGCCATTTCGGAGAGATATTACTTTATTTTGATATTTCTGCCTATTTTGATGTTGGACTGCACTAGATTGTATATATGTTGCGAATTTATTGAGGTATTTAGTTTAGTTGGACCTGTTTTTATTGTAAAAGTGTTATTGTATCTACTTGTAATGATTATAAGGGGCTTTGGATGTCCTCCAAACAGATTTGATATCAAACTTACATTACTTCTTTTTTGTCTGAGAGAAAATGTCCTTTTTTTAATCTTGTCTGAACTCTTTCTTTTTGCTTCTCACAGCTTACGTTCAGGGAGTACGAGGATTGCTAATGTGCGGGTTAACTCTTGGATTCTTTGCTGTAGTACTTTGCTTTGTTGGGATGGAGTGCACTTTTATTGGCGGAGCTGATAAAACCAAGGACAAACTGCTTCTTGCTGGATCAGTGTTTCATATTGGTGGCAGTGAGTACAAAACATACATTTGTCTCTGTACAGTAAATCACAGAAATGTTTGGCTCTTATTATTTCCTGATATCAACAAAACCTCTGCATGCAGGTATATCAGATGTTTCTGCCTACTGCTTGTACATCAACAGGATTGCCAGAACAGCCTTTGCTGCCAGTGTTCCACAAGGAATCTTGCGGTACATTTTACCACACAGATCTACATCACTAAATTGTAGAAAAATCCAATTTCACTTCCATAGTAAAAATGTTATGTAAAATCTGATGTATACAGTATATTGTGTCTTTTTTTCTTACATTTTTACTAATTCCAGGTATGACCTAGGACCTCCCATATTTCTAGGATTGGTGGGTTGCTTTTTAATCCTTTTAGGAGCTCTGTTTTATGCTGTCACCGTCTACCAAGTAATTTGGCCTGAAAGGTATTCAAATTTATCCACCTTCACCCATTTTTCTGTGCTGAGTTCATACTACATTATTAACTTTGGCAATGTTTTGGTCTTACAGTCAGGTGGTATATGCCTATGGAGGAGGCACATACGCGGTCCCTCGCTCCAGGGGAAGAACCCTGTACACTGGATACTACCAACCCAGGCAGTATGGATCTTATATGGGCTCAGGACGATCCAGCAGCTCCAAGATCTCAAAACTTTCTCAGACAACACCAACGAAAATCTCAGAAAGAGATGCATTTGTGTAGAAATCAAAACTGACAAACACAACAAGACACAGAAGCTCCAAATCTGATTAAATAACAATCAGCTTATTGCATACTGTAAATTAGGAATGTCCGTTTTGGTTAATCTTGCTTTCAATTGACTATCGCACATTTACTGGTAGCTATCGGTTTAATTTTTAAGGGGGAAAAAGGGATGAAATGCAAGAGGTCTTCCTTTTTAATTTGGCCCTCCACTTACCCCACTGACACAGTGAGTGCTGCATCTTAAAGTGCTATCTATTTAGAAGAAATGAAATCTAATGTTTTGTGATGTTAATGTCTTGACTTCTACTTTTTTTTGATCGGCTTTGCTGGCAGACAGCTGGCCAGCCTTGTTACTATGTGGAACCATGCCCATTGCCCAGCCTCCAGTCTCTGTTGTTCCTTGGTCACTTGGCAATGTGCACCACCCAGGTTTGGAAGGAGCTAACGTTACCTTGACCTATCACCAGCAAATTGTAATCAGTTCCTTGTTTATACTAAGTGAGTGTTTTATTTCAAATTCCCTCAAGGTGTTCTTGGGAAATCACATTTAAAAGAATGAAACAAATGCAAGCTCACAGTGACCTTTGACTTTTGAGCTATGACCACCAAAATCTAATCAATTCATTCTTGGATGCAAGTGAACATTTGTGCAAAATTTTAAGAACTTCCCTTGAGGTGTTTTTGAGATACTACATTCACAAGAATGACACATACGAGGTCACAAGGACCTTGACCTTTGATCTATGACCATTGAAATCTAATCAGTTCATCCTTGAGTCCAAGTGGACATTTGTGCTAAATTTTAAGTAATTCCCTCAAGGCATTATAAAATATCACATTGACAAGAATGGACTGTATGTACGTATGTACATGCGTATGTATGGATGGATGTTTTTTGTTGTTTTCATGCTCTTGTAATGTTTTGTTTGGTAAAACAGGCCATTTTCTGTATAAAACTGCAGTGTCTTGTGTTTACTCATCATTTGTTAATTTTGCTGTTATTTAACCAAAGCATGTATTAAAATTTAGAATGTCACTGGAATATCCATGAATTAATATATGATGAAAAAAGAACTTTTTTATTTAGGGGGCTGTTAAATATGAATATTCGACAGTTCTGGGTTTATATTATATAAAGTTTTGAAGGTTGAAAGGCCTTTGTGGGATTTTCAGTGTGACAGCAGCATTCATGTAAACAATGTATGTCATGTAAAGTTGCTGTTGATCAGCAGTGTGCAACAACATTTTTTGCTGATACTAAAAATCAAAAGCCAGAGACTGTGTCGTATTAAGTTGCTTTAAGCATGAAATTCACCACCTCTAAGCAGAAGAGAAAAGATAATGTTGTCTCAGAACTTTGTGGTGCAGAGTCTTTTCCTGTGTGCTGCTGCAGTGCATCTACGCAGCAGCCTGTATCAAAGAGTAGTGTGAAAGTCAAGAGCACTCACATCCAAACATTGTGTGTCTGCTCCAAAATCTAATGACCAAAATGTCCCAAGAAGTAGCACTGTGCACCACACTGGCAAGCAAAAAACAACACAAATGACTGCTCGACTTGGAGCAATCCTAGTCGACTGAGGGGCCTCCAAACAATGATTCGAATCTCTGACTTTCATGTAGTCGAATTCTCAAAAGGAATGAGCAGCTTTTTATACAAAAGATTCACAAATGAAACGAATGTATTCTCAAAGCAGCAATAAAGGGTGAAATGCAACCCTAGCTGTGCTGCAAAGCAGATTGTGATCCTGTACTACACATATTTAAGCAAAGTATTATGCATACAATTGGCACAAAATGTCACTTGTCTATGCAAAGTACCCTGTGCAAAAACCAATTCATAGAGCTCAGCACAAAGAGCCATATGCAATCACAGTAAACTGTCTTCATAGTTCATAGTTAATTTAGGAAAGTGGAGTGTAGTGGAGTAATAGTGAAAGTTGACTTTCCCTCAATGCTAGTGCTGGAAGGTCAGTTCATTTTTCTTTTTCATAGCATGTCTGTTGACTTTGCCTACTTGTTGAACATTTTAATGCTTTTGGTCAGTCGTGTAAAATTAATTTTCTTTTTGGTGATTGTTTTCTAGTGAAAGGGGAATATCACCTAAATTAAATATTCCAGTATGCTATTTTCACGGCCGAGAAAAGTACAGTCGATATTTTCAAACATGAGCTAGTATGTCTTAAAGCCAGGAACCATAGAAGTCTTAAAGTTGTGATGTCAAAAAGTACGAAGTCTGGATTTGCTCCATTAACAATGAATGTTAGCCTGATTTTGTCAACCCACAGAAGTTTTGTTGTTAATGCTTTATTTTTTGGGCAGATAATTATATAGTAATTACCAAGTAATGTGAAGACATTACCAAGAAATATGCCCCCAGTGTTGTGTCAGTATGTTCCCCGTGATATTAAACATCAGTATTTTTCAAGGTATTGATCTGAAGTTAGAAATTCCACTGTCATGATAACACTGCATCAAAATGTCAGATCCTCTGTTTTTGTTTTGTTTTATAACACATTAGTTTGTTTGAATTAAGCTGATGTAGCTTTTCTAGTAAAATACTTAACAGTAATGAATTATATATGGATATCTTTTATGAATATTACTTGAAAAATTGCATCTATGAGATGTAAGAAAAGGTTATTTAATTTGTTCACAAAAACCTGTTAAAAATACTTTGCATTAAATAACATGCCTTAAACTGGATTTTTTTAGACATAGTTATTAGTGCTGTAAAATAAATTTAAAATGTAAATGAATGTAAAAAAAAACAGCTTTATGATTTTTTTCTTGTGAAATGTATTTGAGACAAAAAGTGATACAACTATGCCCAGTCTCCCCTTTGAAGAGCACATGTTGATGTCTGAAAGGCTTATTGTCTCTCTTTTCACCTACTTTTGTATGCTTAGTGTTTTCAAGTGCCTTATAAGTGTCCAACCTCAACTACTTCTCTATCAAAATTTTGCAAGAAAATTCAAGATGAAGTTCATGGGCACTCGGGACTATCCTGAGGCCTAATTCAAGTCTTCAAGGAACAACTCATTTACCTCCAAATATGTTAATGTTTAGTCTTCATTCTCTGAGCTTGAAACCAATACAGGAAATTTAATAGGACCCTCAGGCAGTTTCTCCTATGGCTGACTTGTTTCAGCGGTTAACTTCTGAGGTAATATTTGCCTAAAAATCACATGTGAATGGGACATTTCACACCAAGAAAGTCAACACACTACCAAAATGTGCCTAAGTACAATTAAGGTTTGTATTACTTGCTATATGTGTAAAATGGTCACAAGGTCACTAACCCATTGACCTTGGGGTATGCAGATGTGACAATACAGAGAAGGCAAACACACAGAATGGAGCCACACAGAGCAACACTCTTTTATTGCATATATCTTTACTTCTATTTTATGTTTGCAGGCTCACTCTAAGCATGCAGGGCACTGATGGTTACTGTCACCTGTCTGTATTTTTTTGGTTCTACATTTGCCCTTATTGGAATTGGAGGAACTGATAAAAACAAAGTCAGAATTGCCTGCTTTGCTGGTGTAAATTATCTATTTAGCGGTAAGTACAGTGGAATTATCAGTGTCATATCTGTAATTATCTGTTTGAGTTATCTACCCTAAGAAGTTCCTTTTTTTTCTCCTGTTCTTCTCGGGCCTCTGCATAATGTCAGCATGCTCCCTCTATGCACACCAGATAATATCAGAGTATTTTGACCAAATATTTGTGGAAACAAAGTAAGAATTGCAAACTCTTTAATTCCATAGTTTAATTCTATGGCCATGACAGTATAAAATCATGATTTTGTTCATGTTATGCATTCATGTTGGAGGTAAAAATTCAAAGTTTACATTTTTACTAAAATGTTATTGATTTATCCATTTCATATGATTTCCAACCAAGGAACAAATATGCACCATACATGAACCAGACAAATTATATTCTCTCTAACTATAAAGGCTTACTGTCAATTGTAAAAAAAAAAAAAAAAATGATTAAAATAAAATAAATGGTACATTTGTTCTGATATGGGTGCACTGGCCTCCCGTGTCCACACCGAGCACTGACATACCTTAGAGGACTCTCTCATAAGCAGGCCCAGTGGGGCCAAATCTTTGAGATGAAATTCACTAAATGAATGATCATAGTTTAAGTTGCACGCACCATGGACAGTTCAAGTTGCATGCAATGCTTTTTTCTTTTTGCTTTTTTTGAAGATTTTTTTTTCTTTGGCTTTTTGCCTTCATTTGACAAGACAGCATCTGTGTGACGGGGGAGAGAGGGGATGACATGCAGCAAAGGACCATAGGCTGGAATCGAACCCATCACTGCTGCGGCAAGGACATGGTCTTGTACATGGAGTGTGCTCTACCCAGCCCATTCTCATTCCAAACTTGTAAAATACTGCAACGCTGACAGTGCTTTTGGTGTAAGATCATGACACCAAGAGCCACCACTCTTGTGCACATGAAACACTGGTAGACAATGTCAGGTGAGAATGTGGCCAGACAGGACTGTGTGCGGTGTTTTTATACACCTAGTTTCACCTGATGTATGCCATTGCCTTGTTTACATTTTTAGACTTAAACACAGCATCTGTACTAAGAGTTAAATGCTACATACACCTGAACCCATGCTGGTAGGCTCATGTGTACTATACTAACAACAAACACATTACCAAAGTGACTTTCACAAAAGAGTGGAATCACAGTTCAAGGCAAAACATGTGATGATATACACAAACCAAGTTAAGCCTCTTGGGTGTGCTTTAATGTGTGTTTCTGGCAGTGTAGGACAAACAGGTGCCCCCAGTTGGTGTTCAGAAACTGCTGTGACATTGCTTGTATTTGCTTTTTTTTCCTGTCTGGAGGCTCAACTTCAAGGCAAGCATGAGTTACAGGACTGTGGTGATGTACATGGAGATCGGCTGCTTTGTGGTTTGTGTTTCTGGATGGATCCTGGTGTGTTCCACCATGCCAACAGAGATCTGGACATGGTCTGAGGTAGACAGCATAGTCTTGACTACTTCAAACTACTTCTCCAACCTGTGGAAGGATTGCATATCGGATTCAACTGGTGTATCTGACTGCAAGGGAATCCCATCAATGCTTGCACTGAATTGTAAGTTAAATGCATTTTCAAGACGCCATGATATATAAAAGCAAAATCCTTAGTCTGTTTTATTGCATTTTCATGCGTAACATTGTTTTGCTGTTCTTGGACAGGGGATATTCACATGTGCCGTGCTCTCATCATCATCTCTATTATCCTGGCTTTCTTTGGATCAATTCTGGTCTTAGTGGGAATGAAGTGTACCAAGATTGGGGGATCAGAAATCGTCAATGCAAGAGTAACATTTGCTGGGGGGATGAATTATCTTATCGGAGGTAAGACATTCTACTTTCGACTTATTTGAATTAAGTCACATTGCAACACATTATATGGGTCATCTTAAAATGAATGTGTGCCTATTGTTTTAGGGATGTGTTCTATGGTTGCTTTCTCCTATTATGGAAACAAAATTAGAGCAGAATTTCAAGACCCTAACTTCAAAGCTCAGAAGTATGTATAATTCTTTGACATTGACATAAATAGTACAAATTCTGCTTATTCCACGCATCAACAACTGATGTGTCTATGAAAATGGAATTGTTCATTTATATTATTTTTGTACTTGTTGCCAGGTTTGAAATAGGCGTTGGTGTCTTTATCGGCTGGGCAGGCTCCACCTTGCTTGTTGTAGGAGGCCTTATTTACAGTATCTTTGCAGGGAAGGAAGGGTGCCACTCAAGGTGAAATGCTGCCACGGTATCATTTTTCCATGCATTTTCATTATTAACAAAAAAAAATAACCATTTCTTGAATCTGTACTTCACAGCTCAAAAAGATTCCCTGACTACCAGTACCCTGATGCCTACAGAGTTGTTCCCACAAAAAAGAGCATTGCGTCTTCGGCTCATACAGAGTCTAGTGACAGCAGAAAAACAAGGACAATCAGTAGCAGCAGAGGCAGCAGCGTCTCTGGGATCACAATTTCCACGAAGACATCAGCTACAAATGCATATGTGTGACCTCTTCAGAAGTGGAAAACTTTGCGTCCCTGTCCTTCATGGAATATGTGGGTGGCTATATTTTCAGTTATTTTATATTTTAAAACCATGTTCAAACTTTATATTAACTTTTAGAGTGGGCCTTTTTTTTTTAACAGGGAAAAGCACTGTTGCCAGTAACATCAGCAACTGATCTTTCAAGTGTCGTAAAATGTTTATTGATTATCTAGATATTTTGCTGTTGTTGTAGCCATGAATTATTTTTAAATTAGAATGTAGAATGAACTACATTCAGAATAAAGCCTGATTGAAGGTTGTATGCTTTTATTTAATGCTATCATGTTTTCCGATGTTTTTGAAAATTTCAATAAACCAAAACGTTTATATTGATTTATTGCAGAAAGAATAGGTATATGAATTACACCCTGATCATCATCATCAGGACTGAAACACTGTTTATTAAAATGTGAGGAGTGGAAATTAGTTAAATTTACCTATGCACTGAACCACTGAACTTGAGTACAGTTTTAAGTACTTGCACTTTACTTGAGTATTTCCCTTTTATTTTATATCATATTCTTCCTTCACCACATTTCAGATAAAACATTTAGACCTGTATGGTCTGAAGACTGTGGTGTTGTGTGCTTAATAAGGCTTATTGCAAGTAATACAACTCTGTGTTGGAATTCTTCATCTATAGATAAAACTATATAAGTATATTACAGTTAAAACTAGCTCTGTCTTGACTTACTACATTATTACTGCTTAAATCTTGTTACATTATATTTACATTATTTTATAATGATTCAGTACATAATAAGAATCCTTACAGGGACCACTCTGCTTTTGACACTTTTGATACTTTTGACATTTTAAGTACATGCTTAGACTTCTGTTCCTTTTACCCATGTGAACAAAAGTTTTCAGTGTTGGGCAATCAGTCATTGGAGTATGTAACCTTATGGAATTGTTACTTATCCTAACTAAACAACTGAATAAGACTTACAACAATGCTAGATGTCTGCTCCTTAATAGTGCATAAAAATAGTTTTAACTTTAACTTAAGCCTGTGGAAAATGGGAGTAAAAACAAAAGTGTTGCTATAATATCTTAAATAGAGTATTTATGGCTAGGCTATATTATAGATTATTCCTCTCTCTCTCTCTCTCTCTCTCTCTCTCACACACACACACACACACACACACACACACACACACACACACATTTTGGAAATTTTGGATTAATGGATTGGATTAATATGAATTCATTTTTTGAGGACCAGCAGTTGGGTGCCCAGAAGTTATCGGAACACACCACGACTGGGTCCCCACCATGCAGTTAATGGTCCCCACAAATGCAGGAAATCCCATACACATACACATCCACGCACAGTGCTGACAGGTCTTGTGCTGCCGTGGCTCCTCTCTGTTGAACCAGCAGAGGTGGGCGGTGTTTTCCAAACAGTCCAGCCAATCACAGTCACCCACGACCGGTCGCTTGAGCACTCAGCTCTGCTATGTGTGACTGGGAAGAGAGGAGAAATCTCTGAATTGCGGTCAACACATGGGACTGTTGAGAATTAAACGCCACTTAGAATAACATCGGCTGACGTTTGCGGGACAAAACGAGATTGGACCTACCTGATGCTAAGCTAACCATGGTTTCCATCGACCATGTCGCTCACAAAATACTAACTTACATCCCATATGTCCTTGTTTTGATTGACATGAGATATGAAGGTAAGCAGCTGACTATACTCTACTTGTCGAGCTAACGTTCACGTCCATAGTACTTTGACCACAGCCTGCTCGTGACGGCTGTCTAATGTTAACGTTAGCTGGAAATCGATAGTCGTTGGCTAACGTTAAGCTAAAGCTAACGTCAAAACGTTTTGGGGTCATTAACTTTGTTAAAGTAACAAGTTAGTTTGAGATCAGAGGCAATTCAGAGAAACTACACTACTTCTTCGTTGGACTGTTAATGTTACTGTCTTTGGTGTAAGCAAACCAAGTGATGACTTATAGCGTAGTTGTGACAGCTAGCTAGCTAACCTACATGTCAAAGTAATCTCTCTGTAATGTACTCACTTGATTTATGTGACATGCTGCCGCCTGATGGTAACGTGAATCTAATAACGATTAGTACTGTAGTACTGAGTACTGAGTACTGTACTATAGTCAGTGGTTTGTGGTAATAAACAATGTGTTGTGGAGCGGGATATCAGTGTTGTTTATGTTTTCCAGGAGTAAAATGTGGCAGAGATGGGAGTGTGGACAATCATATGGAGATGGGGAAGAAACTGCTCGCTGCTGGCCAGCTAGCCGATGCCCTCTCTCATTTTCATGCTGCTGTGGGTAAGTGTCAGAGGCATGCAGAGTTTTATACCCTAGTTTCCATAATTATGAACTTGCAAAGTCATGTTTTCTTTGCCCTTTTGCCAGACGGGGATCCCAAAAACTACATGGCCTACTACAGGAGAGCTACAGTGTTTCTCGCAATGGGGAAGTCAAAGTCTGCACTGCCAGATCTGAGCAGAGTTATTGAACTCAAACCAGACTTCACATCTGTGAGTTTTTCTTTTTACATTAGTTGCTCTGCAGTCGTTTACTTTTACACAGTTGCACTAAATGTATTTCTATTGTTGTTGTGTTTGTGTTGAATGCTGAAAAAGAAGTGTTAATCTAAATGTGACTTCCTAGTTAAAGAAACACTGTAGGCATTTTTATTCCGGGGGCTAAATTACCCGCAGAGGTCTCCCCCTCTCCAAAACAAAAGAACCAGGTGATTGAAACCGGTTAAAGATGTTACAAATAATTTGTTCTTGCCGTGAGCTGAATTATCAACAGAAGTCTCCTTCTCTCCAAAATAAACAGACCTAGTGATTTACATAGAAAACACTAACTAAAGTAGTTTTACGTAAAAAACAAACAAAAAAACACTTCTCGAATGCTTTTGTTATGAAGGGTATGGCGGTGGAACATGGCAATCTCAATAAACAAGCACCCACTGCTTATGTAGATGTAAATGGCTCATCCTAAAATAACAGATACATCGATTCTTAGTTCAGGAGATAATACGTAAAAGAAAACAAACGTATCATATTATACTCCTTGTATGCCAATATATTCTCCAAATTCCCACACACTTGAACATTAAATAAAGGTTATAGTTGCACAAAGTTTTCTGCAATGCTGCAGACTTGCATCACAGGTGTGACGGAAAAGTGCGAGACATCTCTATCATACACAAGTAAATGGAAGAATAATTTGCATATATATACGATATGTGTTTAAGTAAAGGTTTATAGTCTAAATTAGGCAAAGGCACAACTGAGCTGGGAAATGGATAAGTTATGTCAGCTGTGTTGATAAGTCTACATTTGCACTCTTATGCAAACGTTCCCTCTCTCTCAACAGGCACGCCTTCAGAGGGGAAATCTGCTTCTGAAGCAGGGGAGACTGGATGAAGCAGAGACTGACTTTAAGAAGGTGGTAAGTATAGTAACATCCAGTTTAAACTCCACAGCAAGAAGACTGAGAAGAAGTCACTCATTTGTTAAATAAACAGAGTTTGCCAGGAGGTGTCAGTGTTGATCTGTTACCTGGTGTTAAAGTGAAACTAAACCTAAGCATGAAGACTTTATGTTTTATCAATATGATTTGAAATACAGGCAATACTTTAACTTATTCACAGGTTTATTGTTATTAGGGGTATTCATGTTTTTCTATGCGGTCTGCACACTTAATTTGTATTATTAATTTCCCTATAATGTACAGTAATAGTATGAGGTTTTGTTATTGATGAATGGATTTAACGAAAGTCTTTGAAACCAAGTAGCAAGGAAGTTAAAAGGGGATGCGCATAGGCCACATAAGACCTTAGAGAAGGATACCCTGCATCCATAAGCCATCTTAGAAGATGTAGATCATAATTAAATTGGCAGTGAACTCTCATTTGGGCCTTCAGGGATAATTTTAAAAGTGCTCGTTAAGGATTGAAGCTTGCTAATGCATTTTCCATTTGAATTACCATTTTACGGAGAAGTTTCACAACACTCCCAGAAGACATAAATGCCCTTGTAATATCTACTATTGACTCCTTGATTCCATTTAAAGCTGCTGTACTCTCAGGTGAGGTAATCATACAGGCAAAAATTAAGTTCCTCTTTATGTGCGGATAGGACGCGAACTTCAGTGTCACATTGTGCCAAGGGCAGCAACACAAGTCTGTTTGGATCAGTAGTTTTCTAGCTTTACAGTTTCTTGTACTGTACACATACAGGAAGCCAGTCAACCTCTGTTTAGCTTTATTATATGTTGGTTGAAACCCACTGTTTAAGTCTTGTGTTCCTGTTTGGATGGCTGTAATGTAAAACTTCCGATGGCTCATATAAGATATTAAATGGTCTAGAGGCTGCTAAAGTGTATTATCAGTCCTTTTTAAATACTAGTTAAACAGTCAATCTCTGGGAG
Organism: Plectropomus leopardus; assembly: GCF_026936395.1. Classification (NCBI taxonomy): domain Eukaryota; kingdom Metazoa; phylum Chordata; class Actinopteri; order Perciformes; family Serranidae; genus Plectropomus; species Plectropomus leopardus. The sequence goes on along the minus strand of NC_142185.1, from coordinate 21,523,805 downwards.
ACCACTGAAAGTGGTTTTGACATCCATCACTTTTCTCACAGAAAAGATGTTTCAATACAAACTGACACACTGCGTTTTTTTTTCCGCTTTGAGCCTATTTTGTTGCGTTTAGTGATGCATAATCTGTATGGACAGCTGTTTAAATCGCACAAATATCCTGCGGTGTATGTGTTTGGAACTTAACCATTTCTAATATGATTTATCAAGGCGCCTAGCCTCTTTCTGAGCTTGCCTGTTTCACTACAGGCAGATTTCCGTCATCTCCTAGGCTGGGTGGGGAAATAAAATCAACAAATCAATACATAAAACCACTGTTGATTACTTCTCATGGAGCTGACATGAAAACTCTTTTGGTTTAGTAAATGCATGCTGTCAGTCAACCTAATAAAGACAGGTTAGGTTAGCCAGCCGCCTGTCCACTCAGCTCTGCAGGAGCTGCTGCAAACAGATGGCTGAGATGTTGACTATAATAAGAAACCTCAAGTTTTCTTATTATAGTCAAGTGTATTGCCTTATCCTCCAAGAGGTCAAGAGGCCACATTCCCAGCAGAGGCCAACAAACATCTGGGCTGCTACGATTTATGAGGGCAACATTTTGCCAGTATGATGTCAATGGATCTGACCATAGGCGCATGCTGTCCTGCTGCTTTGGCAGTTCACAATGCTGGCTTGGCTTAATGCGTCACATTTATGCATTACGCTTCTTCCTAAGTTGAGATTGAAGGAAACACTTCCAGGGTACCCCAGCCTGTTTGTAAAGGATGTTTTGTTAGCTGAGATTGCACTTGTGAATATGATAAATATGGGTAGTCAATGGTGAGCACTGCTAATGCTGTGATAGGCAACGTTTTAAAGAGGCAAAGTCGGCAAAAGACCCTTCAGAAATACGAGAGCTCATATTGCAACGTGTTGAAGGACTGCATTCATTTTTCTTAAGCACACTGTGGTCTGCAGTCCACACCTCCTATATCTTACTCTGTCATGGCTTCAATCTTTTTTTGTCATTCTAGCTCTTTTCCCCAGCTAGACTGATTTGATCATGATGACTATAAGTATGCAATGTAATGTCTTGTCTTGTAATGCTTCAGCTGAAGTCAAACCCCAGCAACAAAGAGGAGGGGGAAGCCCAGAGTCAGCTGACAAAGTCAGATGAAATTCAGCGGCTGGTGGCTGAGGCACACAGCAGCTTCAACAGTCGGGATTACGTGACAGCTGCTGACCAGCTTGACACCGTCATTGAGGTAAGATACCTGCCTTGTCAGCATGCCTCATTTTCCTGTGAGCACGACACTGTCCGTGTTATCATCACTACAGAGTGTGCAGAGCATTTCTACAGCTACTAGTATTGCAGTTTGTAAGAGTTATTGTCCGCCTGTTACAGACTTGTGTCTGGGACGTGACCTCTCGTGAGATGCGAGCAGAGTGTTTTATTCAGATGGGAGAGATGGGGAAGGCCATCAGTGACCTCAAAGCTGCATCCAAGTTAAAAAGTGACAACACCCAGGCCTTCTACAAACTCAGCACCATCTACTATAATCTTGGAGACCATGAGATGTCCCTCAAGTAAGACCCACATGCAGACTGCTTTCTTTGTGGAAGTTCTCGCACTGTGTCAATATCAGACATATAACAAGTCACAGGATTTAACTGAGTGTCACTATGACATATATTCCTAATCCCTAAGGTGTTTCTTCAAAAATCAAACATGGCACAGTCAAAAGATTGCAAAATATATGTTGCACATTGACATTATTTGTCTAAAGACACTACACTGTTTGATTGAAGCTGTACTTCATATCAGTGTGGTACTATAGAGGGTGGTTGGCAAAGTTATATTTATTAATACATATTTCTTTGATTTATATATTTTTTATGTGACAAGGAGGTAGACAAAAAACAGAATATGTCTCACTATACAATGCAATAGTCCTGCATTTAAGGAGTGTTTTGGATTAGTGGCTTCAAGTGGTGAGGACTGCAAAAACCACAACCAGCTTCCCATGTGCCAAGCGTGAACTCTGGGCTAGGATTCTTTCAGTGTTGATTGTTCAGGAGGTTTTTACCCTGAGCCAAATTATCTGCAGAGTTCAATTCCTAGCAAAAACACACTGACCGGGTGAGTGTGTAAAAACATTGAATAAAGCAGCTTCACGGTACAAATCAGTGTTTTTCCGATGCTGCTTGTCACATAGGGGCTAGCTGACACAAAAAAACAAATAGTCCTATCTAGAGATAGTGTTTGGCATGGCCGTTCTGGGCAAATGTAGAAAAACGGTGGAACAACAAGGTTTTCTCTGTAGTGAGGGACCTACTCCCTATGTAGCTATAAACGGCTTATTCTAAGATACCAAAAACATCATTGTTATTTTAAGATGATTTCAACACTAAAGAAAAGGTGCTTCTTATATTCCATTTCTGCCAGTATATCTCCTTACATCCTGCAAACTGGACCTTTATGTTATTGTTTAGACTGTTTTCTCTAAATTGAATGGGTCTTTTTTGTTATAATGACACCTCAAAATATAAAAATCTTTGACTAATGACTCATATTTGCAAATGCAATTCTTTAAATATTGGCAGTGGACTTGCCTGCACAAACCTTGCCAATCTTGCCGCTTAGAGCTCTTTAAATAGTCTCGTGTCGCTTTGAAAAGTCACATAAAAGTGATATTTTTTTTTAAGGTTTTTTTTTTAAATAGCTGGCACATACTACTAATTGGTATTTAGTTCATTATTTGCCTGTGAAATGAACAAAGCCAATCACGAACAATGTTAAAATATTGACTGTAATGTGACAAAACAAATCTGGAGGATACATTCTAAATACAGAAAAGGAACGTTATCAAATTAGGACCAATGATCACGATTAGACCAACAGAAGCACTTTCTAATGCGACACATAACAGGATATTTGTTAAACAACAATACAAACTATAGCTCAGAAAGAACATAACAGTTAGGATCTGTTGTGTGTTATTTTAAGGTGTTATTTTTGTCCACCCTCCATGCCTTGCACATGGGGTGATTTGGAAAATTAGCCTGTTCTGACCTTCCTCCTCCTGTCTGATCTGCAGTGAGGTGCGCGAGTGCCTGAAGCTCGATCCGGATCACAAACAATGTTACAGCCATTACAAGCAGGTGAAGAAGCTCAACAAACAGATCCAGTCTGCAGAGGAACTCATCCAAGAGCAGAGGTGTGTGTGTGTGTTTGCAATTGGCAATTGTATATCCCTGTAAATATAAAATAATATCCTTTCTGAGTGCTAGGCATTGCATCAGCTGCAGAATGACTGCTTCCTTTCCCTTCAAGCGCTCCGACTTTCTGATCTTACAAACAGGCATGCAAATCCCATCTCGATGTGAATGGGTGCCACATCACATTTGACATACATAAGACATCATATTCACAAGACGAAACAGAGCAAATAAGAGAGTGGAATGATGTTCGTGGGCTCAGTGATCCATGTTGCTTTCTGCTGTACCGACAGTGTCGCAGCGTTGTTCAAACACCCACCTGCTTCCTGCTTTTTAGGTATGAAGACGCAGTGAGCAAATATGAAGCAGTGATGAAGACTGAGCCCAACGTGCACCATTTTTCTCACCTCGCCAAAGAGCGCATGTGCCACGCGTTGGCACAGGTAAGACCCCTCTCTGCTAGCGTGAGATGCATTCACTCACTCTTTGACGTCATGAAACAATAAATCGAACTACACGTCTGTTTTTTTTCCCGAGCAGGGCCAGCAGGCTAGCAGAGCTGTCTCAGTGTGTAGTGAAGTCCTCCAGTCGAACCCAGAGAACGTTAACGTCCTGAAGGACAGAGCCGAGGCCTATGTCCAAGAGGAACAGTATGAGGAAGGTGAGCCCGTCAGATTGACCTATATGTCATTTAAATCTTTTTTTTTCTTTTTTTTTTTATTGAATGGAGTTAGTCTGTAAATTTATGCCGAACCAGAATCATACTAAATGCTGTTGAGTCTACCAACCTTTACTGGGAATTTATTTGTCAGTAAAGGTTGGTAGACTGTCTGCTGTGATCATCCTAACTCTGCTTCACTGTACACTGGTGTCATGGCAGGAGTCTAACACAGGGGGTCCTTGTAACACTTCAACAAAATACGCAGTAAAATTACTTTGGAATATTAACAGCACATCATATGAGCATCTCTGATCATTTGATTTGTTGGAATTTGTCTTCGGGAAAAGTAATGTGACTTTAATGTAAACATCTGAAGGAAAATGCTGTCAGGCTGCTGTCAGAAAAGGAATGGGTGATCATAATAAATTAAAGTCTGCCTCATTTAACACAATCTCTCTGTTCATCACCAAATCCATTTTGACTTTGAATTTAAATAAGCACAATAAAGACTTGATGTAGATAAATGCAGCAGGGGTGTCCTTATCTAATTTGGTTAAAGCATATAACTACTATGTCTAAAGCCTGAAGAAGACAAACGTCATCTGTTGGAGCGTTTATCCCGCACACTATAATTTGAATGAACTGTGGAGCACTGTGTGTTAGGAGTAAGTATAGCCATCAAGATGTAGAGTTGCCCTGCACTGCTGGCTGAAATTATGCAGAATTTCTTGTTTATCAAGCCTAAAGCCATTCTTCAGTGGCAGTGCCAACAAACATACACGCAGAGACACACACACACACACACACACACACACACACACACTCACACTTACTATCTCCATAAAGCCTTTCCTGGCAGAGTGGGAATTAGGCTGAGACAACGGTCTCCACTATCTGTTGTCAAATCGCGGAGGGTCCAGTGAAGGCAGATGGTGAAATCCCCAGGAACTTTGTGTTCCAGCCATCATTTTACCTGTCGCCTGATGTTCTGCTGCCGCCGCGCAAACAGCCAACGGATATTTTTGTCAAAATCCCTGCCTACATTTTATGTTTATCTGTCAATTAAGTCTGAAATGTGATGTAAGCCAGCCCACCCATCGCAGTGTCTTTGTGCACACATTGCCAATGAAATGTCTAAACCCTGGTTCCTACAGAATCGTTTTCACTCCAGCTGCTCAGTTTGAAATGTCACACATTCGCTATTCACTAATGACTATCAGTCTCATACAAGCCAAAAATTGGCTCAGATATTGGAAAAATGTTATAGATTTTATTATCCAATGCAAAATAGATACAGATATTCCCATCTACTAATGGTAGTGTGAAAGGTAGGGTTGGGTACAGAACTGTGCATTCAAGGCTACTGCTTGAATTACATTGGTACTGCAACATACCAATTCACTTTATATCAATCAGTACCAAATTTTGGTACCTCAGAATGCATCAGGGTGAGAGAGAGCACCGTGGCTGACAATGGAAAAGAAATGCAATTTGATATCTTTTTTATTGAGCAAAGTGGTTTCAATTAGCCTAATAAACCATAAATTTAATGTTTTTGCTATTGATGAAGCAGGTTAAACGTAGCACGAAAGGGCCGTCTCTGAGGTCACTCTCCTCCGGGTCAGTTCACTGTCTGTTGGTTAGCACAAGTTAACTCGGTCGTTAATACCTGTTAAAACCTGTTAATTGTTGTTAGGTAACGTTAGCCGTGTGATTCTAACAGTAAGCCCTGTCGCATTTATTAAGATTTTACCCATTTTGAAAAGTAACATTTTTTAAAAAAAAGGCATTGTCTCATGTGGGAGGGGCTGTGTTGAGTACTCTATATTTTGAACAAATAGCTATGTACAAACGAGTTCTCAAGTACTCATCCTGAGACTGCAAGCCAATCAGGCGAGTTTTTTACTTGCACGTCTCACAAAACTGATGCATTCTCGTTTTAATTTACGCAGCTGTCTGCACCAGCTCTGTGCAGGGTTACATCTCAGCTGCGTCTCAGGGTTTATTACAGATTCAAGTCTCTTTTTTTCCTCACTACTGGTACCAACGTCTAGGTATCTATGCCAGTATCATGTCAATTGTGAACGGTACCCAATCGTGATGGCAGGTGAGGGAGAGCTGCTCCTGCCGGACAAAAAACCAAAAGGGCAAAATAACAAGTGCCAAAAAGAAAACTTACCAATAAAGCTTTAGTTGTAGAAAAATGTGACAAACCCGAAGTTGAAAAAGAACAATGAGAGACATAATGGCTTTAAAAGAAGGATAGGATTGATATTGGTGGGGACTCAGTGTCGTGGACACTGAATGACACTGAGGTAAAGAAGTCAAAACTAACTGTTTTTGTGGTCTATCGTCACTTTTTTCTTCAAACCAGAAACTGTTTCCCGTACGTCAGGCTCTAACACTCCTATTGATTTGCACTACATAAACTAAAACACTGTAAACTGATGACTCATAACCAACCAGTGTGATGCACACAAGAGAACAGACTTTCTGTGCTTATTTTCCAGCAGTCTGCTGCTAGTCGAAATTGAGATAACTACAGTGGATCTGTTATGTGCGACCACAGTTTGACAGTGTGCGTCATTTAAATGAGGCTGCAGATGGAAAACATTATAATACCTGAGACTTTAATATGGCTGTACAGGCAGTTAATCAGCTGCAAAGAGAAGCTGTCACACAGTACAGGACAAATGCTGTGGATGGGAGATCGGAGTCAGAATAAGACAGTATTTGCTCTGTTATCTGTCATAATGAGCACACTTTTTTTTTTTTTTTTTAAAAGTTAATAGTGTTTTTTTGTGTCCATTTTGAATGCCTTTAGTCCCTAACAGGCACAAAGGGAAATGTATTTAATTGTTGGTATTCACAAAAAAAAGATGAGGTGTAGATTTATTAAAGCTCAATGGCAGTTTTCTTTTACATCATATAATAGGTAAACTGCTTTAACTTTGTCCATAATAGTCCCATCTACAGTGTATACCCCAAAAATATGGTTTGATAGGCTGTGTATGATGTTATTAACATGGCATGAGCACATCAGCAGGTGGGGATGTCAGACCTCATGTGGGCTTTTAAACTGTCAGAGCCCATGGGTGTTAAATTCACCTCAGTGCACCTCACAGGGTAAACAAGCCTCAAAGCACCCAAACATGCGCGCACAAACAGCCGAGAGCTGCTGCAACATGATCTGAAGCTGGTGATGAATAAAGCGGTTTATTTAACAGCAGAAGATCAAGTGCTTTCAGAGATGGGATGAACAAGGACACTGCCAATGCTAATGATTCTGGCAACAACAACATTTTAGAGAGATGTTTTTTGTTGAACGTTACATCACCTCACTACAAATGATCGCATCCTCACCGCAGCAGTCTCAGACAGCTACAACGCCTGATTTCAATTTGTGTTTTTAATTATTTGTCTTTAGATAAATCTGACATTTCAGCTATTGGTTTTTTAGCCATGTTGGCAGCATCGCTATAAAGATGACAGTCGGTTCAGACCTTAAAGGTCCCCCCAAAATGCATTGTAATAACTTAAGTGACCTTTTGTCTAACACTCTCATCAGGTCAAAATTAAAATTTGGCTTAAACATTATGATTAAATACCTGCCAAATTAAGGACAATCACATCAGCATCAGCTGTACTTTGTCTTTAGTCCTAATAAGCAAATGCTAACATGATTTAAGGTTAACTTTAATTTTTACCTGGATCCTAAACTCCAGTGTTTTTATGTCTAAGTGGCTAATGGGAACAAAAGTTTTTGAAACTGGGTCAGTATCAAGCAGCAGCTTTGAAAGCTGCTGCAATTTTACATGATCACACCGCCAATGTACGTACGCTAAAAGTGCCTGTTTTGGCCACTGACGGGCTCAGATTGTTATCAGCGTCTGACACCATCATGGAAAGGATCCCAAACAAGTTATACCCTTTTGTTCAAGAGTTATATCCTTTTTGTTTGACTTAAACAGCCCAGAAATCACCTTTGCCAAACCCACCAGACTCATTTTAAATGAACACTAAATTAAACATGTATAGAGCCAGCATATTTTCATTTCCAACTGGGTGAATTAAGATTTCATTTCAACCAAAGGAGAGTTGGTAATTGTTGGAACAGTGGGTACATTTATTTATTCATTTATTTTATTTATTTATTTAAATGGAGTTGGATGTATTTGGCAATGGCGATTTCAGGGCTGTTTCTAATTTAACAAAAATCATCTTAGTCTTTGACAAAAATTTCCATTATTGTATGGATCCTTTTTCAAAACATTGTGAGACACTAACAATCTGAGCCTGTCAGTGGCAAAAACAAGCACTTTTAGTGGACGTACACTGACGGTGCCAACATGGCCAGAGTGGTTACATTGCAGCTAGTTTCGCGGCTGTTAGCTGCAGCGCTCTCGCTCCATAATAGACCAATTTAAAACATTGTTGTTCACATATAGTTTCTTATACGTGGGGTACATCATCTACTTTGAGGCTGAGACACAGAACTTCACCCTGTGTCCTGCTCAAAGACGCTTAAACATTTTAGGTGGATGCTTGCCAGAACGAGGTCTGAAGGTCCTGTGTTTCCTTCCATTGAAGGGCTGTCTTTAAATACCGCACTTCACTTCTCATTAGCTGCTTTGGATGAGTAAGCGATACTGACTCTGTCCTCCATTTTTATTTTCCAGCCATTAAGGACTACGAGACCGCTGCCAAACACAGTGAGAATGACCGTCAGATAAAAGAAGGCCTGGAGAGAGCTCAGCGGCTTCTCAAACAGTCTCAGAAGAGGGATTATTATAAGATCCTGGGAGTGAAGAGGTGGGCCCTGATCACTGGAGTTTCGGAGATTTCTTCCATTCATACTGGTGTATTACGGACAGGGAATTTCATAAAAACAGTTTTTTTTTTTGGTTTGTTTGTTTTATGAGACTGCATCAGAAAGCAGTTTGTTTTTTGGATTGTGTTGAAGAACTACTGCTCTACAAAAGAGCCTTTCTGCAACCAAATCTGCATCATTTATCCTCTTTGAACATTTCTGTTCAGAAGCACTATTCACAATACAACATTGCATTTTAAAGCAATAAAAAGTAATGTTTTATTACGTGAGAGCTAATGTGATAACCCCAACAACTGGATGAGTATGATTACATCCAGCTTGTGCTGAAAAGAAGGGAAGGGGAGCGTTTTTTGTCTGTTAATACGTGTGCTGATAACGCTCTCCCTGCTGTCACAGAACTGCCCAGAAAAAGGAGATTATCAAAGCGTACAGGAAACTGGCACAACAGTGGCATCCGGACAACTTCCAGGATCCAGAGGAAAAGAAGAAGGCGGAGAAGAAGTTCATCGACATCGCTCAGGCTAAAGAGGTTCTCACTGACCCAGGTAAAAAGTTTTGTGGTCTGCAGAGTCAGTGGAAAGTTGTTACTGTCAGTCAGTAAATGCCAGGCCTCTGAGGGGCTGCTGCGAACAGCTCACTACTTGCTATTTAGCTGAAGTAGCTCAAAACCTTCATTGTTTCCCTGTGTGTGTTTTTTAGTTCAGTAAAATGGTTTTATACGGGAGAAACAATGCTGAAGACAACACAACTCACTACCCAATTCAACAGTTTCAAGTTATTGTTTGATTGGTCAGAACTTAAATGTTCCAAACAAAGCAATGCTCATTTCATGATCCCCAAATTTTCCAGCATAAATTGATCACATTCAGGAACCCAGAAGAAATAAAGTCAAACACTAGATGTCCTCCAGGACTGATACTTAAGTCAATACCAAAATTCTGAGAACATGATGGTCCTCATTTTTCGGGGGATGCAGTATTTCCGGACCTAACGGGGCAGCATATACGCCCACAGGTGTCCGGTCTGCTGTTAAATGCTTAAAAAATAACCACCACAGAAGAATAACGACAATACGTGGAAGACGACAGACTCTTCCAGTCGAAAAGCCTTTTTTCCTGAGGCCAAAGTATTCATACAAGCTTTGCAGTTGTAGCACCTCACACTCACACTGTGCAACAAACACCAGCAGTGTGACGAGGCTCTGAGCTTTTTCTCTGGTTGCTAAGAGTTCAAAAATAGCCAACTTTTGGGGTAAAATGCTGCCATGTCCCCAGTCTAGGAGAACCTGGACATAACATCACAGTTCCCACATTTATGGAAAACCAAGAAAAGTCACGAAACTTCACAATCACAATTTCCAGGCCTGGAAAAGTCACTGAACTAGCAAAAGCCATTGAAAGTTTTGGAAAAGTCATGGAAATGTGTTTTGTGTAGTAAACAATGTCACATTAATGTAACATAACAGTAAATGTATTTTCTGTAGCTGACGAGGTATTTGTTTTCTTTAAAGTTTTGTTGTTTTTTTTTTCTTAATTTTTGTTTTCTTAAGAAAAATGGGCAAAATGACACCATTTATCACAGCCTGAAACTGTAAAGTATATTACTCTTTATGAACACTGGTCTAGGCTCCCATGGTTTGGCTTCCTGAACATGTATGATCAGAGTAAGCGTTCAGCTGCCGGGCTAACAGTGAGGGATGTAGGCCTACCTGGATCCTTGCTGTCTCGGCCCGGAGCTGTCTGCCATCACTCGGTCAGCTCGCGCTCTGCGATCCAACATTTCTTTGCTTCAGCACTCCCGTTGACAGTTAATTTGTAGACTTAAAAGACAGATAACAAAACTTCATGTGGAAAAGAGGAAACTCCACAGTCTCAGAAAAACATCTCCTCTCAACTGGGGCTCCACACCTGCTCTGAATCATCTCTCTTAATTACTTCCGCCCCCTTCAGACACACACAGGTTCCACCCTGAAGGTAAGCCCAACCCACCGAGCCAGAAAACAAGACAGCGTGCTGTGACAGTTGAGTGCTGCGTGCTATTTAAAAAAACACACATCATGTGGTTCTGTGTGAAAATGCGAAGGCGGTATAAAGACAGGACTTTGTGGCAGCCCTGTAGCTGGATTTCTGTGCTAAAAGGGTTAATGTGACTCCTCCTCACTCTTGCCACTCCCAGCAGAGGCCAGAAAATGCACCACCTGTTTCTCATCACCCTTTGAAACTCACACACAAACACACACTCAGAGGGGAGTAGAGATCTGACTCATCAATCCAAAATGACCCAGGGTCATAATGACGCTGAGCTCATCACTGTCACTTTTTACCCAGCCGTCCAATCACAGTGGAGAGGGGACGGGACAAACAGCCGATTAAAAAGACCGGCGGTCACGTCTTACATGTAGAGATGCTGAACAACATGGAGGAGAAATATGTTGCTACACTGTAGGTTAAATATTAACATATCAGAATCATGAACACACATAGACTTTGCGTTTGAGGTCATCAGGGATTAATAATAACATTTATAGGTTTTTAATAAAGGAGTTAATCTTGAAGTACAAAGTGGGATTTATTTTGTTTTTACCATGGTATCGTATTGGGTATCGAATTATGGAATTTAATGATATAGGTATTAACTACTAAATTTCTGGTATTGTGACATGCCTCGTCCTGTGTGTATAGCTGATGCGTATATATTTTCTTAATTTTGTTCTGTAATTATGTGTTTTTCCAGAGATGAGAACCAAGTTCGACCACGGGGAGGATCCCATGGATCCAGAGAGCCAGCAGGGTCATCATCATCACCAGCACTTCCACGGAGGCTTCCACGGCTTCCAGGGTTTCAACCCATTTGGCTCCGGACCCTTCAACTTTAAATTCAACTTCAACTGAGGACGCTCGTATGTGACACAGCTGGAGCGGATTTTTGTGTTTTCCTCCCTATTTAAAAGGGAGACTGCTGACATGAGGAATGTCAGGAGCATCGTAACGCTCAGAAAACTGTGACTTTAATTCAGTGACCTTAATTCAATATGCATCTTTGTTGTTGATGATACAACTTTGAATTCCGTTTTGGGGAATGTCTGTTGCTATGGTAACGCATATCTGCCATGTGTGAAGCTCCTTCTATCTGTCACGTGTAAGTGGTTAATTCTGACACTTGCATCCTTTCCACAGACTGTACACTCTCCCATTCACATCCATTCATAAGAATTTATTTGTACATAAGTACAGTATTATTTTTATAAGAATGGAGTTTTTCTGCAATGTAAATAAAAAACTATTTATGTACCTTGAACTGAACTGAGGGAGGGGAGTATTGCTGTATGTAAAGGTTGGAGAGTGACCTGCTACAGTTTGAGAAATGGCACGTCATTATTACGTCTAACCTTTTCCTAATTGCAAGCATTTTCACAGCTTCTCTTCCTTGTAAATGCATTTCCACTTGTGGAAATGGTTCGTGCTGTGCAACAAATTATAGTGTAAGAAAATCCCGTTGTCGCAGACCTTTAAGAACATGAATCAAACATCCGCTGACCACTCGAGGAAACAACAGAATTCAAATTTTGAAATGACGTTTTTGTAGCAAAGGTTTATTTTTTTCTCCAGCAGACAGTTATATAAACATTTCTATTTGACACAGCACAGTGAGAGATGGGTGTCCTGAGAGCAGACTTCCTGCACCCATTTTTTTATCGACTTTTAAGACAGAAAAACTACAGTTGGCTTCAGTCGAGCAGCAACACCCATTTTATTCCTGAGACAATAACACTGGTTCATTGTGGGATTCAAAGGTTGAAAAATGATGTCTGAGGTTTTAAAGCAGTGATGCTAAATGTACACAAGATGTAAACATACTGTAATAAGTTAAAATCGTAAACCCATAAACCAGGATCTTCAGTGTGCAAATGAGGATTTTTTTGATCCACAACTTGGCAAATATAAAGTTTCACCTGGTCTGCTGAGCCAAAGTCATCTAGAACACATTATACACATTAACATTTGCTTCCTACGGTTTCTAAGCTACAATTGAACAATTGGACACTGTTAGGGGGCGCTGTTTAGCAAATGGTAAATTTTCTTTGCCACCTGCTTTTCTCAGGGACAGTAGGAAAATTATTGGGTTTTGGAGGGGGGCTGACTATTTTTGATTTGATAAAAAGGTTAGACACTTCCCAACTAATCTTACCTTGGGTTGGACCTTCCCTTTGAAACTGAAAAAAAAAAACTCTCCCCCCATCATTTAAAAATAAACATTTACGGCAAACACACAGAGGTGAAAACAGCCACTGTCACAGAACACATTTAGCTTTACTTTGGTTCAGATTTCTGTTAAGATTCAGAATAAAAGAGCTAATGTAAAGGATAGTAAAAAAATGCACTGTTTATTAGAGACATTAAATTAGTAAGTAGAATTAAACCAGAAACATTGCATTCACAAGAATGAAACGTTTGAATCAGTTTATCCTTGATTTCAAATGGGTCCTTGTGCCAAAACTGAAGAAATTTCCGCAAGGCGTTTTTATAATATTGCGTTCACAAGAATAAGACAAAAGTAAAGCCACTGTGAAATTGACCTTTGACTTCTAAAATCCAATCGGTTAATCATTAAGTCCAAGTGGACGTTTGTGCCAAATTTGAAAAAAAAAGAAGCCTCTGAAGATATTGCATTCCTGACAATGACACAAACACAAGTTCACAATGACCTCAACCTTTGATCGGCAAAATCCGATCAGTTCATTGAGTCCAAATGGACGTTTTTGCCAAATTTGAAGAAATCCCCTCAAGGTGTTCTTCAGATATCACAACAAAATGCCTCTGGCCATGGCCAGCTCAAAGGCATTAAAACTAATATGATACACATGTATTGTGTTTTTTTAGCTGCTGATTTGATGGTGATGAGGAAAGTAAAGGTTGAACACAGACACAGACCTGATGATGCATGTAAAACACACAAGAAAGCTTTCGTTTTGATCTAACTTTAAATCCCTTTTTAATGAGATAAATCTTAAAAAGGGAAGGCTGAACTAATATAGATAAAATATAAAAAAATCAAGAGATACCCCCATACTCTGCCAAAAGGTCAAACTTCCCTCCCTTCAGCCAAAATAAAAATTACACCCAATAATAATCAAACAGTCCCCAAGTTGTAATATCACAATTTAGCAGCAAGTGATGAAATGTAAAAGCAGACTAGCTTTATGTCAGTCGCAACTTTGGTTTGGGCTTTTCAGTCAAATCAGGATATTCTCTTTTTGAAACATAATTAACAAATATAAAAAAAAACAAGCTGTGAGATTAGATTCTTAGACATGTGCCTTCTCCATTTGATTCTTTGCAAATATTATCAGTGCAATTCATGCTGACAATTTACCTCAAACACACCTGAAAAAGAGTGCTGTGACTGAGCTCACCTCATTATTCTTCCTCTTCTCACTTCATTCTCCGGTAACCACACGCTAACCAGGACCTGACTGTAGTGCTGATACAACACCACAAGTTCACAGTTGGCAGTTAACACTTTACATCACGTGTTAATTTAGTAAGACGTATTGACTGCCGAAGCAGATATGGCATCTCTGAAAATATCCCATCCTTCTCCCCGGCTGAGGATGCAACGCTCCGAGGCTAAGTTTAGATGGAACTGTCTGTCTTCAAGCTTCGCAGGTGCTGCCTCCTTCCTCTTCAGCGTGGTGCTGGCAGACACTAAAGTTCATCACGCCGGTTGTCTGCTGCACAGAGGGCGGGATGGAAAGAAACTATGAACATGTGCACGGTGATGAGAGAGAACAAATACTGGGCAGAAAAAATGTTAATCATGCAAGAGTAGAAAAGATATTTCTGTGTTATAAACTGAACAAAAATGTAATGCAACCCCTTTTTTTGCTTTGATATTTCATGTTAAATTTTTCATGCACTCAATGAATATATATCTCTCAAATTTTAGTCAGAAATGTGTTAAAATCCGTGTTAGTGAGCATTTCTCCTTTTTCAAGATAATCCATACACTTGACAGGTGTGGCATATCAAGATACTGATTAAACAGCGTCGTTATTACACAGGTGTGTCTTGGGATCGTCACATGAAAAAGACTGCAGTTACACAAACAAGTAAAATAATTTCAGACCCCTCTCCCATCATGTAGACGCTAAGGTAGACATGGTAAATACAAGAGGAAATACCTGAACAGGTATAAAACCTTTTTCATCTCTCTATTTGTGAATCTACTACACTGAGGATATAAGGAGGGTGTAATATGAGGCGCAGTGTTGCACGTGTCTGAATGCACTTAATGTTGCACGTGTCTGTGCTGTGCACCTTATGTCTGTTTTTGCACTATAAATGTATTTTTGTGTGGCAGCCTTTATGTCCAAGACACATTTCCTCAGGGACAAATAAAGTAGCCCGGAATGTTGCCAAAGATATTTTGAGGGCGCGTGTCAATAATATGCTGACAGGAACGTCCATCACAGCTGCTGCTTGTGAACTGAATGTTCATTATACCGTAACATGTTTCCAATATCATTGACTGTAAATTTGCCAGTACATTCAACCAGCCTCACAACCGCACAAGTCTGTTAAGTTGACGAACTGCAATCAGGTCAAGACCCTAGTGAAGACGATGAGCATGCAGATGAGCTCCCCTGAGACGGTTTCTAACAGTTTGTGCAGAAACTCTTTTGTTGTGCAAATCATTTGTTGCATCAGCTGTTCGCGTGGCGGGTCTCGCACAGTCTTGCAGGTGAAGATGCTGGACGTGGAGGTCATGAGCTGGTGAGGCTACACGTGGTATGTGGTTGTAAGGCCGGTTAGATGTTTTGCCAAATTCACATACGCAGTACTGGAAATGTCTTATGATAGTGTGTGTGTGCGTGTGTGTATACATATTTTTTAATCTCCACAAAAATATAACATTATTGAATAAACTACAGTTACAATAAAGTTAAATTAAGTAGCTATAGCTAGATAATAAAGTTAAAGAAAATACTGCTGTAACAAAGTTAAATAAAGAACTGTAATCAGAAACCATGATGCTTTTATTCTGAAGGACCCTGCTCATGTCAACCGGAGATGATGCTTTTGCTGTGAATCTGAAGCTTCTGGTCAACAGTTTGATATTAGCATTAGCAAACAGTTAAATTGTTACTGCGGTGCCTTTAACCGTGAGGATTTATTTACTGTGAGCAGGGAGACAATCTAACAGCTCCCCAGTTGATCTATTACAAAGATTTTTAAGACATTGTGGTGCTTCACGTTTGCAAAATGTGACTAAATAGTAGCGATCATAGCCCTGCAGAAACAAAAAAAAAAACGCCCCACCTGCTCACACTCCCGCCACTACCACACATACGGTAGACTGTTACCGTGGCGTCGTTAAACATGATGATTTATTCACCGTAAGCTGTAAACAAACTAACAGCTCTCTATTTCATATATTAATAGTATTTGCAGTTTGAAGTGGTGCACTATGGTTACAAAATGGGACTGAATAGTCACAGTCTGGAGCCCTGCAAGACTCCTGCTTTGTGTGTGTGTGTGTGTGTGTGTGAGAGAGAGAGCTGTAGGAGAGAGATGGAGAACCAAAATGCTGTAATTTAGCAAGTCTCATGCTGGTGGCTTTAAAAGCGTGACATTTCATACCCGATGTTTGTGATATAGTTATTTTAGATATCTTAGATATCTCTAGATATATTTTATTGAACAAACTGATACATCGAGTAGGCTATATTCGATATATTGCCCACCCCTACTTAAACTGTGACCATCCCAGTGAACACCTGTGTAGTAATGACGCTGTTTAACCAGCATCTTGACATGCAACACCTGTCAGGTATATGGATTATTTTGGAAAAGTACTCACTAACAGAGATGTCAACAAATGTGTGACCAGAGTTTGAAAGAAATATATTCATTAAGAGCATAAAAAAAGTCTTAGATTGTGAATTTAAACCTGTGAAAAACTCTAACCTTTGTTATGTTGTGAGGGAGAGGGAGTCTGTTTTTGTGTTGCTGTGTCTTCCTGTTCCTGGACCCGCCTCAGTAGCCGTTTTATCTCGTTGTCATATTCAACCCACTCAGGTACAATCCTTGCTGCGGCCGTTAACTTGGGCTCCTTGGTCTTTGGGTTATTGCACTGCAGCAGGAAAAGCAGACAAAACACATCACTCACGCCACCAGTGCCACTTTCCCCCAACAAGTCATATTGCCGTTCCCAGCACTGTCTGTGGCAGGCATTTGAACCTAATTTGATTTCCAATTCTGTTAAAAGGACATTAGCCCATGTCTTGTGTCTGAATTACCAAGTGGTGTCCTATACCACAATGAGACAATGCTTCCTATTGCAGTCCACTGGAGCCCGTCCAGTAATTCTCTAAATTAGTTTAGGAGACTACAGGATTGCTCCTCAGTTGTCTCCTAAATGCCAAGTGCCTTGTGGACATTAATGGCTGGGAAATATGCTCCTGCTTTTCAGTACTGCTGCAGCTACAGCTCACTATTATTACGAAAAAAAAAGCTGCAAACATGGTGTAAATACAAATATATTCAAACTTTTTCAATTATCAGCATGTTTCAACACAAAAGAGTGATTTAAATAAAGACAAAGGGAATTTTACTATCTAAGTAAAGGGAATAATTGGATTTGATCATGAATTCTGTAGTAATCCCCAGGTATTCCTGTTAGCTTTCCCCATATTTCTATTTAGTGTAGATCTAATTGCTCAGGGACCTCACCAGGCCCCCAGGAAAGTACAGCCTTGCTCCCAAGTTTTTCCAGTGGTCCCTCGTGGCACGACAGCAAAAAAAAAACAAACAAATAACAGCAACAAAACCTGCAACTAAAAAAGCATTTTCCCCATAGAGCATAATTATAAAGGGACGACTGTGAAACTGTTGAAAGGAACCATGAACTGAACTTTGTAGTGCTCTTTCTATCATGAATGTATGATCCATGGCGGTGTTATATTTGTAAAATTTTTATTTGAGCTGAGAAATGTGATTTAAATAAATATCATAAGTATGTTTTTAGTGTGTAATTCCTTAGAAGAAGTCGTTTGTATCCACAAAGGCTGTGGGGCTATCTGTGTTTTTATGAAAGCTGCTTACGGTAGTGAGCAGCCTCTCTGCGATGAGTGTCAGAAAAACACTGATTTTTAACATGAAACTGCTTTATTCAGTATTTTTATCTGTTTAAATCACTGTGCCCATTTGATTTAAAAAGGAAGACAACTCTTTGGCTCTTGGTAAAAACCTCCAAAACATTATCTGAAAGGTATCAGTTATCAGAGGAAAAATAAAGTGAGCGGAAATCAGCAGGTGCTAGGCTAGTGGCCTGTCTCCAATATGCTGAACAGCGTTGGAGAAACATCAATTTGTAACACGAAACTCCTTTGTTCAGTGTTTTAACTGGTTTAAATCACTAGGTCAGTTCGTTTTGGAGAGGAACAGACCTCTGTGGATAATTCGGCTCTTGGTAAAGACCTCCTGAACACTGAACGCTGAAGGAATCCTAACAAGGAGAAGTTTCAGCTGGTTACAATCTGCAATCTTTACTGCTAGATGCCACTAAAGCCCCCTAAATCCTACACACTGAACCTTTAAAAAATTGTGACCTTATCACAATGTAAAGTCTACGAGCCCAGTGGGAACTTGTGGGCGGGGCCAGCAGAAGAAAAATTTCTGCACATATACAAGGGGGCGCATACCATAGAAGTCAAATTGAAAGCTAGAAAGCTTTTTGTTGCACATGCAAGGTGAGAAATGGTCAATGGACTGAAACAACAACATTTATGAGTCCGGTATCCAGATCCATGGACTCACCAGGTCTATAGTCTTGGCTGTGACTTTGGAGGTGTCATCACACCACGTCTCACACCAAAGCCACTCCTGTGGAAGAGACTTGATGGCCACCTGGTGGATCATGTTGTTAGGAAGGTCCTAAAAAATATCAGAAAAAAATATTAAGGTGCATTACTACAACAGACAAAGCACATAGCAGGTGCTAAGAGAACAAACTCTACATCTCTGAGTTACGTACCTGGTCCAAGTTGGACAGACTGTTGGGGTCTTGGCTCAATGCTTGGTACTGTCCTCGTAATCTGTCCCCAGCTGCAATCTTCCTAAACTTCTTTAAATCTACTACATACAGAGCGCTGGTTGAAATAGAGGAGGAGGAGAGAGAAAAGACAGGTGTGAGAAGACGGGGATGAAGGGAAGCCCATAGGAAGGACTTCATAAAAATAAAAATAATGACTCAATAAAGATAATACCCCAGGCACATTCAGATAATTGTACCTAACGTGGCATATTAATAAACCTAACTGTGTCAACTGTGTAGTTTCATTTATTAGATTTAAGTCTGCCAGAGGACATTCACTTCCTTATGTTTTCCCGCGATTCACCGATGCGGTTCAGTCACTCGCTGCTTTTGTCTCACCCCGCAGAGCTAAGCAGCACACTGGCATCTATATGTCCCGTCATATAAAGTTTAAGTTCTGCAAATTCTCTGTTCAGCTGCTGGCTGTCCCCTGATCAGCCATCACACTGACGGAGAGAACGCAGGGCCACATGTCGAGAAAGCAGCTCAACACTTTATTACATACCTGGTGCTTGATTTAATGCACTATGGCTGTTTTTGTAGAAGGCTGAAACTAAAATATAGCCACAAGAACTACAACTATAATTGGTGTCCAATCACCATGAAACTGTCTGACACAGTACTGGAGTCACAATTTATTAGTTAGTTTTTAGCTGGTGACAATTAAGAATTGACAACTAATTTGATCGATAAATTGCTATTTTTTAAGAAAAAAAAAAAATGATGCAGCACAACCACCGCTTTACCCAGCGAAGATTTGGAAAAGTGTTGGAAACATGGAAACATCAGTAAGTCCAAACCTGAAGAAAATATTTCTGCGCTCTTATATCTGCGCAGTGTTCCACTTTATTCCGAGTTTTCAGTCACAAGAGTAACCATGAATGAACACTGGACAGGCAGGTAAAAGTGACCAATCCCAGTCTAATCACTGGCAGTATGCAACACACCTGTGCACACACCGGCTGGTAGAAGCTCCACCAAGTGTGTGTGTGTGTGTGTGTGTGTGTGTGAGAGAACCCACACGGGTCGGTAGAGATTTTAAAACTTTCTCGTGGATTCTATTTGAGATGCAGATAGAGCAACAAAAACAACAGCAGCACTTCCAGCATCTAAATCCAACAATACATAAATACTCTTCCACTTCTTCGTCATATTTGAAACTTGGGATGAACTAAAAATAACACATATTCTTGCAGAATAATGAATAATTCCTCTGGATTATTAACTGAATGCTAAAATATACAGAGAAAGTGAAAGATGCATGATTTTGAGAGCTATACTATATTTAGCAGTATGGTCTCTTTTTTGACTTCTATTAATCTGTTCCTTCTTTCATGCTGCTGTGTAAAGTACTACAGCAAGTCATGAAAGTCCCCAAATAAATAAAGAAATTTAATAGCACATGAGAAGCACAATGTCCTGAATGCTAATGTTTCAAAATGCATGGATTTAGAAAAAGGAAGCTTTTACCTTGATCTTCCCTAAATATGACACTAAAGTAAAAGATGTAAGGGGATTATATTACTACAACAAGTGGCCCACTAGCGATAAATTTGCACAAGAGCTTGTTTAAAATTGTTAAAGTGCCCTCTCATCTGAATGCAAAATTACCCTTTTTCATAGCCAATGTCATTTTGTATCTTTTTTTTTCCCACCAGCACTCCACTCTGCCTCTGATTGGTTAGTACATAGAATGACAAAGGTGGTAAAAAAATAATGCTAGACGAAGACAGGCCTGCTCGCCTCTGAGGCGTTCCAGCCCTCATTGACAGAAAAAGGGAGTTTCGTGTCTTAGAAGGACCGTGCTGTGTGTACTACATATCTTAAAAATGTATGCTGAACACCAAGTGTTTGATACCATTTAACATTTTTAAGGGTGTACCAAACAATCCCTTAATTGTTGATATGGCACATGGACTTAAGAGAAAATTTAAAAATAGCACTTTATATTGAAAAGATTGTTGACCCCTGTTCTATAGAGTATCCAGAGATCAGGTAAAATGTGAGTTTTACTTTGTGCTACCAGGTTTAACTTCACAGTTGTTTTTAAGGCGGTATACCTGATGTGATATTTCCTGTGTCCGAGATGTGAGGCCCAGTAGCCGGTTTTCCAGAAGCGATAGCCCTCCATCTCTCTGCGGCTGTCACAAAACGGAGTGTAGCCATAAGGAGCACCCTCCAGGTCAAGATCCCTCAACTCCTTCAGGTCAGCCCGAACTATCTGAGAGAGAGAGAGTGAGATCAGTTAGTACGGAGAGGACTGACGACACTTCAGCCGTGTTCTCATACAATCTTCACACTAGCTCTGTGACTGAAATTTCGACGAGTCTCTCACTTTCAGACACTTAAATGTAGTTCTTGTCCATGTCACCTCGATTTCAACTCTACCTGATCGGCGTCCACAAAGATGATCTTGTCCACAGCCAAAGGGAACAGAACATCCAGGAAGAGGATCTTGTAACCCCAAATAATGCGCTGCTTCTCAGTCTGCTGGTGAAGCCATCGAGGCCATTTGTACTGTACCAGTTCATACTGAAAGCCATATGACTCTGCCATGTGAGAGATGGTTTCCTAAACACACCAAATACAAACACCAAACATAAACGCCAGAGATATATTAAATCCAGTGCCAGAGCACATAATAGAGTAATTAAACATTTAAGAAATATGTTAATATGCTTCTGTTAACAAAGTGAAAAGCCTCACCTAAATCAACAAGCAGCTACACTGTGGGATATTTGCAGTGGTGATCTTTGATCATAAGTAACTGCCTTTTTTTTTTAATTCAAAGCATCTCATAAGGTTACTGAATGAAGTTCTGAATGTCTGTCATCATATTTTATGACTCTTTAAAAAAAAAAATCCTTGTACGGTTACAATTTTAATAAAGTGATTCGCTGGATTAAATGAGTGCGTCGTTATTTTTTATTAAATCGACTTTCTTTACTGAATAAATGTAATTAATGGTGCTGTTATATTGCTCCTAGACCAGCCTGTTAAAGGGGCTGGGGAAATGTGAAGATGGTGCCAGTGGGCCAGGCGGCACAGAGAGGCTGTGTGTTGCTTCAGGATAAACAGTGCTTGGCTGTATTTGAGTGGGAACTTGAGCTAGTGTTGTAGCTTCCCTGTGATTTATCCTTTAAGCCAGTGTCAGAGTCGCTTTCCTCTTTTTGCTGAGACAGGAGTTTTCAGTTGTTGCTTTTAAGTATTTGGTTGTGAACATTTCTTTGATTCTTAATTAATTTCTTTTTTTTGCTTATGCCGCCCCCTTAATTATTTTCCTTATTATTTTACTTTTTTTTTTTTTTACTGTTTTTACTGTACTCTACTCATCCCCTGAGTCTAATGAGGGAATGTAACAGTATTATGCTATTTGTAAAACAAGATTCCAGCTGTTTTTTTTTTTTCGGAGCCATGTGATCTAAACATTTCCAATAAGTCCAAAGCGCTGTAAAGTTTAAAGTCATAATTAATTTAAAAAAGATAAATGTAATCACTTCCAAAATTCCCAAGATGTTTTTAACTGTAAAATATTTTGTTCAATCCATATCTTTCGGTGTTATGCCTTTCAAAAAAAATATTTTTCCTGCGATCAAAAACCTGTTTGCTCTCCTGCTTGCTGCACACAAACGGAAGCACGCACCTGTGTTAATCTGCATGCTCCTAATGATCAGATTAAGCACAGGTGCGCTAAACCACTCTGCACGCTGAGGAGGGGGAATGCTGGTTAGTTTGTGTGGCCTAGCTGAGGGCCAGCCATCAATGGGCGGCTATGCTACAAAGACACAAAGGCAGATAAGGAAGAATAATTCGTATAAAGACAGTTCTCGAAACTACTGGCACGCATGGCAGAACAATGGCTGTAAGCCACATTATAACGTAAGGCTGACGCTCACAGTGGCATAATATGCAGTGAAAGACATCTTGAAATAATGTATTTAATAAAAACATCAACATAAAAAATGCAAAACTGTTTTTGCAACCCAACATGTATCACAGTACTGAGTGCAGATTTACACCTATAAAAGATCTATAATAGAGATTAAACACAGAACATTACAAAAGAGGGAACAAGTTGCATGATACTTACTTTGCTTAGTATAAATAAAGCTGTGAAGAAGTGGGGTCATAGTCATTTTGAACGAGCAGGAACAACTGCATGTTTGTATTAAGTCATGAAGAGAGGGAAGTACCTTGAAAGATGGCGAGAGGTAATTCTTGAGGAACCAGAACTTGACAGGTGTTTTTGTATGCCGAAGGACGGACAGCATCATTATTCTGAGACAGACAGACAGAAGAAAGGATCAGGCTGAGGATCAGGGATAAAAGGAAATGTAACTTGTAGCGGCTGAAAAGTAAGCGTGTCTGTGAACTGAAAGTGACCCACCTCAGAAAGCGCTCATACAGATGGCCCGAGGCCACGGAAAATATGTTTAGAACATCCTCTTTCTTCTTCTCTTCATCGTCCTTTTTGGCACCGCCACCTGTGATGCTGTAAATGAGGTTGTGATACATGAGCCTTGTGTTTTTTCATACAGTGACAGTAAATCAGATGTAAGCCGGTAGACACCATGCCTTTGTTGAGCCAGTACTAATAATTATAAAAGCCAACATTTTCAGACAAATCATGCAAGACTGTGCAGCAAACTGAGGTGTTTCGTTTAAAATGAAACAATGAAGAAAAGCCATGATTTTAACAGCTCTTCATTCTCTATTCTGCTAAAACTCATCTAGAGAACTTAATAATGACCCTGTTAGAAGAGACACAGTTAAAGCAGCTGTAATATTTAAAGTGCTCCTTATTCTTATGAGCCCACATAGATGATAAAGCCTATAAAATAAATAATCTAAAATTATTTATTTGTATCAACTCACTTAACAGGTATCCAGAGATACACTGTTAAATTTTAAATGGCAGCTATATATCAAAAGATTTGAGCTTTAGGTAACAGCTGAATGAGATTAAATAAAAACCATCAGGCACTATTTTGTCAATGAAGCTACAAAGCCCAATTTTCCTGCAAAGTTTTTGTTATTTTGTGGTCAGATGCATGTGATGCCCCATGAGCGAATGAGATACGAGTTGCAAAAATGCACAGTTATACATTCTAGTTAAATGTGTTACAAATCAGTAACAGTTGTGCCAAATAACATCAGTTCCTCTCATTCCCTTTAAAGCACCTCGTTCCTAAACATTTCAAACGGTGCTTAGCTGCCTTGCACCAAACAGATAATGGTAAGAAAAACACAAAAATCATATTTACTGATGTTGTCTCAAATCGATTACAGGCCCCTAAATTGAATGGAATTGAAACAACATTGTGGCACACTTTGTGGTATCATCAAATATCCGAAGAATTAATACATTTTTACTTGCACAAATTGTTTTATTATCATTTATTGCGTTATCATATCACAACAGAGACTGAAGTGTTATCTTTCAGAACGTGCAACTCTCTTGCCTGATCAAGTTAATGGCTGCTTCATTACTTGCTCAACATGGTATTTGACTTGCCCCTGCGCAATGGAGCAATCCTAATTGTTGAGGCCTGAAGACTTGTGGTTGTCACCTTTTAGACATATTTCTTGGATTTCACTTGGAATTATGATTTTCCACACTATCCAAAACTGCTTCTAGGTGACATTACAAAACCTAATGTATTGCAGCAGAATCAGTAAAAACAGGTTAAAGTAAAGTATGGTCTAACGTTCTGCTGGTTCTCGTTTTTTTTTCCTTTTCCTTTTTTTAAACAAAACTCTGTGTGAATATTTGTATATAATTAAATGCAAAAACAATGTTGCTACTAGAAAGGCAAAAAAAGGTCAGTTTGAGCCTTTATGTGGTTGCATAATTTAACCAAAACATTCATGAATAGTAATGACTCTGCTCTAACACATCTACCCGCAATTAAAAATGCACTGCTTCAGGTGCCATTTTACCAGACCCTCAGACACACATGGCTGTTGCCCTGGTAACCTGGTGTTGTTGGATAAGAACACAGAAAAAGATCGAATGGATCACCCCGAGGGAGTGATTTGACAAGAGAGTTTGAACTGTTTACTCTTTTTTTTATTTAAGTGAGTGAACTGTGAGTGTGTCCTGAGGATGTTACAACCCTGTTCATTTGCAACAATTAGTCAATTCATTGATCAGGTAAGAGAAAAAAAAGTATTGACACTAATTTTGTTAATTGATTGTTTTGTGTGACTAAAAATGCCAAATTTGCTTAGTTTCTCAAATGTGAGACTATTTGCACCTGTGTGAATACAGTCGCACTGCAGCTATTCCGAAGTTTTACACCCATCTCTATGACGTGTTTTTGTGGATTCCACTGCGAGCTAAGATTACTTTGTAGTGTTATGTGAATGCATCGTGGTCTGGGCAAAAAAGTCATGGTTAGGGCTATTTCTAGCCAATCTTAGATATTGTCTCAGATGAAAGTGGTGATTTTGCAAGAAAAAAAACTTACAAATAAAGAGTCAGACAATCAGCTGACACAGAGCAATACAGTCCAATGGAAGAAGTAAGATGTGGTGGATGGATGGGTCAAACACAGGACTCTCACACAGGAGACTGAGGTTTGACGTCCTGTATGAATCAACTTCAGTTTATTAGTTTTAGACTAAGTTGACTTATTATTTTGAGTTTTTTTACTTTGTAAAAAGCTGCTGATTGCACAATGTGTACATAAACTTTAGCAGAACAGCTGAATGGACCCATTTGTGTTAAAGTCGTATTTGACGTCACTAGGATACCCTAGTACTGTACAGTATTTAAACCACAGGTGGTGAATTACAGACACCTGGAGTGCAACCAGCATCTGCCAACATCTGGTTTTAAAGGCTGAATTACCATAATGTTATGTAATCTTCAGAACTTGTCACAAATGTCACTGTGTAAATCTTTGGCAATATTTCACCCGACAGTTGTTTCAGGTTTCATAGTGAGGTATTTGGTCAAAAATGTTCTTATATGTGCTTTATTTATGTGATGTACAATGAGCCACATAAACACCAAACTAGCAAGAAACATGGAAAAAAACTTTGCCTTAGGGGCAAAAAATAGCCTAAAGCATCATTTAATACAACTTGCCCACTCAAAGATGGTCACTATCAAATCCGTTCATTAACTTTCAGACTCAATTGCATTCATGCAATTCAATCTTAGCAATAATTTAATCTACATTTGAAAATCCAGGCTACCAACAAGATTAATTAAATGTTTTTTCTTATGTTAGGATACCATCACAGACAGTAAAGTCCAAAGGACACTGTCCACACCCTAGTGCTATTGAAGAGCAGTGGCTCATGATGCAAGGCACATTTGGCGGACAGAAATCAAGACTTGTGCTGGAGGGTAGATGTGTCTGCAGTCAAACTGTGTGTCCTTGTCTGTAACAGACTGCTGATGAGGGAAGGAGTGTCTCTCCCACACTCAATCACAACCACAGCCTCGGCCCCGAGGCTCCAGGAAGACACCAGTGAGTGAGAGAGAGGTGTGAAGGGAGGAAGGGAGCATACTGTTCATTTCTACATGTCCTTTAAAACCAACTCTGATGTGCACATACAAGTGACTAGTAAGCAAGTCACATCCATATAGCACAAACTCAACTATGGCCCAGGATGCTGCACAACTTTTTTTTTTTACCATTTAATTTGTTGTTGAAAACATTTAGTGCATTTCTCTCCCCTCTCAGAGCACTGCTCTCTCTAGTTGAGCAGTTGGCTTTTTTTTGGAGGGGGGGGGCACCACACATCTGTAGAGTCTGGGGAGACCGACTGCCTGCCATGACTAAGCCAGCCATTATGAAGGGCCTCCAGCACTACAGTGAGGCCCCCCAGATAAGCAGCTTTAGAGGGTCAGGTGAGAGCCCGTTTGGCCGACTCGCTCCTGATAATCTGGACCTCTGGAAGGATCCACAAAGCTTTGGGTAAATCCTGAGCAGTGGACAACACCAACCGCACAAAAACTCTACTTCTGTTTGTCCTCTAAATCTGTCGATTGAGCAGAATCATTCTCTAACATCTGTGTGAAGATCATCAAAAGACATAAACAACATGTGTGCCAAGTAGACTAAAGGACAGATAGTCCATGTATTGTGGTCACGGATAGATTACTGAACAGGCCTACTGGGCACAGACCCAAGGGCCCACAGTGTCAAGGGCCATCCTGGCCTTTACCTGCAAAATTTCACTCAAATTAACTTGTAATAACCAAGGAGAGACTCAAAATGAACACGAAGAAATCAATGACCAAAAGAGACACAAATATACCTTAAAGATACACAATTTGACATTTAAAGGGACACAAAAAGACACCAAAGACATGCTAAGGAACTACAAAAAGACACAAATCTCAAATAAAAAGACACAAAACTACTACAAAGACACAAAAAACAACAAGGACACACAAAATTACAAGAAAGAGATACAAAACCACAAGGAGATACTGACAACTACAAACACAAAACGAATGACTACAAAAAGAGGCGAAAGCAGTCTGTGTGTCTAGTTATGTAGGGTAGGCGGTTGAGCTTTTTGCACGTCCGTGCCAAGTGTCTCATAATCCACCCATGATAGTGCTGATGTGATTTTTGACTCTCCACGAGTTTTGATGCCTTCATTACGACGCTGACTTGATCACCTTTCCTTTACCTGAGAAATGAAATGAAATGGAAATGCTAATTGCTAATTGCCAATTGCTTTTATCTCATCACCCTTGCTCTACTGTAATTCACTTTTTACCTGCCTTAATAAATCTTCCTTACACTGTTTACAAATTGTCCAAAATGTTGCTGCTAGGCTTTTAGCATGATCAGCAGTCAGTCACATATCA
Organism: Plectropomus leopardus; assembly: GCF_026936395.1. Lineage (NCBI taxonomy): Eukaryota > Metazoa > Chordata > Actinopteri > Perciformes > Serranidae > Plectropomus > Plectropomus leopardus. Next base: position 21,496,187 of record NC_142185.1, on the reverse strand, counting down.
CACTTATTTTAACTGTTTTGCATGTGCCATTTTAAAATGTTGACTCTCACTTACAAAGCCCTACGTGGCCAGGTTCCACAATATGTCATGCTCTGTTTTACATCTTTTCTTAAAAAATGTAAAAAAAAATCAAACAAATATTAATCTTTCTTTGTGCATCAAGCACTGTGATTGGTTGTAAAACACTATGATGTCATTGCTAAAATAGGAAATGACTGTCACAGCTACACCTGTAAACAAAATCTGATTGTTGCAGTCGAGCCCTAAATATGTGCTTGTTGACTGCCAGTTTAGTGTGTACATGTGCTAGTTCTCAGATGTTGGCTCGATGTCTCACAGCTTTAAGATTGATCAGGAATAAAAAAAAGGGACTGCAAAATATTTTCCAAATTGTACATGGTTTGAATATTTTTGGTTGGTGTTACTTGGCAAAGTTTTAATCATGAAGAAAATACTTTTCCAAGAAAGAGGAGAATGAATCATGCACCAAACAAAAATCCCTTCCCCACATTGCAACCACCAACACAACCACACAAAGAAAACCACAACCAGTTTCTCCAACATGGAAAGCATTTTCATCTGAGCTATGTGGTCTGAATAAAAGTTTTTCTTTTGATAAACGCTGCAGAAAAATCATGTTTCCTCCTCATGTTTCAACAGGAAACACAAAGCAAATACACATTGCTGCCTTTTATCTGGATCCAGTCTGGGCAAACATAAATGGCCAAGGCCTCATCTAACACTCTCCAAGGTCTTACGACTACTTGGGGAGAGGTTGCTTTTACAGCACCCTCCACCTAAAACTTGAACTCCCTCAGGTGACACAGCCGCTGATGCTCCTCCACATCCTGTGTGGCGCTGACGTTTCTGATCTCTAAGCACAGCATAAGGGATATTAAACCCTCACAGTTCCCCAAGCTGAAAGTAGTGAGACTAAAAAACCTCCCTTTGACTTCCTCCCAGCCGAAGTTGATGATGAAAGCTCAGAAGAAAGAAACCACTAAACAAAGCAGGAGAGCGTCTAGGAAAGAAAGAATAGGAAGAAATCAATTTTCACTGAGTTTCATTATCACTCTACAGAGATAAAGATAAGACAATTTGTAACAACTCTGTCACTTGATGCTTGCTGATGCACGAATCCACATCACTAATTCTTCAGATGCGTTAAATCAATACATGGCCTTCATTCCCAGCCTTTACAACAAATCCCACAAAGCACCCTGAGATTACAAATGAAGTAATGGCTATAAAGACATCTTTACTTTGAAAACAACAATATTTTGTAAGATCACTGACCAAGGTTTACATAGTGTCGACTGAACTATTCAGATTCCTTTACTTTTGAAAACCTGCAAACCTTTTCTTTCGTTGTGCATTCATTTTAAAAAGTATTTTTCTGGAACTAGCATTCAGAGTCCTGTGAAACGCCAATCTGTTCTATCAATGAATAAACAATAGGTTTCTTATGAGGGTTTATCTTTCAAACAAGCAAATATTTTTTCAATATTTTGTGTCATCTGTTACTGCATACACTGCATTTGGTGGTTCTCAGTGTTTTTCATTCTGTCTTTTAATTAGTCATCATCTCCAAACTTCAGGTGAAACCAGCTGCCTTCACTGGATGTAAATATGAGCTACGGGTTCACTCGCCAGAGCACACTTCTTTAAAATAACTATTTCACCGATAAGAGAATCCTTACATGAAACAATGTCTCTGTAATAAAAATATGTAAATATTTTTGAAATTGGTGCTACATGACCAGAGGAAACAGAGAAAAAGGACACTTTTGCTCAAGAGGTTGAAAACCTACAACTACAACTTCTTGTATAACAGTCAATTGATAAGATAAGTTTGAGAGAAAGACAACTTTTTGTCACTGCTGTTGGTGGCATCGGAGGCAGGGAGAGGGGATATCTAGGCACTGGTTCAATGGAGGGAAGATTATCACTGTATGTCTACACTAACCACATTGTTTTGATTCAAATCTGGTTGAAAATCGACAAAATATCTCTTTAATTTGGACCCAATGGACAGAAAATATGTAAGCAGAGTTTGGATATATGGTTAGACTTTTTTATTTAACACGATATGTGGCTTCTAAGCCTTGAGATTTGCAGTTTCTTGTTTTGAAAAGAGGGTATGCTGGAATCATGCCAAAAGGAGGTTCTCTACTCTCTCCAAACGCAGTCAAATTTAGGTAAGGTTTATATTTATACATCACAGGCACCTAGGAAGCAGTTACGTCTCTTGAAACCATCATATTCAACCTTTAATTTAACCTTTTATGTTATGTTTTCATTACTCAAATGCAGGAATACCATGGGAAATAGTTTAAAGATTGCATTCAATTATGAAACTATTCATCCATCAATCCACTTTCAGCTTTTTATTTTTCCTTCGTCATGGCAAAGGCTGGTTTTAATAGGGTATTCCAAATGTTGTTTTTCCCAAAAGCGTCGCACAGCTCCTAATAGCTGACATCTACGTCAGAGGGGATCGGTAATCCCTTCAGCTGGTTCTGGGTCTGTCATGGGATGTCCTCCCAAGATGGACAGGCCTAGAACACTTCTATAGAAAATGCCCGGATCAGACAGTTAAACCACCTGAATGAGCTCCTTTTAACAAGAAGGAGCAGCGATTTTACTCCAAGCTCCTCAGCTCGTTCCTGTGGGAGAGCCCACAAGAGGAATGAGCTTTACCTATTGCAGAGCACCCAGCTCTTACTGCAATCACAGAAGGACTGAATAGCTTGTAGCAATGGCCAGCCATGCCCATACACACGGTCATAGACCTTTCGATGCCCCTAAAATACATGTAGACTGATTGTACTCCCAAGACCTCTCCAGTGTCATAGCAAGAGAGCTGGTCCATTTCTCCATGATCAGGGAAGAGTTTTGACTGTTCAGGTTCAACAATTTGTTTCCCACACCTTGGCATATTGCATCCTACATCGACACCAGCATAAATGTGGCTAATTAGAAGAAGAGGAAGAAGAAGAATTCTCTATTGTAACATGTACATTGTACAGTGAAATTTGCCCTCTTCATTTAAACCATCCTCTACAGAGCAGCGAGTGGCCATGTGCAGCATTCAGGTAGCAACTTCACATCTTCTGCCAGCACCTCAGTCAGGAGCACCAACAGGAGTATTAATGTACATGGTTTGATGATGGGAGAGGAAAAACAGGCAGAGCCGGAGAGAAAATCCAAACTCTTTACATTTGACAGCCGGGATTTGAACCCAGGACATTGCTGTGGGGCAACAGTGCTAACCACTAAGCCACCATGCAACTACTGCTCTGCCTTCTGATCTAGTTCTGACTCCTTTCCCAGCACACAGGTGCTGTCCTGACACATATGTCAAATGCAGTATGCCAAAAACTAGGATATCCTATAGCATCTGGGCAAATTTCGCAGTACCCATAATCCTATGCGCTACAAAAGATATGTCACATTGACAGAGCCGCAGACAGATAAAGCTCACTAAACGCTGACGCTGAGGAGCTACAATGACAAGAATCAGTCATATACAATATACAAGGTATGCCCCTTAAACTTAAAAGTTAAAACTACATACATTGCAACAACAGAGCTCCCTGGGTTGACTTCCGTCTCTGGCGAGCTCAGTCTTTTCTTGTATCTTTAAGGTTACATTAAGTAATAACATTAATATCTGCTGTGTTCCAAATCACTTAATTCTTCTTTTCACTTCAAATTTTGTGCTTTGGCCTGCGGCAGATATGAGTAAGAGGGTCATAGTTCGTGGCACAATGTTTTGACAAAGTTGTAGTGTGTCCAAATTGTACACATACTCCATGCAACAGTATGTACGCTGTAAGGGCAGCTGCAGTATGTTCTCAAAATAAAAAGGAAAAGTATGTGATTCAGAACGCATTGTAAGTTTACCTGTCATTGCTTCCTGAAAATTCTGTGACATAGCTGTTGCTGCAACAGCGTCACTCTCACTTTTGAGTGCACCTTTCATCTGTCTGCATTGACAACGATAGATTTGAGAGCACAAAAACCATGGCATGTGTCTGGTATCATAGCCGCCCACCTTTACCTGTCATCTGATCAGCAACACATCACGGCTGATTGCAAAATCCAGAAGCACAGTTGTTTCAGGGACAATATTTGAATTCACATGCCTGTATGTTGTGTGTATAGTACATTGTGTTTGTGAGCATAGTTTTATGCACTAATGCATGGACACATACAGTTCATGTATGCAATCTACAACACTGCCAGTAGTGTTGTTGATATTCTAAAAGCAACCACATAAATACATGAAGAAATGCAAAAGAAAAGATGAAAATGTAAATATCTACAATATTACCATATGCTAATAGAATATTTCTTTAATTTATTCTCATTTTGCATAATTTAGGAGTGTGGCGCATCATGTAAAAGCAACCAATAAACACTGCATGCTCATGAATATGAAGATGTTTTAGGTGTTAAATGGGTTGCAGCATCACTGCCTACCTTTTTTCAAAAGTGCTCCAAACACTTCACACAGCAAGCATTAAGTTAGGAGACAGGATCACACAGTTAGGAAGTGTTTGGTGGGGGGGGGGCACACAAATGCACACACACACATACCTACAGAAGCACATATTTTTTGCAAGACTAGATCTTACAGCATAATAGTGCAGTCTGGATCGAGGGGAGGAATTAGATCTCCTGAAACCACAATGTGTAATTGACAAACAGAAGACTCATCAACAAACCCACCAATCAATGAGCTCACAGTTGTTACTGCCAGTCAGCTGGTGGAGGGTTTTAAAACTACTGAAACCAATCAAATTTTATCTGTATGAGGGAATCAATTACATACCTGGCTATGGAGTCCCATATGCCTTTGCTTTCGCTATTTTCACTTAAAAGATCTTCATTGATCTTCTCAGCCTTTTTCTGCACCTAATAAGAAGAAGACAAAATCCAATGATTTCATTACAAACTGTGTAAAATCATCCCAACATCCCTAATATTTGACCTTCTGAAGAGAATTTTACTGTATGCTGCTGAATAACATCCAGCATGTGTGGGGAGTTTTTCCTTGGGTGATGTGAGGGTCTAAGGGCAGAGGGATGTCGTACACTGTAAAGCCCTCTGAGGCAAACCATGTTTTGTGATAATGGGCTATATAAATAAAACTGACTTGAAAATTCTTGCGTACTTTACAAATATCTCAGAAATACACTCACTCTGACTTTGATGATCTTACTGTGGAAACTGTTGAGCAAAACAATGACATCACCAGCATCTGCAGGGGAATCGGTTCCATCATGCCTGAAAAAGTGGATAAAGAGAGAGAAAGTGTTTACTGTCACTGAGAGCGAAAATCAATGATCGTGAAATCTGGACAATGGATCTGCAGCGGGTTAGTCTAACACAGGTGAAGCCCCATTTGGTAGCTGAAATGTATCAACAGACTGCAGAAGAAAATCTATCAAGTCGAAATTACACATTTTTCAAAATAATAGCAATTTAATACAAGCTCAAAACATGTAATAAATACTGATCATATTTGATTCCTCATTGATTGTGGCCATTTTCAGAATTCTACATATTTAAGTACAACCTGGATGATTCAGCCTTTCTATATGCAAACTGGACACAAAGAGGGACACCGATTAGCCCACAGTCTTTATATCATTTCCAAATACATGGCTAAGCCACACACATGACAATCATAAAACTATGTCATTTTTAGCTTTTGAAGAATCTGAACAATTTATCAGTTGCAGTCTGGCAAGTAAATTAATTGGTTATGGATAGTAATCTGTACTGTCTGCATAACAAAGTTCAATTGACTCTACTATCATGCATCATGTAAGGGATAATCCCAGATGAGATGACCATTATCAGGAATTAATGCGAAGGCTTGCACCTGTTGCCTCTGCAAATGCAATTAATTCCAGATAATGGACACCTTGAAGGGCATTATCTTGCCTAAGAAAAAAATGAAGAATATTCATTTATATTACTATGCTTTGTGCATCCAAATCTGAAGTTTTTTTCAAGCCATAACTCTGCTTCCCTTGTAACACCTGAAGGTTTACTTAATACCTGAAAAAGCATTACAGCCCCATCCTATGCAAAGGAAATGTTGTCCGCTACTACAGTAAATACAAATAACTTTAGATACGACTTAACATAATAAGAGTTATTTCTAGTCTGCTAGCCCTTAAGCTCAGCTGCTGGCAAGGAAACTAACATTATGCTAGCTACATTTTAAGTCAATGACATCCTGTATGGTTAACAAACATTAAATATAATTTGACAGTATGTGTAACAACATCAACCAGCTAATTAGCAATGTCACTGTCCCCGAATTAATATCAAGATTTTTGTGAGCAAATGCTATGTCATGTGTAACTGCAGGGTCGATTCCAGCCTCGGCCCTTTGCCGTCATCCTCTCTCTCTCTCCCCTTTTCACACTCGTGCTGTTCTATTAATTAAAGGCAAAAACACCCTAAAAAATATCTTTAAAAATAAAAAGTTTCAATTACAGAAATAAAATGTTATTGTTTTTTTTTTTAACTGAAATTAGCCTTTACATTTTGAATCCAACTGACTTATCATATTAATAATTCTGTAATACTGTGATACCGTGAAACCGCAATATTTTCTGAGATGGTTACTGTACAGTGAAAATCTTACACTGTTACAACCCTAATGTGAATATTGTGTGTGGATGGATGAAAGAATATTCAAGACAATACAATGCTATCTATAGTACAAATTTATCGCTTGCTCTTAATTTTGCCGCTTGTTTTTATCTGCTAGCTTAAAATATGATATCAGCCGAGTGCAGGATCGCGTCAGCTGTTGCCAGATATCCCGAGAGTGTGTTGCTAAAACAGAGATGTGGTAAATTTGCTCCTGATACTGTATGTCTGAAAATATCTGAAAAATGCCATTTTAGTGCCAGACTGTTATGAGGGGTAAGGGCTTGTGATGAATGGGTTCGATATTTACTTCAGTGACTTTGGGGCAAGAATCTGTCATCATCTATTCTCACATTCACTTTTAACGTTGGAGTGAATAGACTCAGGATCGCCGCTAGCCTCCTAAATGGGCAGGGCAGTGGTGAAACCCATTTGGCACATACAGGAAACGAATCTAAAGTGTGCCATTTGGTTTATCAATGGTCTCTGATACTAGGCATCTCATTACTTTAGAACAGTGAACAGATAGTTTCAACGTAACTACTTCGGGTGTCCTTTATCAGGTTTTCATGGGCACCCTGCAGCCAATCACAATCAAGAATTCGCCCTACCATGGTATAAAAACTTTATATGTATTAGTCAAAAGTCCAACTGACACCACAAGTTTCCCCCTTTCACAATCAATAACTAAGTTCTACACGATTTTCATATTTACAGGGAATTTTTTCTGTTCATAAAAAAAAGGAAAAAAGATCTAATCTTTATTGACTGTCCTTTACACGCTGAAGAGACAGTGTTTAGCAGTGAAAGTTTAGATAAAGAGCCAGAACAATTTGCATCTGAAACCAACAGTGTGCTGTGGGCATGATGTTTTCTGTAGGCTGATGCAGAAGTTAGCATCGCCCTGGTTCCCTAGCCACAAAGCCTATAAGATTTTTCCTCTGGATTTTGAATTGAGGCAGAAAATGAGATCGGCAGCAAACTAACATTTATGATAATTACACATTTTGTTCAGCAAGATCACCTTTACAAATAAACACCACTTTCAGGATTTTTAAGGCCTAAATGAAACAGCCAAAGGAAAAAGCTAACATTAGGTTGTAAAAAGACTGCACTACAGACACAAGACTTAATGTCACCACCATACAATGATATAAACAACTTAAAATTAAATAGATTAGGCAAAATGTTTCATATGTTACAAGTCCAGCTAACACCACAAAAGATAACCCCTTTTGCCATCAATAATTACTGTCATCACAATTTCCAATTTCCGTACCTGTACTTCACAAGCCAAGGACAGGCTCTATTTAGCAGTGAAAAAACTATATACAATGTCATATAAATTGCTCATATAATGTGCTGTATATGAATTATACAAGAAGTCACAGAACTACTCAGCCAATCGTCCGACATAGATTTCCATTTTTATAGTGTGCTTGGGAGAAAAACATTTGTTGTGACTGTGACTGAGGTTGATTCACATGTTTTAGCCATAGCAACAGTGTAACAAAAACACACAGGAAAAGCTTGTTTCATGAACAGCAGCTAATGGACAGACCCCTAACAGACAGAGACAAGAGCACGCACTTAAAAGAAAGCGCGTACTGGGACAGCTGCCAGGGTCACACTCATGATCATATTCATTACCCTCCATCATCATTAAGAATCACCTCACCATTATTTTATCCATCACTACTTCCCAGCCATGTTGCGTATACTGGTAGATTTAATGCGAAAGTCTGTACAGTATTGACTGCGTAACACTGGCCTTTCACAGTAATTGTTTTAGGACTGATTTGCCCAGTGGAGAATGCGTTCTGGCAGGCAGGATCTGCTGGGTCTCATGGTGAAAAACCAGAGAGCAAACTTCAGGAAGAAATGAGCAATAGACTATGATGCACGGCAAGCCATTACGACCCCAGTGCTTACTAAAGGCAAAAAACTAACCTTATCACTATGATAAATGCTCCCTCCTCATTGAGCCTCAAAGTGCTGCTTGTGTTTTGCCCCCCTCTGCTGTCACCGATGCAACTCAGCCTTTAGGGCTTGTGTTAGAAAGCACCAGAGATCAATCTGTATCCATGCTCTGAGGAGAGGAGAGCTGGCCGTCTCATTCATCGCTGTCAGAGCGAGGTGCGGTGGCAGCACAGGGTGCGGGAGGAAAAACGCAGGCTCTGGGAATGGAGAGCACGGACACTCCCACTAGACTCTGATCGGCCACCTAACCAGAGCAGAGTGCCGCTAACCACAAGAATAATGACACTGCCAAGGTGAAAAATGACATCACCTCTTAGCTTCACCTGGAGGATTGGGGAATAAATCTTGGTTGTCTGATATGATTTCAGAGGAACCAAGGGCTGTATGTGTCCTAAATCTTATGTGAGGATAGCCAGAGAGGATGATATCTTTGATTGTAGGGACATCTAGTATGATGCACTTTAGCTGAGCATGCACACTCATATACATAAAGTCACTAACCTAACTTCATAATGAGGGATTTTCATATCTTTGTTATGTAGAAATTTTATGAGCTATGAGTCCCTTTGATAAATAAGAATTTGATTTTTTTTAGATCAAAGTGGGGGGTACCACAGTGCATCTTAGTTAAAGTAAAAGTGCAGAATTAAAAGAATACAAGGCAAAGAAATTTGTATTTTGTTAAAAACTGCATCAAACCAACTGAAGCACAATACTGTTTCTATTCGTCCTGGGAAATTAGACAACGCCGACGCACTCTGTCTAGTATATGCAGCCTTTGACACCTACGCCATCCTAACTAAAACACATTCTGCTGCGGATATTTTGCTGTCTGAGGTGGATGGCACGGCAGGTGACCAACTGAATCATCCCTCCACTCTGTCTTCTCTTTAATAGCACCCCTCTCCTCCCACTTGTCTCTCTCCCCTCTGCGGTGAGCAGAACTCCCTGCACTCATCAAAACCTTGAGCTGCTACAGTGTCAGCAGCTCTCCATGTTACCATAGTGATGGGTTTCACAGCTACCGGTATGAAATGGAGAGGTAGCTGAAAACAACCTTCATGCTGAGCAACTGATGAAGCTGCCTAATTAGCATCATAACTTTTTTTTTTCTTAAAGATATTAATGCCTGTAAGGGATGAGATTGGAAAGACAACAATGGCATTAAAAATAGTCTGCCGACGCTGGTGAATACTCACGTGAGAACCTGGTAGATGTCTTCTGATCTCCCTTTACGTAATCTCAAGATCCAGGCACCAGGATTGGCTTTCAGCTGGAAATATCCCTGTTGTAGTATTTGTAGTAAGCATTAAATTCACAGCTCAAGCACAGCATTCAAAGTTACTACTGTTGTTAATGCCTGTGCTGCCCTTCAAAGGCAAACCGCAGAAACTACGCAAACACTGAAACTTGGAAAAATGGCTTCAAAGTTTTTTTTGACTGTCCAGCCAAATCTGTTAGAGTCCGAAAAGTGGTAATGCACTTATTAAATTACAATTATTTATGCCTAATAACCATGATCAGTAATTTGACTCCAAAAATACACTAAGATTTTAGTACTTTGCTCCAGGGGTGTTGTAGTGGGTGGAAAAGCAGGACTGACTGCCTGGGGCCCTAATTGGAGAGGGGCCCTCATTAGGCTGGTTTTGTTTGTATTTTTTTATTTGAAGGTAATAAGTGACATAACTTTATTAAAATGGGCTTAATATTTTTTTTTGTAAGACTGAACTATGTATAAAAACAGTGGAAGCTCTCTGAGGTCCCTCTCAGCCCTAAAATGCACAAAATGGCTTAATTAAATACCTGCCATTTGTTAGCAAGTTTTCATGGAGATTTTGTGTATCTCAATCTGCATGTGAGATTCCACTGCCTTCACTGATAAAACACATTGATCCTCATATTCATTGCTTGTACCTGTTTAAGCCATGCCGCGAAATCTCAATTAAATCGCCAGCTTTTGTCCAATTTGCACTTCCTCATCTACAGTGACAACTAGCTAGCAGACAGCAGCCACAAACAAAATATGAGTGTTGGTTCCATTATCCTGATGAAACATTAATGCAAGACACAGTCAGTAAATTAAAAAAAGATGATACCAAATATTTTGAGATTTTACAATGCAATGTCAGTAAAATCATTGAATCCCTTCCCTTTTTTTTTTTTTTTTAGCATTTTTAAGACTTTTGGAAGATTGTTTTAGGACATTTTAGTACCAATTAAGACCTTATTTTCATAATGAATAATTCAGTAACTTTGAGGACTTTTTACAGATCAGCGGGAACCCTGAATAAATACAAATTTAGTGTTTTATCTTTATTTTATCAGTATGAGGAAAACTTCTTTTATTTCTTGTTTGATTAAATTTGTATTTGTTTCATTAGATATCTGCTTTAAAAGTGGTAACAGAGATTTTTTTTGCATTCCTCAAGTGTTATTTTGTTGTAAAATTCACTTTAACATGATTGACTTTAATTAGGATAACTTGACATCATCATCTTCATTTTGCTATGGTCATTAACACATTATCAATAATTAACCGGTTGGCATCATCCTAATTCTCTGCACCATCCAATGTAATATGCTTACTGCGGATTTCCTTGGTACAATAGAATCCAAAATCTCAGGAAATCCTGGGCAAAGCGCAGTAGGTATATTCACTGTGTGTTGTCTTGGGCTCTGATTGAATTTTGTAGTTACTTCTTTTTTTAACAGTCTATATTCACCAAAGCAGAACAAGATTAATGCAAGAAATTTCATCACAAGATAGTTGATAGATGTTTTACTTCAGTCCTAACTTAATTTTGACTAAAACTGTAGTAACTGCAGTTAGCCTTTGCACAGCAGAATGATATCCACACCATATATCTAGCACACTTCAAGTAAACTGTCTTGGTAAGTCGAACATTGAGAAGACCACTCACCAGGTTAGCCATGACAATAGTGTCATACATGAGCGGGTCGCGACTCATGCCCAGGGTAAACTGCAGTCCACGGGGAGGCTGGCCGGTTGACAGATCAAAGCAGTGGCCCTCCAGCAAGAGGTGCTCCAGCTCGTACTCTGCTGTCACTACCCCACTCACCTGGAGCGAAACCACAAAAAACAATGGGGGGATGATTAATAGAATGCACCATGGCCCTGATTAAGAGGTGAGAAAGATAAGATTGCCGGTAGCAGGATACCTCCTGCAGGTGGATGTTATCCAAGTCATGGGGGCTGCGGACAGCCTGCACCATCCAGCTCTCTGGTGTGATCATATTAAGGGTGAGAAGGGGAGATTCCGGGAGGTCCATGAAGCGAGCGACTGGTCCTGGAGACACTGTGTCATTGGCCAAGAAATTCACATCAGACTCCAAGACAAAGCGGTAAAAGCTGTGGAGACAGACAAACAGAGATGGACAACATTTAAGTGCTTGCCCTCCAAATAACTGCAATTTAACGTAACATCAAATAATGTAGTTGGAAAGTAAAATGGTCAATATTCTACAGGACTTTTTGCCACTGGACTGAGTCGACTATTCCATCCAACAAACGCGTTGTCCTCTTCAGAAAGCACTAAAATGATGACATGTTGTGCAGTAGCCTTCTTTCTAGGACAAGAGAGATGGGCTGTATTGTGACAGCTGCGTGTACACAATCTCCTTAAAGTAAAGAATCTAATACTATTACTGCCAGTGTTACTGCTCAGCCAATAAGAGAAATATGTGCGCTAGTCTATGCACCACTATTGTTCCCTTTTTTGTTATTACTCAGAGTTGTCACAGAGGCTAGCCCGGGGCTAATCTTTATGCTAATTGCTTTTCTTCAGTGCACCCTCTGACACTGAGGAATCATAATGAGTGTAGAAAACGTGGCAGATTTTAGCATTACCAATGCTAATTCTTTTTTATTTTGAATGCCTTCTTATTCTCAAAGGTAGACCATCACATTTCTTATTCACAGGGAGAAATCTTAAAAGTTAAATACCACCACAGCAGCCATGTTTCTGTGGACCAGTCCAGAGTGGAGGAGTTACAGAGAGGCTGTTGACTCAAGGGATGAGCTGCTAACACAGCAAAGGAAAGTGGCAAGGGAAAGGTTGTTTGTAGTTAGGAAGGAGAAACCCAGTATACCAGAGGACAGAAAGGCTTCATTCCACTGGTTTCAATTTGATGAGATGACAAATAACCCAAAAGAAGAAAAGTGAGTAAAAGATGAACAGCTCTGTGGTCTCTGCTAGGAGAATGAGAATTACACTTGTGAATGAAATGAAGGCAGAATACGATTCATGTGTGCCACAGACAGCAGTGTTTCCAGGAGCGGGCGATATGATAACCAAGCTTCTGGCTCTACAAGGGAGATGGGGCAGGGAAGTTGAAACTTTATGGTCACAAAACTTTTCTGTGGTTCTAAACTACACATCACCCAGTAATGATCAGGACCTCTATGATTAATATGGTTAATCTCTATGGTTAATAAAATGGAACAAAATTGCTTATACCATTTCTCACAATATTTTATTCAACTGTATATATGTTGACATTTAATTACATTTTGGGATAACTGTGAATATTGCGTCAAGCACCACTCAAAGAGACAGCTGGATATCCATTAATAAAACAGGCTGCATGCATTGGCATATCTTATATTGAAAGGTAAGATGCAATTCTTAAAAAGTTGAAGAGCCTGATTTTTTAAATATAAAAATGTAAGCCCTATCTGGGATGTAAAGGTATTTGTTGTAAGGTTAAGGGATTCCAGTATATTTTATAGCCATAAGAATTTTCTTTTGGCATTTTAGCCTTTATTAGAAAGGACAGATCATTAGCGTGAAAGGTGAAGAGAGAGGGGACGACATGCAGCAAAGGGCCACGAGCGTGAGTCGAACCTGAGGCCACTGCGGCAAGGACACTGTCTTCATTTGTGGGGCGCCTGCTTTATCCACTCAGCTATCGGACGCCCCTTTATAGCCATTTTAAGTATATTTTGGTGATTATTGGTGCAATAGTCCACCTTCCACGCTCTCTTAACCTCTCTCACTTTCTCCCTAAAACAACCCCTGCCTCCAACAACAACACTGTTGTCCATCCTGATGTTTTAATGTGGACATTGTCATATGTCAATTTGGTTGACATCGTCCAACCCTAGTTCTCGATCAACACAAGTGATTTAACGAGTACTATCTTGCTAGTTGTTCCAAATTTTAGCTTCCTCCCCAGCCCAGGTACTCACATTTTAGTGGTTGAATGTGAGTACAGTACTTTAAAGAAGCAACCAGCAATACTAAATATTTTGATAACAAATAGCAGTTAAGTGTTTTTGCAGTGTAACAAATCCAGCTCATCTATCTTTGATGTAAAAATATAATATAGCCATTTGTGTCATTAGTCAGGAGGACAGGAAGTGTGGTGGGTTGGGAAGGCACGAGGCCTTGTGACTGCCTTGTAAAGGAGGAGTTATTTCCACCAACTCAATTCCAGCTGGTCTCTGGCAGAGGTCAGTAAAGGTCATACAGTAAATTGTCCCTCCAAAGTGAGGGTATCCCTCCTGAAAATTTTCTGTCAGTTTTGAAAAAAGAAAACAAAATCTTTTGAGCCAATTCAGTGTACTGCCACTACACATAGCTCAACCCATTATGGAACATATCAAAAAAGAAAACACTCTGAATGACATGATGACTAACATTCACTCAGTGGTGTGAATGTTAATGGACAGTTTAAACCTTTTATTGGTGTGATTTTTTTTTTTTTTTTAAACGTTTTGTTGTTTTTACAGCATGTCTTGAACCGCAACAATGCAAGCTGTAAGCAATTTGCCCCATGATGCAAGGGGAGGCCCAAAGCAATAAGGTGGTGTTATTAAGCAGATTGCATCTGTGCAGTATAATCTTACAAAGGGAGGGAGCGCGGCAGAGATGCTAAGTCTGCAGCGGTCAGAGGATACACAAACAAGCCAAACAGGAAAATTTAATTACTGTTGGAGCTGGAGCTTACCTCTTGAGAGGCATCTCGGACAACTTGGCCCTGCAATTCATAAACACCTGCAGTCTCACATTGACCACTTGACTGAGCACCTGCAGGAGTCACAGAAAAAGAGACCCAGTTACAGAGAAGAGGCTCAAAGTAGAGCCCAGTCCAGACACAAGGCATGCATTCATATATCTTTACAACACATTATCTTTGATGATCTAACAGTGGTCACAAAATAATGAGGTAGTAGTTATGAGCACACTGAGCTGCCTTACTAAAGAACAGCTGTGATGCTGATATGCTGGATCTGATCATAATTTCCATTGCAGTACACAAATGAAAAGTATGCACTGCAACAGTTACTGAAGGTGGCTGTCTGACTGGCCGTCTGTAAAGGCATGGTGAGTCATATTTTCATATTCACCCGAGTCAAATTCTTCAACACGGTGAGCCTCTAACCGGCTAATGGGATTCAGTGAAACTAAGCCCACAAAGGACACTTTCTAAAAAAACTCAAATTAAAAATCATACTTGTTTTAGTTTACAAAAATGTTTCTATTTTTCTGATCAATTTTTCAGACTCAATAAATACATTTAATGCATTAGAAGGTACAATATCTATCAGTTTACACTTTGTATATAAAAGACAATAACCATGAAATGAAATCATAGCATCATGTGAGGGTAGAAAAAAAAGAAAAATCAATTTGAGCTTTTGCACCATGGAAAGCTTTGTGTTTCTGTACCCTTCCTTTCAGTGAAAGTGATTTAAAGTGCCCCTGCTGTATTTGGAATCAATGAAGAAGAGAGGTGAAGAATACGAGAGAAGAATACAGCTTACAATCAGTAGAGGGGACATCTTCTGTGCCTCCCTAGTGAGCGGGTCAACGATGGCCACAACATCATAGAACACCTCGTTTTCACGTGGGGGGAGATGGAGCACACTGAGGTGGAGAACAGCACACCAAAGCGGATTCAGCAAACACAAGGTTATACAACCCTTATTCAGCAGAACTGCAAATCAAAAGATTTGCCTTTCTGCACTGCTTGAAATGATGGTGTAGCAATTTTCAGATCCATTATAACAAAAGGAGAGTAAACACCTCCCTGTGAGCTGGGAGAGCCAATAGGACAGTAAATAGAGGGGGGGAAAAAACTCTGCCCACCTGTGACTGTCTTTGATAAAGTGGACGTCCCTCCTGACCTCTCCTTTGGGGGCTGCAGTGAGGAGGGCGTCGACTTTCATGACTAAGTCACTGGCGCTAAAGGAACACAGGTGTAAAAGGGTCAGTTCATCATTTATTAACGCTACGTTTCAGGAGAGATGTCAAACAGAGCTCACATAATGTGATGTCAAGCTGTTAACAAGGTAGCCTCATAAATTAAATAAAGGAATACCCCACCTGAAAAAAATGACCATTTACATATCAATTACTCACCACACAGTGCTATTAATTCATGAAAAATTGCATGTTTTTATGGTAAATGCAGAATCCAAAAAGTGTTCATGAATTTTAGTACATGGGGACCACGTTAAACAAACCCTCACACATCTCGTGCAGTATAATCCAAGAAATTCCCAAATGCATACATTGCTGCTAAAACAATACAATAAAAAAGGTCATTTTGTGGGTGAATTATACCTTTTAGGTAAATATACTTCAAGCTGAGAATTACAAAACACTAGATATAGCTTAAAATGTAAGGTAAAAGATGTTTTGTTTGGAAGGACTAGTTTGTAGAGCCTTTTAGACAAAACTAAAGTGGTACAAAGAGAAAAGTGTTAAAAAGTATCTGACACTGAAACAACTATTGTCGTTATCCTCCAATGATGAGATTTCTTAAATGTTTATCACAGGCAGTTAAAAAAAGAGGAAGTTAAATACAAACATACTGCTTTGGCTTCATCCCCATCATTTTAACTTTGGCTTTGACTTTCTCTGCAGAGCCGCTTAGCGTAATCTTCTCCAGCAGGTGGAAATCCTCCACAGTGAATTCTTCCTGCTCTTCAAATGGACCAAGGATCTATCATGAAGACAATAATGCAGTCACATCACGACTTTTCCCATTCTTATCTCAGCATATATTATTTACCACTTTCCAAGGCAGTGTTAAATGTAATGTGATTGTAGCACAGTGTTTTATCTACTTAAAGTCATGGCATTCACTGACAGTGCCTGTGTTTTCATCCTTTCTATTTTGGGAGTCCTGCCACTGCAGAAGCGGAGGAATGTAAAATGATATTAATTGTTACTGCCATCTCAGAGGCTGGCCTCTTCATCCGTGGCTGTCAGCATCACTGCTGCTGAGACATCAGTCATCAGCTCTATACACACATGCAGTCAGCACATACAGACACTCACACAGACACACAGCGCAGTTTGTGCCACCTGTGACCTTTAAGAAACATCCATGCTGATTTGACAGGACTAAGGAAACACAAGAGGGAAAATCCTCCAAAGTGCAGCGGCTTAGAGGATCGGTCTCCACTGTACCAAACAAAAGCAGCAACATTTAACCAATGCTTTGCCTTTCTCACAACATCATGTGGTCAGTTTAACTCTTTACGCAGAAATCTATGGATCAATATGTTTGTAAAGATGCTAACTCAGCTGAGTTGAAGTCCACTCACCCTGCCGTTGCTGATCACTGCTCGTTGACCAGGACTCAGTTTCAGGACGTCTCGACAAAACAGCTGTTGACTTCGAATAAAATCCACTTCCAGTGTATTGAACTTTTTCTCAAATGCATCTTCGTCCATGCCCTACAGCAGAATAACAAAAGTTTGTTAAGGATATTGGATAAATGAATTGCATTGTTGGCTCACATTTGAATTTCGATGTATTGCACAATCCAATAGACCAGCTCATGGACCGTTCTCCCTGTACAGCCTGTCCAAAACAAAATCTGAGTGATGCATTGGCGTGAAGAATGATGTATGTGAGGCAAAAAAAAAAAAAATGATTCACAACATCATTGATGCCTTGCATCAGCACAATCACTGCAGTTTTCAGACATAAAATATTTCAGCCAGAGGAGTGAGCTGTCAGAAATGCACATGCGTGAAAATGAGATTAATCAATTTGTAATTAATATAACAAACTCTTAATTAAGCCTCGGCCAGTTTTGTCTATAACAAATTAGGTGTGGGAGTGTGGAGGGCAGAGTCAGGTTATTAGTTTCTCCAACATCTCTTCTCAGGAGAACAGGTGAAATACCAATAATGTCAGCACAATCCAGTCAGCAAGTCTGTCTGGCAGCCAATAATAAACTCATATCCCTTGACTCTGGGTCTCAACTCACACAGCCACCTCCTACCCATCATTCCATTGCTATTTCCAGCCCATTCTCTCCCCGTTGTCTAAGGCTGCTATAATTGAAGGGCAGTTTGTTATGGTGCGTCCCAAATGTAACCTGTGCTGTATGACTTATTCCTGATGGAAGAAATAGGAGCTCTCCTGTCAGCTGATTTGTTGATTAGCGCCTCGATCTTTTTTTTCTTGTGTGTAATGCAGTGTGGGTGGATACTGCACACTACAGCATGGAGAACACTACTGGCTGTAGACTGCTTACAGCAGCAGAGTGATGGTCAGGCTTGGCTGAACACACGTTGGCTTACACAGCCATGAACGGTGAGCAGGGGCTCAGCTATTCATCAGGTCCAGGAGACCGGGTATCCCCCAGCACTTTTAAGTTAAAGATTCAGCGTGTGGAGCCTGCCTTGTGCTGGCCCCTGAGACAGATCAAGTGGAACTGACAGTGAGTAGGCCGCTCGCCTTGGCATCCACAGGCTGTGGAGCATCATGCGTGCTCTAAATGTATTCTGTTAGCTGATGTTCAGAAGGGGGATGAGAAGATGGGCTCATCAATCACCATTTTCCCCGACTGTGCACTTGAATCAAGAAAGCACTGGCAGAGAGATCTCTGTAAGTGGTAGTATCCAACCTTTGTGTGCCTCCTTTTTGCCATTATGCTCATCAAACCTGCCTAAAACATTATCATTGAGTACATTTACATGCACAAAATATCAAGTTTTTTGCTGTTAAAAAAGCATGGCTAATAAAAATAAATATTCCACTAATACTCCCATTTACATGCAGTGAATACTCTGATTAACGTGCTGTATGTAGTTTAAATGTCAAATTATAGAAAAGCGGAATGGCCGACTCCACTTGTGCCATTTAGTTTCTTGGCATAAATATATATATATATATATATATATATATATACATATATATATATATATATATGTGTGTGTGTTGTTTTTTTTCTAAAGTTTCAAACCCTGGCGAACTTGTTCAACGGTGCAGACACAGCCTCCTTCTTCCATTCCTTCAACCACCTTCTTGTAAAGGTTTTATTGTGATATTTGTGCTCATATTCAAAATCGTGCTGATATCCAAGTCTTTTCTAATGTTAAAAAGTAGGTGTGTTTCTCCTTCTGACCAGAAATGTGGGCTATTCTTTTGGACATGCATCTCTACCCCACAGCGTTGAAAACTGTTGGCTAGTTGGTTTGTGTACAGTGTGTCCATGACAACTCAGAGAGCTGACTGTGAGCAGACGAGAGGCCGTGTGTCATAAACTGTAATGAAAAACCCAATTGAGACGCATATTCCGAATGTTCTGTGTACATGTCCAAATTATGCTATTAAAAACCCAACAACATTGCACAACCTACTACTTAGTTGAAAAATGCTAATTTTAGAGAAAGGCCTGATTTGGAATATTCAAATGAAATATACTCTTTACATGACCCTCATCAGATTTAAAATATTATCATCAGTGTGCATGTAAACATAGTCAATAGTATCACGGTTGAAAAAAATTCCTCCCATTTTGCAGAGACACATTTCACAGATTCACCTTACACTGACAAAATCAAAGGGGGGGCAACCAAAAATCAGTAATTTTATCCAAATAAATTACATTTCTTACTTTCAACACAGTTGCATTGTAGTCCCTGCCTATGTTTCAGGGTTGGAAGATATGACGCTATATACCATAAGACAATATAAATTTATTAGCTGTTAGAGATTTTGACATACTGTTTATATTTAGGTAGCTCTCCTTTTTATATCCGCGGTTGTATTAGTCCCTGGCAGGCAGTGTTGCAAATCAGTGAGCAGGACTGTTTTATGGCAGCATTGGATTTATAGGATTTTGCAGCAATGCGATGAAGCACCTCAGGTAATGTACCCTTTACTCTGGTTTAGCCGAAGACAGACATTTCCATCTGGTTATTTTACGTCTAAATTTTATAGATTGAATTTACAGAAAATTAAGCATATCACAATCTATATATCAATTAAATGATGGCCTTTCACTTTTTATTTTGTATATTTGTGTCACACAAACTATACGCTTGCCTTGTTTCTATGTTTGCTTCTTTAATTTGTGTCGTCTAACAAATTCCAATCATTTCAGAGGAAATACAAGATTCACCACCTCAGCTCAAAGGTATTTACATGTTTAACACAGCAGATAATAAATTGTAATTTTCTAATCAGCCTAAACTGCTGGCATCAGAAAATCTCTATGTTTACTGCTTGTGTTGACATATTCCAGCTAATTGTGGAGGCAGGTAGGAGTTATCTAATCCCCACATACGGTAATTGTAATGATGATCATGTAAACTGTTTCTTTCAATCAGTCAGGAGGCAGATCACACGTGCTATGAACCCAATATGATGGTTTCTTCTTGGTTATGCTACTTTCTCATTAGTTCACACAGGTTAAATATGATAATATACCAACATCACAATAGGCTCATGTCTTAAAACATAAACATCTGTGAAACTCGAATTACTGACTCGCAATTGTATGCCTCTGCAACAAGTCAAGTTTTAGTGTAATGTATTTTTTTTTTATTATTTTAATTATTTAACCATTATTCAACCAGGTTATACCCATTGAGAGTAAGAATTTCTTGTCTGTCTAGACTAAACTTTTTTTTGGTAATATAGAAGTTATCACTATACTGACATGTTTGATTCCAGTGAATAATTTATAGTAAGAAACATGATGTCTTCACTCAGAGATGATTTTATCAGAGTTATAAAAGAGGACTTATAGATAGCTTTGTCACATGGTGCACCAACAATAATTACCTGAAGCCCAAAATCAGTAAAACTAATGAGCCTGTTCTGGAATACCAGAAATGATGGAACGAGAGGACTGCATGCACTGGTCCCACGGGACCCAACACAAATCTTGTGGGAACAAGTTGTTTTATCCTTGCTGCATGTGGGAGCGAGCGGCCAAAATAAAAAACTTTTTAAAAAACGTGCTGGTCCAAGACATTAATTACCATGAAGGATGGAGACGTCAACAAGTTACGTGGAAAAGCAGATAAAAGCAGGACAAAACAAAAGAAATGCAAGGGAAGTCACACACTTGGAGGGATTTCTCAGGAATATTACAGATAATAAAATTAATGAATCTCACAAAACACCAGAATAACTGTAATTATGAAAGTAATTATGCACTAGAACATTACTTTATTACTGACAGCTATGCATGTCGCTCTTAACACCACAGTGAAATAATGTGAGACTGGCGAAGACTCAAACTATTGATAATCAATGTATCTACAATCACTCTATTGTGTAGATATGTGTGGGCAGCATGTTTGCAGGTGCAAGCTGGAGCTGACACAAACCCAGCAGGAATAGCTGGGAACAGATAACACACTCTGCAGGAGCGGGCAGTAATGGTCAGAAATCCAGCGGGAGCAGGCAAGGACAGGATTAGGAAAACAGTCCTGCGCAGTGCTCTAGATGGTACACAAAGCTATAGCCATGACAGCAAACAGTGCTTCAAATATGGATGTTACTGCAAAGAAACTCCAAATTCTAAAACATCGATGCTTCACGCACATCATCAGCCCAGCAGTACAGAAGATCTATATAATCAGCACAGTTTAAAGGTGGACACCAAAGATTAGTGTCATCAATTTAGTATCTGACCAAATTTCTCGCCTTCTGACTTTGACCTTTTGGATGAAAAACGTAATCACTTTATCATCATCTTCATCAGTTCATCATTGAGTCTAAGTGGATGTTTGTACTTCGAAACCTCACTGAGATATCATGTTCACAAGAATGGAAAGGACAAATAAACAACATAATGCCTGCCTAATGCTGGACATGGATATCGGCAGTGTGGATGGTGTGCATGAAAATCCAACATAAGTTTCATTGCATTGTGACTGTTAAGGTGTGTGTGAGATGATAGACATCTTTACATGTCTCTTTTTAAGTGTTAGTTGGACCTTTTGGTCTGTATTAGGGAGCAGCAGGTCTGAACAAATTTTCTTGCCAAATTTGTCATAATTGATAGTAATATATATCAATATCATATGATGATAATATATAGGTGACTACTGGAGTGTTCATAAGATATCTTAACACAAGAAAGGAATCTAGTCATTTCAGTAGTTATCGTAATATTGATATGACAGCCAATTACAGTAAACAGTTCACTTAATTTAGAACAGTCAAAATTTTGAGTCAATTTTTCAAGTAACAAAACAAAACTTTTGTAAAACTTCACTTTGATAAATGTTTTTCTACAAAACTTTTGCTTTTTCAAGAGAAGCCAAGGTCCTCATCAAATGTTAAATGTTGTCACAACACAGACAGCTATACATGAACTCTGCCAAAAGGAAGTCTATATCTGCAATGTGTGATTTAAATCAGAAGCTATCTGATTAAATGATAACAAAAACAGACTCAATCTGACCAGACCATTAGATGCCAGCTTTTGGTAAATACTCAGTGCTACCGACACATTTTGTCTGTATTTAAGAAGTGTTTGAGGTGGAATGTCCAGCAACCTTTTGGATAGGCAAATTAGCAAAAATTGATGTCAGCAGGTTACCAATGACAACTCAAAACTTTGTCTAGTTTCATGACGTTATAATCAGAAAATCAATATATATTGCAAAACTGTCTCCTAAACTCAGGACTAAAACCTTAACTCTAATTTGATAGTAAAATATATAAAATCTTAACCACTTTCATTTGCTTCAAGTGAAAAAATCAATATCAATTGTTTGGAATCTGATTATCGACAATACTGACAGAAAAAAAACAAAAAACAGAGCTGCATTCCCACCTGTATTAGTAAGTTCTTCATCTTGGTCCCTCGTTGAAGGAGCTGCCTGCTCTCCTCTTTCAGGAGTTTTTGCACAAACTCTGCTGCAGCCTTATTCTTCTGTGTGAGGAGAGAGGCCCAGATAGCCCTGTACAGCACAGTGTTATCTTCGCTGGGCTTTCCGCTGGGGTTATCTATCACCCCAACACGCACTCCAGGGCTGGCCTTCTGCTTGCACGCACAAGCGCACACACACACACACACACACACACACACACACACACACACACACGGACAGCTGTGATATAATTCACACAAATATCACACATTCTCATATTTCCGCAGACTGCAGGTGTCACTGACGGAGAGCACTGGGAGAAGAGGGTGTTTGCTTCAAAGTAGCACTAAAGATTTCTCCAATTCTGCTTATCCTACCTGCAAGGAATCTATTTTTCATGGCAAATATTAAATGCCTTCTTGCTGTATCACACTTGATTCATCTGTAGAGTATAAACAGTGAATATTTCATTTTAGAGGCATCTGTATTGATGCTTTTAGGAGGGCAAACAAGCAGAAAAATCATTTTCAGCATACATTTATGAAGTCTTGGGTCATACAGGTCTGCCCTAATAATAAGTAAAAAAGCCTTTCAATGTACTCCATCTTTTCTGCTTGTATGTGGATATAGATTGGCAGTTTTGTAGCTGCAGGAACAGCAGCTGCAAGCTTTGTGTCAAAGGCCGGCCGATGTGAAAAACATCATTGATTGAGTCAACATTCATTCCCTTTAAGAATTTAAGCTTTGAGATATATTGTCAAGACTACATAAAATAAACTATTGCACTGGTGTTGGGACTCTCAATTAATTTAATCACAAAAAAAAAACAAACTGTATTTATGCTTTTAGGGCATAATAAACACTAACACACATAAACACATGAGATATATGTCAATTTGTAGATCAAGTTTTCCCTTATAGGAAGTTAATGATGGGTTGAAAGAATGGGGAAAGGTGAAGGGGACAGAGAGTATGTGATACTCACCACATGTTTTAGAGCACTAAGCAACAGTTTTCTTCCTGAGATCTTCTCAAAGTCTCCAACTATCCACATGGTCACAGCACTCATCCCGTCCTCATCTAAGGTAAAAGAGCAATCACTCTTCATACATATCAAATGGCATTTCAGTTGAAGCATTATGTTTTAATACATTCTGCCCTGCTGTCCTCAACAATTTCCTGACGTCTGTACAATATAATGAAAGAACCAGTTGAGGGCAAATGTATTTTTTAGAAGTTTTCCATCTCAGTGTCAACCTAAATGCTTACACGGCATTTGACAGGAGCTGCTAATCCTTTAAAAGGGTTAGCTCATTCTTATGCACTAATGAGACTCACCTGAAAGTGAGAATAATATTAGTTACATTTGTTACAGAGAATGTTCAGTTTGTGTGTAATCCAGGTACCCCCACATTTTCATGAATAAAATTTTAAGACGTGTTCACGACTTTTTAAGAACCCATAAAACATTTCCATGACGATTCACAATGTATAACATTTACATTGCTTTATCTCAAAAAAGCAATTCAAGTTAAAAGTAAGAGAAGGGCATATCATTGGTATTGAAACTTCATGATTCATAACCCTACATGTTAAATCACACTATCACAACATTAAATTTCTCTTATCCAAAAATATTAGATTTAAACGCAAATTAATCCAGCTGGCTAGCATACATGGAGGGAGAGACAAAAGCCGGTAGAAAAAGAAGAAATGTATATAATGGTTAACAGCGTTAACACATATCTGCACATACAGAATCAGAGCTACATCCCGTTAACAGCCAGAAAAAAATATAAATTAGTCATTATATTACATTATGTGGAAGGTTTTCCAGGAAGATAACTATACAAATGAATCTCATCACACAAAACAAAATGCAAGGCTTTTTGCAGTATCTTGAATTATTTGACTAATTGCATTATTTTCCCTGGCCCAGACAATGAGATTCTAAAATCCCATGATTTTTCCAAGAGGGAACCCTGGTAATCTCTTTTAACAGATATCTGCATATGAATGCAGAATCGAGAGGCAATGGTACAAGAAACTGATATTGGAAGCATTCTGGTTTCCTTTTCTAGCCCGAAAAGCATTGATCAATCATGTTTGAATGTGATTTGTTTGCATGCAGGTGAAATTGTTGGTGGGGCACAAAGGAGGTATATTGGCCGAAATGTAATTTAAAACACACTGGACTGTCTGAGGACAAATTAGCTCTCTTAAATTTAAATAAGATAGAAAGATAGATATTAGAAAGATATCTGTTTATAGAAATTAATCTGACCATACAAGATTCCTTTTGCATTTATTACCTGTTTATTTGGGATTAAATAGTTAACAGTTGATAAACTGTTTAGTACTACATTTTCCAATTCCAAATTTTTAAAACCGTGTTTGATAACGTGCTTTGATAAACTAAAAACAAAACAAATATATATATATATATATATATATATTTATATATATATATATATATAATATGTGTGTGTGTGTGTGTGTGTGTGTGTGTGTGTGTGTGTGTGTGTGTGTGTGTACAGTCCAGCATCAACCAAATCAAGTTAGCAACAGTCTCCCAGATGCAGGGAAGTAATTAAAAGACAGGCTATCTTTTATATTAATGCATATTTTACATGGTTTTCATATGTTTATTGAGTGTTATTATTTTAATTTTATGTTAAAAACAAGTGCTGCTTATTTATTATTAGTTTTCAATGTACAACTTGACTGAATGATTTCAGTGTATGTATCATTTTACCAATACCATGATAATATTGTAACCTTGATAATTTTGGTCACTATAATTGTGATATGAAATTTTCACATTGTTTCACCTCTTTCCATAATCCAGATATCCGCTGGGTACGCTGGAAACCCCAATATATTGGCCTACTACTAACCACTGACCCCAGAGGCTAAATTCTTGTCAGAACCATAACCGATGGGGTCTGAGATTGGTGTGTAAGTGGTGAGAAAGACTGAGGCATCTGACAGAGAGCTCAGTATTATAGTGGAGAATTATGCCACTTGTCATAATGATATGCCCTCCAGTCAGTCAGTCAGTCAATCAGTCAGTCAGAGAAGCAGGTAGTCAGCTGGTCAGCTAGTCCACAGAGGGAGAATGGCAATCAGCCTGCTCAGCCTCACTGAGACAGCTACACTCCAGGCCTGAGCAGTGAAATGCAGCTCTGACGACCATTTAGACTGTTGGCCGAAAGCCAGCGAGCAGACCCAGCAATTATCTTGCTGGAGGCGCAGCCTGTCTGCTTTAACAAAGGTCAATTTCACACTTTCATAGATCAGTAAAGCAGTGTAGGATTCATTTTTGTTCCCACACTGCTCATTTTACAGATTTTCAACAAGTAAATGCAAAATGGTTGTTCTATGTTCAGTGACAATATGTAGATGATTTAAAAAGGGACTTCTATTGTTGCAGGTCACTGTGCTACTGAAAAAATACAATTAAAATACAATTACAGTGCACCTTATACATGGAATAAATTACAAATAAACTTAAACTTGGACACTGTTTCACCATTAAATCTTGTTAAATGCCTTATTTCAGATTTGGTTTTAATTGAGTGTAAATGCTTTTAAATATTCTTCTACCCAATTTTTATTTTTAGCTATTAATGTTTGTTGTTTTGTATGATTTTATTGCTATTCTAACTGTTATTTGTTTGATTATTGATTCTTTCTAATGTTTTTTTTCATGCTTCGCATCACTGAAAAGGAGGTTCTCCCTTTATTGACTTTCCGAGTCTTAAATAAAGATTTGAATGAATGAACGAATGACAAAGGTGTGTATTCATCTGAAGTGGTGTTAATTAGGAAACAAAGGCATAAAATAATAAGTGACTTCTTACCATTATTTGTAAAGTACTTCATTCTCTTGGCCATCACAGCTGTTTTGTCTCTGGAGTCAAAGAATGAAAACATAGTCGTGTCCTCCCAATCATCTACAACTGCACAGCAAGATAGAAAAAGTAAAAATTATAACAGACATATTTGGCCTGTGAATCAGTGAGGGATATTTTAACAACAGTAGTGCAGTCACCTGGCTTGGCAGTGAAGTCGAGGTACTTCCGGTCAGTGCTAAGAATTAGAGGGTTCATCCTTGGCACCACATTGGCCTGCTCCATCAGATAGTCCACCACATCTGAGCCCTCAGTCAACTGACCCTGTAGGCAGAGGACAAAACAGTAGAGAATGACTCACTGAGAACACCAGTCCACTAGGAATCTTATGTGCGGCCTATTTCTGAACAGGTAACAGTGACGTGTCACCATTTCTGCAATAATGTGAAGGGCCAGGGAGAATTATTCATACACTAAACTGTTAAAACCGCAGACTGAAATATCCTGCTCTTTAGCAAATGTAGCGAAAATTATGCTAGATATTAATCAATAAGTGAATACGCTTTTAATGATTTACCACAATATGTTAAACACACAGTACTAGCTCTAGTTTAATCATAGACTCTGCTGCTGCAATAAACCACTATCTAATATCAAGCTCATAGTAACCCCCGGCCAGTGTGTGCAATATTACTTGTATGCATACTGCAAGCATGGATGAACTGCCATTGGAACACTTCTCTGCTTTTTTTTTTTTTTACTTTAGTTCACTCATGTATATGTATATTAATCTAAAGGTTCTACTCCTGGCCCAAAAAGAGGTAGGTTTGGCAAGTTTAATATGAGGGGCGAGTATGTTTCTGTACAGACCATGAAGGCAGCTCTCTGGAAGGCAGTGGTTGTGTCCATTATGCGCTGCAGGATGATGGTTTCCAGCTCGTCTGGGTCCATCTCATCAGTACTCAGAGGGACTCCATTAAATAACGCCAGCGGCAGGGCACCCAGACCACTCTGTTTGTAGAAGAGGGCACCATCCTGGAGTGCACAAAACATGGATTAAATCATTGGAACCTCCCAATTAATAGAAACATAATGATCATTCCTACTCCAGAAATGGAAAAAAAAAAACAAGAGGGAACTATTTGGTAACCTCTTCTGTGACGGCCATGTCAACATGTGCAATTATTGCATCAAATCAATTGCAGCCACATCCATAATAACAAATTTGCTCATATGTAAGTCAAAATAAATAAATAAGTAAATAAATAAATAGGCATGTATCCTCAATGCCAATGTTGAATGTTGTTGGAATTAATATTTCTTATTTTAAGGGCTGTTTGTGGTTTTTGGGGTAATGCAAAATTTCAATTATATTGTATTATAAAATGAATATATTATAAGTATGACAATTATAAGACACTGTGATCCTGAATGAATGATCCTGATGAAAAAATGTTAAGTGAACAGCAATAATGAAGTAATATGATACTCAATGTTATTAGTCATTACAAAATGCTTTATGTGTTATAATTATTAATGATCGATTATGAATATTTATGAGTGCTTATAACTGTAATTATAAAGTGTTATGAGCAGATTATAACGCTAAAAAAAGTATGTTTATAGGGAATTGTAGATAGGCCTAGTGTTTCCAACAATTTAATCTCCTTACCTTTCTTTTGTCATCATACTCGGACTCTACACCGAGAATCCTTTCAGCGTTGGCTTTCGGGAATTTTCTCTTCAAGTAAGCAGTGATTGTATCAACAGACAGCGTCTCCCCTACGTCTACTTTGTTGTACAACTGCAAGAGAGTGGCAAGTCAGATCAGATTTGATCTCCCTCTTCAGATTCCTGCGACTGTCAATAATTCCCAACTCTATTTGAGAGAGCAGATACCAGAGGCAAAATCCCACTGACTCATCTAGTCCAATAATGTCTCAAACCATGGGAACACAAGGCACAATAAAACAACTGACTTCTGAGGCACGAAGACATATGAGCTGGCGAGGAGTTTGCTTTACTTGTTCTTCAAGAGGTGCTTGCTAAAACAACAGAGATTTATACATGTGATATACTTACTGAGACCATGGACATCAGAGCCTGGGATAAATCGTACTCGTCTGCGATGTAATTCAGCAGTCTGTAAAATCCAACCCCTGCATCTGAGAAGCCATCAATCTCATCTTTGGTGTCGACAACAAACACAAATCCAATTCTACAGAAAGGGGGCAAAAACAAGTATTCAATTTGCAGGTGAAATGAGAATCACTACCTGGTTAAGATTATAAATGCCAAGCGTGGACCACATAAACAGCTGTGGAGGTGTAAGAAATAACAACACCAACCTCAGGGGGATCTTATGTTTGTAGAAAAGCTCTGCTAGTTTCACCAGCTCAACACTTTCTTCCTGTACTGGATCCAGGAATAGCACCTAACCACAAAGGCATCATCATCAAATCTTAATCATTTACAAATACCCATTTTCCAACTCAGATCACGGATGAATCAGAGTTTGGCATATACAACAATACACCCAGTCCAAGACAGTTCTCATAATCAGAGGCAATGTTAAGCATTCAAAATGTACACAGCATTCTCTTTTATAATTGTATCTCATGATACTTACTGAAATGTTATGATTGCAAACACCCACAATTTGACAAAAAATATTTTTAATCTTGTCTAGCAGAGAGGAGTTTCACAGTTTCACTCAATTCCCTTTCCTTTATCACCACACTACCCTGCAGCATTTCAAGCCTCAGTAGGACTTACAAGGTTGAAGAAATTGCGTCGGATTTGTCGAATGACACCAGGAAAGGTCGCCCTGAGGAGCTCCTGTACACCTGTGGGCCAGCTGCGGTACATAGGGTCATTCTCTATGTCATTTATCCACTGAAAATGAATGATAAAAAGAGGGCTTGTGTGACAATGATCATATTCATTAGCTGAGTGCAACCAAAAGAACAGCAACCCTGGAAAAGTTAGAGATTTAGTACACCAATTAAGGACAACTGTGTCTGGTGTTATCATATTTCGACTACATTGATTCAGTGGTTATGACATGATACGTATCAAAGGAATTTAAGTACCAGAGCTGCAATAATTAATCAATGAATCAACTTTTAATAACTTTTAAAAACACTTTTAATTGCCAATTAAATTGATAATCGATTAATTGGTTTGTCTAATTTTATTTCATTTGTTCTATTTTTTTAAGAAAAAAGTGTATATTTTCAAGTGTTCTTTACTCCCCCATGAACTAAACCAAATATCTTTGGGTTGTTGACAAAACAAGACTTTTGAGGTTATCATCTTGAGATCTGAGAAACCCTGATCATGTTAATCAGTGTCTCTTCTCACTATTTTCTGACATTTTAGAGACCTAACAACTGATTGATTAAACAAAAAAATAAACAACAGATTAATCAGAAATGAAAATAATTATAAGTTGCAGCCAAGCTAAATACTAGGGATGTTCCTAATGACAAAATTTAAACTAAGACTAATTCAACAAGCCTTTAAGTAAGAAAACACTAAAAAAAAAAAGAGTTCAAATGAGCACAGTTAAATCTATAAGGGTAAACATTGTCAGAAAAAAAATAGCATATAAGGGCCATTTGAAATTGTTAATCACATTTTTCAATAACCAAATCATATTATAAATGCCAATGAAATGTGTGGCACAGTTCAATACTAAAAAAAATGACAACAACTCACTAAATAAAAGTAAATGAATAACATTTACGAAAAACAATGTTTTGGGAAATTATTTACAATAACAAATCTTTGGAAAACATGGCATCAGAAACAATGCCATTTTTCACTGTATTAGAAATATTTGTATTTTATGCGATTGTGAACGTAATCACATAAAATACAAATATTTCTAATACATTTAACTGACTGATTTCATCAAAACGTGTAAAAGATAAATAGATTCAACTTAAATGTGCTTTAACTGAGCAACTTGCCCGCTCAATAAACAGGCATGTAAATATAGCTGTTACACAGAACATAAGTGAACAATTCTGGTCGTAGTTTTATGTAGTATGAATTATGGTTATATGTTTTTTATGGTTTATTTCCTCATTTTTATAATGCCTATGTATTTATATCTTTCAGGGCTTTCGCAATATTTAGTAATGTTTTTGCTGTATGGAATTTATTACTGTGTGTACCACTGTACTTTCTTGTTGACTACATATTGTTTTAAATCGACTGCAGCTGTGTGTAGCTCTATCGCCCAAGCAAAATGTCCCCTCGGAGACAATAAAGCATCTTATCTTAATTCTGTGGGCAGAAATATGCTGGATCTGATGTGCACAATATTTAACATAGGCACTTTTACCCACCATCAGTAGGCTTTTTATGATAAATGACCATAATCATTGTAGCAAAATGATCCATCATTGCTGGCCAATCTGGCACTGACTGTGGTCTTTCTCTCGGTAACTTACGGTACAAGCCTCCCCACAGTGCAAACGTTTGCCTCGCTGGTTCACCATCATTATTTCTGTTACACTCTTTCTTTCTGTTTCCCTCTGTGTGTGTGTGTGTCTCTCTCAGACACACATAATGCACAAGCAAACTGAAATGACAGACCTCTGAGTTGAATGTGGAAAGGCTTAAATTCTTCATTTTGTTGGCATTTTTATAGTACCTTGGATATTAAAATGGCCAGAGGGGCAAAAATGAAAAGTTTTTAATTTGATAGCTTTTCTTGGCTGAATTCCCAATTAATACCTGAAGTTTCTGGCAGGCGCGAGACTGCTGCAATAGCCTGATGACTGATACACCAATTCCCACCCTGGTAGACAAAGAAGAAAAACACCTGCAGTGCTGATCTGGGCCAGAAGAATAATGCTTTCTGACAGCACTCACCATTATGGCTGGATGTCTGATATCTAAGGCATAGCTGTCATCCACAGCGTTCACAGGCAACCTCAGCAGCTTGCCCTGATGTTCTCCTTTTATACCTAGGTTATGAAGCCCTTCTAGGACCCTGGCCTCGCCTCTGAGGATGTCTAAAATACTGTGAATACAAAACCACAGGTTAGATTTTTATAAATATTAGCAGTGTGGCAGTGTTGTCTGCTGTGCTCCTAACTCTGATCTTGTTGCATCAAGATTACTGAGTCGAAGCACAGGTCTGAAGCTTCCTGGGGAGAGTACAGGGCAAACCACTGGTCCATCCTGCTGAGTTCCTACCTGAAAGGGTTGTGAATGTCCAGATCAATGTGCAGTCCATTGATGAACAGCTCCCCGTCTCCCGGGTGAACACCAATGGTCTCACTGAGGCGCTGAAAAAAAAAGGCTCAAAGTATTAGTTGGATGCCCCTAAATGAACGATTCTAATGTCAAATTTCTGATCTTTTGACAGTAAGAAATATGCACAGAGACTACAGCAGTAAGTGGAAGGGATAAAGTGGGACTAGAGAAAATAAAATGTCACACTTGATATTGTTATGGAATTTATTTCAGACATAGATTAGAAAATCATTCTCTAAAATAAAACTTGTGCAATGACTGAAGATGTTATCAAAGGAAACCTCCTGCACCGTCATGTGGAAACGCCGCTTATTATATCGTACCTTTTGGTTCTCCTCAATTTCTTTTCTCATTTCCTGCTTTACGGCCACTCTTGTCAGTGATCTGTGGGAACAGTAAAACATGTACAGTCACCATCAGCTTTTACCACATCCCAAGCCGGCAGTAAAATGCCAGTTTTAATCTCCAAAAACCTGTGGGCCCACAAGATGGTACGTTTTCAGTCAATTCCCTATAAACACCCGACGCTTACTCAGCACTTTTTGGTGTTATTACAAGCTGCCAGAGCCAAAATAAGCAGACATCAAAAAGCTGATTACATCTCTGAACTAAAGTTGTATTTATTGCGGGTAATGCTCAAACAAAGGGGTTTATAAGAGACATATTTCTTGTGCAGTTTAATAACAGCATTTGTCGTGCCTGGATTCACACATTGTAACACAAAGTATAGTCTCCTTAAAATATGGATTCTGGACTGGTACCAAAGAGTAAATAAGATAAATTTACTGACCTGGCTTTGCTCGGAAAGTTCTGACTGAGGTCTCGCATGAGCTTCAAAGCATCAAACTTTGGCACGGACATGATTCTGGCAGCTGCCTGGATGCTCAGATCTGTGGAGATCAAATCATGAAATCATTAACATTTGTATCTATGAATGCAAATTAATTTAATTAACATGCAAGGCAATCGAAGGAGATTATAGTCAATACACTGTGTTTAAATTACTAAAGAAGTATATCACTGCATGAAGAATGGTCTTTTCACAAAACTAGGGTATCTTTGCAGTAGAATGACACAAATACTGTGAAACTGGTGTTAGATGACTGGAGATGAAGACAGCTATGGCATTCGCTTTTGCTCAAGAGATGTAAAAACCTAAAACTACCAGAATGCACTGCGCCGCAACTGACTATAAAGACGCTTTCGCTGGTGGGTTATGTTATACGAGCTTGACCATTTTGAGATTTAAAAAATATATATATTAGACGGCTGGCAACAAACAGTCTCAAAAATATGTTTCTATAAATGGCTTTCAGCCTTAATTTTTATAATACAGGAAACAGAATGGCACCTGCTGCTTGATCACAAATTCTCCTATTACAGCGTGACAGCACACTAAAATATGTTTTTGAGGACACTTGAAAAGGCAATACAGTATCAGATTCTTGCTTTATATTTGATCAGCTCTGCCTGTTTTTACTCTTTGTTCAGAGTCTGGTCTAATTTGAGAGAGAGAGAGAGAGAGAGAGAGAGCGAGAGAGAGAGAGAGCGACAGAGACAGAGACAGAGGCTTGTCTCTCTCTTGATCCACTTTATAGTCTTTGGCTTCGTGGTGGCGGGCAAACAAAAATTTAGTTTGAGCAACAGCTCTAGAGCCACTGAAAATGCGCTAGATGGTGCACTTTGAGATGAGAGAGCATCAGGGAGATCTGGGCGCTGGCAAGATGGAGGGAAATTTACCGCAATTCATTTACACATACTACCTACATTGTTGTGATACAAAGCTGGTTGAAAATCGGTATCTTTTTAACTGTTGGTCAAAGACACACATTTCCAACCACAAATGGTACAATATGACATAATTAGAAAGCTAAAAAAAACAAGTGAAATTGTAAATTAATACCTTGCATTTCCCACACTTTGAGAGGGACCATGTCATTGGTACTATCCAGGAGATGTTTCCGAAGCTCAGTGAGTTGCTCCTGAAGTTCAGGGTGAGATTTCCTTAAAAGGGAAAGCAGATATAAGTAAGATACAAAGACAGTTTTTATCTCTTTATCATGTCACAAAAACCACAGGTGCAATAACAGAAAAATACATGAAGAAATATTTATGGTACATGAGATATGAGAGTACATGAGAGACATTTTAGGTACTCACTTTAAAGTTCCAAAAACGAAGCCTTGGACTTCATCATTATTATCATCCTCAGCATTTGTGATTGTCTTTGAATCTATAAAGCACAAACTGTTTGTTTTATTGACTTGGTTGCAGTGAAGTTCTGCACTGAATGTTTGATAAGTCACAAACTGACCTTTTACTTTAGTGTCATCCACAGCTTTGTATTCTGTGCTTTTGATCGCCAGCTCAACACCATACCCGGATAAAAGCATCTTTTGAGGCTTTGGATGCTGCAAGCAGTGAGAAATAGAGTGATGGCTTAAAGCAAAGACAGTGCAGAGTTTTGTTTACATGTACATTTCTGTCAGAGGTAACAGAAATAATCAAGGATCATCCCATGGGGATGCTTTCTGCCTTTACCTATGTACAATATATGGCAGACATTATGTGGACAGGTGTTCTAATTAGTGGGTTAAGCTAGCAGGTAAATAAAATCCCGTTTACAAGCATTGTACTGTTATTCCTTATTCACAAACATCAGGATTAGAGTGGGTCACACTGAAGAGACGTGGCACCGTGATAGGATGCCATCTTTACAATGAGTTAATCAGATTTCTGCTTTGCAAGATATTGCCACAATAGGCTGTAAATGCTGTTATTGTGAAACGGAAACGCCTCAGAGCAACAACAGCTTAGCTGCACAGCAGTAGGCTGAATGCTGACGCCCAAAAAATTGTCTTCACTTGCAAGATGCAGCAGTCACTCACTATCAAGTTCCAAAATGCCTCAGGAGGCAACTTCGGAACGGATCTTTTTTCGGGGGGAAACATTATGATATGGGTTTCCATGGCTGAACAGCAGCACACATGCGTAATGTGGGCAATAAGAGTCGGCAAAAGAAAAGTGTTGGACTGGACAGCAGTAACTGCACAGCTTGGTGGAGAGGGGTAACCGTCTGAGCTTGCTTTTCATTGTTTTGGCTAGGTTCCTTCCAATTAAGAATAATGTCAACACTTGAAATTAGTGCCCGGCACAGTACATATAGCTCGAATGTTCACATACTTTTGGCTTCATATTTCATATCTTCATATGACTGCCCCTCTGTGTTTGATGTGCACGTCTACTGCCTGCAAGAGGGATTTTTTTCAACCCTACACAGTGAAGGAAAGTTATAATCTATAACACGTTTTACCAGTTGGAACAAGAATCACACGGGCCCCCACATACAGCAGCAGCTTCACTGACATTCAACCTTGACACAGATGTCACTCGGTTTCAAAGCACTGCCTCACGCCTTCACAGGCACAATCAGAAGACTTTCACACCCACACTCTGCTTTTCTTCACCACCCATCTTAAAGAAAAGCACCTTTTACTCCATCAAAGGTGTCTGTATCTCAGTTAATTTTTTGAGTTTTGAAGAATCCACTGAAAGGAATAACATGTCACTGTCGTATCGCTGCAATAGTGCCATCATCTTGAGTAAAGATGAAACAATGGTGGTCTATGGCACAGAGGAATAAGATAAATTAGGCTGCACAGGCAATGCTTATCACTGGATTTGTCAATAATTAAAACATATAATAGCACAAGCCTTATTCTTTAAAACCTAACAGACTTCTTCTGTGCGAAAAACAAAACATAGAAGCCCAAGTTAGATTACTGAAAATCTTTTTCTCTGAGATAAACAGTAAACCTTAATATTTATTAAAAACATTTAATCACTGGAACATTACTTCAAAAGCCTTGCTACTCACCGCTACAAAATGCCGCAGCACATAAACAAGTGTGCCCTCTCCAGCCTTCTCTGACAGCACCTTATGAAATGCTGTGAACTTCTTGGTTCCAATCTCGGCATAGAGGATCACAACTGGTACATCTGTTTTATTAACCCCTGGATATGTGTGATCATTCTTGTATAAATACGGTCTTGGCCTGCAAACATTTTTAAATGTTGTAAAAAAAGCATTTCAGGAAAAAATAATTTGTATTAAAAGTATTTCTGTGGTCACTCCAGATAAAATGCAGTCAGTGAAAGAAGAATTTTTAAGAAAAAAATAACGGTGTAAACTTTTCATCTTGTTCTGCACTACAAATTGAGTTTATCCACAGAAGGGAAGACAGTGCCATTCTGCGTTACCTGCCTGCAGCTGCCTTCAGGAGCTTCTTGATGTCCTTGGTACTGCAGCTATGTTGACCGTGGATGGAGACAAAGGCAGAGCAAGCCTCAGGCGGAGGCTCATCACTGGCTATCTGTGAAAGAGCACAGAGGAGTGAGAAAATGTTCTATAACACGCTGGCATCAACATGACGCTAACACTGACAGCATCTGGCGAACACAAGAGATGTTCCAAAACCATTTTTCCTTCTCTATACTAACTCCAAATTCTGAAATTGCATATTGGCCGCCACCTAGTACCAATCCCATATCATTGCAAAAGAAAATAGAAGGCTGTACTAACCCTGTGTGGATGTGAAATGATTGGTGTCATTGTATGGCATAGCACAGGTTAAACCTTTACCTGGTAGGACCCTCCAGTGTAAAATATTGTCACATTACTGACATCTTGCTAAGGGCTAACATTACACTATTTACAAGTTATCAATTCTTCTTCGCCATTCTGGAGGAGTAGTTTACAGTGTCTGCACAGTGCAACTTCATGTGTAGGCTACTGCTTTAGAGCAATAAAAAATAACCTATTTCCAGTAGGGACACAAGATATTGGATTTTTTGCCAGTAGCTAATATGCTGATATATAACAACTCATTTAGCTGATAACCAATACCGATATTGATATATCCACATTTGAGTGATCATCAAGTGTATTTTGTAGTGGAATTAACATCATATTATGCATACTCTTATCGTGATTGCCCACCAGCAGATCGAGTCATAAAATGCAATGTTTTTTAGTGTATGTAACATTCATTCGTTCTGCAAAATAAGAAAAATACTTGTACTGTTTTGTGAATGTTCACTTTGTTAATTAAAAAATAAATGAATACAAATATTGGTTTCTCATATCAGCAGAAATTAGCATGCTGGCCAATAAAACCAATATCATTTGATAGCGATGACGTGCAGATATTATTGTGCATCCCTAATTTCCAGGAACAACTGCTGTTTAATTTAAGTGTGAAACTTCATTAAAGTTTATTATTAAATTACATGGTACCAGATCGGTGCATGGATAGACTCACATACTCGCTGATACCATTAATCATGGATAAATCAGGTACATGATTTATTCTCAATAGTGTCCAGCAATCACCAAAACTGTGTCACCAAAAAAACAATTCATTTCAGCTACTGAGGGTCATTATTCATTCAAACACTTAACACATTTTATAATGAAAGAACTTCATCAACCAGTGCATCATAATGAAATTCCTTCTTATCATTGCTGAAACCCACGCAGCAACCTCCGAGGCCGAAAAATTAAGCCAATGCAGAAGTGCCAAAAACTGCTTTCTTTGAACGGCCACTTGAGGCTTGTTCCAAAACAGAATAAATCCCCACAGGCTTTTAAATTAAAATGCCCAGCTTTACAGTAGAAATAAACATGTTTACAGCCTGCTACAAAACAGTTTTGGTCGCTATAAGTAATTACAACATTCATGTCAACTGTAAAGGAGGTGAATTTTAATATATCTTAAACATTTACATTTTATTAAGTTATTTTAAAGTTACGCATGTTGAGGGGTGAGCTGCTTTGAGTGACAATCCATCTGCCGATAGTGTCCTCGGCCTCTCAATAAGATCCACCCCTCCCTCTTCACAGCACCAGTTTCTCTCCCAAATATAGTCACCAAGATGGCTACAGCTGAAATGCCGAACATGAGGCTTCAAAATGGGATTCCACAAACCAATGGGAGACATCAATCCAAATGCTAAAGAATTGTGCACACAGAGTGCACTGAAATGTCATAAGTCTCCCACTATTAAAGTCGTATTTAGTCTACTGCCAACTAAGTAGTATCCATTTAAAATTCATGTCATGTAGACACCAGTTTCAAATAAATAAATGTTTCACGGGCCTCAGCAAATACCTTTAATGTATTCCCCCTACTTTCAGTAAGCACTTAATAGTAAAAATAAATATGTAAAATTTAAGTGCTTGAATTATCACTTTGTACTGTAAAGAGAAAAATCTCACTGCCAAAAATTTACAGAAAATAGGAACTATGTAGAAAGGAATAAAATGCAAATCCCCTCTGCAACCACACTGTCCATCCACAGAATACTCTGTCTGACTTTCTTGCCAGACTATTTCACCATCCTTACATATCATTTTTGTTGACTGTGGGAAAAATCTTTTGGCCTCTGCTGTCATGTACTTACACTGGGCATCCATTGCAGGTTTTGCTTCCCTGTCTCTCTGTCGACCTCTCTTACCAAACCATCATGGATTTCTACATCTCTTTCTCTGGCATAAGCAAGATATTGTTCCTCTGAGATGTTTCATATAAAGGAATTGTGGAGTTTGAGATACAGCCTTCTAAAACTAAACTTCTAAGTAAGTGATATTTAGATTATCTAGTTCAAAAATGTTGAGGATGGATTGGATTATCTAGTGCTGACTATGCGAGGCTGTTTGACTTAATTATAATTAATGTCACTTGCTTTGTCTTAATTAGCAATTTTATCTCGTTTGGGGTTATGTTCACAAGGGACCTGTCTGTCACAGAGCCTGCAGTATGCTTTAAGCACTTGTTTTGAAGTTTTTCTTTTCTATTACTTATTTCAAGTTTGTCTTTTGTTTTGCATAACGTAGGTTCATCTTCTCAACCTGTCACATCCTTTGACAACGGTGCCTGAGATGGTTCACATCTCATTCTGTTATGCAACTAACAAAACTGCAGTCTCAAAATGATCAAAATATCTATCACACCTTGCCAATGATGAAAATATCAAACAGAAAAGCTCCTTTTGTAAGTTGACAGCAGTGATTACAGATAATGTAGGCATGTCATGAGAAAGGACCAACTTTAAAATAACTCCATCATTATTGGTCAATTGTCATCAAATATTCTATTGATAATTAACAAGACTAAAATGTTACAGCCATACTAGTGGATCTGTGATCCTGTGTCAGATTTGCACAGTGTTTTTTTATGCTAAATGTTAATGTATGCCCACAGTGATACTGCAGATGTTTAGCAGTTAATGTTAATGGTAACCATCTTAGTTTGGAGAGTTTACAGGTATAATTAGTCATAAACCAGTTGCAATTTTGACCCAATGATGTGCAAGATGAAAACTCAGGGGAACGTTAAAGTAACTGATATTCATTCTCTGAGGACCGTGAATATCTGGACCAAATTTTATCCCAAAACATCAATCAGATGTTTATATATTTTACTGGAAAAGTGAATACTGTGACCTGCTGGTGGCACTAGAAGACAAGTCAGAGGGTCACAAAAGTCACAAAGATTCATCCTCTGGGGACTACAAATATCTGTTCCAAAATATACCACAAGCTCTTGACTGGGTGGACTGGTGTTATCTAGAAACTGTAGTAGCACTAAGAATTCCTAAAAGTGAACCTTTTTGATTTTTCTGAATTTTAAGACTTTTAGTAGCTGACATCCTGCCTTATTTTATACATTTCATCAAATTAAAATAACTTACTGCACTGACTTGTTTCAAGCAAAATCTAAACACACATCTCCAATGTTTTTATTTAAATCTGACTAGGCAATTTTGCAATCAATCTACATTTGCTGGACTAAAATGTCAGAATGGACTTACTGGACCTAAAGGTTAGCCTGTTATTAATTTATTTGGCCTTAAACAAGACCATTTCTTTCTGAAAGTTAAGAAATACTTTGGAATAGTTTGCAAATATTTTGAATTGCATCTGAAAGTAACATAAAAAGCCACCAAAGCAGTCTTATCGATTTTGATAACCAACACTAACGTGTCACTGGATCGATTAGAGAACCTTGCACATTTGAATTCTGTGAGAAACCATAGATATATAGATACGGTTGTGAGATAATTAGTTATTGATATGTAGTATTTCACACAGTTATTTCAAAATAATGTCTGTCATATAAAGATTTTGCCACAGAAACTGAGAAAAACTGTAAGTAAGTCCTGCAGAGCAGCGCGGGTTTAAGACTTTGGTAAACAGACAATGTAACCGCCTCTGACAATAAATGGACCTGGCTCTCTTGCATCACGCAATAAACATACTTGAACATAGAACATACCTGCTGGGATGCATGAACAGCTGGTGAGTATGACCGTAGGGCCAGAGCAAATCTGAGGAGATTAACCTGAAGATCTGTGAGGAACTGGCCAGCCTTCTTCAGGATCAGGTTGTAGTACGAGCGCACAGACTCTGTGAGACAAATCAACATCAGTAAAAATTATGCTTTTTAGAAGAGAAGCACACCTGTCTGGGTTTGAAAGTATTTAAAATTGATTTGGAGTCGAACAACATACCTCCTTGCTTGTATACTGTGAGCTCTTTCACTGTGTCAACAAATTGCCAGAATTTCTCA
This sequence comes from Plectropomus leopardus, assembly GCF_026936395.1. NCBI lineage: Eukaryota > Metazoa > Chordata > Actinopteri > Perciformes > Serranidae > Plectropomus > Plectropomus leopardus. The sequence goes on along the minus strand of NC_142185.1, from coordinate 21,455,676 downwards.
TTTCCATCTTCTCCAATAAACTCGCTGCATAAGATTAAACAAAAGTATTAGTAAGCATTAGTCAGTAACCACAGTATTTACCCAAGTAACAAGGGTTTAAGCAACAGCCTACATAATTAGTTTATGTTTTCTGGTAATAATTCAGCCTAGTCTTGGTACCATAATATCCCCATGAAGGAGCACTAATCTTGTCACAGTGCAGGAATATCTAACTTTGATACAATACCTTTAAAAAATATCAATAATCTGAACCATTTTCAATACCATGGTAAATACTGACACTGAGGGCATGAAATTGTATTTTTTTCAATTCAAAGACAGATATAAAAAGGCAAAAAATGTCTTGGTTCGTAGCAGAAAACGGAAGAATTACTGTAGTAAACATTAACAAAAGAGAGAGCAAGAAACTGCAGCTGGTAATGGTGTATTGATTCTGCCAAAAATGAAATAAAACTGTTTTAGTCAGAATCAACATTTCAATACATGCATATTTTTGACAACACTAGTTTGCACACAGCATTATACAGACCTTAGAGGCATGCAGTAGTTTTTGTTTTTTTTAACAACCAGTGTATTTTTGAACACACAAGAAAAAAAAGACCAACAGAGTGGTGTTTAGTAACACCATAAAAAGAGAACTTTGACAGGGTAGGTTAAAAACAGTGTTTTGTAAAAAAAAAAAAAAATTCTGGCTGCTATTTATGTCTATTATTATAAATACTACAGTTATGATCCACTAAAAAACACTTAAAATGCCTTTTGGGACAAAATCCCTTCTCCAATGGATGTACTTGTCCCTTGTAACTGATAACATTATAAATGACTGCATTCCATTTAGGTGAGCCAGCCACTTCCAGGGTGTGTGTGTGTGTGTGTGTGTGTAATGCAGAGGTCAGCAACCTTTAATATTAAAAGAGCCATATTTGGTTTTAAAAAATCTGTCTTGAGCCACTAAACACATTCGAGTCTTATAATGAAGGTCACACAGCCTATTAAATCTAAATTAGCCAATCAACATCACTAAAAGGACCAAATAAGCATTCATCAACATCTTTTCCCACAAGGTAGCTAACTCTGCATTGGACTATTTATGATTATTAGATGCAGAGTTGAGAGTGAAAGAGAACAAAGCTATCCAAGCATTAAATTATATATATTTATCTCTAAAACTTCCTTTTTTTGAATTTTGAATCCATTGCTAGCCTTGCAAGAGAGACTGAAGACTAGCCATAGCTTTTGAGGTTCAGCAAAATGTAGAGGCACCAGGCCATAGGCCAACTGTATGAATCACAGTTTCGTTAACTAAGTGTTAAAACAATTATTTTATTCAGTGTATACGCTAGATATTTTTATAATTTGAGAATGTAAGAGTCATTTTAGTTCTATGACAATTAGAAATGAAAATAAAACTGTTATAAAAACAAGCATTATTCATCTCTTTATATATTTGTGTGTGTGTGTGTGTGTGTGTGTGTGTGTGTGTGTGTGTGAAAGCTATGGGAGTGATTTGAGAGGGGCAAAAGTGCAGCTCCAGAGCCGCAGGCTGCCGTCACCTAATGCATATTGGTCCACTGTCATGGCTCACTGGGACACCTGGATGAAACCATGGATGTATTAAGAAAACCTGGATACAGCCATGGATGTGGGGCCCCATACATTCCTATGAGAGCTGCTCAGGGGCGCATGAAGCCAAAAAAGGTCTATTTCTGTCGTCTGAATGTACCTGGATCTTCTTCTAACTACTGCTGGCAGAGCAGCTGACTTCCAGTGTAGAATCCCGCTAGCTTGAATAGCAATAAAATAATTAAATCTTATGGCTCTTCCAGGTTTTCCAAATGTTACCAAGCTGAATGGATTAAATCTTGATAGTGAAATGAGTAATTCTACACAGGTTTTGATGCTCACAAAGATGTATTCACTGATTTAAAGACATCCCTTTCCCAAATGAAGTAAAATGGGGAAAAGGATTTGTGGGTCCCATAGTGTCACATGACAGTGTAATTCCACTTTTGGCCCCTAGGTAAGATTTGCTTCAAAGCCAATCGCTCTCCCTCAGGGCTAAGACAGAGACAGAGACATTGTTTACAAGATAAGGTTCTCCTGTGCTTTTTCTACTATGACAAGTCAAACCACCATGAAAAGGGTCTATTTTCAGTGTGTTTAGCTTAGGGTGCATTTGGGGGGCTTGGAGTCATGACCTCAACATCAAAACCCTGTCTACGGCCCTGCTTACTACACATTTGTGTGAGTGCATGCTGTTCAGGGGTGAGTACCTTGTCTCCAGAAGGAAAGGCGTCATGTTCCACTTTGCTTTTAGACTGGCAGTGACGCCTTTGGGTGCTGATATGGCATGGTGTGTGCTCAGCAGCAACAGTGACAGCACAATAACGATCCTCATAATCTCCGGCGACACGTAACATGAACCTAAAGCGGCGGAGAGCAAATACAAAGCCGTCAGTGAAGTACATTTGCCTTTTGAGTGGTGCCAGTCAGTGCCACGTAGTTACTCTAAGTTAGTAAGTCAACCACAACACTGCAGTACATGCAGGTCTAGACAAAAACACTCCATAAACACTCAAGTATACACTGTTGCGTAAGATGTTAGCTACATGTAAAAATCAAGTTAGCTAGACCTATTTTGGAAATAACGGACGATGAAAGGGGTCACACAGAGTAGACTGAAGTTAGCATAAAAGTAAACAGCTGCTCCTATGAATGAAAACGCCACGCTAACGTGTTTAACGAACAAATATCGCTTACTACAAAAATGCGGCAATATAATGTTGCAATAGAAATATGGCCACAGTGTTGCCAATAATATAACTCTCACCCCGTTAGTGATGCTGACCGCTTCCATACAAAGCAACGGGCTTCAGGTAGGTATTTTGGGCAGCTAACCAGCGCAGCTAACGTTAGCTAGTTGCCGGGGTAGCAGCGTATTGTGGTGGCTCGCGCTGACCGTCACTCGAGTCTAAAACAACCGTTCAATGAAAAATTAAACATGGCGTATTGTTATTTTAGGCTCATTTTGTTACTTTGTCAACACGGGCACAATTAGTGGCGGCGTGTGTTTGGTTTATAATAAAACGGTGGTAAAGTTGAATTTATTCTGGCACAGCGGTAGACAGCTAAAGAGGCAGACGCTGAGGCTCAAACACTGGAGCATGTTGCTGCTGCACCGCTGTGTAGCTATAATACATCCATGCTGAGCACTGAGTGAGAAAAACTGTGACCAGGCAAGAACTATATGAGAAGCTGCCCGAGTCACAATTAAATATCTAATAATAACAATTTGACAATATTTTTTTCTGATATGCTAACTTTAAGATGTAGGTTGGAATGTTTTTTTATTTACATTTCAAGTATTATTCATTCAATAACATCCACCTTAGGTTGAGCAAATAGATATAAATACCAGATACAAAAGAATATAAGTAAAATATAAAAATATATAATTATTATAATAAACTGTATTTGTATAGCGCCTTTCATACAAGAAATGCAGCCCAATGTGCTTTTTTTTCAATGCACCAAGTGCTTCACATGAAAAGCCATAGAAGACAGACGTAACAAAACCTGCATGTAAAAATAAGATAAGGTCAGAATACAATACATAGAATGCATCTTAACATGGATAAAACCTACTTGATAATACTAGTAAAAGTAAGATGAAAATAAAGATAAAAATAGAATGCACAGAATGCATAATAGAGGATGGAAAATAAAACCCATTGATATAATATTGATAAAAAATAAAGCTAAACATAGAGTGTGTAAACATTTTAAAGAGGTAAAGGTGCGAAACAAAAATGCAGAATAGTTAAGTCAAAGCTAGGTAAATGCTAATGGTTTTTTATTTTATTTTATTTTTTTTAAAAAATCAGCGAGTTGGCTCTGCTTACATTTATACACAGTGCGATCCAGAGCTTTGGGGCGTAGGCCAAACTTGCAAACGCTGCATCCCGCTGCTTTTGGCTGTTTTGGGGAACCAAAGCACAGATTAATCACCGGACCGATTGGGCCGGTTCCTGGGGGCCTCCGACTTCCTGATAATACATCCATGCCTCCGACCTCTAGGGGGGGCTCCAAGCCCCACCAACTGGAGCATCCAGCCTTTGTTTCTTTTATTAAATTTATTTTTATTTTTTTACTAAATCAGATAAATACTTAACTTTGTGCTAGTATCGGTGTTGAAATATCAATAAATTCACTTTCAGTTTTTTTTTATAATAACAAAAGTTTTAGGATTGCTTTGCTGCTGTGATGATGACGATGAGTCACGTGACCGTGAGAACTGGAAAGCGCCAAGACTGAACGTCATTCATTCTCCTCACAGCAGCAAAAGGATAAAAAATGGCGGAACAGTGGAGCACCAAAAGTGAAGGCGAAGAGAAAAAAGGACAACAGGGAGCTTAAAATACGGAATTGTTTTCCTCTGTTTCAGCTTTTTTTTTCCCACCCTCGCCTATCTGGAAAAGTGTGGCGGCGAGAAGGATGTATTTCTGAGCCGGATGCTAATATGGAGGACGAGCCGGACACCGAAGCGGACGGCGGAGACCCGTTGGCGGGTAGGCAAGGAGTTTAACAAGCTCACAGTTTATTCTTTTCTTGCTTGTATACTGTCAGCTCTTTCACTGTGTCAACAAACTGCCAGAATTTCTCATTTCCATCTTTTCCAATAAACTCGCTGCATAAAATCAAACAAAAGTATTAGTAAGCATTAGCCAGTAACCACCGTATTTACCCAAGAAAACCATCACTGGTCGCCACGGCCCCCCACCCCCACCGAAAAGTCCAATAAAGTTTAGGCCTGTGTGTAACGCCAAATCACAACGAAGTAATCTAAGGTCACTTGTCATATAGAGTATGTCTACACCATGTTTTTATTGATTAAACTAAATATACTTATGTTTTTTTTCCAATTAATGTTACAGTCTCTGTTGTGATGCTGCTCTGTCAATTCTGCTCGCTCACGCGAGGCTTCGCCCCAACACGCACGCGCACAGCTGTTTAGTTATGTTTAGTTAGTCAGTCTGGTGGAGGCAGCTCTCTGTCCATTAAGCTTAGTGGCGCTATGTAGCACAAAAGGAAACAAAGGAAGAAGACAGCTGAGATAAAACAGTCAGGTGATAGTGTGACACTGTATGTGGCGCACAGTCCTTACCACCATGTGTCTTGTGATTTACTGAACATCCAACATGCAACAGCTGGTTAGTGAGTTAATACTGAAAATGCACATAAATAGTTAGATTTGTTTTTAGGAAATGCGCCTGAATTCAGACTGTGTGCCAGCTGTGTGCGCAACAGCTGATAGGTGGAGCAGTGAGGGAAGCAGACAGACAGAGTTTTTTTTTTCCAGCATCTGAACAGTAAAATATTCAGTGATGGAAAGTGACTTCTTCAGACTTCTACAGAAGACCTTGTTTCAGTCTCAGTGTTACTCAGACTTGAGATGGAATTGTTTTTAAATATGAGGATGCATCGCTCCGTCTCTCACACAACTGCTCTCAGGTACTCACCTTTTCATCAGGGGCAGATTTAGTGATTTGGGTGTCTGATGCCCTAGCCCGACTGCTTTGCTTTGATTTCACCTGTTCTCTTAGTGTGAATGATGGTGGGCTGTTACCAGCTATAGAAGAAGTTCTACTCTACACACTCAATGTAACGAATAAAGACTAGTGCAGGTGATCAAGAGTTGAAGGAAATTTGAATTAAATTACATTTAAACAGACACACCACAGAGTGACAGACTTTGATCCAACTTGGCAGTCAGACAGGAAATACTCTTCCTGGCTCTGCAAGACTGAAGTTGGTAAATTAATTAATTAATGAATTAACTGCTGCAAATACATTGTGTAAATCCTGTATGATAGATGATATCTACAAGTGTTGTCCTTAAGGTTGTGATCACAGGCTGCAGCCTATCATCACAATTTTATGTGTAAGTCCTGTACAAACTACAGGTGTTTCCAGCAGATTGTAGCCCTTGCAAAAACCTGTAATTGTGTGTGTGTGTGTGTGTGTGTGTGTGTGTGTGTGTCTGTTTCAATAGTTCAGGCTAGGTTTATTCCTTAAGTATCTACATTTATGTGTGAAAAACTTTCCCAGTGACAAGATAATATTGAGAACAAAGTCCATCATCCTTGTCTTCAACACAAGCACCAAATTTGACTGTCTTTTCTGTCAAGGGCAACAACACAATCTCTGGATTGTAACTGGCCCTGCATATTACTCCAGAAGGACTGCACTGAATCACAATAGAAAATCATGAATTCAGAATCATAATCTGTATGGGTCTAAAACACCGGATCTTACAATTTCAAATCAGATCAGGTAACTCCATAGCATCTTTCATTAGACCCCCCTGACCTGTCTGGAAAACCAGTTCTCATTTCTTTGGATCTCCATGTAACCAGCTTGTGACGTAGGCTTTTGCAAAACGTTTCCAACATTTTCAAGCCAAGATAACATTGATAATATTGCAGGGTAGCCTTATTTTTTGCAGACTTCCTCTAGAGCCACAGAGGATAACAGATGTTTACACAGGGCGTGTGGTGCTTCCCATGACTAGTCAACTGATCCTGGTGTGTTAAAATGGGTGAAGCTCTCCTTTGAAATAAATTTTGGCATCACTCTGGTTGATTAACAGCTTTATATATATGATATAGCTTTATATCATCTGAAACTTTGTGCTGGTGACCACTAAGGAAATGACTGATCAATTGATCAAAAAATAACTCCCTTATTAAATTTATTATTGCTTGCACAAAGTCTGCAATCAGTGGAGCTGTTATGAGATAAGCACACATAAATGATTCATTGATTTTTTAATTGGCTTTAAAACTGCACATATACTTCTTTCATTGCACTTTATTGCATATTGTTTTACAATTCAAAATGCATATTTACAACTATTTAAATCATGATTTGCTATAAATCTTAATTGAATTAAAATGATTTCATAACACTCACACAACTCAAATTTCCTCTGTGAATGCCTTGCGTGCCAGTAAGGCAATGCACCAGTATTTAATGGTATCAATGGATGACTATTGCTGCAGAGAAAACAGCTGTTTCACTTTTAATTGGCTCTCTAAACAGTGCCGTCTTTTGAGCAGATATAAGACATTAAACGGGACTATTATATAAAAAGGCTACACTGGCAACTGGCTGCAAGCAGAGAGATAGTGCTATCTCTTTAATCATCAAAGGTCACACTCGGATGAATGCGCTTCAGAAAAGTTACAGCGGATTTGATATTTATATGCGCTTAAATCTCCGTGTTGCCTCAGTTCAGTGTCCGTGTGGGCTACTGGCTTTGCACTGTGTTAAACAAGATTATGGGATGGACGGGATGGGATGTGGAGCTCTCACAGCCCAACCGCGACGAGAGCATAACGCATATTTGTCGGCTCGGATGCAGCAGCATCCTCTCAAAAGCACTGCTTCAGCACAGTCAGTCAGACCGCCCCAACCCGCCGAGAGGATGCTGTAGGATGCTGCCGGAGGATCCAGCCCCGACAGTCCGAGCCGTGACACATTTCTGCTGAAGTGAGTCCATCGCCGAGATGAACCACACTGCGAGCATCAAAGACTAAAGAAGGGAGAAAACTAAAAACTCTCGCCTCGTTTTTGAACTTGATACCGGAGCATGGGCGGCGCGGATGCAGCTCTTTAGAAGTTGGACAGCCAGAAAATGTGAATGCCATGACTCTTGACTTTGGACAAGATTTCCAGCGCAGTGCAGACCGCGGCCAGCATTTCCGAAACCAAAACGTGGACTTCTTTTGTCCAGCTTCCCGGTGGGTGTTATCTGATCAACATGTGGCACCTAAATAAAAGGCACCTTTAGTCTTTCTGAGGCATGGAGCGTTATTGATCCCCGAAGAGCCCACGGGTGCCACTTCTTATTCACAGTAATGGAATGAAGACACTATCTTGTTATAATGGATGATAGATCCAGTAAGCTCATCTTGGTCCCTATTTTAGCTGTGCTTTTTGTTATGATAGGTTACCAGTACATATGTCCCGCTGGCAGTAATTCGTGCCACTTTAAGGCTGGGGAGAAATTAAGGGGGGTAAGCCTACTTTCCACCCCGTACCAGGACAGCGATGATTTCTACAGAGATCAAGACCTGGAGGATGACAGCCCTCCCAAACTACCGTCAAAATTCAACTTCACCGAGCGAGACCTCGACAGACACGTGGAGTTCAACATCAAAGGGGACGACGTGATCGTGTTTTTGCACATCCAGAAGACCGGAGGAACCACTTTCGGGAGACACTTGGTGAGGAATATTCGCTTGGAGCAGCCGTGCGACTGCAAGCCAGGACAGAAGAAATGCACATGTCACCGACCAGGGAAAGAGGAGTCCTGGCTCTTCTCCCGGTTCTCTACCGGCTGGAGCTGTGGACTGCACGCAGACTGGACCGAGCTAACGAACTGTGTACCTGTCATTATGGATAAGAAGGAGGCCCAGAGGAATAAAAGGTATATCTGTTATTCCCTGTGTGTGTGTGTGTGTGTGTGTGTGTGTGTGTGTGTGTGTGTGCGCGTGTGCAGGTTTGCTGAAAAAAGCTCTGTGGCCCCCAGGACCTACAGGGCAAGTGTGTGCAAACCTGCATGTAAGATACATGCACTGGTGCCACATTAATTTAAAAGTTTAATTTTGTTCAATGTGCATAGAATTCTGGCTTAAACAGTTAAAGGTTCAGTGTGTTAAGTGTTAGGGGCAATTATGTGCAGAAATTAAATGTACAATAAATGTACAATACGTTTTTCTAGTGTATAATCACCTGCAAAATATGAATTGTTGTGTTTGCGTTACCTTAGAATGAGTTGTGTATATCTGCATAGAGACTGGGTAGTGAGTGTCGCCCAGAACAAACAAACTTAACACTGATATCCTCAGATAGGGACATTCAAGTTTTTGTGCCAGCCACTGTGGTTAGTAGCTCCTCAGAGGAGAGCATAGAAAAAACCCACTGATTTTTATATATCTTTTTAACTTGAAACTGTTATATTTTGCGTATTCATCACTTTAAATCCCCGTATCTCTGTGTTTTGGAGAGGAAGACACCTTTGTAGATAATTTGGCTCCCAGTAAAAAGCCTCCAAAACGTCTGGATCTTAAGTTATCACAGAAAAAAAGTCAGCACACCTTAGCAGGAGTTAGGCTATGGCCCGTCTCCGATATGCCAAACAGCATCAAATTTGTGAAGTGAAAATACTTTATTCAGTGTTTTTACCGGTTTTAAATCCCTGTATCACTTTGTTTTGGAGAGGTGACCTCTGCGGATAATTTGGCTTCTAGTAAAGATGTCTTCAACATCTGGATCTTATGTCATCAGACAAAAAAGGTGAGCACACATTAGGTAGCGGCCTGTCTGCATCAAGCCAAACAGCTTCTGAAAAACACTAAGTTGTAGCACCAAACTGCTTTATTCAGTGTTTATACTGGCCTTAATAATGATGTGCTTGTTTTGGAGAGGAAGAGACCTCTGTGGATAATTCAGCTCCCAGTAAAAACAATGAACACTGAAGGAATTCTAACCAGGAGAAGTTTCCGTTGTTTGCAATAGATGCCACTAAATCCCCCTTAAAATGTACACACTGTTCTAGTGTCTAGTGATGAATGGGCTGGTGTTCCTACTGGAGTGATATGTTGTAGTTTAGTAAGGAAGTTAGGAACAATACCTACACTGATTGTAAAAAGGCAAACAATTGCAACCAATCACTCTCCAATCAGCTCACTTTGTTTAGTTGGGCTTGTATGCACAAGTGTGTGAGGCTTTTGGGGATAATAGTATGAGGGTAATATTATAAACTGCTGCACCAACAAAGTCAAAGTGTTTTACTTTGCTCGGCCCTCAGACATATAAATCGTCAATTTGTCCTCTTTTGTGTTCACTTCAGCCCCTCACAATGAACTTGTTCCTGCCCAGCTGTGCCACTGCTGCTATTCTGCCAGTTTGTGCCATTAACCAAGCATTTACAGACCTCTCCTTTCACTGCAGAAACAATGTTGTTTGTAAGCCTGCAGTCCAAATGTTCTGGCACCCTGCCTCGGGTGATTTCATTGTCACCGGATCAAAGCTTCAACTGCACCTATTGAAAATTTAGTGTTTTGTGAAACACACACTCTGAATCTGTTAAGGGTAGTTAAAGGGTTAGTGAATTGATTTTCTTTGCTGAATTTTCATCCCTGTGAGTCAGGGTATCCATCTTAAGTTGTCCTAAGTTGGGGTCAAACCTGACAGTACACACACCTCTCACTGCATCCTTGGCCTCCGTGTCTTGTGTGATAAGTAGGGATGATAATTGATAAGATTTCATTGATACCAATGCCATTATTGGTTCTGCTTATCGGTCCCCTTCTTCAAAGGTACTCTTAATTCCTAATCAATTTTCTGTGTGGAAAAAAGTAAGCTAAGAAAGGGTTTTCAGCATCAATGCCACTGTTTTATGTCAGAGTCTGAACACAGTGTGGCAACAGTCTGTCTGCCATCATCTCAAATGAATGAAATGAGAGAATATTTGTAAAGCATTTGTTTTCATTTTCTCAAAGGAAAAATCTGCCATGCTTGCGTGCATGGCGCTAATGTTATTATAACAGGATATTTACCCTTTTTAATGGACATGCTGCTCAGTTGGAAAGCAGCGGCACTCAAGCATAGATTGTAATAGCATTCCTGGAAGCTAAGCCTGTGTTGCATAGAAAGACGTGTGTTTCCACCCTTACTTGAAATAATCATTCAATCAATTACAAGCAGCATTGTTGCCATCTTTCTCTGTGAAATTCAGCCACATTTTGGGCCATTTTTCAGCTCCGTCACAAGTCCTTCTTGTTCAAGTTTCCAGCAGAGCAGACACATGAGTTTGACGTCATTGGTTTGCAGTGCGCAACTGTCGGAATAACATGCCAGCATGAATAAAATAAAGAAGATAAATGCAGAAGCAAACATTTCTGATGGATGGGTTCTCAACTTGAACCAGTCCTGGATTCAGATCCCCAGTGATAAGTCCTTTTGAGGTGTTGTTGTTGGTTTGCAGAACAATTGACCTGCTGCTGTCTCACGCTATGTCTTTACATTTGATGCCATCTTATCTCAGGATTGAGTTAAAATTATCCTGACATGTTTGTCTAAGATGGACAAAAGTTATCTGATCGGAAAAGCTAAGTAGAGTCAGTTAATTTGATATGCATTGTTTCTCCATTATTTCCCTTTATAATTGTTCTAGAAAAGATATTTGCAATTGCTTCTACTAATGTGATAGAGATGCAGTACAATTACTAAAGGGGGCTGTATTGTAATGAAGTAGTCACTGCATGAGCTGTGTGTGTGTGTGTGTGTGCAGACTGAGCAGACTGGATGTATGTATTTTTTCAATGCAGTTAGTGTTTCTGGAGTCACTGATTCTTTAAATTGCATCACAGTTATTTATTGTTATTCATTAAAATAGCACGTTAAAAGTCTATTAGTCAGCTATATATTCTCAAAGATGTAGAAAAAGCCCCGACGAAATGTCTTGTCCCAAGCATGCAAAGATTTCCGTCTCTGTTTTGAGAAATACAATCTTACACTGAAGTACACGAGCACATGATTTATTTCTGCTGTGCAAAGTGTTTCCTTTACTCAGGAAAGTGCTCACTGGATGCGACAGCTCTTCATTTCACAGCTGCAGCATCTATTCTGCACTTACTAAGTCCTCCCGTCCCTTGTTCTTTAGTGGCCTCCCGCAGCATCTATTCTGAGATCATTCTGCCTCGACCAAGACTGTTGGCAGACACATTACGTTTCGACCTCCTCACCAACCAGCCACCGGCTGCACACAGCGCATTCATGAAGTGAGATGACTAATAGTATTATGCAAATTTAATTCTAATAATCATTTTGTGTGTGAAAAATGCCTTGATTAAAATGTCTTAATGGTATGAGGTCAAAGTAAAAACGCAACCATGTAAAGTATGTAATTTGTAATAAATAAACCACTTGTCACAAAAATCTTAACTCCACCTAAGGGTGCAATGGGGAATACCAATAATACATCACTGCCAAATTCAGATGGCATACCCTTGTTTTGCGGTTGGGAGCCTCTCAGATTGAGTGGCTGTTTTTCTGCAGTCCAAGGCATTCACCTCGCTAGCTCCTGAGATGGCAGTGAGAGTGTGGGGGGGGTGAGGTGGGCGGTGATGGCACTGCCTGCGTGGCATTGTATGGCCTTTTCAGGCAGGCAGGGCGCGCTGCACGGTGAGCCAGCCGTGCGGCCCAGGAAAGGTCAGGCGTGTCAGACTGGATCAGTGTGCGTGTCCTGCGGCGTGGATCCTCTGGAGTGTGCTGTCAGTCAGGGGAGAAGTGGAGCGGGCGAGCCTGCTCTCTTCAGGGGCTTTTTTTTGGAGAAACATACCTCTAAGTGCTGTCCTCCTCAGTTGCTTTGTGGAGAGCGTCATGGCATTACCTTGTCTGCTGCACGACGATGGCTTGTTGAGCAGGTTGTTTTGCTCTCAGGCGATTTCAGAGGAGGGGAGCTGCATGAGTTATTTCTGATTCTTATGTGTTCATTAGCCAACAGTTTGTTATGGAGTAACTCGGAGAGATGCATTCAATGTGACACTGGGTCACAAAACAAGGAGCTGATTTTCAAAATGTACTCACATGAAGCATGGATTGAAGTGAATCGTGCCTTCAGAATTGTTCAGCGTGTGTAGTATAAGGTCGTAGGTCAGCATCAGAGAAATATTTGATGTTACTTTACATTGAATAAGAAGTATTCAGTTTCTCGCTTCAATATTAGTTTCCCTCCTGGTGCAGTAAGAATTTCTGTCACTGATATTAAAAACAACAAAAACAACAACAGCTTTATTGTTACGGCTACAGGTCTGAGGTGAGGAAATCTGATTATCTAACATACAGCCTGGAGTCCCCACAGTGAAGCATACATTATACGCCTTGAAAGGAGGAGCAGTAGTTAGTGCTGTTCATGTATAAATGTGTGTATTATCATTTTACTTTAATAGTCACAGAATATTTTCTTGTGAGCAAGCCCTTATTCTAAATGTCGCCTGCAAATGAAATAATGCTGAATATGTCAGTAACAGTTTGACATTACGGTAAAACTTTCTTTTAGAAAATCATCACGTAATATTAAGGACAAAGGGTATTTATGATATTCTGCAGCGGAAGAGCCACTTGAAACTATTGTCACACATCAGAGAAACTGAGGAGAAGCATCCTCCTTGTAAGCACAAGGCCGCTCAACCAGAGCACAAAAACATTCATGCATGCGCATTGTCATTCATACAATTAAGACTGAGAGACTGTTTCTTTAGCTGAGGCAACACAGACTTTTACACAAAATCTTGGTGCTTAGAGTGTGAGCTTGGTTTGTTTTTAAGTTAAAATCAGGGGTGGAAAATAATTATAACCATTGATTCTACCTGAGCTTCTTTATTTATCACACATTTTTCATAGCAGCCCAGTCAACAGAAGAAAATGTAGGCTTTCTTCATTACTGCGAACCATCGATAAGTGACATTTACATGTCTTATACATCAATCAAGATTTCTGAGGTGACATAGCTCTGATTACATATGAGCTGACTTTGTCATTAGGAGGTGGAAAGGAGGGTGGATCATGTTACACCTTGGCGAGACGGCTGCCAAGCTGCAGACCACTGGTTGAGACCAATTTTAGAGCCATCATCACATTTTCAGTGGTGATTGTGGCACCAGAACCAGGTATTTCAAGCCAAAACATGATCTTTGTCTAACCATAATCAAGTTGGTTTTGTGCCCAACCCTAACCACACTTAAACCACAGTATTATTGAAATGTAGAGAAATGTTAAGTTTCAATATATTAGCTACATACAGCATACAAATGTTACAAATTTGTGGTTTGCATAAACACACAATGCCAACATGTATCCTGGTGATAGGGTTGTCATAGCTTAAATTTGTCATGGCTCCCCTGGAAATGTGGTTTAATGGCAAATCATAGCTTATATTTCATATGCAGATTACATGGATGAAGCACTAACCTTTAAAGTGGATGTTTGCTTGATATACTAGATAGAAATAATCATGCTCATCCTTTGTACACTATAATGCTGCTGTTGATTTGCAGCATCTCTTACCGTATGTGTCTGTAGAGGCTGGCCAAGACTAGAAGACATTTTTGGCTGAATCAATTTTTTTTTCAGCTTACAAAAATGTGGTATTTTGGTGACATTTGCCAGCTTTTGAATTAGTGCAGAACTTATTTAAATTTTGTTCATACCTTACCTTGTCCTTTCACTGATTTTTTTGAAATGTAGTAAAGCAGTGTCTCATTTTAGAGGAAAAACTTATGCAGATTTGTGTAAGAGGGATCCAGAGCCAGCCCATTAGTCAGGAATCTGTATTTGCTGCAAAAAAAAATCATAATCAGAGGTTTTTCTGCCTCCCTGTCAATTATGAGATATGTCAGAGACTACAGAACAAATATCGGTGAAATTGGGTGAAGAGTTAGGTCATGGACCAAGGAAAAAATCACCTGGTTTTGGTATGAATAGGGCCACCATAACGCTTGCATAGCCAGGTTGGCTATTATCAGGCAATTAAATGTCTTAAATTAGTGGTTATTAGCGCTGTAGATGTAGGTTAGAAGTGGCCTGCCATACCTACCATTGGGTTCAGAGGGCTGTTGTTTGGTGGCAACCTTTGTGGCCATAATCACTCTGACAAGAGGAAAGGAAGAAGTCAGGTGACATAGTAATCAGGAGCAAGAAAGTTTGTGTTGGTAGGGAGGGGTGCTCAATGAGTCTAACTAACACAGGCCTTTCACCCAGGAATGCCAGGTTTGTGTCCAATGTGAAAACAAAAGTCTGTGTTTACTTCTTTTAACCAGAGATGTTTGTGTGTGTGTGTGTGTGTGTGTGTGTGTGTGTGTGTGTGTGTGTGTGTGTGTGTGTGTGTGTGTGTGTGTGTGTGTCGTAGACTGCAAAAATAATGGACGTTGCTATCGTGATGTCACCCAGCACTGTCACTCAAAGTTGCCAGCCCTTAATTATGTGTAACTTTCATAAATGTATATGGTGGGATATTTCATAATTCAGCCCCAGTAAACTTGTCATGAAGGGGGAAATTAACCATAGAGACAAAATCCGTTTTTTGTACCAGGCTATAAACATGTTTATTTATACTCTAAAATTGGGCATTTTAACATGGCATGGATGTCTATTCAAAGAACTGCAATTTTTGGCACTTCCTTGTTGGCTTCATTTTTCAGCCCCAGAGGTTGCTGCTTGGTGTGAGTGCATACCACTGGTTTTCTAGTTTCAAACAAGCAAACAATCCTTGTTTCTGTGCCTTTAGCTCTGTTCAAAAACACATCTTGCCACTATGTGTGAGTAATCCAAGTTTGGACTGAAAATCCAAACAAAATTGACTTCAATACATAAGGGAGAGGCAGCCAACCCTGAGTTATCAGTTAAATTTCTCAGAAGCTAATTTGTGTCCCCAGGAGTCTCGTTTTCTGCCCCCTCCGTTTAAAGGTACATGGATTTATAATTTGGATAAAGGCCAAAAACATTCAGACCAATAAATTATATACTTTTTTTGCCGCTAAAGTGTTGGACAGTATGTACAGCTTTTTTTCCTGTTTCATTTCATGTTAGTTGTTCCCCTTTTAACTGTGGCCCCATGGTAATTTTATGCATATGCTGATGTTGCAGTTTTTATCAATTATAAAATCTTCATTAGCAGCTTTCTTGTTACTTATGCATAATGAATGCTCGGTTCAGAAGTACAAAGCCAAACCACGAGTACAGTATGGACGTTCTTTGATACTCTGCTTTGATGAAGCAGAGAGAGAGAGACAGAGAGAGAGAGAGAGAGAGAGATGTGCCGATGTAGCAGTGACAGAGGATGTCCTCTGCTGTGATTCTGGATAATGATGTTTAGATCACTGTGTCCTCAAGGTTTTCATGTTGCGTGCACTGAAAAGCTGTCTAGAAAGTTGTGTATGTAGAACAAAAAAATGGCAACTACTGTATTTGGATTTTTGGTGACACTTAGTTTTTGCAAATTCTTTGCTATTACTAATTGAAGTATGTTGTTTTAACAGTTTAGAGATTGCCTAGTCGCTGTACATTTGATTTAAATAGTGATAATTTCTGAAAGGTGAAGGAAAACTCCTGTGTGCATTATGTGGTTCTGTTCCAGTGTGTTGCATATCACCATTATAACCATTAATGGTTGTGCTTAGTTGGAATAGTACCCAATGCATGCTGGGTACTGCAAAAATAAGAAAGCTTCTGCCTATGTTATGTTTTTTTTTTCTCCACCAGTTATAAAAATAACATTCACATTCCCATAGTTTTCACAACGGTCCTACAGGAGCAGTAATAGACTGTTATTACTTACATGGCACACCAGTGACGTGCCCTAATCCTTTGCTGAATAACACCCCACATCATATTTTATTCATAATAAGTGATGCAGAGAGGGCTGCAATTACTGCGTGGCCGTTCCCACTTACAGCTCGGATCACTGAACCCTGCATGTTTCACTCTATCTACTACCTGCGCATGACATCTCCCAGTGTTGTGGGCATCTCCCTGAATCAGCATGTGGGAGAAAGTCATTACCAGCCCTCACCCAAATTAACTTGAACTTGCAGACAGACAGTATTTTACATTTTGCCAGCACTGATGTAGATTCTTTATTTTATTGCACGATGTGTGGGTACTTTGTCCTTTTGATTGTAATTGTTTTCATTTTATTATAGATGAGATCATAGGTGGAAATTGCAGTGTAGAAAGCAAGACAGTTATATCATATGATGTTCATTAGGTGGAGTTTGCCAAGTTGTCACAGAATTGTACACATTTCCATTTTTTTCTGAGTGTTTTAAAGCAGCTATATTATTTTTTTTTATATAACTGCAGTGTAAAGACAAACAAAACGCTGGCATTAACAGATAAATTTCCCTATTTAATGTGGGCAAAGTGAACATAAACAGACGTGTTTCAGATTCAGTCACCTCGCCATCATGCCATACTCGGCATGAAATGTTTGTATCTGAAACGCATCCATTTATGTTAATTTTGCCCACATTAACTAAGTTAGTTTATCAATGTATTAAATGACAGTGTAATGTAAAAGGTGTTGCTTACAGTGATGAACTTACAGACAACTGTCTCCTGAATCTACAGTTCCCTTTAGCTTTAATATCAGTAATGTGGATATAATGACAAAGTGATTTAAGGCAAATAATAGAAAAGCTAGGACAGTGTGAGCAGTTCAAAAAATTACATGACTTTAAAGGTGAGGTAGCCTTTAAAAACAGGAAAAGACTTCCTTACAATATTAAAATATCCAAAATCTAAGACAAAATTTAGTGTGTTACAATTTTGATATGATTTCAATACATTGCCCAGCCCTACCTCCAACATTGTGTTGAGCAGAGAACGAGCCCTTGCGGGTGATTTATATTGCCACTTCAGAAATACAGTTTCGTAAAAAAAAAGGTCTAATTTAAACAAAAATGGTGTCATTTGTGATATATGTCCTCAAAAAGCAAAACCTATCTTTGTCATGGTTTTCATTTTATCTTTTTTTTATAAAATAGTCAGTAGCAATCTATATCAAAATTACTGTATCTGCTTATTTGACATAAACTATAAAATAAATTATAAAAAAAAAAACAATTCAATTAAATATTTTTGTCATATACAGATATGCAGTGATGATTACTGGGCATGTATGTTGATGTTATCCGATGTCACGTCTCTATTTGACCATATATTGACATGATACAATATGCAGTAGCTCATTTAGGTGCAATATCTGTGAAGACGGACAAGCCTAACAAGCAGTCATGCCTTTCAAGCATAGACGTGACTGTAAGAAAAGAAAAGATACATACTCCTAATCGTGTGTCTGGGTGTTTTCTAACTAATGGCCCTGCATTTGTATAGCATCTCTGGTCGTTTGACTTAGAGCGCTTTCATACTTAAAGTCACATTCACTTATTCACACGCACATTCATACACTGGTGGCCAAGGCTAACATACAAAGGGCCACTTGCTACTCAGTTTTTGAAACACTCACATGAGCTCATCAACAGTGGAGCAATTCATCATCATCTTTTATTTTCACATGTCAAGGAAAATAACATAATGATACAGAATAAAGTGCAATACAATATAAGAGACATGTAAGCTACCTAAAGCTTTTTGGAGGGTGCTTTGGGGTTCAGTATCTTGCCCACAGATACTTCGACATGTGGACTGGAGGAGCTGGGGATTAAACTGCTAACCTTCTCATAAGTATCAAATCCACTCTACCTTCTGAGCCACAGCCAACCCTAGTACTAGTAACAAGTGTGCACAAGAGCCACTCTTAACAACCTCCCACCACTGAGAAGGTGGAGACCAAAAATTGAGCTAAAACGTATTCATTATTGCACTTCTAGCCATCAAATGGGCATAAACACCACTGATAAAAGGATGATGTTGCTCCATAACTGCTGAATGTGTAAATAACCAAGCATCTGTTAACACGAGCGACATATTAACATGAAAGGTGATGACATTTGTGTTATCCACAGCTTTTTTTCTGCTGCCGCAAGTGGCTAAAAAGATTTTTTATAACAAGTTAAAGGTTAAAACAAAGAAACAAGTTAAGTATACTAGTATTTCTTGTATTTTTAAGATGATATTTACTCTCTGCCTGAAAAGAACCCTCTAAAGATTAGAGGGAATAGCACTCATTTGAAACTTCAGCCAAATACAGCAACACCAGTTAATTGAGAAACACTCTAGCTGAACTTTATGAACTTAGTCTTTTCTTCTGTGTACTCGAGAAAAAGCACAGGACCTCATGAGACACAATAAAACAGCATTGTAATGGATGCCCTCTAGACATAGATGAACTCCAAGGAGGAAAGTTGAGCAGATTTACAGTTCTGGTCGTATCTTTAGATGTAGGAGGCAAAGTACTCATCCCAATGATGAGATGTTTATTATGTGTGGAGGTGTGTGTGTGTGTGTGTGTGTGTGTGTGTGTGTGTGTGTGTGTGTGTGTGTGTGTGTGTGTGTGTGTGTGTGTGTGTGTGTGTGTGTGTGTCCGTCCTTGCAGGCCTTGGACTTTCAGGGTGCGGAGATTGCTTTTCATGTGTCATTAATTCAAGTCGTCATTGCTGGCAGGCCTGAGCAGTAATCCAGTTGGTTTGGTAATTAAGTGTTACCTCTACACAGAGTGCAACAGCATATGTCAAGCACTTGTTCACCGTCATGACAGAGAAAATGAAAACGGTCAAGGAAGTCATTAAATTTGATTCAGATAAGACTACGCAGAGGGAAATGCGGAATACTTTTTTTTTCAATTGAAGACTATGACAGTTTCTCTACAGAAAGGCTTGGTTAACATGAGAACATTTTCAAGTAAAGCCTACATATCAACCAGTCTTCTTTTTGGAGTAATTAAGCTGACCAACCATTTTCACTTCATTAAATGTTACTCATTGTCATTCTTAACATCCAATTAAAAATATGGTTAGCCTATAGCAGATTTATATTCACTGAGGTTGTCATCATAATACAAAAAACAATACTTGTATAATATTTCTGAAAGAGAGAGGTGAGGTGAGGCTTTACTCAGCCAATTCAGACTGTTGGTTAGGGCACAACGCAGGAAAAGATGAGTTACTAAGAAGAGCATTTACAGGCTCAGAGAAAGGGCAGGGCACCATTTATGCATAAACCAATACCCATACTGAACTGCACCTTTTTTTGCTACTTTACTTGCTCTGTAATATCAAAAATATAATTTCAGTTGTAAAAAAATAAGTCCAAATTTCCAGCTGCTGGGCAAAAATGATGGAAATGTCTGTATGATTACAAATTACTGAGCAGACTGTGATGGCTCTGTCCACAGCCATAGCACTCTGTTCCAGCTAGGTTGCAAAACTTGGATAAATAAAATGATTCAGTGCTTTTTACTGGCAGTGCCCATGATGTAGAAAAACAACATTTAGTCATAAGGTATAAGGACCAAAACCCAGAGTCAACAAATCATAATGTTGACGTCAACACGTTGTGAGATCCTAGTGTCATTTGACAATTAAAACGTTGTCAAGAAAATTTTCTTTCCAACCAATATTTGAAGTCTGTCTGACCTAAGAGTCCAACATCTTTCTGATGTCACATTGATGTCCGGTAACATAATGTCAATGTTGCACTTAAAGCTTGATGTACTTCCCCCAAGTTACCAAAATTCAGTTATTTCAGATTTGAATAAATAGGGGTTATAAAAATAACTGGACAAAAAAAGAAAGTAACACAAAAATTTGATTGTAAAAGATGAAAGTATAGTATGGGTTAGATTTTAGAGGAAGAATTTGTTTTTTCACTTCATACTTTGAATAAAGATTCAGAAAAAAGGATAAAAGACATGATATTGAGACTATGTGACAAACTTTAGGAAGGGTTCAAATAATATGTGCCATTTACTACAATCTCTGGGGCCTTCTCTGTAATTCTTATTTGATCACACAATGCTTATCTTAGTAAAGATGTGCAGTACTTTGTGTGAGTGTGTACCCAGTTTTCAGAAGTTTTTAAATCACTTTTAGGAAGATTATTTTTTTGCCATGTGATGTCTCCTCTATTGGAGAGGGGATTAGTGTCCCAGTTCTATGCGGAAATCTGCTGCTTGATACATGATGCACCAAACAGGGAGGCCTGAGATGTCTTCATACATTATTGTTCAGCGCACACTGAATGAATAACCGAGCCCTTATAGACCACTGCAGTATTAGCATTTTGAGAAAATGATAAGCTTTGCATGTGTTTGAGTTGCTGTAGGTATTTGTCATTGTCCATTTGGCTTGGAACTGTTGCAGATGTAGTACTGATGGAGCTTACCGTCTTTCTCTAAAAGCCACTCTAGGTAATGAAAGCCATGCAGCTTGCCAGAGCAGCTTCTCTCACGCTGCTGTCAAATACTTGCTGGTCCGGCAAATATGAATCTCCAATTGTCTGATTCAGCTCTTATAGTGTGATTAAAGGATGGCATTTGGTTGAGTGGCTGGCAAGGACCCTCATGTCACAGATTTCTGGAAACTGGTTTGTTAGACTTGGTAGATCCGAAATGTTGAATCACTGCAATGTGGTACTTTTTTTTTTGCTTTATTTTTATGGCATCATTTCTTCAATGAAAGCAATGACACTGTGAATATTCAGCTTTGGCTTGAGTCCGATATGTTTTCTTAATTTGATCCATGCCATCACATGTGATGAATGCCTCGTTGTAACTCTGAGCAGCGTGCCTTTATGAACTCTCAAATCCCAGACATGCTGTCGCGGGGCTGAACTCCTACTTCCCTGTCAGCTTTTGATCAGTGTGAAATCACACCCTAGACTGAAGTAGAAAAGAAGAGAAGTAAAGCACCTCACACTGATTTAGTTAAATGTAGTCATCAGTGTGATGAGAATGAGTCAGCTGGTGCAGCGATTCAGAGATTCTGTGTTTAATGTCCCCACGAGGCCTGTTTGGTGGCTGAGCTGCTCAAATGCTCCTGTTATCAGAGGGGCAATTAACTTTGGCTCTGTTTTTCCTCTAATTGAGAAAAGAACATTCTAGTTCTCTACTATAAACAGTCCATAAAAAAAAGTAATTGTGCAAAAACTTGAAGATTTTTACCATAAATTCTTTAGTGTTTGCTGATCAAGAGCTGCATGATCAGCAAGTTCATGAATATTGCTTTGAAGACAGTGGTTGCTGGCTTTATACTGCTGCTACAGCTTTTTGTGCTGTGTTGCAAAAATATTTGGCTGGCTCTTTTCACCAGTGTAGATTTAAGTGTCAACATTTTTTAAATACAAGACCCAATAAATCTTGTGCTTTATTTTTTTTATTAAAGCTTGCTTTGTGTTTTTGGTAGAATCAATGCAAGAGAATGTAGAAAGCAAAGAAAATATAAAAATGTTCAGCAATTGTATTACAGGGCAGACCTGGTTAGCCTCCACGTTAATTCACAGGGGAACTTCTTCACCTGTGTGAATGCATGTGTTTTGTTCTTACTCGCATCTTTACTTGACAGATTGACATATCAAATAGAGGTGTGGAAAATGCCAGCAGTGGTGCCTGGCTGTGTTATTTCTCAATTGATACCTGTAAGGGCTTACGAGAGGGCCGTGCTAGGAATAACCGCCTCTGGAGTTGATTTATTATAACAACCTGGAGAAAGGTCATCTGTCCTTATCTGGGGCGAGCGGGTGACAGGTAAGTTATACTGCAGGGAGGCTAGCTGAGGCCGCCTGCCTCACACACTGCTCCCCAATTTGGATTCAGAGGTTGACTGAGCACCTGGCACACTTAAAGTGTAAGCACAGGTAGAGTCACCTTCACACGGACTAATCTCCGCTTGCAAGAGCGTGCAACCCCGGTGTCTTTTAGTGGGATAAAGCTCTCTGTGTTTTGATGTTGTTGTGGGCCCTGCTGGCTGGTAAAGTGGTGCAATATGTCAAAATTAAACCCTTCAGAGTGGCTTCACTTCAAAGAGAAGGTGCACTGGGGTAAAGATGTGCCAAAATCGCTCAGCGCATGTACGCAAGTAATAAAATCCATAGTTCAATCAATAAAATCTTTAACTGCTGGTGTCCTCTGCATCTTCCCTGTGCTCCGGCGTCAGTCAGACTTGCTGAAAGAGAGAGATTTGAATAATCTCACTGAACAGATTGCAGTCCAGATTGCCTCTTAAAGTCCTGCATTTATAAATAGGTGCTTGGTCCTGTTTTATTTTGCAAAATCATTATAGATATTTGATCAGCAGTGCACATGATGAAGCACATGGCACTTGTTTTCATTAATGTTCAATATATAATTTGATATAAGACAATTGCACGAAATGATATTCTTTATTAATTATACAACAAAGTGATTCTACATGAAGATATTATATGCCAGAAATGTATCTTTCATGGAAGAATTTCAATCCATACCAAGAAGATACATTCCTTATGTTTACGAAACCTTTGGATGAAATTTTAATTAACTAACACATCGCATTTGATAGTAGGATTAGATTGAAATGTAATGTCAAATAGAAAAAAAGAGTGCATCACTTAGCGAAAATACACATACTATTCTGAGCTGTATATACTGTAGATTATAGACACAATAGACACAATTTCAAATCTTACACAGGCTCCATTGTACACCACTACAGAGGAAAGGGCTCGGTCTAAGCTCTCCCACATGTATTGAATGCGTTTTAGAAATTGGCACACATGCACTTATGCTTTGGAAATGTGCAGAGACACAGAGATTTTGGGCTGAATTGGTTGCCCTTACAGAATAAGATTTGTAGCTATCACCTCTTCAGTGTATTGTGGCAGCCAAAGTAGACAATGCAAGGAATAACCACAATGCTAAATTGATTGAAATACTCTTACGTATTGCAAGAAAGACTATTCTCAAATTTTGGATTTCTCTGGACATTCCTGCACTGGACAACACATAAAAGGAGCTACTGAGAATACTCCTTTTGGAAAAGCTGACCAACACCCTTCATGTGAGGGATTTAGTAAGATATGGCAACCAGTCTTGGATATGATGAACCACTCTGGACTGGACTTTGTTATACCTAGTTAAAACACTGGAACTGAGTACGCCATCTATCCATCCATTGTCGTCTGCTTATCTAGGGCCAGGTCACTGACTGAGCAAAGCACTTCAGACGTCTTTCCCCAGCAAGACTTTCCAGCTCCTCCTGGGGGACCTCGATGTGTTCCCAGACCAGACAATAATCCCTCCAGTGTGTTCTGGGTCTGCCGCCATTGCCTCCTACCACGTGGTCGTGCCCAGAACACCTCTAATGGGAGGCATCCTGATCAGATGCTCGAACCACCTCAGCTGGCCCCTTTCGATGTGAAGGAGCAGCAGCTCTACTCTGAGCTCCTCCCAGATGTCTGAGCTCCTCACCCTGTCCTCACCCTTCCCTGTGAGGCTGTACCCGGCCACCCAAAGGAGCAAAACTCATTTTGGCTGCTTGTTTTCACGCTCTCATTCTTTGGGTCACTACCCAGAGCTCATGACCATATGTGAGTGTTGGAACATAGATGGACTGGTAAACCGAAAGCTTTGCCTTCTGACTCAGCTTCTTCTTCACTGTGACAGTCCAGAGCAACTCCCGTATATCAGGGTCTTGCTTACAAGTGAGGGTACACCATATCCAAGTAATTTGAATAATTATGAATTTGAATTGTTTTACCTAGTGGTTTGCCAGAGGCAATATGTTTTTGGGTTGTCCCTCCATCCGCTTCATGTAAACACAATTTCTCAAGAACACCGTGAGGAGGGGCGTCCGGTGGCTTAGTGTATAAAGCAGGTGCCCCATATTTGAAGGCAGTATCCTTGCTGCAGTGGCCGTGGGTTCAATTCCAGCTTGTGGCCCTTTGCTGCATGTCATCCCCTCTCTCTCCCCCTTTCACGCTATCACTCTGTACTATCTAATTAAGGCAATAATGCCCAAAAAAACTAAAAAAAAAAGAACACATTTGAACATTTCTTCAAATCTGGCGCAAACTACTCTACTTGGACTCAACAAGGAACTGATAAGAATTCGATGGATAAAAGTCAAAGTTACTGTGACCTTGCATGTGTCTCATCGTGAATATGATATATCATGAAGGCCTTGGTGGAGTTTCCTTAAATTTAGCACAAACATCCTAGTTATGACTGAATTGATTTTTGGTTTTTGGTCACTGATTTTTGGTCATATTTGGTTGTCAAAGGTCAAGGTCAGTGTGACCCCGTCCGTTGTGTTCTCATGAACACAATATCTTAATATCTCAAA
This sequence comes from Plectropomus leopardus, assembly GCF_026936395.1. Classification (NCBI taxonomy): domain Eukaryota; kingdom Metazoa; phylum Chordata; class Actinopteri; order Perciformes; family Serranidae; genus Plectropomus; species Plectropomus leopardus. The sequence continues at coordinate 21,430,831 of NC_142185.1, read as the reverse complement.
CCTTGCAGGAGTGTCTTCGAATTTGGCACAAACTTCCATTTGGACTTAAGAATGAGCTAATTAGAATTTGGTGGATAAAAGTCGAGGTCACTGTGACCCTGCATCCATCTCATTCTTGTGAATGTAATATCTCAAGAACCCCTTGAGGGAGTTTCCGCAAATTTTGCAAAAACGTCCCCTTGGACTCAGCAATGACTAACTAGAATTAGGTCATTGTTACTGTGACCTCACAAACATTTCATTGTGAAGTCTTATAGGATGAAACGATGAGGTGGTGACATTTTATATTCTAAAGGTCAAGTTCTGATTCTAGTTTTTGTTTGTTTGCTTTTGTTTTCTGCATTGTGTTGGTAAAGTCGTGACTCCTGCTTTGTTAAGGCAGTTCAAACACAATGGAAAAAAGTGGTTCTTTATACATACAGAGATGAAAGTGTATGCATTTGTGGCCAGAACCTTGATAAAAAATAAATACAAAATATAATAAATAGCTTTTCAGAATTAAGGCATTCCAATCTATCGTTGACTTTGCCTGACTTGACTGTTGTATTCTATATTTTAACATCCTATATATTTTTTGATTAGTAAAGGCAGAGAACATCCGATATGATGTGTTTTGTTGTATGCTATGCTGAACAATAGTTTATTTCCCCCTGGAATAGGATTTCCCTTTGTAGATCAATTTCTGTTCACAGCCACCTACAATATTGCAGTATAAATTGGGTCCCAGGCTGCAGTATAATAAGTATGGATTGAAAATCTGTCCTAACAACAGCACGGCACTAGAGAGTAGAGTAACATCTTGTGGCATCACAGAGTGCTGGTGTGGAACAAATAGCATTATGTCCCAGCACGTGTTGTGATACAGCACATCAACCTCATCATAGGAATCCGATGTCCCTCAATGCGAGCCTCTCCTCTCGAGGTTCCAGACAAATGGCTTCAAAACAGAGCTTTAAATCCCACTTGCAAATCCAGGGATCACTTAACTTCTCATCAGTCCCCATTCTGCTGTGGATACTGGACTTTGCTTCATTCATCATTCTGTGTAAGCCTCCCCTCTCAAGTTGGGAGTCGGCGCTGCGAATTTGTTTACTTTCTCTTCTAAGGTGGTGAGAGGAAATTGTCCTAACACTGGAGGCATATTCTTCACTTGTAATGCCGGGCATGTCTGTGAATCATAACAAGTTACTGAGGGAGGAACAATATTAAAGTGTCTTTGAGTGCTTCCTTTTGAACAGTACGTATGAATTATCAGTAAATGGCTTTTCCCTCTCACTGTCATCAAGGAGCAGATTATGCCTTTGTTAAATATTTCGAGATGGGATATAAACCAATGCATATTAATGCCACATGACATATATTAGAATCGATTCCAAGTTTTTACACACCTATGAAAAGCCAGTGTGCTGCAGAAGTCAATTTGGGTGTGTTGAGAGCTTTTAGCAACAATGTGCAGAGAAGTTGCAGGGTCGTTTCAGGCCCGGGAATGCAATGCAGGGTGCCAACATGACTAATGGGCCTAACCTGGATCCTCTATCGACTTGCACAGAAATACTCAGGGATTGATTTGACTGCTTATGCTACTGCCATAATCTCCCCTCCAATGATACGGTTTCATGGCTATTTGTAAAACTGCTGCCGCAGCCATTTTTTTTTTTTATGTCGGTCGTAATATCAAATCTGATCATGCAGGCCGCTCAGTGTGGAGCCATGTGTTGAGTTACACTTTTAAATTCAACCTGCCTTGTCACCTCAGCATTACAAGAGTCGACAGAGGTATGCATTGTGTGTGGGTCTTGGAAGTGGGATGCGGCTGAAATAACCTACAGAACATGCATATTAGATCATATAAGATGATAACTGATGATGCTGCAGTATTTGATTTTGTCAAGGTCTTACTGTCTTTTTGACCAAACATCTAAATCGAAAGCAGCATTACAAAAAATTAAATCTGAATACAAGCAAAGGAAAAAACACATTTGCAATTTTCCAAGTTGTCAAAGTCTCACTGGGATGTCTTGTAGTGATTTGATTTTGATAGAATTTTATTATTTTTTTGTAAATATCAGTGGTCAGGCTACTTCAGGCTTTAATGGAACTTCCTCACTGTATGAAATTAAATGGAAAGGGTTATCAAGGTGTAATCAAAATATATGTCTAAAGTCCAGGTAAAGCAAAATCAGTGATTTCTTTCTAAACACTTTCTAGATTTTATAAAATACTTACAAATCCCAGATTTTCATGTGGGAGCTTGGTGTTTGCTTCCGGTATGAATATCGACCCAAACCATGATGTTTTTTTCTAAACCTAACCACATGCTTTTTGCCCAGTCCTGACCATGTGTTTTTGTTGAGTTGTAGCATTAATTCCAGCAACATCAACAGCAGATGCAGGAGGATAAATAGTGCATTATATGTAGATCCAGAGGTCCATTGACAAAGTGGCAATATTTGATGACTTATGATGAGAACATGTTGAACATGTTTAATACAATGCTACGTGTTCTGAGATAAGCAGTAACCGTAGTGTAGCTTCAGCTTCCTCAGCAGACGCACCCAGCAGCTCAGAGCAGAGAATACTGCTCATTTTTTCAGGATTTTAAAACCTAGTTTTTTATATACTTTTTTTTTTTTTTATAACTCATATTGTTCACCTGCTCAATAACATAGTCATGAGCAGGCATTTGTGTGTGCTTCATCTATTTGCACTCACTGTGTTTTAAAGTGAGTCCTACAGCCATCTCTGTGCGCCTAAAGTGCAAAAGGAGAAAGCTGAGCTCTAAGCAGCTGTTCCAGCACAAGACTGTGGCCTTTCCATGTAGATGATTGATTCAGGTGCGGTGAGGAGGGAGAGGAGGGATCAGGCTTTGGGCTGTGTCCGTTAATCACACTGTATTACCACACAGGAGGCATTTATCACCAAACTCCAAAGGCTTCAGTCCACGGGGAACACTGAAACCAATCTCATCGCTTACATGCAATCCATCCAGGTCCACGAAAAGCAGCCTTGTTGAGCGCTACCACATCCATTTTCTCTGTAAGAGGGGGATGTTCCAGAAAAAAAGTAAGAGCCAGAGAACACAAAGGGTGGGAGGGGTTTGAAGAGACTTTGGCGTAAGTCCTTGGGAAGCCCTTTGTTGTATTTTCTTTTTCTTCATCCAGTGTCCCAGCCTTGTGAGTGTAGTGTTGGTGTCACATCATGGAGTGCAAGCATATAGCTTCAAAAACAGCAAGTGGCTCTGCTGGTGTGTGGTGGGAGAATGGATTATTGTTTAAGGCACAGATGATACAATACAATACAAGTCATTTTATCGTTTTGTTTTTTTTTTTGCATCCATAGACTGTATAAGAGAACGTAGCCACCATGATATCACCCATTGTTTTGTGGACTTTTTTTTAAGCCTCGTGTTTGGTGTCTTGGCAGTCACCATCTTGGTTTTTTGGAGCCAGAAGTGACCATATTTGGATGAGAGGGTGGAGTCATATGCTGTTGAACTGGAAATAGCATAATAAGACAAGCATCCCCAGAGGTCTGTTTCATGGCTAAAAACAAGAAGTTGTCACATTGAATTGTAATTGCATCCAGCCTGAGGCATGTTTAACCCAATGCTTTCATGTTAACGTCTGACATTAGTTGACTCTGCTCCTCCTCATAGGAGATTGAGGTTTATAATTCACATCTGCTGCTGTTTCTCAGTGGGACTGTGCAGTGTTGGTTGTCTTTGCCTTCAGCTGTTTGTCCCCCCACCTGGACAACACACTCATATACAATGTCATATTCGAAGATGGTATTAGGAAAGGTGCAGGTTTTAGGCATTTCCACATTGGCTTTGCTTCAACCCTTACGTTGCAACAAAGGTAAACGGACGATGTAATTTCTTTACATTTCAAAGTAATCTATCAGGTATGGGTGTTTGCACCCTTACTTCATTGGCCAGTGCAGTGTCTTGTTGGATAATGTTGCATTGAATTGTGAAAAAAGTTGAGCTTATACTTTTTTGCTGTTGACCCTGTCCTTTGCCTTACTGCGTGGACACATTGGGGGTACCAATGCAGTAGCCCCACTGAAGTGAATGAGCGGGATGAGCTTTTTCACACAACGCTGATGTCTGTCTAAACACAGCCCTCGGCTGGAATAGAGCCTATAGGCCCGTGGGTGCCACAGCCAGTTTTCCATTGGCAAATGATTTATAGGCCCAACAAAACTTTGTGAGGTTGTTGATCTGGTTCTGTTGATCTGTCTGAAGCCACCTCATACACGTACATGACTAGGAATCGCGTCATAACAGGTCAGACTGAATTGCAGATATTTTTTGTGTGTGGAAAGCAGAATTACTCTCTCTATCAAAATTGACAGTTCTCATTGTCAACAATCATAGCTTGTCTCTAAACCTCACTGTCTGCCCCTGTCTAACAATCACCCAGCATCATTACTGGCTAAGAGTGAGAATCATGAAGTGAAATAATAATATGAAGTTATCTATTTCCTGTGTGGGTTATATTACATCAAGTTTGTAATTTTGTCCACAGAGTTTATAAATCAGACATGTTAACACTGGACTGACTAAAGGTGTCTCCTCTGCAGCCATCCAGCACCTATTAACCTGAACGTATCTTATCGTACTTGGGTTGTTGACAGTTAGTGAAATGAATGAGGAGATTTTTGTTTGCCCGTCTCTCTGGCTCGGTAAAGGATTTTCCAAGTTTTATATTCTGGATATATTGTTTTAGGACATATTCCATACAAACAAGATGGGTTCAGATTGAGGATTAATTTGTTCAAATCACTAAATAATTCATCTGCTATAAGTCATATTTCATGAGCAATGACAGCAAGGGTCTCACAAGCAGTTGGAGCTGCTAAAGTGCTGGCTCTCTATAGCTACGTTTATATTTGCCATACTGTCCTTGGCACAAGGATGCGTGAGCCAAAATTGACAGAAACACATATATTGCATTGCAGACAAAGATTCCGCAAGTTGTTGCAGTGCTTAGTCCTTAATCTCAATTTTTTTTAAACCATGCACCCAGTGCATGTGCAGGGCTATTCAGACATGATTGTCAAAAAAGCAAATAACTTCAGTGAAGAAATAAAATAATGAATAGATTTTTACTGTTAACATGCATCAGGGTTTTTGAAAGATTTAATTATGAAATGCTTTAAAAATAGAAGATCTTAAAAGTCTGATGAGGAGATGAAGTGCAGGTGGAGAATAGGGTGGGGATGCTCAGGTGAGGGGAGTAACATAATTAGGCAGATGAACAGGCAGGGAGCTGATTGGTTTGGGGAAGCTGAGGAGCAGGGAAGTGCTAATGAGGCTGATGCACAACAGGTGTGTAGATGAGCGAATAATGGAAAGGCAGCACATGAACACAGGAGGGGAAGAACATAAACCAAACAGACATCCAAAAATCCAGAAAACACTATCCTCAAAATAATAAACCAATAGTGACAAGAAAGACAGACTAACTAATATTTGCAGCTTAAATGAGTCTTTTACAGATACTCAGTCTTCCCAGAAAGTCTGAAAGCACCAAGACTGAGACAAAAAATTATAAACAGGACTGTGACAAAAAGTAAATAAAAATAATCCACATTCGAGTTAATATTTTATCAGCTAGATCAAATTGTTACGGGCTTTTCAACCTTTCAGCCTTTTTTTCCATTATAATGCATTTTTTGTTCCAAACATTTGACTCCATCTCTATAGGGATTGTATTAGGCGATAAATTATATCCATGAATATTTGATATGAGTTTAAAGTTAAAATTCCTCCTTGGCATTGAAGGCGTGTGTTTGGTCTGTCACATGGTGCCACTTTGTCAGTGGACTTCCGTGTCTATTTATTTAGTTTTAGGTATGCTTCTGTGTCTGTTTACATTCTGGGATGTGCTACCATGATGTCATCAAATGCACATGGTGGGATTAAATGGCATGTGGTTATGTTTAGACAGTAGGACCACATGACTGTCAACAAACACACATGCTGGCATGCCGTCATGAATTTGTGCCAGGAGCACTGACAAAGCGGCTTTATTTTATAAGTTCGGAATGAGAATGAGCTGGTTTGCCAGCAACACTCAATGACTTTATGTTTCCTCTCAGAATATTTTGTTTATGCGCCCTGTGGTGTTTCTGCAATTACTGTCGCTATGAGTATAAACACTTTAGTACAAGCTCATTGCTTACTTCCTCCACAGTGTCTTGCACAAGTACAAAGAAGGCTTAAAGAAGAAACTTTGTGTGATTTAGAAAACAGTTAAAAAAAAAATTGACAGTAACCAACGCCCTCTGGTGTTCTGGACACTCTGAGCATAAATGCTTGTGTTCGTTGCTGGTGACCCTCCATGGTGTCGCGCACAAGTATAATAAAGGCTTAAAGAAGAAACAACCTTCTAACCCAGAACAGCTCCTGTTTTTTATACATTAACTTTGTTTCTGTTTGGCCATGATCATGAATCCCCATCCTGAGTTAACTAAAGAGAACTTTTTCCAGACTGTACACAGGGTTTTTAAATTTTCCCTCACAGCTCCAAATAACATTCTCCCTGATTACCCCCAGGACCCGCATGTTCAAGCTGCATTCACACCCTCTAACAACTGACATTAGCCATGATAATGGTTTTCCCAGTAGGGGGTTGTGTTTAAAGGCTGTGAAATAATGCGCCTTTGTGCAGCAGGGCTCTCATTTTGTCCTGAGTGAAAGCTAAAGTAAAAGCTTATCATACACTAAAAGCTACAATTATTGAGGAGACCTTAAGGCATCAATTGGGACACATGTTTAACATTTTTGAAAAATGGTCGGCAGTGTATGAGATTTTAAAATTGCAGGCGCCTTTGAGTTCTTGCAGATGTGTATTGATTTACAGCTTTGATCAGTTTGTTTGCACTGGTTGGTGGCTCCGCTCCATATGAAGGTTATTGTACTTTCTCCATGATCTGTTAATAGTCTCGTCATGCTTATTGTTCTTTTTGGATGTTATCTTTTACCATTGTTGCCGCGCTTCAGACAACAAGTGTGTCCACAGGGAGTCTTTGCACAAGATGTTTCTGTCTGACATTTACATTAAAATGGAAAGTGTGACCGAGCGAGGTTACATGTCTGACTCCTGATGTAATTGTTAAAAAGCGACGGCACAGAGCCACACTCCCTCAGGACCTTAGAGCCGATGCTTGATAAGTTAGAGCAAACAGACGCCTGTTTATACGCGGCTTTGATGAGCGGCTGTGTTTTGTCACGTTAAGAAGACAAACAACGTCTAAGCGAGGGCAACCACTGCTGTTTTTAATTAACGCGGCACACTTGCAATCACAGCAATAAATGTGTCTGCTTTGTTGTCTAGTGAAAGTAGATCAAAGTCAAAGCTGTGCCAGCAGCGTGCATTTGAGGTGAGCCTTTTGGGTTTTTTAGGGTTTTTTTTAACGTGAAAGCTACAGGGAAATATACAGTGCAGCATTTTTAATGTCACCTAGCATTTGGAGGCCTCAGCTCAGTGGAAGCGTAGCAGAATAAAATTCCCCTTGTGTTGACAGGAGTGGCATGTCCTCCAAAAATTTATATTCATGGCTGCAAATGGAAATGGAACAACCAAGAGGGGTGTCCTGCAGTGCCAGAGCCAGTTATTGATGTGCAGTGGAGGGGAGAGAGTGACATTTAACAGCGAGAAGATGAGCGGCCTCTGACCAGCTTGAATACTCTGCAGCAGATGACCTGGCACATATAGAATCAGACTACAGTATAGCTCGTCTTTATAGGGGACTGAGCGGAGCCGAGAGGAATGGGCCTCAGAGCTGAGGGAGTTGTTTCAGCTAGCCCCCACCTTGCCGCAGTCAGGGGAGACAAACAGGAAAATCAATACTCACACTCAGGACAGTTCACTACAAGGGCCTTCCTCAGCGCCGTTATCTGTCAGAGTCAGTCCCTCAAGCAGGATGGGATGGGAACTGCTGACAAGGAAGGTGTCAGAGCGCACTGATCACACTGTTAGAGAGCGAGTGAAGTCTTGTTCAGCACCGCGGACAGCTCCAGACAGACAGAGACAGAAGGCTCTGGCAAAATGTTGGTCCCAGGTTTATCCGCCCTTTTTCTTTACATCTTTAAAACATGTTCTCATTAAATTCCTGGGAGCGTACAGGTCATCCTAACATTTCTTCTGTGTGATTGGCTTTAACAAATAAATTGTCCACTAAATAGTATTAGACCATTGTGACCTTAGAATTATTATTTAACCATTTTTTTTACATTTATTCTAATTTCAAGGTTCAATCTTGATTTTGACAGAACCGTCACTGCAAACTTATTTTTAAATAACCTATTATTGACATTATGAAATGAATAATGATATGAAGTACAATAAATTAGCCCTCGATAAGCAAGCAAATTGGCTATATTTCTTTGAAAGACATGGGAGCTCCTCGCACAACTCAACAAGAAATGGCCCAAAAGAAAAACAAGAAATTGGGAAAACAGTTGGTAGAAAATTACCTGAAAACAGATTAAAACGCTAGTATAGAAAACTGATGTTGATTCAGGTGTAGCGCTGGGGCGACGGGGTGTTGTTTTTTGTTTCAGCGCTCGTGTATCAAGTTACAGTGTGCACACGGCTCGCCCGAGCAGCACTTTGAGCAGGCGCCTCTGAGCTGCGTGTCAGCTGCAGCACATCTAGAGAAACGGTGGCTTGTGTTTTTTTTTCAGAGTGACGGTTGCGTTTGTTGACCACTTTATACTGCAGGTTAAAGCCTCTCTCTGTCACAGAGATGAGGAAATACAAAGATGTTTGTTTTACCTCAGCTTCCTTGCTTCCTTTCAAAACAAAAGTTATCTGACTTTGTGTCTGTGGACAGAATTCCATCAGTTGCTGATACAGTGCATTTTATTTTGAAACATTTACAGGACAGGGTTGTCAGCTTTGCAGGAGCTTGTATAACTTCATAAATGAGTGGAATATGTGCTTACAAATATATAAATACAGCTCTCATATCAGCAGGCAATGATATGCCTTAAGGCCCAGTTAAGGCTGGACTATTTGATGCAGAAAGAATGTACTCGTTATAATTATTTCTGTTAGAGAAAAGTTATAGTGTTATTCAAAATGCACTAATTTTATTGTAAGATGTTTTGTTGGACTGCTAGATTTGAGGTTTGTTACTGTAACAGAGTAACTGTTTTGTTCAGTGACTTGAATTTTACATTGTTTCATTTATTTTGCTATTATATTGCTAAATGTAGATTGCACTACATTCCTTTTACTTGAGTGGAACAAGCGCTTGCATTAATTTTGTTTTGGAGAGACTTTATATCAGACTGTAAAACACAGATTACCAGTTAAGACTGGGCTATTTTTTGTTGGAGAACAATGCCCTGCAGTGTATGACAAGTTTTAAAATGTTATTTTCAGTAAAATGTTATATTTATTGAGTATTTAAAAAATGATAGTTAGATCAATTTAAACAAATTGATAGATTAATTTATGAATCAAAAAAATAATCAATAGATTGACTGATTAAAAAAAAATAAGGTGCAGCCCTATCCAGGTGTTAAAGGGTTAACCAGTTATTTATTTAAGGAATTGAATCCTCAATATAAGGGGCAGCCAAGTGACATCAGAATCAGGTGATGTGAGAGCGATATGAGGTCTTAGTAAGAAGTCGTGCAGCAGTTTTTGGACTAACTGTAACTAGTTTTCATTTATTTACTAAGTAATTTCTTATCTATTTATTTAGTGATAGTGAGCCCTTTACAGCCTCATATGGAGGGTATTCATATTTTTGGAAGATAATTATTTTTAATGAGTGCCCTGGTGGCTAAGTAGTTAAAGCGCTGACCATGAACTGGATGTCCCCAGTTTATGTTAATGACCTTTGTTGCATATAATTCTCTGTCTCTCCTCATTTCCTGTCACGTCTCTGCTGCCAGCCATCTATTAAAGTCATTAAATGCCCCAAAACATAAGAAAATCATAACTGATGTTAAGAACTTTGAAGCTCAATATCACAGACAAAACCTGATGGGACACAGAGCATTGGGAATCTAAGCACACAACTTGCTCTTTTTTGGTACTTCCATCCATTTCAGTAATAGCTCTGTAAATGGGTGAGAGACACACCAACCATCACGTTTTATCCTCTGTATATTTGCTGTGTGTGTGTGTGTGTGTGTGTGTGTGAAGCAGAATGAGGCGGGGCAATCAGCGAGTGCTGCCAATGGTAATGAAGCCACCACTATAAATGGGCCAGTCATTCATGATTAACTGGCGTGTCATGCCTGAAGTAATTGCCTTAATTAGCTATTGAACAGGTTTCAGGGTTAATGGGACAACAGGTTGGCAGTGAACCTGATTTACTGTTGGAAGTTAATGATTTTACTCTCATCTTCCCCTCATTCCTCGAAATGATTTGATTAACAGTGTGGGAGAAACAGATCCTCTTGTTTGTTAATACAAAATCAATTTCATGGCTGGCTGAGCTATCTCTGACAGTGTTTTTGTTGGGCGAGCAAGGTCTTCAGTCAGCCGCTGGAGACAGGACAAACACAGAGAGGCCTGTGCAAGAGCGCAGACAGTAAATCTGCCTCTCTGAGTGCAGTGCATGCTTGGAGGCTGGCAGCTCTCCCACCCTGCCCACAAATTTACCTTCACTAAGCTTTTCTGTCATGACTAGCGACCAATCCGGTGTGTTTTCCCCGAGACTGTGTCAGAGGAATAAGCCTATGCGAGTAATTGGGAAGCAGGTACCATAAAGTCTCCCCTGTGAGGCAAGATCAATGTGTTTGAAAGTGCGAAATGCCAGAGGGGAGAAAGTGTAAAGATATTGTCCTCAAATCCTCATATGCCAAGACCACTTAATTGGCAAAACCTCGGCCCATTATTGAACAGAGGTCAAAATATAACAGCCCTTTCACTGTTAACCTCCATTTTTCTCACTGAAAACAGTTTAGACAAACAATTTGGCTCTGCTTCTTTGTGGCATATTGTGCCTGCAGCATGGCTCGGGTATTTTGGCAGAGCTCACACACTGGTTTCAGAGCAGTAGCAGAATTATTACAGCCTTTGATTCTCTTTTCTTTCTGTGTCACAGATTACTTTATCTTATAAGTACCCGTGATTGGAGTAGGTTGGTAGCCGCAGTGTGCATCCTAGCCAGCTGTGACTTAACAGTGATGCAGCGAATCAGTTCACTTTGTCCCACCATTATCAATTCACAATGAAAACATGCAGTACATGGGCACATGGCTGTTTTTGCCAACTGTATTGAAAGCTAAAGCTCCTCATTATTTCTTCAGTGAGCCATGAAATGAAAGGTTATCTTTTACACAACTTTTTATGCATGCATTGTAGATCTGCAACTAATGATCATTTTCATTTAGAGATGCTGTGACTAGTTAACCTTATAATCAATGGACTGAAAATATTTTAACCGTTTTGATAATCAGTTAACCATTTTAATGTCCAGTCTGTAGGATGTAGTGGCATCTGGCGGTGAGGATGCAGAACTGAACCTTCTTCTATGTGCTAAGCATGTAGGAGAACTGTGGTGGCCAACGCAAAAAAGCGAATGGCCCTTTTAAGAGCCAGTGTTTGCTTTGTCCGTTCTAGGCTGCTGTTAAATAACGTGAAGGACTCCATGGAGGAGGACCTGTACATATAAACGGCTCATAACAATTAATGTGATTATAGACTAATGAAAACATAGTTATGATTATTATATTCCATTTTTACCAGAACATATCCTTTAATCTGACACACTGGACCTCAACTCAAGTGTATTGAATCTCTGGACGGTTGGTCTGACAAAAACAAGCAGTTTATTGTTATCACCTTAAGCTTAAAGTAATTGTTGCGGGCATTTTTCTAACAATTCATAGACCAAACGGTTAACTAATTTATCAAGAAACGTGTAAATAGATTAATTTTTAAAAAAAATGTAAGTTAGTGTCAGTGCAGCCCCTTTTTCATCATAAATGAATTTGTCTTGCAGAATCATATATTCTTTCAACAGTTTTCTTCAAAAACATGAAAAATCAGACAAACATTTCATGCACATTTTTAGCCTTCACCTTCTGCAGCCCGACCCTTTTGATGGGGGTCTGGGGGAATTCCCCTCAGGACATATTTTTAGAAACTTAACAACTAAACTGACCATTTTAGAGCCTTTTGATAAATTTTTTTTATATCAGTGCTCAATGTTTTGATGACTGAGTGTCACTTTAAGGGAGCCAAAATATTATTGTGGGCCACACAGGAAAAGTACGCACACTGACTTTTTTTTATAACAGTCATGACATAGAGAGACAGTATGGCAATGCTGATTTTCAACCAGCTTTGTGTCAGAGCAATGTGAGAAGTATGTGATGGTGGGCTGTGGAAGACTTCCCTCCATCCAGCCAATGCCGAGATATCCCTTCTCCCCCCACACTGCAGTGTTTCACTGGCTCTTTGGGCAGTTGCTCCAACTACAGGTTGTACTCCTGCATTTTTGACCTGCCTGGCACACACACAGTAAAACCAGGAAGTGCAGATCGGATATAAATTAAGATTACATTACTACACTGCCTATTTCTCGCCTAAAATGTTTTCAGAAACATATTTTTGTGCTCCATTTCACAGTAATGGCAAGAGATTGTGAACAGTAAGTGTGTGCTAAACTGCTTCCTAAACAGTGAGAACTTAGGCAGAAAAAGCAGATAAAACAGTAAAACTAGGCAGCTCTGATCAAATATAAAATAAGATTCTGCTACTGAGTTGCATATTTCTCTTCCCAAATACAGTTTAACTGTAACATGAGACCCGGCCAGCCGCCGTTGTGTCGTATGGTTACATTACATCACCCACCAGTGGGAGCATTTATTGGTCTGATGCATTGTGGTAGTTGTGGGTTTTTGAAGCAAAAGCCGATGCCACAGTCCTTTTTCTCATCTTGTTGCACCAATTTCAAAAGTATTTCCATCTTTCTACTGCATAGATGGCCTAGTTTTATGTGAGAAGTCTCTTTATGTCAGCGAAATACTTCTCTAACCATAATATTATAACCATTAGTAATAATAACAGTAATTTGTTCACCCTATGATTGTGATTACTTTTGAGTATTATAATTTCAGATGGAGGTGCTTGGTTGTCTACTGTAACAGAGCTTTTTTTATCTTCCTTTTTTCTTTTTACATATTTTAATTATATATGTAGGTGGTCATTGTGAGGATATTTAAATATGGAGGGATATGTCACCCCCAATATATATTTTAATGATTGCCTTGTTATATACATAGCACCGTATATAATACATTGAAGGAATATTTAAATATAAACTACTTTTTTTTAATTGAGAAAGCACATCGCTTTTTTAAAAGGTTTTTTTTTTTACAGAGGGACTCAGTTGCAGATTAATTTTATATCAGTCAACTAATTTAATAATTATTCGTCATATTGGCTGTGGTGTGTTGGGTATGTAATACCACGACCAAGCAGTTTTACAATGTCAATTTCAGGCTATGCTTTAGTAAAATTGCCTTCGCAGTTTTAAGTATTCTAATTAGACTTCATGAACTCTTTAAGAAAACCTTGCTGTGGTGAATAAAGCACATTGACATTTGCTGATACAGCCATGGTACCTATGGATTAAAGGCATATAGTGGAGAAGTGAAACGCAGGAAAGTTTCTGCTGAGCTGCAAAAAAACCAACTTTGCGCTGTCCTGTGAGAGTCATAAAGGTGCAGCCACAGTCAAGTAAATGAAGTGTATTCCACAGCTTTGCTCGGGTTGGAGATAAACAAGGGATGAATGGGGAGGACGAGGACTCATTTCAGTGTCGTCCTTCCTCATGTGCAGTGTCACGAGAACAGCAACAAAGATTATTTCATGCCCCTTTCACAGTATAATATGTATCAGCCCGGCCGCTTGTTCAGTACTCTTGAACTGTTACGACTCTACGCACATCAGACACTGAGCAGTTTTTGCCTCACAAGAAGTGAATGAGAGCTTTGCAGAGGTGACGTGCAGTATAATTGAGACAGCAGTGTGACAGAGAGGAGGGTTTTCCTCATGGGGGGGAACGGATATATAACCAGAGTGTCAGTGTTCCCCTGATGCAGAAGACGGCAAGTCCTGCATTACTTGCTGCTGACGAAGTTTCATCATCTGGAGGGAAACAGCGAGAGGATCAGACACAAGTGAGCAACAAAGATATTATACAGACATGTCAGTCTCCTTCTTTCGCTCTCTCCCTCTTTGTTTCTTTCTCTGTGTCTCTTCCTGTCCTTTCCTTCTCACTGCAGCCCTGTGATCAGCTTGCCAGCGCTGCTGACGCCTTTGTTCATTGCAAGTCGTTCAACTCAGATTGTCAATGAAACTTTGTGTCTGCGAGCCAGCTAAGCACTCAGAGTCCCACTCATCTGTCAGACACAGCAGTTACACTCTGCCGTCTGATGATAGCGGGGCTGCAGAGAGGGGTGGGAGGGTGGGGATCCTCCACAGCAGCTGTCTTTTCAACTATTCATGAGTAATTCATTGTGAAATATTTGATGTGTGTTGAGCAGGTAGAGCAGTACAAATATTTGGGCGTACGTTTTGACCTGAACTTTAATTGAACCAGCCACTTCATTAATATCTGCCCACGAATCAAAGTCTACCTTGTTATTGAACAGAATACACAGCAGGGGGTTGGTTATTAACTGGTATTGATAGTACTGGCAAAGTCTGCAGCACTACTGAGGTAGCAGATATTAAGGAGTAAGACATGAAATTGCAGGTGTGGGCCTGTACGTAGGTGCAATACTGAAATAAACTTTTTCATCTTTTACTGATCTGTGTGAAAGTGTTCTCAAAGGTGGCAAACAAAGCAGCGAATGTCTGCGAGACTTTGGGTTTTATGAAGCTTTGTGAATACTGTTGTGTTGCTGTCGGGTAATTACTTCCCTCTGTGATGCTTTCTTATTTTAGATTGTGTATATTTTTTTTGCTTGTGGTTTGTATACAAGCCAGAGCAGGTATGTATTAGGAAGATAAAATTAGGCAGATGCTATTTTGCATGTGGGTGAGAATAGTCACACTGCAGCTTTCCAGCTATTTTGACCCATCCCTACATTATAATAGATCACACTGCCTGCTGTGATTGGCTAGCACTGGTCATGCTGATGTGTCAAGGTGGAAAGCAGTTTGGATTAGGGCAAGAAGGTCATGGTTAGGGAGAACAAATCTGGGATATTCTGAGTGAAAAGTGGTAAATTTATGAGAAAACAAATCACACATGTACTACCACACAGTTAGGGGATGTAGTATAAAAAATGACAGGTACCAGATGAATAGTTACAATACAGGACTTTAACACAGGAAACTAGGGTTTCAGTCTCATATGAGTTAATGTTTACTTTATTATTATTTTTACACATAGTACATTTACTATTTTACTTTATAGAATTCATAAAGCGGCTGAATGCACACTGTGTGTATAAAGTTTATCAACTGGATACAGTTTTGGAGGCAGGGTTGTTGACTTGATTGGGATAAAATAACAAACGCTAACAAAAATTATCCACTGATTTACAGATGTGTCTTTGACACCAGACTTTTGTTTTGTTCGAGACTTTAAACATGATTGTTTTAGCTGTAAAGTTGTGCATTTTGAGTCTATGGGGATTGACTCTGTTTTGGAGCCAGCCTCAAGTGGCCAATCAATGAACTGCAGGTTTTTGGCGCATTCATGCAGGCTTCATTTTTCAGTCTTAGAGGTTGTTGCTTGGTCCCTGGTTCCCAAAGTCAGAGTTCTGTTAATTTTCGCATTGACAGTGTTACATGACTGACAGTGGATAGCTTTCACAGTAAGGATGGGCATGAAACTCTCCTGGCTGAATCATCAGTCCAAAAGATGAACAACTGCATTGAAAACATCTGGTTCTCTGATAAAAGTCAAAGTTACAAGCCTGTGTACATAAAAACATTGGACAAGTTAACTATATCTCCCAGGGAGCATTATGTTATTTGCTCCATTAACTCATGGCCTCGTGGGTATTGCAATATTTAGAGCCAACCGCTGTGCCAGACCAATGGACAAACACACCTCATTTCTCAGAAGCAGAGTTGAAACTACTTTTATACACCACAAAAAAATGGCTATTTTTTTCTTTTGCAGCATATCGTGAAGACTTAAATAGGCATAGATTAACATTTAACTGCCAAAAACTCATGGCACTGTTCTCTTTCTGCCAGTACAGTAGTTTAGGTTACATGTCTGGGATGGTGTTTGAAGCTCAGCCTGTAATCAGAGCTGATCAGGCTGCAACAAAAGCCGAAGGAGCTGTGGGGCTGTCAGTGCAGGGCCTGACTGCTGTCTCCCACCAGACTGTATTATAGCAGCATGACATGAAGACGATAAATCATGGATGTTATCAGGCTAAGATCCGGGGCCACGCTGCTGCTCCTTTGCTTTCTAGGTGATCAGGGAAGTTGAACAGCTCTGCTC
Organism: Plectropomus leopardus; assembly: GCF_026936395.1. NCBI lineage: Eukaryota > Metazoa > Chordata > Actinopteri > Perciformes > Serranidae > Plectropomus > Plectropomus leopardus. Next base: position 21,414,382 of record NC_142185.1, on the reverse strand, counting down.
CTCTGAGATGCCCTAAGCTGATAGCTATAAATGCTATAGAGCACTAAGCAAAAGCAGCTATCAAATGCTGCAACGGAAGACTGAGCCCTGGCTACATTTGTCTGATAATGACGGTCAGAAACTCCTATCGCTCCAGTCATTCTCTGCGGATGCCAACTGTCCACAGCAGAGCGGGAGGCAGGAGGGAGTTCTGACACCGGCATCACTCCAAACAGTAAGAGCCGTGAGAGAGAGAGATTCGCCTGACCCTGTCAGAGCCCTCGACATACTCCACAGCTCTACACTACACTAACAAGCATCTGAAGCATAGCCCTCGAAACAAAACAGGATCCGTTTGTGGCTGTTGTGCGCCGTGCTGGAGGTGTCAGACATCTGCTGAGCATCACCGCACGCTCTGCCTCTTTCAGTTTTATTGTTTGTCATATGTGAGATGACGACAAATCTGTGATTTACAGGCAAATAAAAATCTAATAAGGGGATTTGGACAGAGAGATATGATAGACTGAAGCATGACGTGCTGGCTGCCGACTGAGCCGATGGACTAATAGAACGTCGCTGTGTCCATCTGTGGGTCCATCTGGTGTGACGGAGAATGAAAGCAGAGCTAAGAGCGGACGTCTAATTGAGGACGCAGAACCCAAAATGAAGATTATGCACGCGACATGACCTAACACGACATAACACAGAAAGCCACACAATAGAATAGCTAAAGCTGGAAGTGTGACAGATTTAATTTTCAGGACAATTTAGGGAGCTTTGTCTGTTGTGTTATTTGGTTTCTCAGTCTGTCTGAAGTCTTAAGAACAGAAGTATGATTGAAGGTGATCTTTTGTGATTATTTTTTGAGTGGGGGTGTGTTTTACTATATTTGTCCAATCAGAGGTTAAATGCTTGGCTAACTACAGGGTTCCCATACATTTTTAAGGGTCAAAATTTTGAAATTTTTCCGTGACTTTAAAAGCAGCCATAATACATTTTCATGTCACTATGGAAGTAGTCGTTTCCACAGTGGAAACTATGTTTTACACTTTTGGTTTCCATTATTCTACCCTGCAAAGTGTATCAGTGTTAGTTCTTTGCTGTTACTACTCCCAGAAGTGGAACTTAGGGATGCAGGATATTGGGTTTTTTTGCCAGTATCTGATATATAAAAACTAATTTGGCCAATAACCAATATTAATATTAATATTTCCATTTTTTCCCCACCAATTTTTAGTGATTATCAGATCTCTTCTGTAGTGGAATTAACATCATATTATGCATACTCTTATCATGATGGCCCACCAGCAGATAGAAGCTTTTAATTGTACGTTTTATTCATTCACGGTGCAAAAATGTTGGCCAATTGCGATAGTTCATTTTAAAGCCAATATAAGCTTATACTGATGACATGCCAATATTATCAAGATGTTGGCTGATTCCAATAGGTCATTTTAAAGCCAATATCGACAATGATGTACTAATATTATCGTGTGTTTCTCGTAGAAGTGGCAAAACAGAACTATGTAGTACACTTTACTTAATGTTAAATTATTATAGGCGGGCAGTGGACAAGGAACAGAAGAGCTCCCAGGGTATATAGGGTCCTGACAGTGGACGGTTCAGTTTGCCCATTTGTTTGCACAAAAGAATGCTCTGTACCTTCAAACTACCATGCTGTACTCTTAAAGCAGAAAAAAAAAGAAACCGAAGTGTGTTGGCACACCTAACGCTACCCATGTCAATTTGTTCATCTCAAAAATGCAATGAATTTTAAAGCAATACTGGAGCATAGATATTGACGCATTTTAAGTCACTGTTAAATTATTTTTCGTGCACCACTTGATTAGTGTCTTTTATTTTATTTTAGATTAGTTTAGTTTTGATTTTATTTGCATATACATTTGTATAGAAGAGAAACAGAAAAAGGAAATTAAAAAGTTTAATCGCGATGCTGGAGAAGGTAGAAGCCACAAATGTTTATGGAGATACCTCTCTATTAAACCACTAAAATCATACAGTAAGAGAAAGTCATGAAAAGAAGATTGCAACTGATCAAAATTTCAAGACTAAGCAGTAATACAAAGTTGATAAAAAATGTACAACTAACAAAAAGTTTGTATTTACAAAGTGAAATGCATTACAAAAGAATCAATGAAGTGCCACAAGTTTCTGCAAATTATGCAAATCTTTTTCAGATGATTACTAAATAACAACAACTTAGATAACCGTTGTAGTGATGGAAGTGTGTTGTTTCCAAAGAGATGGTCCTCTGTATTTCAATAAATATTGATTAGTCAAACATCGTACTAGATTTAAACTGCGTTCAAACATAATTCTAGCTAGTTGGCATATATGGACAGTGAGATAAAATGCAAGAAAAAATAATGAAAAGAAAGACTTTTCCAAAACATTCAATGATTTTACTAATTCAATGCGTTTTCCAAGCTTGGAAAATGAAATTTTGGAATTCCATGACTTTTCCAGGTTTTTCATGACTGTTGGAACCCTGTAGATAGTTACAGTGCAGAAGCCTGACGTCTCCCAACTCTATTTCTGTGGATAATATGTCAGTATTGATTGAACGGTTGAAGAGAAGCTTTAGTGTTAGGGAGGTATGACCTTTCCTATAGTGTTGCATGATGAGATCGATTATAGCCATACACATTATGTCCATGAAACACACCGTTTATTTTCCTCCTTTGGTATCGATCTCGTATCATTTCAAGACAAAGTAGTGAAATAAACCAGTATGAGGATTTTTATCTGTGAGACATTACGTGGGTCGATAAAGAGGAACTTACAATATTATATTTCATCTTTAACCAGACGTTTCACAATACTTTTTTTCATGAAATGGCAACATGGCAGTGCACAGGAGAACATTATTGTTTGTCTCGGTTGATAACAATAAAAATTGCCAATTAGAACAGTGCCTGTGAGTCGTGGGGAAAGGTCATTTTGACAGTCTCATATTTTCACCTCACACAGTGCAGAGCGCAGGCTGGAGACCAAACCTTCTCACAGCACGGGCACAAGCATAATGACATTTTAGTCCAGTCCAAGGGCATGAAATGATGGTTGTCAGACAAACCTGCACTGATAACAACATATTTGTTAGATTTGTGTGTGAACATGTACAAAGGTAACGGTGTAATTAACACAGACAGAAACACAAAGCAAGACAGCAGGAGGCCAATGAGCAGATGTTTGATGAATTACACCTCTTTGTGCAAGAAATTAACACTCTGCTGTCTGGGCTGTATGTCAGAACTGCTGCAACCTTTCTTTTTTTTTTTTAATTTCACATACCAGAGCGTGACCGATGCATTAGCCAGAATGATATACTGGATATTGTAAGTGCCGTGAGTTTTGTAAGTGTATACATCTGCCAAGGATCGTGAAATTGCAGTAAATAAATGCCAAGGATATGTATGAGGTTTTAGCCAACCACATCAGGCAGTTGGCTGACACGGGAGGGTTGTTGCCTTGATTAATGGTGCATTCAAGTTATATCGTAAGTCGGAGGTTGGTCACTTGGAGTGACATCACACCCGAGTTGACCACGTTCCAGTACCATGAGTGGGAATACCCTGGATGTCTTCAGTGAAGTCACCACGGGTTAGCCATTGTTAGCAATACCAGCTAGAATAACAACGCTCTGTTGTACTTGTACATACCAATATTGTACCATGTCTAACGATGAGCGGTACCATGTGTAAAGCAAATTAATATGAGTTTTTATTACTGTTCACACGTGGAGCAGCCGTGTTGAATGCTGATATGCGTATGTGATATTTGCATATTACTGCGTAATTATTGTACACATTCAAAATTATCTTTGGCATATTTTTTTCCAATTGGCAGTCAGTAATGTAACAGTGGCTCTGCGTTGTTTTCTCCTGCAACTTAATTGTATGCTGTCAGATTGATTCAAACAAAGTAGATCATCTGGGGAATTTGACCCCCTACTTCCAGCACCCTTGGTGGGACCACACTCATTTTTGGCCTTCATTGTGAGCTCAACTACACACCTGGAAAGTTTTGTGATTGCATCTTGCCCGTGTTGTGGCTCTGTCATGGTCTTTCCACAGACTGACAGACATATACAGTACATACCTGTGCCCACAACTGCTTCTGTGTTATTTCCCACCACAGTGTGTGTCTCCAGGACCACATTCTGCCATGATGACACACACACAAAGACTCGCAAGGTGAAAACAATCCCAGCCCTGCTGTCGCAGCGGGTAATTAACCCGACAGTCCCATTGTCTACCACTTTGCTGAAAATGGTTCTGTTTCATAGGTGATGGCAGGAACTCTTTTTGCACTTATAAAAATCAAATATGCAATGCCCGAAGGAAATGATTTTTGTGTTTGTCAGTGTTTTTCATTTCCCTTATTCTATTACATTTCATTTTCTCCCCTTTGTGTTTCTTGTTGAGCTTTTCTATTCATTCAACTCACGGTGAAAAAGATCTCATTTGCATAGATGTTAACAAAGAAAAATAGCAGATACACAAAGGCACGAGTTCAAAGGGATTTCAACTCAAATCAAAACCTGCATGAAAAAAGCTCAGGAGGCAGTTGAAATATTAAAAACACACCTTCCCTACTAATGCATTTAGCTCAACGTTTCCTCAAGCTAAAATGGTTTTAGCCAGACACCAAAAAAATATGAAAAAAGCATCTAGTGAGTATAATAAATTTAAATATTAATTATTTATCCGATTCCAAAGAATCAAAGTAGCATTTTCGATTGAGTAGATATCTCTGCTGTTAGCTCTCATAATGGCTGTTTTATGGTCTCTTATCCCAAAAGTCATAAAGCACGATCATACTTTACATAGCTAAGTGCCACGGCTGCCCATCACTTCACCCATTTGTCATAAGAGGTCATAAGTTTCAGCTCAGTAATGGTGCCTCCTGTTGCTGTAATGAAGGGAAAATGTGCTCTCCATTCATGGCAGCGCGTTGACTGCTCCAGTTGAAGTAGGAGTCTATTGATATACATTTAACGTACCATAGAGCTCAGACATACTGTTATTATACTGTTTGTTGATCTCGACAACAGATCCCTCCTCAGTCCTTCAGAGAGCGCAGCACACATTTATATTAGAAGTATGGCAGCACAGTGCGGAGAAGAACAGTTGTTGAAGGACCATCTCTAATTAATTGGGTGGGAATAATAGCTCAGCAGGACCTTGATGTTCCACAACAGGCGTCAGGAAATGCAGCTTTTATGACTGGCTTCCAGTTTAACTCCTCCATTTATATTGTTTCAAAGTTTAAACAGACAAATAATTAATGAAAATAGGTTGATGTTATTTATATCCATCTTCGTTTAGGGAGAAAATCATTGTGTTTTAGATATAAATAGGACTTTGAAGTAGATCTGCAATTACGTTAGGTGCAAATAACTTTTTGATTAAACAACTAATTGTTTCAGCTCTTGTTCGTGACACACATAAAGGATAAAGTGATTAACTGACTTGACCTTGTTAAGTGCAGCATTATGATCAAACTTGTGGAGTATTGTGATTTTACTTGTTATTCCTTGACTTTTCTGACGACATTAAGTATCCTGAAGCAACTTGTGCATTCGTACTGTAGGTTTCCATACAGAACCCCAGACATGAGTCCTGAAATAGCATATAAGCATCTCCAGTAGATGCCTCAAATAAGGTCTGTGGTTCGCAGTGACTTTTTTGTACGAAATAAAATATGTCAGTAAATACTCCACGTAAGAACTTTGGGCTTCAATTTGTCCTTAAAAAGGCAGTTACTAACAAGTGCCTAAATGAGACCACAGGACATCACCCTGCTGAGCCACGCCACGTCAAACACGGCTTTACAATCTCGTTGTGGTGGTGACGTTAAATCATGAGACTGTGATGCAGTTTTTATAGCCTAATGTTAGCTTTTTATTTCTGGTGATTGCATTTACACAAGCATCATAAACATTTGTTCGCTACAAAGCTTCTTTTCTGCACAAACCAAAGTCTAATGGAAAAATCCCATAGGCTTTTGGTTGGGGGATCCAAGACTAACATCTGGGTTGGTCAGTAAAAAAAAAACATTTCTGCAGAATAGTGTACTAAGCCTCCAGCAACTTTTACATCACATTCATAGCAATTTCTGCTAATGAGTTTCTTTTTCCCTTTATAATTTCAGTGCAGCATCAGCCTCAGGTAGCCAGATAGGTTAGACAGGTTAGGCAAAATGTGATGAGAGTTAATTAAAAAAAAATTACTAGGGCTACCCCTTTAAAGTCAGAGATTGGAATCAGTTGAAGACCCCTCAGTCAACTGAGATTGCTTCAAGTCGAGCAGTTGGTTTTTTTGTTGTTGTTGTTGATGTTATTGTTTTTGTTAGTCAGTTTACATTGTACTGCAGGGGACGTTTTGGTCCCCTGATTTTGCTGCAGAGTGACTGCTGCTTGCTTTCACACGCTTTTTAGTACAAGAAGCTGCAGACCCAGAGGAAGCTGCTTGGCGATCGCTTAAACTCAAACTCTTAAACTCTCTATGGGAAAAAATGAATAAATAGTTAAATATTTGTATTGAACAGCCAAATCTGATTTGACTGACGTACTTCTGAGTTGGGTACAGCCCTAAAAATGACCCTAGTGGAAAAAAAAGATGTTGTTATGTATATAAATATCCAAACTGACGACTGTAAGCTGACTACTTGATTACTATAAGCAAAATATTTGTATAGCATTTGTATGGGAATGATTCTTTTTTTTCCTATAATTGTGTTAATCACAACAAGCATAAACACTACAAGTGGTTTCCACTGTAATTTACATGCAGCCTCTTCTATTTTGCCATAAAATAATCCACTATACCGAAGTGATAGTGTTGAATGTCATCTTGCAGCTCAGTGGTGCTTTAATGATAATGTGAATCGCAGCTGCTGCATCATCTAAGGACAGGGATGAGACGCTGAAGCCCAGCTGCTGCTCACAGCCATGTGTGACGCTTTGAGAAAAGTTCAATACTGGGCAGAAATTGTTGAGTCAGAAAAATACATACACAAATAGGGACAAATCTCTGGGTTCTGATTATCCTGGCCATTAATCTGCCTTTTGTTTGTATTGTATTTTGTTGTTTCGCACTGTGGCTCACTCTGTTCCCATGCAGAGTGTATTGAGCTCTGCAGAGGGACCAGTGGACCACATCCAGTGTGTTGAACACAGGCGAGGCGGGGGTTATTTTTCAGCAGAACTTCAGCTTCTTCACAGCTAGCGGTGACAGGGTCCCTGTGGGTCAAAAGAAACCAAAACCCTTTTTTTTTCTCTCAAACAGGGAGCCAAAACTACAGGACATTTTGAGTTAGTTTGTTCAGTAACCAATGAGAATGCTATCGCATTGGAATATTGAACACACAAAGCAGCAGAATTGCAGCATCAGTGAATATTCCAGTATAATACATAATGATCTCTTTGTTCTACTTTTTGTGAATGTGTTTTATTTCGCTCAGATCCCTGGCTCTAAGGCCCAGTTTTTACCCTACTGTGCTGCAGAGCTTGTAGGCCAAGCTGGTGAAATCCTCTACACAGAGCTCTCCCCAGACTCAATCAGCAATGTCTCCTACACAGTGGTGGGGGTTCATTGCAGTAGCATATCAGCGATGGGCATTTGATATCGCCTCTGCAGAACAGAGTCACATAATCCAGTTTGTGGCCAAAAAAAGAATAAAAATGTTAATTCAACTGCGGCCGAATAATCCCCTGAAATAACAAGCTTAAAAGCTAAAACCCTCCATAATTTTATCTGGAATCTTCCATACACTGACACCACAATGACATCAAAGCAGGACAGGAAATGCATGGCTAACAAATCAATAGACAGAAGAGTCGCATTAAGGCTTAATTCGTGGCAAAGTGGAGCTTTAGGAAAGCTGTGGGGTTCAGCTTGGCCCGGGTAGGATACAGAGAGAGACTGAATCAGAGATATCGAGCCTGCTGTGCCACTCATCCCATTGTGGTCTGGGGCTTGAAGCTTTACGTCAGAGCAAAGTAGTTTTACACTTACACTGTTCCTGTTTTATTTCCTCTTCATGGAGCAAATTTCAGAAGTCAGAGAGAGTACACTTTAAACAAAAAGCATGCAAACAGGCTAAAATAGGAAGGTAACAGTCTAAACAGTGAGTATATTTACATGCACAATAGTAGCCACTATTATTCAGAATATGATAATATTCTGAATTTGATGAAGGTCATGTAAACACCATATTTTTTCCAGCCTTTTTCTGAAGCCTTTTTCCGAATTTTAGCATTTTCAGTATAAGACGTGGAATATGCCAGTAATTTTCAGGTTTTAATAGCATTATTTGAACATGAACACAGCACATTCAAAATGTGTGTCTAACTTAGAATTTTTACCGCAGTTTGTGACACACGGCCTCTTGTCTGTTTCCGCTTTGGTCTGTGAAAACTTTGAAAAAATACAATTTTGATGCAACCAGCTCCAGCCGTTCCACTTTTCTTTAATCTTTACCTTTTTAAATGATATGTTAGGGCATGTTAATTGGCGTCTTCATGGCTGCATGTAAATTTAAATTTTAGTGGATTATTCTTTTTCAACAGCAATGTAATCAGCAGAATATCTATTTTGAAATAAGGGCATAAAAGGAATATTTTGTGCATGTAAATGTACTCAGTGTTGAAAACACAGACTGTAAATTAAAACCAGTACCACATACTGTATTATAAATACTTAATAGCTGTTAAGAACAAAATCCTGCATGTTTTAAATCTCTAGCTCATTTTTACCTTTTTGCTTATCCAACGTGACATATGATATAATGAAATCATACAAGTTACTTCACATAATGGCCTTTCTGCTTACACCATCCTCACATTAATAAAATATGTTCTGTCACACACATTTCTCTAAATCATACATACATACATACTTAATCATACTCTGATAATGATTGACCCTTTTTTTAAGATTATGTTTTTGGGCTTTTATTGCCTTCAATTGACAGGACAGTGTGTGCATGAAAGGGGGGACATGCAGCAAAGGGCTGAGGTTGGAATCGAACCCTCAGCCGCTGCGGCGAGGACACAGCCTCTGTACATGCGGTCTCACTCTATCCACTGAGCCACCAGGCGCCCAAATGACCTCCCCTTCTAAAAATGCAGAGAACTTTGTTCTGTGTGACACCCTCTGGTCAGTTTATACATTCACTTTACTATGACTGCAAAAGATCAAAAACAAATTTCAGATCTCAGCTTTTATATGCTTTAATATTTAAATATTAAATATTTTAACAGTTTATAATAAACATTACAACTTTACAGAGCTACAAGCGTAGCCATAAACCCTTGATCTTGTTTTCTAGTATTGTAAGTGGCAGAAGTCTGGCCTCAGGTCACATGACTTTAACTCGTCAGACTCAAGTCACAGATATGATGACTTTAGACTAAACTGGACAAAATCATGAAAGACTTGCAACTGGACTTGGACTTAAATGTCTGACCAGTGCCTTCACTTAGACTTGAGTCTTTTGACTTGAAAATAGTTGACACCTTCGCCCAAAGACAAGGTTTAAAAAGTATGCCATTTAAATTGTGCACCGCAAATCAATCAGTTTCTGTTAATTTCCTGATTAACTAATGTAAATGCTATTAATTCCCAGTAGGTCGACACATAATTACCCAGATTCCCTTTGTATCCAATCAAGTTGCAGGAGAGAACCATACTAGAGTTAGCTTACTGAGCATAGTATGAAAAACAGTACGTAAAACATGCAGGTCGAAAATTAGGCTACAGTCACAGTTGTAACAATGTAATATATTATTACTTTGTTGTTAAAGAGCACATTATGACTTGTTTACAACCCGTAATTCAAAGCTTAGGATTTGGGACTTGACTCTGAACTTGAGTGCAAAGACTTGACACCTAACTTGACTTGGTCCCTCCTCTTTTGTAAGGAGGCGTTTGTGGGTTTGATTAAACACTTTGTTTTCTTGCCAAGAGTTAGGTGAGATGATCAATAATTCTCATGTCAATACAGTAAAAATGAAGCTACAGCAAACAGCCGTAAAACTGGCTTTGCATAAATGTGTAAAAAACAGGGTTTATTTGTCTTTAATTTTTAAACAAGGACCAAAACATAATGATAAAATGGTTCTCTCATGGTTGAGGTGCTATAATTGGATATTGTCAGAAGTGAACACATTATCAGTGAACAATTAGTATCAAAGTTTAGTGATTTGCTAGATATGTTAATTAACGTTTCCTCATTCAGTTGATACTAAGTCTAATCTGTGCAGCATTCCTTCAAATCTATTTGCTGTTGCAAATTTGTCTTCTTAATTTCTAGGAGACCATGTTGAAGACATTGCTGTTGAAATACAAATAAAAGCTGCATCAGGGTACAGTCTCACTTCAACAACTTGTTCCGTCAGTTATTTATTGCTCAGGCTTTTCTAATTCTTTATTTTTACCTTTTGAATGTGTCAGTCTCGGTGTTGATATCTCAGCATTTTGCAGATTGAAGTGTCAAACAGAGCCGCCTGGTCTCGATGTGGTAATTAGCGATGGAGGGCTGTAACCCTGCCTAACTCAAGGACACAGCACTCACAGTCCCACCAGCTCTCTCTTTCCACCTTTACAAACGCCTCCATTGCTCTCCCTGAACGTTGCCGGGGGGACATTGTTATGAAATGGAGCTTCATTCTCTGATTTTTATCTGAATGCTACATCAGTCCATGTTGGATCTGTCTCCATAAGCGCTGCAACACAGAGGAAATGACTGATACATTACAGTAGGTCATTTCATCCTTCAGCACGACCCTCCTCATGTCCCCTTTTGCTTATTCAAAGCACATGCTGAAATGGCTTTTCAGGCTGAAAACAGAAAACTGAGGGAGATAGTATAAGATTAATGCGGGGAAATTCATGCATTCTCATAAATACGGTGACAACTTCTCTCTTCAGGAGAGATGTGGTGAGATACAGTGTGCAGCACATACATCGAAAAAGGATCCATCTGAATTTTGCTCATTCTGCATCTGGTCCTTGGAGGACTGCTCTAATAAGACTGAGCACTCTGTTCTTTGAGCTCCATGTAGTCTGAGGAGAAGATGAGGCATGAGGAGATGGATTAGCTCGATATTCAGCTACACAAGAAAGCCATGTCATCCGGAGCCACGGCTGGCAGGGACCTCCCATCCTCCCAGAGACTGCAGTGGTATACGATTGCAGTGGTATACGGTACAAACAGTAATTGGCTGAGGAGCTTCAGATGTAGATGGCAGAACGGGCTGAGGTGAAAAGAGAGGCAAACATGGTAATAAGTCAAAGCTGTTATTCCAATCTCATTAGTCCGTTACCTTGAGTCTTGCGGCGTCAACTTGTACAAAGTGTCAAGGAGGAAATCCATTTTGTATGTTACCACTTGATTACTAGGACTCGTTTATGCTCCCTTTATGTACAAAAATAGACATCCATTTTAAACTATGTAAACATCACTGCCCTCTTACTTCCATGTGTCCTTTATGACAGCATGAATGCAGCCAATAGATGGCACTAGTGGGCATTCAAAAAGTTCAGACAACAACAAACAAGGTAACAGTTTAGGAGCTTATCATAGAGTGCCCTAGGGATGACATTATCTGTAGGCCAAGGCGAAAGTTAGCTTCGCCCTGGTTCCCTTGTCAAAAAACCTATGCGATTTTTCTATTGGATTTTGGATTACTGCAGTAAATAAAGTCTGTGGCAACTAAACGTGTATGATACTGGCAGGTTTGTTCAGCATGATAATCTTCTCAAATGAACACTATTGTTGTGTATTTTGAATACTAAATGCAGTCGCCAGAAGAAGAAAGCTAACGTTAGGCTTTAAAAGAACTACACTATGGTTACACGACTTAACGTCACCACCACAACAAGGCTGTAAAACCGTGTTTGGCACAGTTTGGCAGGGTAATGTTCTGTAAACTCATTTAGCCATTTGTTAGCAACTGCCTTTTCTAAAACATTAAAAAGCTTCAGAATTCAAACGTGAAGGTCTCTGCAGTTTGTGTTTAGCACAGACCTTATTATAGGCATCAAAACAAAAACCCGTTGATTTCGGGACTTTTAAAGGAGACAGCTTTGTAGATGGCGGTGGTCTGTGAGGCCATTAACATCACGACATGTGGATGGCGTATTCTTTTCACTATGTTATCGATTCGTTCCATCCTGCCATCTATCTCCTATGATCAAATCTCACATGGACAGTGCTGCACTGTCCCCATGATCTCCGGTAGTACTGCTTCATTTTATCCGTATCTGCATGCTCTCAGAAAACGTGTACAAGTACAAAGTTAATACAGTGTAGGATAGAAGGCTCTGTCAGTCTCTGTGTCCATTTGTGGTTTTGTTTGACACATTCATTACCCAAAACACGTCTTTGCGTGGACTTTCTTACTCTTTATACTAACGTGACGTACATCACCTGACATCTCCCATCACCACATAACAATCAGCACAGCCATTTAATGGGTTGATGGTGTTAGTGTGGCAGGACTCTTCATGCCCATATCTATAACAGATAACCACTAATACCAGGTAAGGAGAATAAGTAAACAATTCATTTAAATATAGCTTTTGTCATCATGCTTCAGATTCCAAGTGTCATGTTGTTGCTTGAATATATTTAGTCAAAAAAAAAAATCATTTTTTCACCAGAAAGACAGATTTAACCTAACTGTTCAGATGTATATTGTGAGAAAAACAAGACCTTATTTAAGAAAGATTGACATAATCATAAAAAACATACATTTAAGTTTGCAGATTCATGCTCCAATTTGTCTTGCGTATTTAAAACTCTTCATACCATTTACGAAAATATATCAATAAAGAAAAGTCACATAACGTTCTGAGGTCGTGCAGTACCACAAATCATTTACCTGAAAAAGTGACAATGTGAACAAAACAGCTAAGATTGTTCCGTCAAGCTATTTCCAAGGTTAAGATCTTAAAGCTTAGGTTTTTTTAGTTGTTGCAAAAACAAAAACCAAACTACACATTTTTTTAGATGCACTTGCGCTTTCACTTGGCATCTGTTTTTCTTCACATGATCTGGAAAACATTTATTGTAAGACAAGTGAAGGCACTGAGTTTAGATTTCACCCGAAAGTCTTCTCCTCGTGTTCACAGTCTTGTTCCTAATGAAGAGAAATCTGCTCCGACCTGCTCTCTGCTCATTTACTATGTGAAAATATGCAGAGGTACAACACCTCCGACTCCATAATCAGGATGAAGTGTCATATGAGCAGGCACATAAGGTTGGGTACCGGTATTACTGTATCTCATAACATGGGAGCAAAGAGAGGGACAAAAATGCAATTTTGAAGCGCTGGGATATGTGAATGTACATGTACATGATTTTGTTACGGTTTTTTATTGGAAAAAAAATGGGAAAAGTAATAAGACAGTATGAGGTTCAGTGGTAAATTGAAGGATTTGTATCATCAGAAATATCGATTTTAACACAGAAGCGCTTGACTCATTTTTACAAAAAAAATTGACTGTGCTGGCCGCTAGCTACTGGTTTAGCCCTCTGCTAACTTGAATGGGGATAAAATGGTTCAATTGTGCCGTTCTTCTATACTTTATATACTAAACATTATTGGACTGAATGGCTGAAATCCCAGCAGTAAATCGAATCATATCACAGGAATTGTGACACACAAAAAGATGCATCCACTGATTTACGTCTCTTTCCCAATGTAAATCTACGGAAAAAAAGTCATTTTTGGCCCAATGGCATCACATGACAGGCTGTGAAGTTATAGTTGTTTGGCCACTTTTTCAAATTGGCTTTAAGGTTCGATGCCTGGATAAATTGGATAGATATCTTTACAGGATGTTACAAAGTTAACCTTGCTTTTATGCACCACCTATCGGAAAAAAACTCCCAGAAAGTTGCAAGCCCACTGTAACTCTCAGTTCTTTTAAATCAAGGCTTAAGGCTTATCATTTTGCAGCTTATTTTATTACATTAAATATTTACTAATTTCTTGCACTCTAACTTGTATTTTTGTATTTTATACCTGTCTTATATTTTTTAAGATTATTTTCATTTTTGATTCTCAAACCCTTAATAAAATCCTAAGGAATGCCAAATATGTCACAAGATGAATCTTTTTTTTTTTTTAATCTTGGTGCATGTAACTAACCTGGCACGTGTGCATCTCTTTGCAAGTGACTTCATACTGTTTATGGAGTCAGACCTTTTGTGCCTCTGCATATTTCCACACAGAGAAGGAGCTCGCACAGCTGCAGCAGATTTCTTGATCTCAGATCTCAACATTGTGATAAAACTTGAGAAAATTGTCTCTAGATGACTCAATTTATGATCTCCACCCAGTGTCTGCACTTGTGTTAAATCCTGTGCAGACTGTGGACTTTCTTTTGATTGTCCTGTGAGAAAAACAAGAGAAGCAAGTGAAATAATCAGAAAGTTAAGTGGATGCGTAAAAGCTTTAATGTTGTGTTTTTAGGATTAGAACAAAGCTGAACAGTGAAGAAAATGTGAATGTACAAGTAACTATTCAAAAAAACAAGATTAGGGAGAAGTGTCCCTTACAATGCAAAGACCCTGCAGCAGTAGGCCTTGCTAAAGGGTTCTTTGGCATTCATGGAGGTTAAGTAATAGTACCCAGTAAACAAATTTGCAGCAGGATTAGTGCCTCCTGTTGAATATCAGAATTAAAATCCTTTGTGTAAGATTTAAGGGGATATATTTGCAGAATCAGAATATTGTATCATAAATATGTTTTTTTTTGTTTATAATCACCTTAATTTAAGAATCATTGTGTTTTCGTTACCTTAGGATGAGCCGTTTGTATCTACATCATAGATTTATGATAATACGTAGATACCGGATTCCAGGATAGCCCCTATTTTTTCCAGTGGAATTACTCACCCGGCACAAACGCCAAGGTTTTAGCTTCTAGGTTTACTTAAATTTTGTGTGAGCGTTCACTGAATAAATGCAGTAGTGTTTCTCCATCACAGATGTTTTAAATATGCTTCTATCGGGTCCAGAAAGGTTTTATGAATATAAACCTCCTTATACATTGTTTTATCGGTTTCAATCACCTGGTTATTATTTTGAAGAGACAGAGACCTCTATGGATAATTCCATTCCCCGATAAAAACCTCCTGTTTGCCTGGATCAGAAAAAAAGGTGAGCCCACATTGGCATGTGGTGGGCCAGCCGTCTAAACCCTCGTAAACAATGAAAACTGAAGTAACTTGCCAGCAGTTTCAGCAAGTTGCAATCTGCAGTTCTTACTGCTAGATGCCACTAAATCCTCTCCTAAATTGTACACACTTTACTTTTAAGAAAACAGCTCCTTCAGGGATCAGCCTCTCTTTGTCCACACAAAACAAGAGGTAGATAATTTTGCAAAACTGTACTTATGGAATCCACCCATAATTCATTTGTTTGTCATGTTATTATGTATTCCATAGTACTGAGCCGAGGGGGAAATATCCTTGAACACAATTTAAGGTAAAGGAGCTGGAGGGAGAAGCATTATATGCGGACATTAAATATGCATTGTGTCATTCGGTTCATCAGTCTCACTGCAACGCAATAAAGACAGAACAATCTTCATTTCACTGTGATGAGCCTAAATAATTGAAACACTCAGTTATTTGTATCAATCTGGCCTTGACTTTCTCAATTTAACTCTGGGAAATGTGCTGTGACAGATAGCTCACATCTCTTGTTAACCGATAGCATGGCAGCGCTATATTTGTAACATCAATAATACAGCAAGAAACAGGTCTTCAAAGGCTTATTGGACTCATTAACTCTGATATTGGGATGTAATGGAAAATCTTGTACCAAGGTTGCACTCTCATTCTTATTTCTCCATACCTGCTGCAGTAATATATTTCGAGTGACACGCATGAAAGTTTCCAAAGTTTAAAAGTCAGAGATATTATTTTGATGATGATTTTTATGCAGATTGGATTGTGTTCTTCTTTCTTTCTCCTTTAAATGGCATACAGTCTCAGAGCTGAGCCATATACTGTTGTAGTTTAGACATGAAGCAGTTCTCCACCTCTATATGGGCTGCACGGGGCACCTCTAATAGTTTCTTTAAGTGCTTCCATTCTGAAATACAGTACACTATGTCCAAGACCAGTATGTCAATACTCTGTTGACACTTTGAAAGACAGAGCTGTTTGACACTCCTGTGGCCATGCCCCCCCTGCACTCTGACCCCAGCTGACAGCCCTGGGGGAAAAAAATACAGCCATACCAAGAGGTTGTAATGTTGGCTTTGTTTTGTTGTTGTGACAGCAGAGCCAACCCAGTGAGGAGATCAGTCCAGCACATGGTTTTCAGCCTAAAACAAAGAGCAACTTCATGAACAAAGTAAAAGAATAACACTTTAAATTACAGTACACATAAGTGCTAATTTGGAAAAATTAAAAAAAAATGCTGGCACTAAGATAAACCAGAGAGAGTAGGATTTCAAACAGCTCCCTCCGGGGCTAAAAAACTAATCCAACATGGACATGCCAAAAACTGCAGATCCTCTCGTGGCCACTTGAGGCTTGTTTCAGAGGTAAGTCAATCCCCACACATCCCCATGTCAAATTGCACAACTTAACAGCAGAAAGAGAACATGTTTACAGCCTGGTACAAAAAATGGTTTATGTCTCCATGGCTAGTTTCAACATTCATGACTCTACAGAGGGATTTTTTTTAAAAACTCACCAGTTCACACTTTATTAAAGGTTAAATTTACACAAATTTAGGGGCTTGGCCGATTAAGTGGCAGGCTGTTTGTGATGCGTCACTAGAGTCTGTGACTCAGATCCACCCCTTGCTCCTCCACAGCTCCAAATATGGTCACTTCTCACTCAAAAAATTCAACATGGCTGCAATGCCAAACCTAAGGCTTTATGCTAACTACATCCATTAATTTATACAGTTTATGTCAGACCCCCAGTAAGGGGGCTGGGCTTTGAAGCCATTTTTCAAAGAGGCCAAATGCAGCCCAAAATGACTACTTCCCCTTGACCTACATGGCAAAAGAGTCCATGTCTAACTTTTTTTTAAACGCACAGTCCGCACGAAACGACTTGTTTCACTATCAGGGTTTGATCCGTTTGGAAGGATAACATTTTAAAAGTCTAGAAAAGCTGCTGGTTTAATCATTATCCAATTCAAGTTAACAGCGTGACAAAACGGAAGTTAGCGGTTCAGCTGCACTCGGCCTCCGCAAGTCTCTTATGCTCATGCTCCATGGGTGCAGGGTGCGGATGTAATGCTGATAATCCTCGGATCATCCGGGTAATTTTACGTGCGGCAGTTGAACCATTTTGGTTTCATGTTCCATTGAGCACCTCTCATAGAAATGAACAGGCTGTATCCAGGTCTCTCAGTGGTCTCTGCGGGATTCTCAAAACATCCTTTAATCATAATATTCAGAGTACATTAATATTCACTTCCACATACACCACACAGTGAGACTGGCTGAGCTAAGCTAACTTCCAAGCATATGATGGTACTGTTTAATATAATACAAATATTTCATATGTATGTTGTCAGACTTCGCGCAGTGCAATATTCATGAGTAAACACCACCACTGAAACCTCATGCTTTTCAAAACCTCACAAGGTTAAATATTTTGTACCTACATACATTCACACACTCTACCAGGTTATGCATGTAAAAGTCTCATATATGTTGACCACATCTCATCAGCATTTCAGGGAATTAACAAAAACATAATTCCTCACTAACTTCAGTGATGTCTTTTGTGATGTCTTTTGTGGATATTTTCGGCTGTATTTGTTACTTGAGTTTTCTGCTTCCATCCCAACATGATGGAGATAAGTGGAATTTTGTTTGTGGTGTTCACAGCATTAAAAAAATATTTTAATTGGAACTTCTTTCTACTGAGGAGACAGTTCATATGAAAACTGTTGACAGCATGCTCTTTTCATTATCCAGAGTACTGGAGGCCCCGTCTTTGGAAAGATGCATTTTATTGCAATTTTAAGTCAGAAAATAATATTTTTTCTTATTTTGGTTTGGACTTGAAATCGTTACCTTGTACCTTTATTATTCCCAAACATATTTGCAATTTTACAAAACAATAGATCTGTGCTGATGAAGTTTGTCTTTGGCAACATTTATATGACAGACTGAGATTAATTCCTCTCATAAACTCTCATTTGACTACAGGCGCTCATATCCGACAAGATTTCGTGTGTTAATTATGAGCTGAACATAGCCACTGTGTGCTACTCCTGTATTTGTTGATGAAGGCATTTTCCCGGTATTGACTCCTAATAATACCCGCGATCTTGATGATAATGAGTAAAAATTGACTGTGGCACATATTGATTTCAGAGGCTTCATTTCACAATTGCAGTGTCTTGAAAAAGCTGTGAGGTAGAGGAACAGATAGAGAAGCCATTTAAAGCCCTGATAACACTTTTCTTACAATCAATAGAATTCCATTTACAAAATAAGAGATCGGTGGCACAGTTAATTTCATCATCAACATACCGTCATCACTTGTAAGTCAATGTGACAAAAGTCAAATCAAGTGGTTATGACACCCAAAAAAACTTTGCGTACACAAAAATGATGTTCCATTATCATGTTTGTGTGTAAAAAATAGTGAAATCACAGTCACTCTAGTTACATGACCATGTTTATTCATGTAAAATAAAGTATAAACCAAAACTAGCAAACAGAAAGCAGGCAGAATGTATTTCCACCATTATACTGTTAGCAGGACTAACACACTTACTTATTTAAGAGCAGTTTTAACTGTCTGACACTTTTCTTTTCATTTCTAATGATACAGACTTCCCACCATAAATGAAACAAGCGGCACTGCAGGGGACGAGACTCATTAAAAATACAGAAATGTCTGTCGGCCAGACTGTTTTTTGCCTTTGCAAAGGTTTTAGACGAGAACAAACTGCAGCATCATTGAAACATGTCTGTGAAAATACTTTATTCCTGGTTCATATATGTTTATATTGTTTTCATTTCACCAAAGCAGCTGTGTAAAATCACACAAATATCCCACTGTATGTGTTTTTTAGTTAACCGTATCTACATTGACGGATCAGCTGTCTATGAGCGGGAGATTCCCCTCACTTACTATGATGAGCAGGAGAATGAAATTAATGAATCAATAAAAACAAACACTATTGATTTCCTCCCGTGGAGCTGGCATTAAAACTATTTTTGGTTCAGTAAATATCTGCTGTCAGTATGCCTGTGGAGTGCAGTTTGGCCGGCCGCGGTCCACTCACCCCCTGCAGGAGCTGCGGCTGCTTCCATCAAGGTTGCCAGGTCTGTGTGACAAAATCAGCCCAATGAACCAAACCAGCCCACAAAAAAACACCCAATGCCCAATTAAAACAGCCCATCGGCCAATGAAACAGCCCAATACCAGAAAACACAATATGCCCCTGCCAAACCATTTATTTCTTTTTATTGCCTTTACCTGACAGGACAGTGTGAGCGTGAAGGGGGGAGAGAGAAAGGGGGAGACATGCAGCAAAGGACTGAGGCCGGATTCAAACCAGCGGCCGCTGCATTGATGACACAGCCTCTGTACATGGGGCGCCGCTCTATCCACTGAGACACCAGGTGCCCCCCTGCCAAACCATTTAGACTACTTTTGAATTCTAACAACATTGCTATCATTACCAAATGTACTGCAGTATCAACAAAGTAACACCATCAAGGGCTATTAGACTATATTTAAATACATAGGCTACAAGTATTTACTGTTAACATTTTAGCAGAACTTTGAACGATGCATCATATCCTGTACTGTAAATTCACAACATTGAAATAATATATTCACAACATGTGAGCAAATAGGCTATGCATACTAATTTAAAATCATTTCAGCTTAGCTTTTTGATGTAAAGGTTGACTGCCTTGCAGTAAAAGGGGAAAAAAAGGGAAAAGTGGAGGAAAAAAACCAAACTGTACTGCCATTTTAAGTTTGGTGTGTGTATGTGGCCATGTGATATGTCCCATGTCCCTGCATGTGTGTGCTGATCTTGAGTCAGTTTGGTAGAATTTAATGTTATTATTCATGTCATTTGTATGCAAAATAGGTCTACCAAACCAGCGGTCAAAAAAATCTGAGCCAAGGCAACACTTCAAAAGTAGCCCAATTCTGCGGCAAAACTGCAGACCTGGCAAGACTGATGACCATGGACAGAGACAGCATGGATTCAGCACGACTATATCCATGGCAACAATAGCAACTCTGCCTATCACACTGCAGGACAAAATATGACAACAAAAATGACAACAAATTCTCCAGGTGCGCGACATGACTGAGTGTTGAGTGACACTTTTTTTCTGTCAGAATTACGGGATTTCTGTCTAGAGACACTCATCAAAAGTATCGTGCCTCTTGTCATAAATTAGACTTTAGGCCAGTATAGTGTTTAAAATGTACTATCTGATAAATTCAGTGTTGACGTAATTATGGTGCTATATGGAAAAGTCAGCGCATCACTGAAGAGATTCCAGTTCATCCTGAGGAGGACATGACTGTGTGGCAAATTTGATAGCAGTGCGTACAGTTTGGTGTGTTCGTGTGGACAAGTATGTCTTTGTATGTATACATGCACGTCAAACACGAGTCAGTGTTCTCAAACAATTAAGAGTGATTTGCATGTAATAGTATCTTAAAAACAAAAGCTACGTCCATATTCGATGTTTCCCATGTGACAAAGTAGGTCAAAACA
Organism: Plectropomus leopardus; assembly: GCF_026936395.1. Classification (NCBI taxonomy): domain Eukaryota; kingdom Metazoa; phylum Chordata; class Actinopteri; order Perciformes; family Serranidae; genus Plectropomus; species Plectropomus leopardus. The sequence continues at coordinate 21,393,634 of NC_142185.1, read as the reverse complement.
TTGAGGCTTAATAAGTGGGGCAGTATTCTACCTGCGAACTGTAAAGGATTGACAGTAAGAGGGGTGGTGAACTTGTGTGGATCTATGGTCTACTGAAGCTCAGCGGTTTTTGGCTGATGGAGTCAGTGGAGCAAAGAGGAGCGTTGAGTCTGCCCAGCCGTCAGTCTGACACCGCACATCAAAGCCTGTATGAATAATTGTCTAATGTGGCAGAACCGCAGTACTGACAAACACGCTGTCTTCCAGACAGGATCCGTGTTTTCTGTCTTTACCGGCATCATTTAATAATGAAAAAATCACCTACCAAAGAAATAGTCAGAACATGCTTTTTACTGCACCAGTGAGGAGCTGTTCCTCTCTATGAATAATGCTGACATGGTGATTATTTTACTCATAGTCAGAGGCCAAGTGTATTGAAAAACCCTCCTTGGACCATCTGAAATAAACCTGTTGAATATTTCATAAGATAACAGACAGTTATTTCCACTTGAGATCCTCTTTCATTCAGGACTTTGCATATTGCCATGATTGGTTACTCTTAACAGTATTCTCATCGCTATGAATGTTGTGCATTACAGGATTTTGCTGTTCTTTTGTGTTTTGCGTGTTGTTTTATTGCTCTGTAAGAGCAGGCTGTTTATATAAACCCTGAGGTGTCTGTAGTAAGGGTGGGTATTGTAAAAAACCTCACAATTCATTTAAATTTCGATTCTTTGGGTCACGATTCGATTTCGATTTAATTTGATATTGATCCAGTTGCTTCAAGATCAATTCAGTTATGTGTGTTGATGTCAGAAATACCCAGATAATTCATTAGAATACCTTCTGATATGTGTTCAATAAAGTGTGCATTATTTGTATTGATTTAGTGCAAAGTGACATCAAAACTTATCTTACCATTACATTATTCTTTACTCAATAAAAATTTAAACTAATATAAATTTAAAGTACAGAAAAGTGCACATTTTTGCATGAGCCGAACCTGACAAAAGTAATAAACATTTATTCAGGATTTGATCCACAGCTTTAGCGTTAGCAACAGGTTGCAAAACATCTGTGTGGTGTCGGCTCAAATGGTGACGTAAGTTCGTTGTATTGTTGCAATGTTTCAACACTGACTCACGAGCCTCACATACGACATAAGTACTATCGACTTTGTATATCCAAACGTCGGCTTTTAATGTTGTCGGCGCTGATTTTAACCCACGGTTATCTCGAGCCACTGTTGCCATTTAATGAATAAACAGCAGACGTTGTTTGGGGGTCAAGCGGGGCCTCTGAACAACGTCAATCACACTCTGGCGGCACTCACACTGCTCCCACAGGAGCGGGGTGTCATTACAACAAAAATAATCGATTTCAGGATTTTATGAATCAATATTGAATTGGCAAAAAACATATTGCAATGCATTGATGACTTGCTTGTAATTACAGCACACGACTTTGGTAGCTTTTATAGAGAGTAAGGTATTCATCATAGCAAGTTGCTTTCATCTTTTCGGTATTTAATATTTTTGGTGGTTTTATGTCTTACAAGAATTTAGTAACTACTAATGTACAAAATGTGTCTGTGATTCTGAGCCTTAAAAGCTCACAAAAGGCATTGCCCTTCTTTGTATGCTTCTCTAACAGCTGCTCTAACACACTCTCTCTCCCATCCTGTCATATACAGATGCTTCATCAGTGGCCCTAAATGTCAAACTATGACACTATGACACCAGTTTTGGACACTCAGGGTCCATGTGTCAATTTATGCCCATTAGATGAATTTCAAAAAAAAAAATTTTTCCACAGGAAATGTGCAGTTTCTGCTCTTTATATGCATACAACACACACACACACATGCACACACACACACACACACACACACATACACACACACACACACACACAGAAAGATAGATAGATAGATTTTAAATTCAGTTTAGGTTTACGCTAAAAAGCAGTGTCACACCGTGAATTGTATGGTTCAAAATCCCAGAGCCGCCCGAAAAATGGCAAATTGGACCAATGGCCCATTTATCCCACAGCCCAAAAATAAATGCCTGTTACTCAGTAGTCCCGTTTTCTCCCAAAAAAACACTTTCCCTGCAGTTCACTTCAGATTCTCAGCTGCATTTGAGCAACCGATACTGGTTGTGTTTCATGACCCATCCCCCGCTTTTCTAGCAGCATGGGTGTTTTAAGCCAAAACATAATTTTTTACTACGAAACAAAATGGTTTTTGTACCTAAACCTTACCACACATTCAACACAGCATTGCTGACAAAGCATGCTGGGTTTGCATCATTTTACAATGCCAAGATATTTTCTGGTGAAGCAAGGGCTATTTTTTCACCTCAGCTCCTGCCCACCCTATGTAGACTTTCTCGCTCTTTATACTGCCGCAGTAGGTCCAAGTGTCAAAAAGTCACTGCCCAGTGCATCTCATGCGACCACTAAAGGGTGCCTCAGTGCTACAGTATTTGACACCAAGGGCCACTGTACAAAATCCCTGAGTTGGGATTAAAACAGCCTTAGCTTTTCAAATCTACTTCAGCCAATCACTCTTCTGCTTGAACCTCTTCTGCTGATAACTCAAGAGGATTCTTGAGTAAATCGAGTGTAATGATTAAAATGACTTAATTCCAACCAAAAAAAGACAACATACTGTATTTTTCCTTCCATTTCAAGAGGCACAGCAACTTGCCAGCATACACACACACACACACACACACACACACACACACACACACACACACACACACACAGTGCCATCGCCTTGATCCCCAATACTGCCAACTCTCTTCAGAAAGTCTGTCGCTGTTGTGAATAATTTATTCTTCTCTATCTCAGATCCAAATAACTGTCTGTTGTTTGATTAACCCGCTGATCTGTTGGACTGAAGAGGAGTTCTCTGTCTAGTGTCTGTAAATACAGGCCTAAGGTCGCTGCTTTGCACAGGATGAGAGTCTCAGTTTGCACATCCTGCTCACTCAGTGAGAAAGAACTCAAGAGGGCAGCCGGGCACGAAGCCATAACAGAGCTTTTGTAGATTTTGTGTCACTAATACAATAGTAGATTAATGAATTCCTGGTGTTGAATTCAGAAACGTTTTTAGGTTTTTAATCTGTAAAGTAAGTGGAGTTTGAAGAGGGACTTACTGCTATACAGTGTTGGTTAAAACCCATAATTTCAATTAGAAGAATGTTTGTTGTTTTTTTAAAGTAACGTGTATAGGGCTGGGGCGACGCGTCGACGTAACTGATTACGTGAATACGTCGATTCATGTAACATGCGTCAATGCGTTGCACCGTTTCACACAGCACGCCTAATGAGAGCGTGAGCAGCACCGGGCGTGTTGTTTTTGTTTTGGCGCTCATGTATCAGGTTAGAGCGTGCACACTGCTCGCCCGAGCAGTGCTTGTCAGGCACGTCAGAGCTGCGTGTTAGCATGAGGAAATACAAAGATGTCTGTTTTACCTCAACTTCCTTGCTTCCCTCTCAAAACAAAAGCTATCTGTCTGTGTCTCCGTGGACAGAATGCCATCAGTTGCTTATACAATGAATTTTATTTTGAAACATTTACAGGACGGGGTTGTCAGCTGTGCAGAGCTTGTATAACTTCATCAATGAGTGGAATATGTGCTTATAGATATGAAAAAACAGCTCTCATATCGGCAGGCAGCGGTATGCCTAAAGGCCCAGTTAAGGTTGGACTATTTTGATGCAGAAAGAATGTACTCGTTATAATTATTTCTGTTAGAGAAAAGTTATAGTGTTCAAATTGCATTTGCATTTGCAGTGTGCATTCAGATTGCACTAATTTTACTGTAAGATGTTTTGTTGGACTGCTACATTTGAGGTTTGCTACTGTAACAAAGAGTAACTGTTTTGTTTAAGTGACTTGAATTTTACATTGTTTCATTTATTTTGCTATTGTATTGCTAAATGTAGATTGCACTACATTCCTTTTACTTGAGTGGAACAAGCGCTTGCATTAATTTTGTTTTGGAGAGACTTTATATCTGACTGTAAAACACAGATTACCAGTTGAGACTGGGCTATTTTTTGTTGGGGAATAATGCCCTGCAGTGTATGACAAGTTTTAAAATGTTATTTTCAGTAAATTTGTTGTTATATATATTGAGTAAAAAAGAAATAATAATAGCTAGATCAATATAAAAAATTATCGATAATAAATTGATGAAAAAAAAATAGTTGTTAGGTGCAGCCCCAAACATGTAGCCTGAAGGAATTACAGTTTGGAATTTAGGGGTCAGTTCGTTGTGTATGATGGCGCGTCGATAATAACTTTGTGAGTGAGTGCTCTTGACATTCACACTTCTCTTTGCAGCTGCAGTCAGACAGGCAGGCAGTGGCAGAAAGTGAGAGAGAGAGAGAGACCACACAATTAGGTGAAGAAATGGTGAATATTTTAGCTCACGGTTTAACATCTGTTTTGCTTCCACGATGGCAGCCTGC